>NC_079490.1:54144516-54769516 GCF_020520425.1 Spinacia oleracea
AAAACAGTACGCAGACCGTATTTAACTATGCTAGATTGGCCATATTAGTCACCTTAAATACCTGCAATACATAAAATATTTTCTACGCATTCACCCATTCGTGTTCTAAAACGAATGGCCCAAATAAATATGCAAATATTTAAATGATTTATTTAAAAATCACGTTCACATAAACCGCTTTCTAAAAGATTATTCAAATCCGGATTATTAATCCTTAGAATTAATCTAATCAAAATTTAATTTAATTAAAATAATGGTGCCCTACGAAAATAATTAAAATTAATTATTTCATTTAATTTCGTTAAATGGCTCCCACTTAATACAATATTTTAATTTGGATAATTTAATATTAAATATTTAAATAAACTCACGGCCCGATCCAAGTCAAATAAAATAAAATAAATAAAAAAATCCACCGTTAGCCATTTCATGCAAAAAATTAAATTCAAAGCCCAAACGAAGCAAAATAGCCAATTTGTGCAACATAGGCTAGGCTTGCGCCTAGACCTATTCCGCCTAGTGTATTGTGCACCATACGAGGCCTCAAGGAGCATCTCCCCTCCCCGCATAGCACAGCGCACAGCCCGCAGCTACGCTGCTCCTGCCGCTGCTTTGCTCATCGCTTCTCGCAAGCCAAGGCCAACGCTGCTGGCTTGCTTGCTCACTGCTTCGTCAATGAGCCAAGGCATCGCTGCTGCCTTGCTCGCTCCTGAGGCCAGCGCGCGCTAGCACGCCTAAATCGCTTGCTGGCTGCCTCGCGTTGCTGCGCCAAGTTCCGTAGTGCAGCGCGCATGCGCTACGCCCAGCCACACACGCCGGACACCCTTTGTTCTGCGCCTTTGGTTCGTGCCATACGAGCCATTTAACCAAAAAATTAATTTTAATTTCACGGAACGTTATTTGCATGCCGTTATTTTTCTTTCAATTAACAAAATTAATCGTTTTGTTTTTCAAAAAATAACAAAGTGAGTGATTTAACTTATTTTCCAACTATCCAATTTTGAGAAATTTATATATCTTGGCTAACAACATTAAAATTTAACGAAAGATCAATATCAACCAAAATTTGAATATGTTTGAAAATGCAATCCAAAATTTTAAATCGTTCTAACATTTAAATTTCAGATTTTTATCAAATTTTGTTTAAGTGATATTAAAATTAACGAATGTAATAAAAAATTTAATCAATAAATTTTTAAAAACTGCCACTTAACTTGAAATTATATTCCCTTTCCCAATTAAACAAATTTCCAAATCTAAATAATTAATAAAATCAATTTACGGTCTAAAAATCATTAAATTAGGGGAAAAAATTAGGGTTTATACTTAACATTTATGGCCGAAAATTTTACCATAATTTTAAAATATACCCAAGACCAGTAGGAAAAAATTTCAATTATTTCTGACTAGTTTAGGTCGAGCAATTAATTGAAAAACTTTCCGAAATTGTTAATTTAATTCATTAACTAAAAGAAATGCCCAAAAACGCGAACTTCGGGGCCTGTTTTTGCGATTCTATTCACTAGAATTGATTTTAAAACGCCGTTTTCAATCAGATTAGGGTCAGAAAAATCAAACTTTCGACATTTAAAGAGTTCAGAATTGCTTTCTGCGATCTATCCGATAATGCAGAAACATTTGAAAAATTCACGAAAAATTCAGGAAAAATTCGACAACATCACAAACATAAAAACATGCCAAAAAGTACTTAAAATACATCTTTCTCATGATACAACTGTAGGGGAATACAGTTAAAAACTTATTAACGCAGCGGAATAATCCCCAAAGTCAGGAACCATGTATAAAGTACAGATTAAGCAGACTTACGTTTGAAGCGTGTTTCCCCTAGTTCAACGAATCACGAACACGAACAAGAACTCCAAATTTCGTTCCTCTACTTGGTTCACCGACACGTTCAAATACGACTTGAGATTCGTAGCATAGACGTCACTCAAGATATTTTAGCTTTTAGGGAAGAACAGTTTGAACGGAGGCTCAAAAGAGATTAGGGTTTCTCTTTTGATTTAGGTTAAAACTGATGTACGTAATTAGTTGTGTGTTTTTATGGAAAACATATGGAGAATTGGTGAGGTTTTATAACCCTAAGGGTTATAACATAACCGACCAAGGCACAAGGCCTCAACCGACCAGCTCACGCACAAAGCCCACAAAGCAGCGCGCACACGGCAACGTAGCCATGGGCCTTCGGCCTCGCTGCTGCTTGTTGCTAGTGCTGCTGTCCGCGGGCGCCCAGCCGCAGCCCTGCGGGCCTCGTTCTCGTGCTGGCGAGCTGCTGCGCTCGTTGGGCCTTGCGTGCTTGCGCGTTTGGCTCGACGGGCCGACATCCTTTCCTTGCTCGTATCAGCGTCAAATTCCTTACGGCTATTGTTTATCTTATGGTACTTGACGAATCACCGTCGTACGATATGATTATTCGTTTTTCCTAACTCACGAATATTCGCGATACGATAAACGATTACAATCCAACGGCTTATCGTATAGTTATGTTTTTCCGAACTAATTCCCGAAAAGCTATTAAATGAATTTTCGATTCATTTAATTCGATGATTTGTTACATGCCAATGGTGTGACTTTATAGGTTCAGTCAAGAGTAAGCTGTGAGCCTAATATAGATTACAACTTACGGATCGGAAGCATTGCTCCAGCTAGCTGTTCCGATCACTTGATCTCACTTAATTAATTGTTCGTATTAATCTGAACCTTGGTATTAGACTAATGCACCTTCTGTGAAGGATATATTTCCTCAACTTGAAATGTCATAGTAATTTGTATTAGGGATTCGGTTTTACCTTGTTAGGTTTAGACTAGATGTCCAATTTATGCTCCCGATGGTTTTCATGTTTTGAAGAATTGTACGAAAATTGAAGGTTTTTGAAGATTGAATTTGTATTTGATTTGAGAGGAAAAATGCGTGTCACGACGTTGTATTAAAATTTTCCTCCTCCATTTGGGTGAAAATGAAGGGTTTAAAAAGGGGATTAGCCGGCTAACGGCCAAATAACGCCAGCGCCATGCGCAAGATCTGCGCCATGCGCTGCTGACGTGTCCCAGGTGTCGACAAAGAAGGACAATGACATCGTCCTTTCTTAGTGACGGGGCATTGTACCTTTGTACGAGCTTTGAAGCGTAGTGATTTGCTTGGGGATTAAGGTAAATTTTACGACTAAAAACCCACCTTTTGAGTTCGGGATTCGTATTTGGATTCGGTTTTACAGGACGGGCCCCGGCATGCTCGGTTTTGTGGGTCGGCTCCCGATTTTGGATTGCTTAATGGAAATTTTATTGGAAATGGCCTTGTAAAACTAATGGAGAGGTCCATTGGGTGAGATTTTATTTGGATTTTGAACTTGAATTTTGTACACTTATAACAGTTGGAGCTCCTAAACCTCTACCAGAATGGCTGAAAATATCCAAGGCTTCATCACTGCCGTTTGCATTTTCATAATTTCGTTCCTGGCTATTAAATCTTGTTTCTATATTATGCATATACCTTGAGAAAAGGGTCATACACTCATCTGCTAAATAGCCCTCCGCAATTGAAGCTTCTGGATGAGCCCTATTTCGTACATAAGATTTAAGCTTATACATATATTGTTCAATAGGATACATCCATCTGAACTGAACAGGACCTCCGATCATAGTTTCATTGGCTAAATGAATTGGCAAATGCATCATCACATCAAAGAACGAGGGAGGAAAAACCTTCTCTAATTTGCAGAGAGTGATAGGAATTTGGGTCTCTAGTTGCTTCAATTCACTCACTTTAAGTACTTTAGCACATAATAAGGTAAAGTACCTTGATAGCTCAATCAGTACTTCGCGTACAAGTGGAGTGAGTATACCACGTATTGCCAAAGGAAGAAGATGTTCGAGTATTACATGGCAATCATGGCTCTTTAAACCTGAAATTTTTCCTTCCTTAGTGTTGACACAGTAAGATATATTCGATGAAAAACCGTCAGGTACTTTTAACTCTTTCAAAAATTTACAAAATCTTTGCTTCTCGGCAGGAGGCATCTTATATTTGTCCCCTTCTTTGACTGGGTGCAATGTGGGCCTTATCCCCATAGCTTCCAAGTCATGAAGTGATTTTATAGTGTCTTTAGTCTTCCCTTTGATGTTCATAATTGTCCCAAGAACATTATCACATATATTTTTCTCAAATGCATCACGTCTAAGTTGTGCCGTAAAAAATGTTTCCTCCAGTATAAAAGCTCAAAGAAAATACTTTTCTTATTCCAATTATCACCCCTAAGCTCATGATTTATTTTTGTCTTCACATGTGGATCCTTGGACAAAACAATGTTCTCGAGATCCTCGAGTTGAAGAAGAATTTCATCAATTGAACAAGGTTCAGGAGGTAGACCATGCTCAACTTTTCCGTCAAATGAATCCTTATCCTTCCGCCATCTATGGTTCTTTGGCAAATAACATCTATGATCCATGTAGCATTCTTTGCCCCCATGAGATAGTCCCATTGATCGTTTATCCTTAAGGCAACGAGGGCATGCCAAATACCCCTTAGTACTCCATCCTGACAACATGGCATATGCTGGAAAATCATTAATGGTCCACATCAGTGGTGCACGTAAATTAAAATGATGTTGAGTTGCTGCATCGAAGGTCTCGACACCAGTGTCCCATAGATCTTTTAATTCCTCGATCAATGGTTGCAAATATATGTCAATTGCATCGCCGGGTCCTTTAGGACTAGGAATAAGCATCGAAAGAAGTATATTAGACTGCTTCATACAAAGATCTGGAGGTAAGTTATATGGCATAAGTACTACACGCCAAATACTATAAGGTGTTTTCGAGTTTGCAAAGGGTTGAAAACCATGACTGGCAAGCCCCAACCTAACATTTCTAGGATCTGATGCAAACTCGGGAAACTCCTTGTCAAATGACTCCCACGCAGCTCCATCAACAGGATGTCGCATCGTACCATCTTTCTTCTTTTTACCATCATGCCACCTCATCAAAGAAGCAGTCTTTGAACACATGAATAATCTTTGAAGCCTCGGTTTTAGTGGGAAGTAGCGTAATATCTTGTGAGGTATTTTTTTACCATTTGACTTACACTTGTCTTCCCCACTGTGTTTGTTAGTTTTCCATCTTGATGCACCGCAAATATTGCATGCATCTAGCTTCTCATTCTCCTTCCAATATAACATGCAATCATTAACACATGCATCGATCTTTTCATAGGAAATTCCGAGGTTTCTCATGATCTTTTTTGACTCTTTGTATGAATCTGGTAAAGTTGACCCTGTAGGTAAAAGCCGATTCTTCAAAAATTTGAGAAGCATGCTAAAAGACTCATTGGTCCAACGACCTAGAGTCTTAATATGAAGAAGCTCCAAGATTGCAAACATTGTAGAACTCTTAGCACCTTCATAGACCGGATCTTGTGAATCCTTCAATAGGTTATAAAAACTTTTACCGTCGGCATTTGGCTTCTCGACATCATTAACATCATAAGAGGGACTAACATCATTGAACGCAGGATATAAATCCCTTAGAATATCAAAAATTTCATCATGGTCTTCTCCCTCATCATGATCCTCGTCGTACACGATTTTTGACTCATCCAACCCTTCCCATGATGATACCAGAAGGTGTATCTTTTGATTATTCCAAAAACAAGTAGATGTTCCCTTACTTTCTCACGATCACCGGATTCTCCATTCATACATTTGGTACAAGGACAACGAATTGTCTCAGTTTTCAACTTTTGAAAAGCATAGTCTAAAAAATTATTAACTACCTCGGCATATGTTGGATCACCAATGTAATCTTTAATGGAAATCCAATCCTTACAGAGAGTCATTTTCACCAAGTATAATAATAAAATGGCAGCAAAAAATTACCTAGAGAATCAACAAAGACAAGAATATGTTATTTTAAAAAAACCGGTCCACGATCATGATAAATGTAAGAGGTACAATAATCCAACACCTAATAGACAATTTTCAGCAAATGCAGGCTAGCATAAAATTTCGCACACATAGTATATTGAGTCAATGAATGATGACTCGACTAGATTTCTTGGTCATATAAGTCAACCAAGGCAGGCCTAATACACTTAAAAGTATATAAAACTTTATGAAAAATATTATACGCATACAAGCCTAATTCTTAGGATGGGAATACGACAATACTATATTTATTCAAACTTTGGATGGGAATCAAACCCAACTGAAGGGTGTATTAGATTTTTAGATGTATCGGGTTGTTGCAGAGGTTTCTTATCACTATGGCTAGCTTCATATCAGGTTTTAGACATTAAGATCAGAAATGTTGTATACTACCACTCCTAAAGCATTAGGGCCCAAAATGTGGGATTTCCGCTTTTCTATATCAACTAACTTTTTTCTGTCAGCCTGTGTCCTACTTTAGGTGTAAGTGATCCTGGAATATAGGCAGAACTTGTTAATTCAGTCAAGGATCAGTTTAATCCGGGAATTTATTTATTATTCATTTTAATATTTTTGTTCTGTTTTCTTGCAATTTTAAATATAGGATCACAGAGGGCAGAAGGTTAAACAGGATTATGAGTCAGGTTAAACTCAATTTTAAGCTTATACATAGATTATATCTAGGATGTTTATTCTACAGTATCGGGTCTAGTCATACTTGTCAGACATCAGCAAATATTTAACAATCAAAACTAACCACAAGTCAAGAATTGAAATATAAAAAATTAAAAAACAAATTACCAACCACTCTGAATCTTAACAAATTGCCCAAAAACAGAAAAGAGTACGCATACCAGGAAGCTTAACCTAGAAATAGACTCAAAAAAGAATAACAACAAATAAAAATTTCCTAACATAACACAAGCCTTGGGAGAAAGAAACCAATGCCACACATGACTCAGAGAGTAACCATTCTGTCAAGAAGCAGGTTTTGACTCGTATATGAAAGTCCATAGATGATGGAGTTTCCAGGACATTGTATATATTGAAACCTTTGGAAAATTTTCTATTAATTTTGTTATATACAGATTACAGAGCATACCGCAAATTGACCTTGCTGGGATTGAACTTCTTGTAAAATTTGTCTGAATGTATTATCAATTACTATAATCTCCAACAAGCAAGATAGCAATATTTACAATATAACATATCAAGAATATATACCCATATGCTCTTGAAGGCAAACCAGAAGTCATAATACAGTTTACCAAAGCAGGGGAGAATCGAGGGGAACATCCATTGCCAACTGAATACTGCAGATATTACTATGAAATTCAAAGCATGAGGTCTGAAATTAATAACACATAGGCCTCCTATTTGGTAACAAAATCTAAATCAAGTAGATATTTGAACATATGAACATCAACAAACCATAAAAAAGCAATCAACATATGAACATCAACAAACCATAAAAAACGCCCAAAACTAATTTCAAAACATACCGATTCGGATGATTATACCTTCAATTTCGTAGATTTTGTAGCAAACTCCAACTATAGCAGTTTCAATCCTTTGATATCGTTCCTCCTCTATCTCACCTTTTGTTCTTCAAATTAATTTTGTTTTCCAATTGAATATGAATCGTGAGTTTTGTGATTAGGGTTTAGGAAGGAGATGATTGAAGAAAATTGAGGAAAGAATGTAGGGGTTCAAAGATTTTCAGAAAATTGCGCGTTATTGATTCTGAGAATTAAGTTGTGAAAATTTAATTTGCCGCTTCACCAAAATAAATCGCGCTGTGCTGGAGTATTAACGACGACTTGTTTTTTTCCTTTTTTTATTTTTTTATTATTTACTTGTTCATATTAACGACAGACTCATTAAATTTGGTATTCCTAGTTTTAACCAATTACTTCCAACAATTGGGCTTGTCGTAGTAACATAGTGCAAATAGATTATTAATGACAAAGAATTCATTTCGTCGTTAACAGGTTGTCGTTAAAACTGCGAATTCTAGTAGCGCAAGATTCGCATTTATCAATCTTCTCTAAGTCGAATGATTCTAGAATGCCCTTCCTTTGAAGTCTTTCCATGCGTTTTGTGTTTATATGGCCTAATCGACAGTGCCACAGATATGTGAGATCGGAATCTCCAGTTTTAGCCTTTTTGGTATTATGTTAAAAATTTGTTTGCTTGTATCTAGCACATATAATCCATTTTCTTGGTGTATTGATCCATAAAACATTCCATTCAAAGAAAAAGAACAACTATTGTCTTTAAATTGAAAACTAAAACCTTTAGAATCCAAACTTGAAACGGAAATAATGTTTCTGGTGATACTAGGAACATAGTAACAGTTTTCTAGTTCCAACACAAAACCACTAGGCAAAGATATAAAATAAGATCCTACGACTAATGCAGCAATCCGTGCTCCATTTCCCACGCGTAGATCCATCTCGCCTTTATCAAGCTTTCTACTTCTCCTTAGTCCATGCGAATTGGAACATAAGTGTGAGCCACAACCAGTATCTAATACCCAAGAAGTACAATTTGCAAGATTACAAATGTATAACATACATACCTGAAGGAGAAGCAACGTTTCCGTCCTTCTTTCCTTCCTTTAATTTAGGGAAATCTATTTTGTAATGACCAATTTCATTACAATTGAAGCATTGCGATGTAGAAAGAGAAGTGTTCTTCCTCATCTTGCTCTTGGAAGGCATCAGTTGCCCTCTGGGAATGGATGAAGATGCAACTTTGCTTTTCATCCCCTTGCACACTTTCTTGAATTTGTGCACTTCACATTCAAAGGGTCTTGTTTGAACTTTAGGATTCTTTCGAATTTGTCGAGCAATTTCACAAGTTCACTTAATGTGTTCTCTTTCTAATTAAAGAGATAGTGCATCTTAATCCCTCATAATCCCTATGAAGAGAGTTTATCACAAGTGCTATAGCTATTTGCTCTTTGATGGAACCACCAAGTCTCTCAATTGTGAAGAATAATACAATCATCATATTCACATGAGACAAAATTGGTGTGTTTCTGTCTATCTTAGTGATGAGCAACATTTATGTCGCTCTTATCTTAGGATTTTAGTTCATTTTATTAACATTTTATAACTAGTTTAGTTTAGTTTTGTTGTTGAATAAGCTTGGGGGTGTCCCAAATAAGTGGTGTTAGTTTGTTTTGGTTCTATTTGCTTGAGTAAAGTTCATTTTTGTGCTTCACTTTAGGATTGAGTACCAATTTCCAAATTTATTCCACACCCTACCCCTAGCCTACGCATTACACCATAAAAGCCCTCTTGACCCTTTTGAGTTGAGTCATTGTCGGTGGAGGGAGGATTTAGTCAAATTTTTGGAACGGGATTGTCGTGCTAAGATGTCGAGTAACCTTCTCTTCTCTCTTGCAATTCTTGTCTTTTCCGGCGCCTTCGCGGCATCACGAGAAGCTATCTTTGAGGGTGAATAGGATCTAGAGAGTTGACGCGGTAAGATCGGTTGAAGGGGGATAGATTAGTGCGAATCCTTAGTTCTCTATGCTTCACACTTGAATCTTTCACTCGACTTAGGAAATTGATCAACGTGCATTCTTTTATCGAATTAGTAATAGTTGCATTCTTTTGTGCACGTTCCATAATAAAAGCCCGGTTCTTGAATCTTTTTGTAGTTTTACTTTTCTTTTCTTTTCTTTCCTTTTCTTCTCTTTTCTTTGTTTGTTTTTAGTTTATTTTCCTTTTTAGGGCTTGCCTTGGTTCAATTTTTGGAAGAGTTATGGGTTGAACTCTTTGGAAACCCTTGCGAGATCCCACTGGCCGTCATGAGCGATTGTGGGGTTTAAAGAGCTTTTTGTATGTGCTTAAATGCAACCGTGATTCCTACTAAAGTGAGTTTGTGTGCATTCTTGTAGTTCTTATTTTCGTAATTTTGATTTTTAATAAATAAGCTCTTTCTCCTTCCCGTTTCTCATTTGTAGCTTTGCTTTAGCTTGGGGGAGTTTGATAAGCGACATTTATGTCGCTCTTATCTTAGGATTTTAATTCATTTTATTAGCATTTTATTACTATTTTTGTTTAGTTTGATTGTTTTTAGTTCGTTTATCGCATTTTTGCATTAATCGTAATATTTTCTCGTCTTGCGTATATTTTAGTCGTTTTTGCTCTAAACGTGCCTTTTGTGCGCATTCTCATTGCGTAAGGGTCGTTTTGAGTATTAACGTGTTAATGATGTATCATTATGCTTGTCGACGAGTTATATGCTTTGCGATTTGTAAAAATGTAAAACGAATTAATATTTTGATTTTCGATTTTTAATAATATGCTCTACGGTTTTATTGAATGTGCTAGGCGAAGGAAATAACATGCATACAATTCCCACAACACTTCAGCAAGACGAGCAACACTACATCAGCACTCGAGCAGCACGGGAACGCAAACAGCCACAACTAAGCAGCGAACAAAACATCCACAATAGAAGTGATGTGCGGTCGCACAGGCTTGATGTGCGACCGTTTAGCATAGCACGGGCGCACACAATTGCTGAATGTTTACAGTAGCTTCTGATTTTTGTCGTGCGAGCGCACGAAATCTTTTTCGACCACACAGAACCTTGTGCGACCACACAGACCCTTTTTTTGGTCGTACGGCGTCGCGGAACTGCTAATATAAAAGGGCTAATTCGCAGCATTGTTTAGATACGTAGAAAGTTATTTATCATTTTTATAATTTCATAATTAGAATTAACTTATATTTTAGAGAGAGAATAAGATTAGAGCTTAGATTAGAGGTTAGAACTAAGATTCTTAGCTTCAAATTCTTCAATTCTTAGTTGATTCAAACACTAAATTTCAGATTTCTCTTCTCTTTAATTTGAGTTTTGTTCTTCAATTTTGGTGCATCTTCAATGATTCAAGGTATAATTCTTAATCTTCTCTTTAATTTGTTCTTTCATTCTTTTATGGCTTCATTAATTTCGTTTAAGCTTTGATTTCATTGTTGAATTCTAGAATTAGTTTCATATTTTGAATGTTGATGATTTTCCCCATAATTTTGATATTTGAATTTTCTAAAATTTGTTGATTCAATTAGTTTCATTGTTGCAATTAGTTTCATGATTAGGATTAGTTTTAGTTTAATCTTAGTAATAATCATGCCTATTGAATAGTTCATAGTCTAGAGATTTGGGTTGAATCCTTGGATTAGAATTAGGGATTTTGGAGATAATTTTGTGATTGGTTTTGTGATTAAATGGATTAATTGATGTTTGATTCCATGTCTAGTTAGTTTAGCATTAGCTAACCTAAATTTCTTGAATATTGGAGTGTTAGGCTTCAAATCGGGGCGAGAGCGTGATTAGGTGCTTGCATTACTTTGACTTGATTTTTCATGCATAATTTCCTCCTCGAGTCTTGATTGTAGCGAGAGCTAGATTAGGATTGGTTGAGCATGGTTCATTGAAGCCACAAATGGTCATTGCACTCATTAATTAGTCATTGCATATCATGAGCATTTTCTATCTTCGGAACTCCAAATTCAACTTCCATTGCCAATTCCTGAAATCTCTAGAATTTCTTTACTTGTTCATATTTCATACTTTTGTTTGATTTCAATAGATTAATACATACATAAATTCATTTTCCATTCGAATTAGCTTTTGAACGCGTTAGATTGAATAGTCAAACATAACCATTCTCTTGGGACGATCCCTATTCTTGCAACTATAGTCAATATAGCCGGTTAGTTAGGAGTTTATAAATTTTGTTTGATCGAGCGGTATCCGTCAACGACCGGGAATCGGCTTATCACTTAGCCTTGTAAATGTGCTTTTGTTCCTCTAGAAGCTTAACCTCCAGACACGATCTATGTGGGGTAATGAGTTTGAGATCGCTCATTGAATTAGCCAATTCATCAACCCCGTTGCCAACAGTTTGGCCTTTGGGTTGATACCTCACACGACATCTATCCCTTAGATGACTTAGAAGTGCATGAGGCTCATAGGTAATGAACCTCCCTCTCCAAATTTCAGGGATAGACTTTAGGATAAGTTATGAGACAAGGTACTTGTGAAGTGCCCAATTTCTGTACCTTTTTGGAGTCATACCCCGCACATAATATCTAGGAAAAGGTTGCTTGACGACATAGCTCATGTCGTTAACATTTAAAACTTAGAGAAGTTTCCTTTCCCATTCAAGAAAGTTAGTCAAGTTTAACTCGACATCTAGTATTTATGATGCTTTGATTGTTGTCTTAGACATTCTACATTTGAAAAGAATTCGCAATAAATAACCATTCATAATATTTAATAACTTAGAAATAAATGCGATCATGAAATTATTAAAGCTATTAAACATTTAATTCATGCAAAAATAAAACATGGTCCAAAATGAATGAAACGATTCCAAGACCCTAAAAGTCCTAAATTCTTAAGCAGCTTTGGCATGTCTTAAGTCTTTTAAGATTTTAGGTAAGCAAAACCTATTGCTACTAATCTCCAAATTACTCTTGGTTAATAAATTAATTCCATAATTTATTCGTTTGCCACAACATATGCCATTGTCGTTTGAGTTAATACCACAATCAACGTGTTCCTTTGGGATACCTTACTATCTAAGTCAACTAAAATAACACCTCGCTTTGGCAGAAACCTACTACCTTAGATCCTTAGATTTTTGTAAGTGCTTGTGATGAGCGACATTTATGTCGCTCTTGGCTTAGGATTTTACGTTAGTTTTTATACTTTTTTATAGGTTTTAATATCTTTTTGTGTGAATTTTATAAGTTTCGTTCCATCTTGTGCTTTATAGGTGATTATGATGAAAAGTTATGGAAAACAAGTAGAATCAAGCCAAAACAGGGCTTGTGCGATCGAGTGGTGTTTTGTGCGCCCGAACAGAGGAGTGCAAATGAGTACAAGGAATATCCAGTTCTGTGCGATCGAACTTGCTCTGTTGTTCGATCGCACAGGATTGATTTTTGGAGTCAGAAGGTCTCTAATTTGGGATGCGATCGCAGAGCCCACAATTCGACAGCACAGGTTTTGTGCGACCGAACGTGCTCTGTTGTTGGTCGCACAGGTTTGGTTTTTGGAGGCAGAATGTCCCTAATTTGGAATGCGACCGCATAAGGTCATCAACTCGACCGCACAAGAGTTGTGCGCCCACACAAGGCATTTCGTTCGAGCGAATCGTGCTGCAGAGGAATTATGAGCCAAAGAAACTCCATTCGACCGAACATGGTTCTTTGTTCGGTCGCACATGACGAAGGAAATGTTCTTCGCTGCCTTCGCTCGCACAGGACCCAGTATGCGCTCGAATGACTCATTTACGTTCGGTCGCACAAAAGGTCCGTGCGACCGAATGGTTGCGCGGGCTGCTCTTATTCGAATTTTGGCTTCTATTTGGCGAAACTTATAAATAGATTTTTCGATTATTTTGTTAAGAGTAGAATTTTAGTCGATAATTTTAGATTCTCAAAGTTAGTTTTCAGCATTTCTAGAGAGAGAAATTCTCCTCCATTGAAGCATCAATTTGTAATTTTCTAAACTCTTCTTCTAATTTTGTGCAATTCAATTCAATTTCTTAATTCTTGCTTTTGTTTTGATTGTTGATTGTTCTATAATTCCTACAATTCTTGAATTCTTCTTGATTTTACTTAGTAACTTTGATTCTTAATTCTCTTGTTGATTGTTCAATTGATTGTTCTAGTCTTTGATTCTCTCTTCTTAATCCTTCAATTTCATGCTTGCTAGTGTAGAATTAATGGATTTCTTGATTCCTAGAATGGCTAGTGAGTAGAGTTAGGTTAGGGAAAGGGGAGAATCTAGGGGCCTAACTAGGGGAATTTGATGATTTAATTGATTAATGATTGATGTGATTAAATTGATTTAGTGCTAGGATTTTCCATGATCGATTGCTTAGTAGTTGCAAATGCTAGTTGATTGAGTTAGATTGGAATGTATGATTTAGGTTTGGCAAGACATTGTGAGCCTAGTTCATGCAAGTGAATGATAGCATCTATTATATGCTTGCTAATCTAGCTTAGGACTATGCGAAAGCTTTCCATAGGCTAGGTTGCTTCGCGTGCTCTATCCGAGAGGTGGCGAGTACGTCATTATTTTTCATTCCCCTAAGTGTTATTTCATTGCATCATTCATGATTACTATATGGTAGTTCATTTCCCCCATTTCCCTAAACTATCCCCAACTCCCTAACGTTTATCTTCCTTGATTCAATCTAGTTTAATTGTTAGTTTAGAATCTTAGTGATAATTCAAATCAAACCTCTTGTTCGAATTAGCTTGACATTTAAACTCAAGAACCATCTTTTCTTTGGGACGATCCCTATACTTGCCGCTATAGTCCATATAGCCGGTTAGTTAGGTGTTTTATAAATTTTGTTTGATTGAGGCGTTGATCTTTCAACGACGGAAAAACACCCTATCAACTTGATTTGGAAGGCAATTATAAACTCAATATTACTTTGGACCTAGTTGTTTCTATGTTGCTTTGATTATTTAGTGACCTAAATCTAATCGAGCATACAAACAACATTCATGCGAAATATACATTCATTCACAATATATAAAGTGCATGAATTTAATTTTGGTGAACTAGTATGGCCCAAAACTTTGTCTTGAAGCATCCAATCTTCCTTCACCTTGTTAGATTGGCATCGTCTTGAACTTCATTCAAAAGCTAAATTAAAATTCTAAACTTCCTAGAAATACTTGAAATAATTAAATAATTACATCAAAATTTCAATGGTACGCATACCAAATTTAAAACTTTACATTCAAGGATAAAACAGTACGCAGACCGTATTTAACTATGCTAGATTGGCCATATTAGTCACCTTAAATACCTGCAATACATAAAATATTTTCTACGCATTCACCCATTCGTGTTCTAAAACGAATGGCCCAAATAAATATGCAAATATTTAAATGATTTATTTAAAAATCACGTTCACATAAACCGCTTTCTAAAAGATTATTCAAATCCGGATTATTAATCCTTAGAATTAATCTAATCAAAATTTAATTTAATTAAAATAATGGTGCCCTACGAAAATAATTAAAATTAATTATTTCATTTAATTTCGTTAAATGGCTCCCACTTAATACAATATTTTAATTTGGATAATTTAATATTAAATATTTAAATAAACTCACGGCCCGATCCAAGTCAAATAAAATAAAATAAATAAAAAAATCCACCGTTAGCCATTTCATGCAAAAAATTAAATTCAAAGCCCAAACGAAGCAAAATAGCCAATTTGTGCAACATAGGCTAGGCTTGCGCCTAGACCTATTCCGCCTAGTGTATTGTGCACCATACGAGGCCTCAAGGAGCATCTCCCCTCCCCGCATAGCACAGCGCACAGCCCGCAGCTACGCTGCTCCTGCCGCTGCTTTGCTCATCGCTTCTCGCAAGCCAAGGCCAACGCTGCTGGCTTGCTTGCTCACTGCTTCGTCAATGAGCCAAGGCATCGCTGCTGCCTTGCTCGCTCCTGAGGCCAGCGCGCGCTAGCACGCCTAAATCGCTTGCTGGCTGCCTCGCGTTGCTGCGCCAAGTTCCGTAGTGCAGCGCGCATGCGCTACGCCCAGCCACACACGCCGGACACCCTTTGTTCTGCGCCTTTGGTTCGTGCCATACGAGCCATTTAACCAAAAAATTAATTTTAATTTCACGGAACGTTATTTGCATGCCGTTATTTTTCTTTCAATTAACAAAATTAATCGTTTTGTTTTTCAAAAAATAACAAAGTGAGTGATTTAACTTATTTTCCAACTATCCAATTTTGAGAAATTTATATATCTTGGCTAACAACATTAAAATTTAACGAAAGATCAATATCAACCAAAATTTGAATATGTTTGAAAATGCAATCCAAAATTTTAAATCGTTCTAACATTTAAATTTCAGATTTTTATCAAATTTTGTTTAAGTGATATTAAAATTAACGAATGTAATAAAAATTTTAATCAATAAATTTTTAAAAACTGCCACTTAACTTGAAATTATATTCCCTTTCCCAATTAAACAAATTTCCAAATCTAAATAATTAATAAAATCAATTTACGGTCTAAAAATCATTAAATTAGGGGAAAAAATTAGGGTTTATACTTAACATTTATGGCCGAAAATTTTACCATAATTTTAAAATATACCCAAGACCAGTAGGAAAAAATTTCAATTATTTCTGACTAGTTTAGGTCGAGCAATTAATTGAAAAACTTTCCGAAATTGTTAATTTAATTCATTAACTAAAAGAAATGCCCAAAAACGCGAACTTCGGGGCCTGTTTTTGCGATTCTATTCACTAGAATTGATTTTAAAACGCCGTTTTCAATCAGATTAGGGTCAGAAAAATCAAACTTTCGACATTTAAAGAGTTCAGAATTGCTTTCTGCGATCTATCCGATAATGCAGAAACATTTGAAAAATTCACGAAAAATTCAGGAAAAATTCGACAACATCACAAACATAAAAACATGCCAAAAAGTACTTAAAATACATCTTTCTCATGATACAACTGTAGGGGAATACAGTTAAAAACTTATTAACGCAGCGGAATAATCCCCAAAGTCAGGAACCATGTATAAAGTACAGATTAAGCAGACTTACGTTTGAAGCGTGTTTCCCCTAGTTCAACGAATCACGAACACGAACAAGAACTCCAAATTTCGTTCCTCTACTTGGTTCACCGACACGTTCAAATACGACTTGAGATTCGTAGCATAGACGTCACTCAAGATATTTTAGCTTTTAGGGAAGAACAGTTTGAACGGAGGCTCAAAAGAGATTAGGGTTTCTCTTTTGATTTAGGTTAAAACTGATGTACGTAATTAGTTGTGTGTTTTTATGGAAAACATATGGAGAATTGGTGAGGTTTTATAACCCTAAGGGTTATAACATAACCGACCAAGGCACAAGGCCTCAACCGACCAGCTCACGCACAAAGCCCACAAAGCAGCGCGCACACGGCAACGTAGCCATGGGCCTTCGGCCTTGCTGCTGCTTGTTGCTAGTGCTGCTGTCCGCGGGCGCCCAGCCGCAGCCCTGCGGGCCTCGTTCTCGTGCTGGCGAGCTGCTGCGCTCGTTGGGCCTTGCGTGCTTGCGCGTTTGGCTCGACGGGCCGACATCCTTTCCTTGCTCGTATCAGCGTCAAATTCCTTACGGCTATTGTTTATCTTATGGTACTTGACGAATCACCGTCGTACGATATGATTATTCGTTTTTCCTAACTCACGAATATTCGCGATACGATAAACGATTACAATCCAACGGCTTATCGTATAGTTATGTTTTTCCGAACTAATTCCCGAAAAGCTATTAAATGAATTTTCGATTCATTTAATTCGATGATTTGTTACATGCCAATGGTGTGACTTTATAGGTTCAGTCAAGAGTAAGCTGTGAGCCTAATATAGATTACAACTTACGGATCGGAAGCATTGCTCCAGCTAGCTGTTCCGATCACTTGATCTCACTTAATTAATTGTTCGTATTAATCTGAACCTTGGTATTAGACTAATGCACCTTCTGTGAAGGATATATTTCCTCAACTTGAAATGTCATAGTAATTTGTATTAGGGATTCGGTTTTACCTTGTTAGGTTTAGACTAGATGTCCAATTTATGCTCCCGATGGTTTTCATGTTTTGAAGAATTGTACGAAAATTGAAGGTTTTTGAAGATTGAATTTGTATTTGATTTGAGAGGAAAAATGCGTGTCACGACGTTGTATTAAAATTTTCCTCCTCCATTTGGGTGAAAATGAAGGGTTTAAAAAGGGGATTAGCCGGCTAACGGCCAAATAACGCCAGCGCCATGCGCAAGATCTGCGCCATGCGCTGCTGACGTGTCCCAGGTGTCGACAAAGAAGGACAATGACGTCGTCCTTTCTTAGTGACGGGGCATTGTACCTTTGTACGAGCTTTGAAGCGTAGTGATTTGCTTGGGGATTAAGGTAAATTTTACGACTAAAAACCCACCTTTTGAGTTCGGGATTCGTATTTGGATTCGGTTTTACAGGACGGGCCCCGGCATGCTCGGTTTTGTGGGTCGGCTCCCGATTTTGGATTGCTTAATGGAAATTTTATTGGAAATGGCCTTGTAAAACTAATGGAGAGGTCCATTGGGTGAGATTTTATTTGGATTTTGAACTTGAATTTTGTACCGAGTTCCGAAATAGGAACGGGCTCGGGAATTGGACATTGGATTTTGGAATACATCTTAGCAATTGGACTTCCCCACGGAGTTGTTCCAACTACCTAACAAGAGCAATAGTATTCGTCATCATCCCATTAGGGGAGACACAAATGAGGTGTCTACAGAAGCCCCCACTTTTACTGAGCGTTCGGTTAGGAAAGCGAAAGTCAAAGTTTTCGAATTGGGACGGAGAATAGGCAACATGTTCCAAAATCAAGACTATTCTATGTACGTTGGTACCTGCACGAGACAAGTGTTAGAAAAAGGATAGAGTCTACCTCCATGCGGCTTGACGACTCTGATCTTTGTATTGTATCGCCTTTCCGCCTTTCACTTAGAACGGAGGTTTGCATCAAAATTTTAAAATTTTGCTTTTTGAATTTTGGAATTTGAAATACCTTGAGTGAATCTGCTGGGTTTTTTGTACTTGCTTGAAATCCCATTCGAGGCTTGAACAACTGGGGAATATACCCAAAGGGGAGAAGAGTTTGTTAATGACTCTTCGATTTTGAATTTCTTCGACTTTCCCAGAGCTTGGGTCCGTTGGGAGTAGAAAGCTCAAATCCGCATAATTTTTGGACTTTGTATGCTCAAGATATTTATCTGTCAGTTCTGATGGAACAAATGTATACTCGTATTTTTCGGAAAGGAGCTTCATTCGACATTTGATGCCTGGGGCAGAAAACCGTAGCAACAAAGTACGTAGAATCAACACGGAGGACCGCGCCAAGATTCTGCGTGCGCTGACAGCTAGGGTCGGCTCCTGGCGCGCTACCGACGCCATGGGTAGGGGCTGTGTATATATACCCCCCATGTGCTCTTGGTCGAGCACACTTCATATTTCTTGCTTCTTTCTCTTAAAGTTCGAGTGCCTTCTCCCTTTGATCTTGCTACTTTGCATCTCCTCTACACTTGTCCATGTAAGTATTTCAAGTTTTGCTTTTGAAAATACCTTAGGGTTGCATGTAGGATAATTTTTTGTACCTGAAATGTTCTTGTATTGTTGATGTTATACTTGTATCTTGAAAATGTCGAATTTATAGAAATGTTGGCGTGTTGAAATGTAGGTAGCAATAGG
This sequence comes from Spinacia oleracea, assembly GCF_020520425.1. NCBI lineage: Eukaryota > Viridiplantae > Streptophyta > Magnoliopsida > Caryophyllales > Amaranthaceae > Spinacia > Spinacia oleracea. The sequence continues at coordinate 54,163,743 of NC_079490.1, forward strand.
CTTCTTGTACTTTGTATGGATATTGTTTGATAGCCATCTCGAAATTGAACAGTTGGATCTTTTTATAATGCACATTTGAACTTTGTACTTGGAACCTTGCATTTAGGACTATGTAGATGATGACCTCATTGGGGCCTATATGAGTCTTGTATAGGAATAGGCTTGGATAGCCTAGGCATCGGTGTAGAACTTGAATACCTACTTTGGCATGGATAGCCTAGGCGTTGGTGTAGAACTTGAATAGTATCTTGAAATAGGAATCCCTGGTTAAGCTCGTATTGTCACTGGGGATGTTTTGGGTTTTTTGAATTTTGTACGGGCTAGTATGAGATAGCCCCCAGATTTGGATGTTGACTTTGTATTTGAATGCTTCTAGTATGCCTCGCCATACTCGGAGGAAGCAAGCAAAGCGCTCGAGCAGTCGCGCATCTATGGATGATGCTTCGGACAATGAGGGTGCTTAGATGGAGGCGCTTCCTACAGGCATGACCCCTCGGGGAAGGCCCACTTTCGATGGTCGTGGCTAGCGGCCAACAGAGCTTGTATTCCATCCGAGACATCATTTATCTCAGCGGCCACGTATTGGCGTTGTATGCCTTGTACTCTACTTCTGATTTTACAATTTTGAATTGTATCCATTTGTACTGACCTACCCATTTTGCATACCGATAGGATGGTTATTCGGGTGTTTTGGTCGCGGGAGGACCTCTTGCAGGCTTTTCAAACCATTCATGATAATGAGGAAGCTCGATGGGTGCGGATCGACTTTGCGACCCTTTGGGAGGCGCTCAAAGGTTTTGAGGGAATAATGGACGTCAAAGCCCAGATGCAGGCTCTCTTGGAGTGGTGGTGGGACACCACTAACGCGTTCCACATGTGCTGGGGAGAGATTACTATCACTGCCTTCGAGTTTTCTGAGAGGGAGGTTACTTTTGACTCCAGATTGACATGGAGATCTGCTTTCATTAGGGATTTGACAGGCCCTGTCGTAGGTGTGATTGATGATAGCGACACTGCTGCTTCGGTGGCTGTGAGGGGGTCGAAAAAACACGAGGCTAATGCGTGACCTCGTCCCTCGTGGGCGTGACGTTGTCAGATCAAGTGTATTTGGATTTCCTGTGAGTTTACACCCAATCGACTAGTAATATAGGAGTCGTCATTCAGTTTTTAACGACAATGAGAAAAACTGACAAAACCCGATTATCGTGATATAAAGGGAGTGCAATTTGAAGGAAATAATGCCCTTGGTCCAAGTATGCATTCTATGTTAAGTCTAATAAATGCGGTTCAGTATTAATTAACAAGTTAATAATTCAGTGAGATCAAGTGAGCTGAATGCCTAGCTAGAGGCCGCTTCAGTTCAAGTGGAATTAATGATATTAATCCACAGCTTACTCTTGACTGAACCCGTAGGGTCACACAAATAGTACGTAAACGGATCAAGTATTTAATGGCATTAAATACTCCATCTATGAATATTCGGAACCGACGGATCTTGGTTTCAGTGGGAGCTAAGATCGTCACAGGCAAGAAATGAATACTCCGGAAACGATGATATTGCCGGAAACGGAAATATGGATCGTATCGGAAATATGAATATTATCCAAGTCGTAGATGTTGCCGGAAACGGAAACATGGTACGTATCGGAAAATATTATTGGAAATGGAAATATTACCAGAATCGGAAATATTACCGGAAACGGAAATATTGTCAGAATCGGAAATATTGCCGGAGTCGGAAAATAATTCCGGAAACGGAAATATTAAATATTTGTTCGAAACGGAAATTAATTCCGGAATCGGAAATGTTAAATATTGTTCGTATCGGAAATAGATTCCGGAAATGGAAATTTAATCGGAAGCGTATCGTACGAATTAGCATCGGACGAGGCTTGCCGGACGAAGGCCCAGCACGAAGCCGGGGCCATCGCCCAGCAAGCATGCGCGCCACAAGCCCAGCCAAGGCAGCGGCCAGGCCTACCGCAAGGCAGGCCCAGCGCGCGCCAAGGGCCACGGCTGCGTGGGCCGTGCTGCGCGGGCTGCTGCTCGCACGCGCATGGGCAGCCCTTGTGGCTGCCGTGTGTGTGTGAGTTTGTGCTCATGCGTGATTCCTGAATCTACAAGAGTCAGTGTATGATTAAGTTTCTATTCCTAATTGGATAAATTAATTAAATAGAATTCATGTAGGATTCTAATTCCAATTAATTCGCATCCTACTAGGATTACGATTCCTTTTCCATAACTCTATAAATAAAGGCCTAGGGGTCATAATTTATACATAAGTTTCAAAGTATTCAAAAGTGAGTTTTTGAGAGAAAATCAAACACACATCTTGCTCAAAAGTGCCGAAATTTTCTAGTACCTTAAGGGCGATTCTAGTTGGTCAATCTTAAGGCGGATCCGGACGTGCTGTGGACTATCTACGGAGGGACGACACTTGGAGTCCTAAAGACTTGTTCTTGTTCGGTTCGGGCGCAGCTAGGGAGGGCACGCAACAAAGAGTATGCATCTAAATTATGCTATATGATTATGTGTAAATAATATGTTGTCCTGGGTTAATGGTTGTTTCCGCATGATTTATGTAATGTCATATGTATCATAACCTAACAGTGGTATCAGAGCCCCTTATTATTTTCATAATCTAAATTGCATGAACATGGTTAAATATTACAAATTTGCAAGAATTAAAAGGGGTGATTAATTTTCGTAATTGTTAATTAATTGCAAATTGCGTTTATTTAGTTATATGTACGCAGTTTTTCGGCAGTTTCTTCATTACTCATCCGAATTGAGTGATTTTTGTGTCAATTCCGCATGTAAAAGGCATTCTAAAATTTTGACAAAAATAGTATTTTTCTGCCGAACCCAGAATTCTCAAATTCGAAGCCTAACTATGACTTTTCGAAGGTTTTAGTTTTTCGAATGCAAAATTTCGTAAATTTAAGATGTTAAATTAAATATTTGCGATTCCTGTTGATAAATCTTGAATTTTTGATTGACCTACTGCATATGTTTAACAAGTTTGAATGCCTAGTCTTGTTAATTATGCAATCTAATTTGTAATTATGATTAATTTGTTGAAAATTAGAATAATTTAGAATTAATTTGATTTTCATAATTAATTGTAATTTAATTAGAAACCTATGATTAAAAACCACCATAAAAGTTGTAAATTTACGATAAATTTTAAATTTTTATGACCTAGACTTGAATCCATATCAATCGGAAATCAATTGGATAATAAATTTTCGATTTTTTCGCCCTAAAATTATGAAATTAATAATATTTATTAATTTGTCATTAATTTTAAATATAAATTTTAAAATTTTATGCGATTCGTTCAATTAACTTGCACGCACGAAGCAATGGACGCTTCGTGTTACCCTTAAGGGGTGTTGTATAATGCGGGCATGCGACGACGAGCAAGGGAGCTCGTCGCCCGTGCGGCACGAATGCAATGAGCAAGGGCGTAGTGCACGAGCACAAGGCAGCAGCCCTGCCTTGTGTCGTGTGCCACGAGCAATGAACGAATGGGCATGGGCGAAGGGCGAGCCAAGGCAGTCGCGTGTGGGCAGCAAGCGAGCTGCGCCACAACGCGCGCTGCCTCGCACAAGTGCGCGCAGCCTCGCGCGCAGCGAGCGCAAGCTCGCGTGCCACGAGCGCTGCGCCCAGCACTGCTCGCGCGCGCAGCGCGCGATGTCGCTCGCCCAGCGAGCGATGTCGCGCACCAGCGAGCGATGGCTCGCCCCAGCGAGCGATGGCTCGCGCGCGCAGCGCGCGATGTCGCTCGCCCAGCGAGCGATGTCGCGCCCCAGCGAGCGATGGCTCGCGCGCACAGCGAGCGAGCCAGCGCGCCCAGCAAGCGATCTCGCGCGCGCACTGCGAGCGATAGCTCGCGTGCGATGGGGCGCTGTGCGGAGGCTTGCGATGAGACAGCAGCAGCTAAGCGACGAGCGCATGGGCTGCGCGCACATGGCCAGCAATGGCTGTGTGCGTACGGCCCATGGGCGTGCAACGCGTAGGGTGTTTGCGTTACGATTAGATCGTTTTGAATGTTTAATTTGAAAATTTCAGTTCACGTAATTTTAATTAATTTTAAAATTAATAATTTGAATTAATTTCTTGGATTTTAATTTTGAATATTATAATTATAATAAATGGAATTTATTCTAATTATTTTACTAAAATTAAAATCATGAATTAATTTAAATGCGACTGAAATTAAATTAAATTTTTGGATTCAATTATAAATTTATATGAGCTTTAAATTTTAATTAAATTTGTATGTTTCCGGTTAGACTAGAAATACAATTTTATGTTTAAAATTAGTAAAGCATATGAATTTATTGGTTTGAGTGGGAGCGCTTTTTAGTCATAAACTCTTGATTAGGTCTACAAATCCTTAAGGTTAAAACAACTCGATTAGAATTAATAAGGACTGAATAATTGGTAGATTATTAATGCCCTTGATTAATTGCTGCAAATGTTTACGTGATGCATAATGTGTTTTACTAACCAGCTATGTGGGCCATTCATGATAATGAATGGGTGAATGGTATATATTGTATATGTACTGTTTTGCAGGTTATGAAGTGACTAGTATGGCCCAAATAGGATAGAAAATATGGTCTGCGTACCATTAATTTGAATGTAATTGGTCTAAAGCACCAAAAGTTATTTTTCAATTCAAAATGGTCTGCGTACCATCAAATAGTTGTAATTAGTTATAGCTTATCCTATTTGAAGAAAATGGTGCCTCCCACGGAGATTTTCAAGACGGACTTTGAAGTCAAAGCTTCAAGATGAAGTCGGGCCATACTAGATCACAAATATCTTATGCATGTTTTAAGTTATTTATTGCTTTAAATATGTCTTAAAATGCATGAGATCAAAAGCTTGATTATGTTGCATGATTAAGGATTTTAGTTCACTTAAAATCTAACCAACATAGTAAGAGCCTTAAGTTCCAAACTTAAAAATTGAGTTAAAAGGTGCCATGCCAAAATATACACTTGCTTGGATATCCTTTACATCAATCTAGTAATAGTTTTCGCTCAGCGAGGTGTTACTTATTGGTCCTAAAGGGGCAAGGTACACAAATAATTGTGAGTACATGTTAGTTTTGGTGAAACTCAACGATATAAGTAAGGAGTCCTTTTATGTCGTGGCAAATTCGATAGGTTTACCTAATAAGTTCTTAGACGTACCTATCAACCAAGAATAGTTTCTAGACTATTAGCAAAAGGCTTTTGCTTACCTAAGATGTTCTAGGATTAAGTCGACAAACTGTGCTTAGTTCTTCAATGATTTTAGGATCTTGGAATCATTTTATTCACACCTACCGGAACACATAACTTGAATAAAATGCTTAATAAACATTGAATTATGCATGTATGCTAGAATTTAAGTTTATTAAGAGAAACTGTGAATGGTTATTTATTTGTTTATTCTTTTCAATTGTAGTTTTTAATATGGCAAACAACAATTCATTCAACATTCGATCAATTCTCGAAAAGGAGAAGTTGAACGGGAAAAACTTCCTTGACTGGCAAAGGAACTTGCAAATAGTTCTTATGCAGGAAGAAAAGGAGTATGTCCTAGATGAGGCGATGCCCGAAGCTCCTGGCGACGGGGTCACTCAGGCTGCCCTCAATCGTTGGATTGATGCCAACAAGGATGTGAAATGTCTAATGCTCGCCACCATGAGTGCGGATCTGCAGAAAACGTTCATCAACTCAGATGCTTTCACAATCATCAGTGAGTTGAAGAACATGTTCCAAGATCTGGCTCGAGTCGAAAGATTCGAGACTCATAGACAAATTCTTGAGACCAAGCTTAAGAAAGGCGAGCCCGTAAGTCCACATGTTCTCAAAATGATTGGACTCATTGAGAATATGAGTCGGCTGGATCAGCAATTTTCTCAGGAAATGGCTATAGACACCATCCTCCATTCTCTTCATAGCGGGTATGATCAGTTCAAACTGAACTACAGTATGAATAGTCTGGACAAAACGCTCACTGAGCTTCACGGTATGCTGAAGACCGCTGAAAAGACGCTCAAAAGTGATAAGCAGGATGTGCTTATGGTGCGTGGGGGCAAGTTCAAGAAATCTGGAAAGAAGAGGAATGCTAAGAAAGGTGGCAACAAGGCCAGCCCAACTAAGCAAACTGGCGCCAAATCTGCAAAGAGGAAGGTCAGTCAACCCACTTCTGAATCCGAATGCTTCTACTGCAAGAAGAAGGGGCATTGGAAGAGAGATTGCTTGAAGCTAAAGGAAGATCAGAAGAACGGAACAGTCGTTCCATCTTCAGGTATTTTCGTTATAGACTGTATACTTGCTAATTCAACTTCTTGGGTATTAGATACAGGTTGTGGCTCACACTTATGTTCCAATCCACAGGGACTAAGAAGAAGTAGAAAGTTAAGCAAGGGAGAAGTCGACCTACGAGTGGGAAATGGAGCACGGATTGCTGCATTAGCCGTAGGAACTTACTATTTGTCGTTGCCCTCCGGGCTAGTTTTGGAACTGGAAGAATGTTTCCATGTTCCAAGTCTTACTAAAAACATCATTTCAGTTTCTTGCTTAGATGCTAAGGGATTTTCCTTTATAATAAAAGACAATAGTTGTTCGTTTTATTTTAAAGAGATGTTTTATGGATCTGCTAGATTAGTCAATGGACTTTATTTATTAGATCACGACAAACAAGTATATAACATAAATACCAAAAAGGCCAAAAAGGATGATTCAGATCTCACCTATCTGTGGCATTGTCGATTAGGCCATATAAACTTGAAACGCTTAGAAAGACTTCAAAGGGAAGGAATTCTAGAACCATTTGACTTAGAGGATTATGGTAAATGCGAATCATGTTTACTTGGAAAAATGACAAAGCAACCTTTCTCTAAAGTTGGAGAAAGAGCAAATGAACTATTGGGTTTAATCCATACAGATGTATGTGGACCAATGAGTACAAATGCTAGAGGTGGTTTCAGCTACTTTATCACTTTCACTGATGACTTCAGTAGGTATGGTTATGTCTACCTAATGAAGCATAAGTCTGAATCCTTTGACAAATTCAAGGAATTTCAGAGTGAAGTAGAGAATCAATTAGGCAAGAAGATTAAGGCACTGCGGTCTGATAGAGGCGGTGAATATCTGAGCTATGAATTTGATGACCATCTGAAAGAATGTGGAATTCTATCAGAATTGACTCCTCCTGGAACACCACAATGGAACGGTGTGTCAGAACGGAGGAACAGAACCTTGCTAGACATGGTCAGGTCAATGATGGGTCAGGCCGAACTTCCATTAGAATTTTGGGGACATGCACTAAATACAGCTGCACTCACTATAAATAGAGCTCCGTCTAAAGCTGTCGAAAAGACTCCATACGAATTATGGTTTGGAAAGCCTCCAAATGTGTCTTTTCTTAAGATTTGGGGATGTGAAGTATACGTCAAACGATTAATTTCAGACAAACTTCATCCAAAATCTGACAAATGTATCCTTGTGGGCTATCCAAAGGAAACAAAGGGGTATTACTTCTACAATACATCTGAGAACAAAGTGTTTGTTGCTCGAGATGGTGTCTTTTTGGAGAAGGATCACATTTCCAAAATGACAAGTGGGAGAAAAATAGACCTCGAAGAAATTCGAGTCGAACAACAAACTCTAGAGAATGCTCAAGATGACATTCAGGATGAAACTCAGAGATCTTTAGAAGAATCTGGTGAGAATCATGGTCAATCTAGAAATGTTACCCCGCGTAGATCGCAAAGATATAGATCTCAACCGGAAAGGTACTTAGGTATTTTGACGAACGAGAGCTATGACGTTCTATTACTTGAAAGTGATGAACCTGCGACTTACAAGCAAGCTATGACGAGCCCTAGCTCCAAGCAGTGGCAAGAAGCCATGCAATCTGAATTAGACTCCATGTCTGAAAACCAAGTATGGGATTTGGTCGATTTGCCAGATGGCTACCAAGCCATTGGAAGCAAATGGGTTTTCAAACTGAAAAAGGACAAGGATGGAAAACTTGAAGTTTTCAAAGCTAGATTGGTTGCAAAAGGTTACAGGCAAGTCCACGGTGTGGATTACGATGAATCCTTTTCACCAGTTGCAATGCTAAAGTCTATTCGAATAATGTTAGCAATCGCTGCATATTACGATTACGAAATATGGCAGATGGATGTCAAAACTGCTTTCTTAAACGGCGTTTTAACAGAAACTGTGTTTATGACACAGCCTGAAGGTTTTGAGGATCCAAAGAATGCTAAAAAGGTATGCAAGCTAAAGAAGTCAATCTACGGATTGAAGCAGGCATCCAGGAGCTGGAATATACGTTTTGATGAAGCAGTCAGTGACTTTGGTTTCATCAAAAACGCAGACGAATCTTGTGTATACAAGAAGGTCAGTGGGAGCAAAATTGCTTTCCTAGTATTATATGTCGACGACATATTGCTTATCGGAAATGACATTCCTATGTTGAACTCTGTCAAGATTTGGCTTGGGAAATGTTTTTCGATGAAGGATCTAGGAGAAGCACAGTACATATTGGGCATCAAGATTTACAGAGATAGATCTAAAAAGATGATTGGACTTAGTCAAAGCACTTATATCAATAAGGTGCTTGATAGGTTCAAGATGGCGGACTCCAAGCGAGGCTACCTACCCATGTCTCATGGAATGACTCTAAGCAAGACTCAGTGCCCAAAAACACTTGATGAGCGTAGACGAATGAGTGGGATTCCATATGCATCATTGATTGGTTCAATAATGTATGCTATGATATGTACACGCCCGGATGTTGCGTACGCACTCAGTGCTACGAGCAGATACCAGTCAGACCCAGGAGAGGCGCATTGGACTGCTGCCAAGAACATTCTGAAGTACCTGAAAAGGCACAAAGATGACTTCCTGGTCTATGGTGGAGATGATGAATTAATTGTTAAAGGCTATACGGACGCAAGTTTCCAAACCGACAAAGATGATTTCAGATCACAGTCTGGGTTTGTCTTCTGCCTCAACGGAGGAGCAGTAAGCTGGAAAAGTGCTAAGCAAAGCACCATTGCGGATTCTACAACTGAAGCGGAGTACATTGCTGCACATGAAGCAGCAAAGGAAGCTATATGGCTAAGGAAGTTCATAGGAGAACTTGGTGTAGTCCCCTCCATTAAAGGACCAATAGCCCTGTATTGTGATAATAACGGAGCTATTGCACAGGCAAAAGAGCCTAGACACCACCAGAGAGTCAAGCATGTACTTCGTAGATTTCACCTTCTACGAGAGTTCGTTGAAAGAAAAGAAGTCGAGATAAGCAAAATTGGAACTGATGACAACATATCAGATCCATTAACTAAACCTCTGCCGCAAGCGAAGCACAACTCGCACACTGCAGCTATGGGAATCAAGCATATTGGAGAATGGCTTTGATGTCTCTGTTTAATGTTTTAAAGTTTTAGAGTTTAAATCTTTGTAAAACATTATTGGTTAATCATTCACAATAAATGAAAGAAATTCATTTTTCCATTTAATTTGTGGTTTATTAAATGATGAGTCCCTTCAATTTGACGATATATTCAAGATAGACTGTCAGGACCAGTCCTGTGACTAAGAAATGTCTATCAAGTGAACTTGAATGTCAAAGGTTGAAAATGGTCCCTAATCGGAGTTTTCTATAAAATTGGACGCATAGAAAACGTTAGACGATTAGAATGCAAGATGACTAGTAGTTCTGTTTCTTGAACTATGTGGACATGGCAATGTCATAATCATTTGCATAGATACTTACTTTGGGAAGACTAGTATCGGACAAGACCTATGAAACTTTACTGTAAGAGATGAAAGTCTGTCATAAGTAAATTTCATTAAATTATTAGACACTAAATCCTCAATACCTGAGTGATTTGAGATTACTTGTTTGAGAACTGGTTGCTTTGACGTTGACCAACCGTCGCACCGTAAAAGGAGGCTATAAAGGCAACGCTCAGGTAATCACCTATCAAACGAAGTCTAATCTCAAGATCGCAAGATTGGGATTGTCCTCCCATAAATCGGGATGAGATGCTTAAAAGTTGTACAAGGCCACTCGGAGAGCTAGAAACTGTGAAATGCATGGCCGTGCTCGGATGAATCATAGGCTATGATTATCTGTTTATTTGATCAGTTGAACTCTGAAACCGAGGAACACCTCTGGACATAATAAGGATGACAACTCTTACCTTATGTTCAAGAGCAAGCATCGAGCGACAAAGGAATTAGGAAATGCACACTTGTCCCTAAGGACAAGTGGGAGACTGAAGGAAATAATGCCCTTGGTCCAAGTATGCATTCTATGTATCGGAAATATGAATATTATCCAAGTCGTAGATGTTGCCGGAAACGGAAACATGGTACGTATCGGAAAATATTATTGGAAATGGAAATATTACCAGAATCGGAAATATTACCGGAAACGGAAATATTGTCAGAATCGGAAATATTGCCGGAGTCGGAAAATAATTCCGGAAACGGAAATATTAAATATTTGTTCGAAACGGAAATTAATTCCGGAATCGGAAATGTTAAATATTGTTCGTATCGGAAATAGATTCCGGAAATGGAAATTTAATCGGAAGCGTATCGTACGAATTAGCATCGGACGAGGCTTGCCGGACGAAGGCCCAGCACGAAGCCGGGGCCATCGCCCAGCAAGCATGCGCGCCACAAGCCCAGCCAAGGCAGCGGCCAGGCCTACCGCAAGGCAGGCCCAGCGCGCGCCAAGGGCCACGGCTGCGTGGGCCGTGCTGCGCGGGCTGCTGCTCGCACGCGCATGGGCAGCCCTTGTGGCTGCCGTGTGTGTGTGAGTTTGTGCTCATGCGTGATTCCTGAATCTACAAGAGTCAGTGTATGATTAAGTTTCTATTCCTAATTGGATAAATTAATTAAATAGAATTCATGTAGGATTCTAATTCCAATTAATTCGCATCCTACTAGGATTACGATTCCTTTTCCATAACTCTATAAATAAAGGCCTAGGGGTCATAATTTATACATAAGTTTCAAAGTATTCAAAAGTGAGTTTTTGAGAGAAAATCAAACACACATCTTGCTCAAAAGTGCCGAAATTTTCTAGTACCTTAAGGGCGATTCTAGTTGGTCAATCTTAAGGCGGATCCGGACGTGCTGTGGACTATCTACGGAGGGACGACACTTGGAGTCCTAAAGACTTGTTCTTGTTCGGTTCGGGCGCAGCTAGGGAGGGCACGCAACAAAGAGTATGCATCTAAATTATGCTATATGATTATGTGTAAATAATATGTTGTCCTGGGTTAATGGTTGTTTCCGCATGATTTATGTAATGTCATATGTATCATAACCTAACACAATTATGTTCGACCACGACGGCCATAGGTTCCCTTGTGATCCCTGGTGTGGGGATCGCTCAACGTACACCCGCAGGGCAGAGATTGAGAGTTCGGGGGACTGTAACTACCGAGAGGAGTGCTCATAGATAACTCCAGAGGCAGGTTATCCTTACTAGCTCAGCATAAATAATTGAAGGGACATGCGTTAAACTATTAAACTATTCTGAATTAATTTTAGCAATATGCAACACATAACACTAAATCGATCGTGATTATCTTATTTAGATTGATTTAAGGTACCTAGCATGATAATTCAATTGTCCAAGGTATTATCTTATTACGCGTGATAGATCAATCAAGTTCATAGTTCGACAATTTTATAAAAGGGTGATGAAAGCGATTAAATCATATGAGGGACACATTACAACGCACCCTTGAGAGGTGCGTTGTGGTTCTCAGAAAACTAACCACTTGGCTTTGCTATTTCTCCTTTTATTTAACGAATCTCGGGTTTCTAAGCAATGCTCCAGTATTTAGGCTTAATTCATCAAGCTACAAGGGGCAGGATGCATTCTGTTCGACTTTTGGGTCGATTGCGACAGAACGCCGGATCAATTTTGCAGCGTGAGGCTTAGGCTTAAGACTAGAGTCAATACTCAGATTTATGCAATTGTCTGTTCTTTTCACGTTGGTTTTGAGGCTGTATTTATAGGGAAAGAGTTTGTTGAAAGATAGATTTTTAGAATACGAATCCAAAAAGAATTCGGAGACGACACGGCCCTAGGCATTTTCAGCGCCCAGGGCTGTGCGCCGAAGATTTCGGCGCCCAGATTCAGGCGTTGAAAATGGGATCTGGGCCGAGTTCTTTGTCCGATTTGGAATCTTAGAATACGGAGCTTTTGAGATTTATCCGAGTCTTTTAGTGCGTATTAACTTTATGACGGAATGCGTCTGGGCCCGTTACGAACTCTAGGTTCGTTAGGATTTTAATTAATACGTAACTCTTATTTTCGAATTACACCAGGAATGCAAATTCTATCTCATTTAGGATTTATGTTGGAGTGCAACACCTAATTCTGACAGGTTTCTATCTTTTATGAATTTTCCACTTTTAACAACTACCTTTTACGACAGTTACCATTCTTAGCAGGTTTCCATAAATAGCAGTTTTGGCTGAAATGAAAAGGTGATTGAGATTCGTTTATTTTATAGGAGATGCGTTGCCAAGTGGAGATTTATGTTCTCATCATCGAACCTTCCCTTTCGGGAATGGGGACAATAGTAGGTGTCTACAGTTAGCCCCCACTTTGACTGAGTCTCGAGATGAGACGATGGTCAAAGTACTAGACAGATTGCGTCATACAAGCCATGGTGTGGGTGACCTGTTTTGCGAGGGTCTCACGAGCCCCCGAGTGATAACATTTGACTTAAGGGTCATCACTTGAAGTGTTAACTCATTCCTCACGTGTCATTGGAATTTGTTAACTGATAGTATAGAAACTCCTTCACTTTTTCATTGGAAGTGTCTAAAGATAGTTTCTAAATCAAAGCTATAAAGTGTAAATAGGCCTGACCAAGCCCAATCACGAGGTAAAATGTTTTAAAGATTCTCATTTTCAGGGTTAGCTAAACGAGAAAACCCCCTTGTTTTTTATAGGACGTAAAACAAAGGAAAATCCAGCACATCGCTCTTTTTTGGAAAAACGGAAAACCAATCCTTCCATTTTTGGAAAAGGGAAACTATCATTTGATTCTTGGAAAAGGGAAACCATCTTTTGATTTTTGGAAAAAGATAAACCATCTTTTGATTTTTTGAAAAAGATAAACCATCCTTTGATTTTTGGAAAAGGGAAACCATCTTTTGATTTTTGGAAAAAGATAAACCATTTTTTAATTTTTGGAAAAAGATAAACCATCTTTTGATTTTTGGAAAAAGATAAACCAGGAAAAGTTATCGCTGCAGCGACTAAGGACCTGCGCGGTTAGTGGCGCAGACCCCGCCCGCTAAAGGTGGGCGAGCCTGTCCGCTGAGGGTGGACTTCCCGTCCGATAGAAGTGGACGAATCTGTTTTGATGTTTTGAAAATAAGGACCTACGCGGTTTGTGACGTAGACCCCGCCGGCTGAAGATGGCGAGCCTGTTTTTTTGTTTTTGAAGAATCTATTTTCTTTTCATTTTCGAAAACTGAGGATCTGCGCGGTTAGTGATGCAGACCCCGCCCGCTGAAGGTGGGCGAGCCTGACTTCGTCTTTTCGATTTGGGACTCGCGTGGTACATGCCGTTATCTTTCCCGATTGAGGTGGGCAAGTCCCTATTTCATTTGTTCTTGTGATTTCTTTTGAGAATTTTCTTTTTATTCATTCTTGTAAGAGCGAATTCTTTCGAGGGATGCTCGGATTTAGTGGCAACCTGAATGTGGGTTGACAACGTGCTTAGACGGACCATTGTCTCGTGGTCATCATCTTTCATGGTTTTGAACTAGTCTTTACGGCTCAATTTTGCCACTACCTGGGTCCTTGATTAGGGGACTATGTATAAGTATCGACGGCTACCTTTGTCTTGAGATCGTAATCCAGTTTTATCTTTTGAGATTATCCATACACGAGACTTTGTACAGCGTAGTCTGGGAATATTGCTTTAACTTTGCATACTCCCTTTCGAAATATATATTTCCTTTCGAGCCCCCAAGCACTCGTGGTTGACGGTCATTTCTTGTCAAAGAGGTTCCTTGGGGGTACGCATTTTGTAATGTCCTTGATCGTGTTTGGGATCGTGCTCGTAAGTGCAAGCGATCTTTGTAGTGGTGTGTTACTCTTAACAAAGCCGTGAGGTGCGACTTTCAGTAAAGAAATCGGCAATTTTCGAGTCGAATGGATACGGCAGGGCCCTATAGAAATTCGGGCTTCTTTTGGGCCTGGGCTCATTTTCGGCGCCCAGGCCTGGGCGTTAGAAATACTTCACGCCCAAGTGGGGCGTTGAAAATATTGTTTGGGCTGGTCTTTTGATGACACAATTGGCCTCTTGTTCGTTCGTTTATTTCAGTTGGAAATTCTACGTATTCTCTTCCCTTTTGTTTTTCTTTATTTTTGGAACGTAGGATTTTATTATAGATCACAATGAGTTGAGCTGATTATCAGCGCCCAGAGCTGGGCGTCGGAATATCTGGCGCTTGGTCCTGGGCGTTGAAAGTGCGTCCCAGGCAGGACTTTCTCGTGATGATTTCTCAAGAAGCCGTAGCCGATTGGTGGACTATGGTGTTTGTCGCTTTGGGGCTATTATTTAAAGGAATTGTTGCTCTTAAGGCGTACAGTTATTGCAATAGTCGGGCGAGTCCATATGGCCCGAGGAACATACTTTGAGGCGTAAGACTTAGATCGCTCTTGTTGTTATTTTGAACGTATATTTTTTTCTCTTGAACGTGTTCGTGAATGTTCGATACTTAGAATGTATGTGCGAACGAGCGTTCATAGAATGGCCGTTGCGTGCGGTCCATTAATCAGGTCGCTTGAATCATTTTGTTTTTTTGAGCAATGACTGATGCTGAATAATTTGCTTAGAAGCTTGATAGGGTTCAGGCCTATTCATGAAGTGCGCTTAAGCATCGTGCCCTTTTGATCGTTCAAAAATTTGCTTTGAGAATTTTTTTAAATTTTGCTATGGTCGTTTCGTAGCTTGGAGCCCCCAAGTATGCATGTTGGGATGCTTCCTTTTGGCGTACGATTTTTGTATGTTCTTTCGAGAAAGATGCCTTGGGGTTCCGCTCGTGTAGTTGCGAGCTATCCCTTCCGTGGTAGGTAATGTTTTGCTACCTTTAATCCTTAATGTAGAAGTCTTGTGGCTTGAATTTTGAATTTGGGCGATAAGTAGTCTTTGCCTCATACTCTTGGTCGTGCCCGCATTAGCGCAATATGCCTTACTCCTTTTTTTTTAGACTTGTACTGTGGGATGGTTGAACTTATGGTGCGACGTAGGCTTGTGTGGCCTAATAGCATGTCTTAGAACATTCCTCCAGGTGTTGGGATATCATTATTATTTTTTGCATTGGAGTACTTCATCACGCCTCGTTCAAGTGCTTGAACAAGTGTAGCACCTTCTGCGTGGGTGTGCACGGCTTATTACTTCGTTCGATGCGAGGATTCATAGATGTTTTTTTTTTCTTTGATTTTTCTTTCGCTTTTGCTTTGGAACGACGTAGAGTGTGTAACGGGCGCTTGTAGGGCGAGCGTTATGTGCAGTAGTTTGATCGGAGTTTTGTTGACTCGCGATTTTCAGTTACCCTTGTTAGTGGGGTGACTTTATATATTCTAAGTAGCGCTTAGAATTTGGGAGGGGTTGTAGCCATTCTAAGGTTCGTTTTACACGATCAAACCTTAGGTTTGTGCCCCTATGACGTGTGTATAGCATTAGAGTCGAGAATTTGCGATAAAATTGTCATTTCGAGCATTTTTAGAGTGTTTTTCTCAAGCCCCCAATTGTAGCCACGGGATTGGCTTGGTGCTATAATGCTTGGCACACCTTTTTATGCATTCATGGTGACATGGATCATGAATAGTTTGAACCAGACTCGTTTAGTGCGAGGTACGTTCGAGTAGTGATTTGCTACTTCTCTTGTAAACGCCGTATTGTGCGACATTTCCATGGTCAAGGTAGTCACATGTTGAAGTGTGCCTTGACCAAAAGCTAGGTGCCTTTCTTTACCCATAATCATATTTAGAAATCCTTTTGACTCACTTGCAACATCGAGATAAACGCGTACTTAGCTTAGACCAACGACACTTTATTATGTTCAAAGAAGTCTTTGAAAATTATTTGAAATCCGAGTCCTACTGTGTACAATCCGAGGTGTCCTAAGTAAGTTGACTTATAGAAGGGTTCGTACAGGATTACCTGAGTGAATCAAAATACTCTTACGATTTTTGGAATGCTGTCTAAGGATTTGCTGGAAGCCAGGGTGCAGGCGTCAAGATGTTACTTGTGCCCGTGTGGCACATGCTTTAGGCTTTTAGGGCCATCTTTTCCAGAATTACGGGAATAAAAACCGCTTTCAAATTGACTTAGATTTACTTGGTGTATGTCTGCACAAAAGGTCAAGGTATACTTAGTTCTTTTCCTAGCTCTTTCATTTCAATTTTTAGCCCCCAGTTGCTATTATGTCTTCTCTTTAATGATGCTTTCAGATTTAGATTTTAGATGCCCGTGTCATATGTCTGAGTAGGGTGAGCCTTGGTTAAGTGCCAAGTCCTATTGACAATGTCTGATTTTTTCAAAGGGGATTCGCAAGCATTTGAATTACCATGAGCGGGTGCCTTGGGGTCAAAGGAACGATGGGGCGATGCCGTAGAACAATCCTCTTTATTGCAAATTGTAGACACCTACTTTTGTCCCCATTCCCGAAAGGGAAGGTTCGATGATGAGAAAATAAATCTCCACTTGGCAACGCATCTCCTATAAAATAACGAATCTCAATCACCCTTTCATTTTCAGCCAAAGCTACTATTTATAGAAACCTGCTAAGAATAGTAACTGCCGTAAAAGGTAGTTGTTAAAAGTGGCAAAGTCATAAAAGATAGAAACCTGTCAGAATTAGGTGTTGCACTCCAAGAAAAATCCTAAAAGAGATAGAATTTGCATTCCTGGTATAATTCGAAAATAAGCGTTACGTATTAATTAAATTTCTAACGAGCCTAGAGTTCGTAACGGGCCCTGACGCATTCCGTCATAAGTTAATACGCACTAAAAGACTTGGATAAATCTCCCAAAAGGCTCCGTGTTCTAAGAGTCCAAATCTGACAAGAACTCGGCCCAAATCACATTTTCAACGCCCAGCCCTGGCTGGTACTCGTATTCTGTCCGCGTATCCTTTTTTCGTATATACGACTTATTTTGCGTGCTCGCCTAATAACGTCCTTTACGCGTTGTGCAGCGTTGTGGGATCCGTTACAGGCCGTCCTGGGCGTCGCTTATTTTTGTGGCGATCGCCCGGGGCTTGCGGAACACGTATTTTGGTACAACTCTTTGGCCAATTGGTGTTTATGAATGTTTGGGCAATTTTTAGGGTCGTTGGTTTTCTAGTATTATTTGTCACACACAATCACAACACAATCACATAATTCGCTATACATAACTAGCATTACAACATTAAGCAAAAAATAATATGTCACATAGTATATGATTGGCTTCTATGGGTAATATTTGCGCCGGCTTGGTACCGCTTCTATCGTAGATCCAACACATGCCCCGGTCGAGATAGTGCATTCAACAGAAGAATTTCGTCCCAAGAGGCCAATCACGATGTAAGCCAAGGGGGCATGCACCAATGAGAGGGACCTAGTGGGCGAGCGATTGGGTTTGGGACAGGTGTACTACTAGCGAAAGTGCCGAGTGGACAACATTCGAAGCGTATGCACACCCCGAGTGGCGATGGGTATCCTTAGTCCCAACTCCCGAGATGAAACACACCAAAGGAGCCAACATTCGTTATGCGGTTCTGTCCGTTCACATTAATATGCTGATTTTCAGGTCGTCCCAACTTGATAAGGAAATAAACGCGGAGTAGGATCGTTTCACCCTTCGGTTATTTTGATTACCTAAGAGCACGAGTATTTCATTAACGTTCCCAGTGGAGTCGCCACTGTGAGGGGGTCGAAAAGGCACGAGGCTAATGCGTGACCTCGTGGGTGTGACGTTGTCAGATCAAGTGTAATTGGATTTCCTGTGAGTTTACACCCAATCGACTAGTAATATAGGGGTCGCCATTCAGTTTTTAACGACAATGAGAAAAACTGACAAAACCCGATTATCGTGACATAAAGGGAGTGCAATTATGTTCGACCACGACGGCCATAGGTTCCCTTGTGATCCCTGGTGTGGGGATCGCTCAACGTACACCCGCAGGGCAGAGATTGAGAGTTCGGGGGACTGTAACTACCGAGAGGAGTGCTCATAGATAACTCCAGAGGCAGGTTATCCTTACTAGCTCAACATAAATAATTGAAGGGACATGCGTTAAACTATTAAACTATTTTGAATTGATTTTAGCAATATGCAACACATAACACTAAATCGATCGTGATTATCTTATTTATATTTATTTAAGGTACCTAGCATGATAATTCAATTGTCCAAGGTATTATCTTATTAGGCGTGATAGATCAATCAAGTTAATAGTTCGACAATTTTATAAAAGGATGATGAAAGCGATTAAATCATATGAGGGACACATTACAACGCACCCTTGAGAGGTGCGTTGTGGTTCCCAGAAAAATAACCACTTGGCTTTGCTATTTCTCCTTTTATTTAACGAATCTCGGGTTTCTAAGTAATGTTCCAGTATTTAGGCTTAATTCATCAAGCTACAAGGGGCAGGATGCGTTCTGTTCGACTTTTGGGTCGATTGCGACAGAACACCGGATCAATTTCGCAGCGTGAGGCTTAGGCTTAAGACTAGAGTCAATACTCAGGTTTATGCAATTGTCTGTTCTTTTCACGTTGGTTTTGAGGCTGTATTTATAGGGAAAGAGTTTGTGGAAAGATATATTTTTAGAATACGAATCCAAAAAGAATTCGGAGACGACACGGCCCCAGGCATTTTCAGCGCCCAGGGCTGGGCGCCGAAGATTTCGGCGCCCAGATCCAGGCGTTAAAAATGGGATATGGGCCGAGTTCTTTGTCAGATTTGGACTCTTAGAATACGGAGCTTTTGAGATTTATCCGAGTCTTTTAGTGCGTATTAACTTTATGAGGGAATGCGTCTGGGCCCGTTACAAACTCTAGGTTCGTTAGGATTTTAATTAATACGTAACTCTCATTTTTGAATTACACCAGGAATGCAAATTCTATCTCTTTTAGGATTTATGTTGGAGTGCAAACACCTAATTCTTACAGGTTTCTATCTTTTATGACTTTGCCACTTTTAACAACTACCTTTTACGGCAGTTACCATTCTTAGCAGGTTTCCATAAATAGCAGTTTTGGCTGAAATGAAAAGGTGATTGAGATTCGTTTATTTTATAGGAGATGCGTTGCCAAGTGGAGATTTATGTTCTCATCATCGAACCTTCCCTTTCGGGAATGGGGACAAAAGTAGGTGTCTACAGTGGCCGTGATATTGAAGGGTATTGGCATGGCTGGCACCACAGCGGAGCAGAAGATTCAACTTTTCTTTCTGGTTCTCATATGTCGGATGATCATCCCGGGCAGGAATAGCCGCGTGTTGGTGCGCCAATTGGAGTCTTTGAGGGAATTGCAGGCAATCTCGGGGCCCAGTTGGGTTAGCTTGGTGTATATCCATATTTTGTACGAGATGAAGAATACTTCGAGGACTACTTTAGAGAGCTTAGTTAGCATAGCTGCCTTGTGGAGAGTGCTGGAGGTTTTGAGACTCCTTGAACTTGTATCTTGTACTTGTACATTGTATTTTGTATCTTGTACTTTGTTTGCATAAGACTGACTAATGTCTTGTTTGTTTGAATATTTGGGCGTATGAGCATTTCCCTGGCTTAGCGCCTGCTCACCCTGGAGTTGCGGCTTACCCGTTTGCTGTTTCTTGGGAGGGAGCTGTAATACCTCGTATTTTTATAATATTTATAAATATATTTTATTATATTTATAAAGCATTTTACGATTTATTAGCATTTAAATAATATTTAAATGTATTTAATGTATTTTAATTAATTAGAATATTTATTATTTTAATTAATTACGAAACGAATTTAATTCTTGAGTCAGGAAATTAAATGAGTTGCAAATGATTTTTTAAAGCTACGGGTTTTAAATAAAAGTCCAATTCATTGTATTAAACGAGCCCAATCAAAAGTATTTAATTCAAGTCCTAAGCTAGCCCAATTCATTTAATTCCTAAGCCCAACCTAAATATCCTAAGCCTAGCCCATCAAGGGATTAGGGAGCCTATAAATAGGACTCCCCATCATTAAATAAACCCCTAAAATTTCATAAAGCCCCTTTTTGATTTCTTCCCCAACACTCCTCTCCTCTCTTTGCTCGGCACACCGCACGCACGCACACAGCCCTGTGCTCGTGCTGTTGTGCTCTCGTGTTGCTCGGCCTCACGCCCAGCGCTGCACTCTCTCGCTCGTGCCCTCGCGCGCAGCGCCCACACCTCCCTCACTCTCTTGCTCGTGCCCTCGCACACAGCGCTCGCACTCCCTCGCTCTCGAGCTCGTGCCCGCGCGCACAGCGCCCAGCCACACGCTCACCTTCTCTCGCTCTCTCCTCGCAGACAGCCCGCCCCTGCTGCCCTCGTCCTCGCGCACATCTCGCGCCCCTGCTGCCCTCATCCTCGCGCACAGCGTGCCCCGTGCCTCGTCCCTTCGCTGCTGCACGCACACACACGATTGTGTGTGTGTGTGTGTGTGTTGTTGTTCGTGTTCGTTTTC
The DNA here is from genome assembly GCF_020520425.1 of Spinacia oleracea. Lineage (NCBI taxonomy): Eukaryota > Viridiplantae > Streptophyta > Magnoliopsida > Caryophyllales > Amaranthaceae > Spinacia > Spinacia oleracea. The sequence goes on from NC_079490.1 coordinate 54,184,488, forward strand.
CAATCACTTTTCGCCCAATCACCCTAATTCATGATTGTTCCGTGCTATAGGCCGGATTGGTATAATTCCCTTCTTCCTTACCTATTCTATTTAAATTCCGTATTTTAAATTAATATATTAATATTGTTTTAAGTAATTAAAATGCTGGGAACCGGTTATGAATACCGTGGTTTGAGGATTTGTGTGTTGTGATTCATCAGGTTGTTTTAATTATTAAAGAATGAATTTTCAGATTTAATAAAGCATGGATTTTTATGATATTAAACTAGTGTTATTGGGATTTTCAAGTTAAGGTTTTAACCTAGACCTAATGTGTCAATTGATTAGCATAATTAGGTGATGATTTTAATTATGATAATCAATTATATTTTCAGATTTATATAAAGGTTTAAAGTGTCGATTTTTATTGATTTTAAAGGCGGAAAAAGTATGTTTTTGTACTAGGGATTGATTTCGCAAATTGAGACGACTTTATTAATGAAAAACGATTGAATTCTAAAGTCTAAAGGAAGTTTTGAATTTTATAAACTTGCTGGAAATTTAATGAACATGGAAATAATTTAAGTTTCATTATTTTGATGATAGGAGGTGATTTCAAATTGAGTGCTCGTTATTGCAAAGTGGCCCCTACGCTTAGGTATTCAAGGTACGTACAAGTCTAGGGCGACCACACCTTTTTGTCAATGACATTACATGATTGTTGATGATGTGAATTACATTATGTGAAATCATGTTTATTTTGGTGAACGAGCATGTGTTTCATTTATATTATGCGCAGGAATTCCGTCGGTATGGCCCGACACTCGGTATGGCCCGATTTTATTATTATTATATTTGGTGTTTGGTTGGCTCCCATCACCTTTTTCCCTTTGTGGATTATTCTTTTGGCCCGTTCGAAGCTTATTCTAATTAAATTGTGAGTCAAGAGTCGAGTCAAGAGTCGAGTTTTGTATCTCATGATTGTTTGTTAATTAATATATGGCCTTTGCATGTCGATTAGTATTTAGTGAGTGATGCATGCTTTAGTTTCATTACTCTATGCTTGTAAGTACTCAGCTTTTGCTGACTACGTGCTTTGTGTGTTTCCGGTCATGGCCTTTGCTTTAATGATCCTATGATGATCCATCATTTGCACTTGCATTGTTGGGGAGTAGAATAATATAGCAAGTTGGTAGGTCAAGTACGATCGAAATCATGTGGCTTGGGATGATTGAGAGACTTGCATGTTTTCATCTTTCGAAACTATTTCTTTAATATTTTAATTATGTTTGAAATGTTAGGATTATTTATATTTTGGGTTTTGGGCCATTATGGTTCCAAATTGTAGGAGGCCTCGATATTATATTAATTATGGTTTTTAAAAGTTAGTTGACATTTAATTCCGCTGCGTTATGCTGGTAATAGCCTTAACCGTTATCACGGTGGCGGTAATGCTTTAGTAATTACTTTATTTTAAGTTGGAAAATAGTTTTATAAAAGCAAGGAATTATTAGGGTGTTACAAAGTGGTATTTGCAGAGCTCTAGTTTGAGAGCTGCTTTGCATTAATTAATAGTGCAAAGTGGTAAATCCTTAAACTACGATTGCGGAACTTTAGGATTTTCGAAAATTATTTTCCTAAAGTCAAAATTATTTTGAGTACTCAATATTTTAAAGGTCAAATATCAATTATTTTGGGTCGTTTGAAATTAGTGGAAAAGTCGAATTATTATTTAATATTAATTAAATTTTTCGAATTTTTTTTTTATTCTTCCGATTTTGTTCGAATTTTTCGAATTAATTTCAAATCTATTTTCTTAATTTCGGAAATTATCTTATTTAATTATCCGAATTATTTTAATCATTTATTTATTTATTTATTTTATTCGAATATTATTTCGAAGTTATGTTTAAAATTTTCGGAATTTTTTTTACTATTTATCCGAAATTTATTTATTTATTTATTTATTTAATTAATCAATAGTTCTTATTAATTTTCGATTTTAATTTAAATAATTTCAACAAAGTTAGGAGTTATTTCTTAAATAATTTCGAAAATTAATATTATTTTCAAGTGAGAAATGGGTAGACTAAGAAGAGCATATTAGTCTAAGAATGCATATTATGTGACAATGTGATTATTAAGTGCCATGCATATGTTTTAACCATGTTTTATCTTGCTTTATGTGATTCATTACATCATATTTCATGTTGAGCATATATTTGTGCATTGAAATTGTATGGCTCCACGAACTATTTATTGTATCCTTTTGGGGTTGGAATTTCTATGGAAACGCGTTAGTAAGACTTTTGAGTTGGGAATTTTCAGGAATTAAGGATGCTACCTTCTAAGTTCACCAGTTTAGGATACTTAGAGAAGATGGATAATGAGACTCCTCGCACGTATGTTCAGAAGATCGTGTTTGCTTGTGACTATTTGGCCTCGACTAAGAATATGCCCCACCTTAGGCACAAAGATATGATGGCTAGTATGATTATACATTGTTTACCCCATAAGAACCCTTGCATAGACCTCAAGAATAAGTTCAGTGACATGCATTATAGTGATGGTACCCCTAATTGGTACAAATATGGGGCTAGTGATTCTAGGTGGAAGTATGATTATGAGGTTCTTGCTACTATACTAGAGATTGCGGAAAATAGCTATGAGGATGGAAAGTATTCTGCGGGTCTAGGTATGGGCTATGGAGGAATAGAAAGTGATGGTGAGGATGATATGATCCATGATGAGCAAGCTAGTGATGTTGAGGAGGATAGTGATGATGATGTGGTAGACATTGAGAATCCTAACCCTATAGTTCCTGAACCAACCATTGAGATATCCAGTGGATCTGAAGATGAGCTTGAAGAGAATAATGTGGTTGATAGTGAACCACAACAAAATGATGAGGCTATGGATGAAGACTCAGATCCGGAAGAAGACTTGGATGATCCTAATGATCAAGACTTTACTCCAGAGCAATACAAGGAAAGAAATGATCGTCGTGATGACGTTAGTCTCTAGAGAAATGTAATCCTTAGTTTTATTTCTTTTGTTTCTTTCTTTTCGTTGAAGTAATAAAGTGGCAAAGCTACTATTTATGGTTTTAGTCTATTATAGTTGGAGAATAAATGTTATGGCATTAGTGGATGTAAGACTTATTCATTGGAGTTTTAATAGAAGAATAGAATTTCCTTTTCATTATCCTTTAAGTTTAATTCTCAATTCTAAGTCGTGTGGGTATCGCAAAGGGATTATTTGTTATTTCTTCAATGAAATTTTATGTGCAAGGTGGTTTAGTAGCAACCATCTAGATTTACTTGCATCGAATAGTGGGGTGAGAAGGCCCGAAAATGGCGCCAACTCTTCCCCTAGGTGGCGCCTCAGTGTGTGTTCTTGTTGTGAGTAGGTTCGTTATAGAACCAGTACCTTAGTAATGTCGTGTCCAACCAATATTGAAGTTAGCCTTTTTATTTATTCAGGAGAAGGGATATGGCTAACCAAGAGATTTTTGAAGTGGTTAGACAACTAGCTGAGGTAGTTCGTGACCTAGCTCAAACCAGAGCAAACCCAATGCATGACCCGGCTGGGGAAATGTTTAAGAAAATAGCTCAAAGCAAGCCTCCACTCTATAGCGGAGAGATTGAACCAAGTGTGTTGGAGAACTGGTTGAGAGAGTTTGATAAACTCATTATAGCTTTGAATTGCCCTGAAAACCTTATGGTGAATAGTGCTGTGTACTACCTGAGAGGTGAAGCTGATCTGTGGTGGCAACGATGTGAAAATACCCTTAGACCCACACCTAACTTTGGATGGGAAGCATTCAAAACTGCACTAAGGAACAAGTTTTACCCACCCTACCTGAAGAAGCAAAAGGCGCAAGAGTTCATTGAACTCAAAATGGCAGGTCTGTCTGTGACGAAATACTATTCTAAGTTTATAGAGTTGTCTAGGTTTGCACCTGAAGTGGTGGCAACGGAGGAGCTCAGGGCTCAAAGATTTGAGAATGGCTTGACCATTGACTTACAGCTGTTGTTGTCTAGACAGACCTTTACCTCATTAGACACCCTGTACGGAAAAGCTGCTCACCTATATGGGCTACAGCAAAGGAAGAATGGTAGTGCTGAAAAGAGAAGGGATGGTGGAAACTCGAATCAAGGAAATAACCATCAGAATCAAGGGAATTTTAAGAAGCACAAAGGAAATGGGAATTTCCAGTTTAGGGCTAACAATGGTGGTAATCGCAACAACCAAGGTGGTGGAAATCAGTCTGGAAGGAATGGAGTACGGACCTATGAATGTAGGCGTTGTAACATGAACCACCCTGGAAAGGATTGTGATGGGAACTTGGTGACTTGTAGATTCTGTCAGAAGTTAGGCCATAGGGAGTATGAATGCTATTCAAAGAATGGAAAGCCTAACCAAGGTAACCACCAAGGCAATAACCGGAATAATCAGAACCGGAATGGGGGAAATGGAGTTGGAAATCAAAGGAACTACCAAAGTGGTAATAATGGCAATAGCAATGGCAATCACCAGAACCATGGAAAGCCTGGAGGGAACCAACAGCAGAATGGGAATCGAAACAACAATGGGAACACCAATGGAGGTGGCTATAACAAAGGAGTTGCCCAAGGAAAGTTGAATGTGATATCTAGGCAAGAAGCGGAGACTTCCTCTGACGTCATAGCGGGTACTTTTTCTATTAATTCCGTTTCAGTTAAAGTTCTATTTGATTCTGGTGCGACTTATTCTTTTAAATCAGTAGATGCTTTGGGGAAATTAGGGTTGAAAGAGCCTGAATCGATTGAAGTACCTATAGTCATACCTACTGGTAGTATAGTGAAGTGTACCAAAATCCATTGAGATGTGCCTATGACCATAGCCAAGACCGTATTCTTATCTAACCTAATCGAATTCAAGTTAGGACAGCTAGATGTAATTCTAGGAATGGATTGGTTGGCCAAGTTCAAAGCCAAAATAGATTGTGAGAAGCAGAAGGTTCACTTGAGGTCTAGCCTAGGCAAAGTAGTGTCATATCGTCGTTTTGGTAAGCCTAAGAACATGGGAATCATCACGGCAATGGAACTCGTGAAGCTAGTCAGTAAAGGGAACCCAGCCTTCTTATGTAATGTGAGGAACCTAGAGCATGTGACCAAGGATCAGCCTGAGGATATTGCAGTAGTCAATGAATTCCTTGATGTATTTCCAGAAGAGATCCCGGGGATGCCTCCCAATCGACCTATTGACTTTGCCATAGATTTAGTGCCTGGAACCGCCCCTATTTCGAAAGCACCTTATAGAATGGCTCCAGCAGAAATGAATGAGTTAAAAGGCCAACTAGAGGATCTATTGGAGAAAGTTTATATTAGGCCAAGTGCATCGCCTTGGGGAGCACCAGTGTTGTTTGTGAAGAAAGAGGATGGAAGTATGAGGCTCTGTATAGACTACAGGGAGCTCAATAAGGTCACAATCAAGAACAAATATCCATTACCTAGGATAGAAGACCTATTTGACCAACTAAAAGGAGCAGGAATCTTTTCAAAGATCGATTTGCGTTCGGGTTATCATCAATTGAGGATCACTGACCACGACATACCAAAGACCGCATTCAGAACTAGATACGGACATTATGAGTTCACTGTTATGCCTTTTGGGTTAACCAATGCCCCTGCAATATTTATGGACTTAATGAACCGTGTATTCCATGCCTATTTGGACAAGTTCGTAGTGGTTTTCATAGATGACATCCTAGTGTATTCAAAGAGTGAAGAAGATCACGCGGAACACTTGAGATCGGTGTTGAGTACCCTGAGAGATAACCAGTTATATGCCAAATTCTCAAAGTGTGAGTTTTGGTTAGAAAGAGTTGCATTTTTGAGACATTTTGTGTCAAAAGAAGGAGTGGCAGTTGACCCTGCTAAGATCAAAGCTGTTAGTAAATGGCCTACACCCAAGAGTGTGACTGACATTCATAGTTTTCTGGGATTAGCTGGCTATTATAGACGATTTGTTCAAGACTTCTCTAGGATAGCCAAGCCCATGACTACCTTGATGAAGAAGGAAACCAAGTTTGAATGGAGTGACCAGTGTGAGGAAGCATTCCAAGCCTTAAAGACGCGATTGACAACCGCGCCAGTGTTAACCTTACCAGATGAGAGTGGTGCATACGATGTGTATAGTGATGCCTCTAAGAATGGTTTGGGGTGTGTATTGATGCAAAACGGGAAAGTTATTGCGTATGCGTCAAGGCAATTGAAGCCATATGAATCCAATTACCCTACCCATGATTTAGAGCTAGCGGCTATAGTGTTTGCATTGAAGATATGGAGACACTATCTGTATGGTGTGAAGTGTAGGATATTTACGGACCACAAGAGTTTGAAGTACATCTTCACACAGAAGGATTTGAATATGCGCCAACGAAGGTGGTTGGAGTTAATTAAGGACTATGATTTGGATATCCAGTACCATGAGGGAAAAGTCAATGTAGTTGCGGATGCCTTGAGTAGGAAATCAAGTCATAGTGTCAATGCGTTAGTAGTTGCTAACGAGCTGTGTAAGGACATGCAGCGTTTAAACCTCGAAATAGTAAGTGGTGAAAGCCTTGTGGGAATAATGAATGCCTTAACCATCCAACCGTCAATATTTGATGAGATTACAGAGAATCAAGCTGATGATGTAAAGTTGGAGCGAATCAAGGAAAAGATTTCGCAAGGTAAGGAATTAGAATTCTGAATCCATGATGATGGAAGTTTGAGGTACAAAGGCAGGTGGTGCGTGCCTCAAAAGTGTGGAGAACTGAAAGAGAGATTGATGAAAGAAGGGCATAATACGCCATATTCTGTGCACCCAGGGGGTGACAAGTTGTATAAGGACTTGAAAAAGGTCTATTGGTGGCCAAGGATGAAGAACGATGTGGCTGAATTTGTGGCTAGATGTTTGACTTGTCAGAAGGTTAAAATTGAGCATAGGAGACCTCAAGGGAAGGTCCAACCTTTAGAGATTCCAAGCTGGAAATGGGACTGTATTTCTATGGACTTTGTCACTTGTTTACCTAAGTCAAAGACTGGGAATGATACAATTTGGGTTGTGGTAGATAGGTTGACCAAGTCAACAGTGTTTATACCAATGAAGGAAACCTGGAAAATGGAACAACTTGCTAAAGCCTACATTAAGAGTGTGGTGAGGTTACATGGAGTTCCTAAGGATATCGTATCAGATAGAGATTCAAGGTTTCTTTCGAACTTCTGGAAAAGTGTGCAGAAGAGCTTTGGTACGACATTGAAAATGAGTACAGCCTTCCACCCAGCCACGGATGGCCAAACTGAAAGGACTATCCAAACCCTGGAGGACATGCTTCGGGCATGCGTTATTGATTTCCAAGGAAGTTGGGAAGATAGCCTAGATCTGATTGAGTTTTCCTATAACAATAGCTATCATGCTAGCATTGGAATGGCACCATTTGAGGCTTTGTATGGACGAAAGTGTATAAGTCCACTTTGTTGGAACGATATTAGTGAAACCGTAGTATTGGGACCTCAAATGATAGAGGACACCATGAACCAAATCCGAACCATCCAATCAAAGATTCAAGCGGCGCAGGATCGCCAAAAGAGTTATGCAGACTTGAAACATAGGGATGAAGAGTTCAACATAGGTGATAAAATGTTGGTCAAAGTGTCACCAATGAAAGGTGTCATGAGATTTGGGAAGAAAAGGAAGTTAAGCCCTAAGTACAGAGGCCCATATGAGATCTTAGAAAGAATCGGAAAGGTAGCTTATAGACTAGCCTTGCCTATGGACTTGCATAGAGTGCATAATGTGTTCCACATATCTCAATTAAGGAAATATATCCCGGATAAATCGCATGTGTTGCAACCGGAGACCATAGAATTAGACCAAAGTCTAACCTTTGAGGAAAGACCTGTTAAAATCCTTGATAGCAAAGTGCGTAGTACGCGTACTAAAGATGTGAAAATTGTCAAAGTGTTGTGGTCTAATCAAGAATCTGAGGAAGCCACTTGGGAAGCGGAGGACGAAATGAGAAAGAAATATCCCGAGCTTTTTCCCGAGGTTAGTTGAGTTACGAGGTCGTAACTCGTGTCTTTTAAGGGGGGTATAGTGCGGTAGAATTTCGCGCTTTTTACCTTGTTTTCCCCTATTTTATACTTAATTTAGTGCTTTCTATTAAATTTGCACTTATTATTGTCCTGTTTAATCATGTAAAGAGTACAGCAACTTAAAACTTTTGTAAAGGAACGTATTAAAAAGTCTCAGAAAGTCTCAAGTTGAGTTGAATTTTGGATTTCCGAACCCAAGTTTCGGGACGAAACTTCTTTTAAGGAGGATAGACTGTAATACCTCGTATTTTTATAATATTTATAAATATATTTTTATTATATTTATAAAGCATTTTACGATTTATTAGCATTTAAATAATATTTAAATGTATTTAATGTATTTTAATTAATTAGAATATTTATTATTTTAATTAATTACGAAATGAATTTAATTCTTGAGTCGGGAAATTAAATGAGTTGCAAATGATTTTTTAAAGCTTCGGGTTTTAAATAAAAGTCCAATTCGTTGTATTAAATGAGCCCAATCAAAAGTATTTAATTCAAGTCCTAAGCTAGCCCAATTCATTAATTCCTAAGCCCAACCTAAATATCCTAATCCTAGCCCATCAAGGGATTAGGGAACCTATAAATAGGACTCCCCATCATTAAATAAACCCCTAAAATTTCATAAAGCCCCTTTTTGATTTCTTGCCCAACACTCCTCTCCTCTCTTTGCTCGGCACACCGCACGCACGCACACAGCCCCGTGCTCGTGTTGCTGTGCTCTCGTGCTGCTCGGCCTCACGCCCAGCGCTGCACTCTCTCGGTCGTGCCCTCGCGCGCAGCGCCCACACCTCCCTCACTCTCTCGCTCGTGCCCTCGAGCACAGCGCTCGCACTCCCTCGCTCTCTCGCTCGTGCCCGCGCGCACAGCGCCTAGCCACACGCTCACCTTCTCTCGCTATGTCCTCGCGCACAGCGCGCCCCTGCTACCCTCGTCCTCGCGCACATCGCGCGCCCCTGCTGCCCTCATCCTCGCGCACAGCGCGCCCCGTGCCTCGTCCCTTCGCTGCTGCGCGCACACACACGATTGCGTGTGTGTGTGTGTTGTTGTTCGTGTTCGTTTTCCAATCTCTTTTCGCCCAATCACCCTAATTCGTGATTGTTCCGTGCTATAGGCCGGATTGGTATAATTATCTTCTTCCTTACCTATTCTATTTAAATTCCGTATTTTAAATTATTATATTAATATTGTTTTGAGTAATTAAAATGCTGGGAACCGGTTATGAATACCGTGGTTTGAGGATTTGTGTGTTGTGATTCATTAGGTTGTTTTAATTATTAAAGAATGAATTTTCAGATTTAATAAAGCATGGATTTTTATGATATTAAACTAGTGTTATTGGGATTTTCAAGTTAGGGTTTTAACCTAGACCTAATGTGTCAATTGATTAGCATAATTAGGTGATGATTTTAATTATGATAATCAATTATATTTTCAGATTTGAATAAAGGTTTAAAGTGTCGATTTTTATTGATTTTAAAGGCGGAAAAAGTATGTTTTTGTACTAGGGATTGATTTCGCAAATTGAGACGACTTTATTAATGAAAAACGATTGAATTCTAAAGTCTAAAGGAAGTTTTGAATTTTATAAAGTTGTTGGAAATTTAATGAACATGGAAGTAATTTAAGTTTCATTATTTTGATGATAGGAGGTGATTTCTAATTGAGTGCTCGTTATTGCAAAGTGGCCCCTACGCTTAGGTATTCAAGGTACGTACAAGTCTAGGGCGACCACACCTTTTTGTCAATGACATTACATGATTGTTGATGATGTGAATTACATTATGTGAAATCATGTTTATTTTGGTGAACGAGCATGTGTTTTGTGATGTTGGATTTATTGAATTAATTGTTGAACAAGCATGTTGAAATTATTATGAGTATGGATTTCATTGTAAATCATGTTGTTCAATATTTATGCATGTATGGTTCAATTCACATGCAAGGGATGGATTAATTATTTTTATGCTATTGTACGGGATGTCTAGCATACTTTGAGCCATTTATTTGTACCTCGTTGTACTATTTATTTTACCACATGTGAAGGGTTCGCTCACGTAAGCCACCGCACATGTAGGGTTCAGTTGGGAATATTATGTATGAAATGAATTAGGATTTGTCGTGCAAGGGCACAACCCTCATGTTAATATGCATGATGTGGAGACTCACTTTGGTGAGGAGGAACATGGTAGTAATATCACAAGTGTCTTGCTTGGTTGATCACAAGTCTTAAAGCATTAAAATAAGATTGTTTTGGTTGTCGTTTATTAATTGTATGTGTACGTGTTGTCGAGTCTTGAGTTCGCCTTTATTAAAATATTAATAAACGTAAAGTGCAACCGGAACAAGCTTCAAAACTCTTGGAACGTATATACCTTGAGTATGAACAATGGGGGGAGTCTTGCCGGAAAGCTCGTACTCCTACTAATGATACAAGACGTTGTTTCATTTATATTATGCGCAGGAATTCCGTCGGTATGGCCCGACACTCGGTATGGCCCGATTTTATTATTATTATATTTGGTGTTTGGTTGGCTCCCATCACCTTTTTCCCTTTGTGGATTATTCTTTTGGCCCGTTCGAAGCTTATTCTAATTAAATTGTGAGTCAAGAGTCGAGTCAAGAGTCGAGTTTTGTATCTCATGATTGTTTGTTAATTAATATATGGCCTTTGCATGTCGATTAGTATTTAGTGAGTGATGCATGCTTTAGTTTCATTACTCTATGCTTGTAAGTACTCAGCTTTTGCTGACTACGTGCTTTGTGTGTTTCCGGTCATGGCCTTTGCTTTAATGATCCTATGATGATCCATCATTTGCACTTGCATTGTTGGGGAGTAGAATAATATAGCAAGTTGGTAGATCAAGTACGATCGAAATCATGTGGCTTGGGATGATTGAGAGAGTTGCATGTTTTCATCTTTCGAAACTATTTCTTTAATATTTTAATTATGTTTGAAATGTTTGGATTATTTATATTTTGGGTTTTGGGCCATTATGGTTCCAAATTGTAGGAGGCCTCGATATTTTATTAATTATGGTTTTTAAAAGTTAGTTGACATTTAATTCCGCTGCGTAATTCTGGTAATAGCCTTAACCGTTATCACGGTGGCGGTAATGCTTTAGTAATTCCTTTATTTTAAGTTGGAAAATAGTTTTATAAAAGCAAGGAATTATTAGGGTGTTACAGGAGCAGAGCGCAGTAGGATGACTGTAGCGGCTTTCACAGAGCTTTGCGGGTCACACCTTTTGAGGAGATACATTTGCATTATGTAGAGCCTTGACCTAGTTGTTTTTTGTATATTGACTGAGTTTCATACTTTATAGGTGCGTTCACGCCCTTTTTCGGAGGTGCCTATACCCTCCTCGGCTGTCCGAGCCTTCTTCCTGTCTGAGCGACGGGTGCTGATTCTGGGGGTTTATCGCCCCATGTGGTACTTGGGTGAGTGAGTTACTCTCCATCATAGTACTACAGATCGACTTGTTCCCCTATACCCTCTTGAGTCTATGATGCTGAAGGTTGCTGCTGCTATTCGAGCCTACATGGATGCTGTGGAAGCGGGTGGTGAATCCCTCTACCTGGGGGGGTTTTGTAAATAGGGCGGCCAGCTACAGAGATTTCTTGCCGAGGCTTGCTCCGGCAGTTCGTTTCGTGCCTCGGTAAATTTTGAACTTGAATCTTATATCATTGTATTTATTTGTATTCTTGTATGACTTGAATCTTGTATGTGTGTTGCAAGTCGAGGAGATCGACCCGGAGGATGTTCCCTATGATGACAGGGTCCTCCATTATGTGGCCTCGGACGGGGAGCAGGTAGAGTTCCCTGTTCTAGTGGCCCCTTCCTCAGAGCGGATGGCGGCCAATGCCCTTCCAGAGCACTACGCTACGGTGAGTGCTTTTGTATTTCTTGAAATTGTTGTACTCTTGAATATAGAAATTGACTTTGAGTTTTTTATATATGCAGGCGCCTCGGGCGAGAGTGCATCGTTGGATGGTTATAATTGATTCCCTGAAGAAGCATTGTGTAAAGCTGACCAGGAAGCTTGTTGGTCGAGACCGAGCTGTGAGTTTACTATCTTTGTGCTGCTTGTATTTGAATTTTTTACATGGATATCTGATATTTGAATTTTGAACTTTGTATAGGAACGTCGACGAGACCATAGAGAGTCAGAGGATAAGGTTCCTCAGACGGGTGCTTCGATAGAGCAGACTGGGCAGAGCCTGGGTCTGGGCCTTGGCTATAGTGCTGAGACTTTTTGGAGATATTCAGATGCTGATATGAGGGATGTTCCCTCTTCTTCTACCCTGGCTGGCAGGTATTCATAATCCTTTGGAGATGTAGGTGGTCAGGTGCCTTATGTGACTCCTCTTATTGGTCACTTTGGAGTGAGCATATCTCAGCCTGGGGACCTGACTATGGTGCAATGGCCTGGGCTCAATTCCAGGAGATGGAGCGGGTGCGCTTGTTTGAGGAGATGGAGAGGCGGTACAGATTTTCTAGGGCCCAACAATCTTATCAGTTCTTTTCCTTTCAGCAGGGACCTCATCAGTTTCCTAGTACACTTCGCAATTTAGAGCAGGAGCTAGTTACCCTGGGGACAGAGCTTGACCAGGATTTGGAGCAGTACATAAGCCAGAACAGGGGCAAGGGTCCTGTCGAGACTGTGATTGTATCTGAGGCTGATTCGGACTAATCCTGCATGCTAGCGAGATTTATCTTTGCCTTGTGTAGGCTTCTTTGTATGTGGGATTTTTTTACTTGATGTTCGTATTTTGTATTTGTATTGATATTTGTATGATTGGAATATGGATTTTGAATGGTGGGATTTTGTATTGGTTTGAATTTGTATTTTGTATGATTGAATTTTTTATCGGTTTGTATTTGTATTTGTATGCGTTGTGTGTGCATTTTGAAATTTGTGGCTACATGTATGCATGAAAAAATGAAAAAAAAATTCCCATTTTTTCGGGTGTATGTACCCACTATAAGCCCCCGCTTTGACTGAGGTTTTTTGGTATTGAAAAAGCGCAAGTCAAAGTATATTTGACTTTTGCTCATGCAGATAGTGACTCGACTTAGGACGCCGATCTAGGATTAGAATGCTTGAATTTTGGAAAATAACCCGAACTAGGACAAAATAACCCCATACAAGTAGAAAGGGGTTCACTGTGCGGCCCATGTTGTATGGCCAGCTTTCTTTGGAAGAATCGCGTTGCGTGCTTTGGGAGATTGGATCCTCCATCAGGTGGGTAGTTCCGTGGTGGGGAATTGCTGCCATGAGGCATTGATGAGTGACATTTATGTCGCTCATAGGGTAGTGATTAGGCAATTGTTTGAGTCATTTTATTCTATTTTTAACATTTTTAGTCTTTATTTTTCTTAATTTATAATTTTAATAATTTATTCCTTAGTTTACCATTTGTAGCTTTTTTTTTTGTTAGTTTTTAGATCTTAATTTCGTAATTCTTATTTGTTTTATAATTTTATAGTTTAATTGGTTTAGCTTTTACTTTTTAGTTTTCATTATTCATTTCCTTTTTTATTTATTGTTATTATTATTATTATTATTATTATTATTATTATTATTATTATTATTATTATTATTATTATTATTATTTCTCTTTGCTTTATTTTTATTTGCCCCGCTTCTCATTTATTTTGGTTTTTGTGTATAGGTGAGCGATTTGGAGTCCGGAGTTCATGCTTAAAGGAACGAATGCAAGCTAATGTTCCATACAACTTTTGCAAAATATAAGCAGCTATCCTACACCACACCCTTCCCTATCCTACACCACCATCACCTCTCAGCCTCAACGCACAACAGAACAAGCAGCACATTAAACTACTCCTCTCCTTCCAACCACCAGCCACGCCCATCTGAACACTACTGCATCAACAATCGTCAACTCCAATCCACGTTACAAGTCAACAACACCAAAACAAGACCAGAAATCGTATCCCAAAACAGAGTAAAATACATAGCAAAAACAGAGGAATTGGGTTCGTCCGAACCCGTATTTATGTTCGACCGAACCCAAAATTTAGAGTTCTTGATTGTATGAGGTTCGGACGAACCTCAATGGAGTTTGCCCAAACCGACAAAAGTTCGCCCGAACATCACAAGTGTTCGTCCTAACCTATTTAGCGCTCAATTTGGTACGGATTTAATGAAGCTCGACCGCTGCGATTAATTGGAATAGAGCAGCAAGTTTCGGCCCTTGGATTTAACGAATTGATGAATTGATGGTTGATTGATGAATAATGAATGATGATGATGTTAGGTTATGATAGATATGAATAAACATAAATCATGCGGAAAAACCATAAAGCCAGGAAACATATTATTTACACATAATCATTTAGCATAATTCAGATGCATACACTTTGTAGCGTGCCCTCCCTAGCTGCGCCCGAACCGAAAAAGAACAAGTCTTTAGGACTCCAAGTGTCGTCCCTCCGTAGATAGTCCACAGCACGTCCGGATCCGCCTTAAGATTGACCAACTAGAATCGCACTTAAGGTACTATATATTTTCGGCTAATAGGGCAAGAATATGGCTGATTTTTCTACTTAAAAATCTTAGCTTTTTATTGTTTGAATACTTGAAATCCTCGATGTAAATATGTGACCCTAGGCACCTATTTATAGAGTTATGGAAAAGGACTTGGAATCCTTTTAGGATACTAATTTATTTAATTAGAATCTTATTAAAACTCTATTAAACAAATTCTATCTTTATTAGGATTAGGATTTAATCATATGACGAATCCCGGTAGCCTTAGGATTTGAGTAACACACTTCGAGTGATACGCTAGCACCGTAAGCAGGCCTTGCGTCCCACGCACAGCAACAGCCCTTCTCGACGAAGCCCATGCCGCAGCCTCGCGTGTCGAGGCCGCTTCAGGGCCTGGCCTTTGCGCTGGGCCTGGCGTGGCTCGGCTGTTGCGTGTGGTGCGTGTGGCTTGCTGGGCGATGGCCCGGCTTCGTGCTGGGCCTTCGTCTGGCAGGCCTCGTCCGATGCTAATTCGTACGATACGCTTCCGATTAAATTCCCGATTCCGGAATTTATTTCCGATACGAACAATATTTAATATTTCCGATTCCGGAATAAATTTCCGTTTCGAACAAATATTTAATATTTCCGTTTCCGGAATTATTTTCCGATTTCGATAATATTTCCGATTCTGACAATATTTCCGTTTCCGGTAATATTTCCGATTCCGACAATATTTCCATTTCCGATAATATTTTCGGATACGTACCATGTTTCCGTTTCCGGTAACATCTACGACTTGGATAATATTTATATTTCCGATACGATCCATATTTCCGTTTCCGGCAATATCATCGTTTCCGGAGTATTCATTTCTTGCCTTTGACGATCTCAGCTCCCACTGAAACCAAGATCTATTGATTCCAAATATCCATAGATGGAATATTTAATGCCATTAAATACTTGATCCGTTTACGTACTATTTGTGTGACCCTACGGGTTCAGTCAAGAGTAAGCTGTGGATTAATTCCACTTGAACTGAAGTGGCCTCTAGCTAGGCATTCAGCTCACTTGATCTCACTGAATTATTAACTTGTTAATTAATACTGAACCGCATTTATTAGACTTAACATTATATGCATACTTGGACCAAGGGCATTATTTCCTTCAGTCTCGCACTTGTCCTTAGGGACAAGTGTGCATTTCCTAATTCCTTTGTCGCTCGATGCTTGCTCTTGAACATAAGGTAAGAGTTGTCATCCTTATTATGTCAAGAGGTGTTTCTCGGTTTCAGAGTTCAACTGATCAAATAAACAGATAATCATATCCTATGATTCATCTGAGCACGGCCATGCATTTTACAGTTTCTAGCTCTCCGAGTGGCCTTGTACAACTTTTAAGCATCTCATCCCGATTTATGGGAGGACAATCCCAATCTTGCGATCTTGAGATTAGACTTCGTTTGATAGGTGATTACCTGAGCGTTGCCTTTATAGCCTCCTTTTACGGTGCGACGGTTGGTCAAAGTCAAAGTAACAAGGTCTCAAACAAGTAATCTCAAATCACTCAGGTATTGAGGATTTAGTGTCTAATAATTTTAATGAAATTTACTTATCACAGATTTTCATCTCTTACAGTAAAGTTTCATAGGTCTGTCCGATACTAGTCTTCCTAAAGTAAGTATCTATGAAAATGATTATGACATTGCCATGTCCACATAGTTCAAGAAACAGAACTACTAGTCATCTTGCATTCTAGTCGTCTAACGTTTTCTATGCGTCCATCTTTATAGAAAACTCCGACCAGGGACCATTTTCAACTTTTGACTTTCAAGTTCACTTGATAGACATTTCTTAGTCACAGGACTGGTCCTGACAGTCTATCTTGAATATTTCGTCAAATTGAAGGGACTCATCATTTAATACTAAACCAAGATTAAATGGAATATGAAAATACATTTCATATATGATAAATGTTCAACCCCATTGTTTTACAACCATGGGCCTCAAACCCATCTTTAAAACAGTTCATGAAATTCAAAGTTATGCTTGATTTCCAGTGCTACAACGTGAGTGTTGCTTCTCACTTGTTGCATAGGTTTAGTCATCATGCTTTGCCAATCTTAATATCCTTTTCATCGAATGTTCTTCGAGATATGATGATAAGATCTTTTGAGTATGTTTATTTTGTGATCTAGTCTTTCTTGCTACATTAGTGGTTCTACGCATTTTGCAATGAAGAACCATTAAGTCAACAGACATGTGATCTTCCCAAGTTCAATGAAGAACTCATTAATATAAACAACTCTGTTTTATTGCTTCTTAGGCAATAAGTACTTTTACTTCAACTGTTTAGGTTGCTAGTGATGCTTTGTTTGGATTTACTTATCCAAGCAGTTCACGGATATGTGGAAGACTTTCCAGTTGTATCTTTGGAACATAGAAATTAATATTGTAATTTCCCACGCAACAACTCATGGTCTCCAATCCATGTTGCCATTTCAAAACACGATGCTCTTTAGCTCGTCCTTGTCAATGGTTAACTCCAAAGGGATCTTGCTTGATCCTTTGCCAGTGTTTATTTGTGTACCATCAACTATATAGCATATCTTTATTTCCTTGAGTCAAGAACTGTTCCTATGTACCTTTTCAAGTACCATAAGTTTTTCTTGATCTCAATCTAGTTGATCTTTACTTAGACCAATAGAGATTGGTATGTGTTCGTCATGCCTAAAGTCATACGATACATTTTTGGCGATCCTCATATTATATCATACATGATAAATTCTTTTGCAGAATCATTCCCAATTGAATTATATTCATGTAGCTTTTAGCTCATCTAGTTTCAGTAGATACTAAATCCATCTAAATTCTTTGACATATAATATAGGTTTAAGAATCTTAGTAGATTCTTTGATGTTTAACTTAGTAAATGCTTATACATAGTTCAAACATTCTTTACTTAGATTTATTCACATGGGTCGAACATGTCCAATGGAGTCTTTCGTGTTTGATTTAGTAAATGCCATTACTTAATCTAAAACAATATTATAAGATCTTTGTAAGTAGATCTCAATACCCAGGATGTACTAAGTTTCGCCTTGGTCCATCATTGATGAATAATTTCAAACCTAAGTCATTAGCATTTGAATGTTATTTCACAATAGAGAGATATGTGTGTGATACACATAGGACCAATTAAGTTTTTATGTACTCCCACTAAACTTCTTATATATCTATAAGAATCATGTACATTCTATGAAACTAAAATACTTATTAGCTTCACTAAAATACAATTCCAATTCCCAATTGCTTGCTTAAATCTGTACTTAGATTTCATAAGCTAGCATTCATTTCCAGCATTACACTAGTAGAAAAAACCCTTATTGCAGCGGGCTTTTAGACCCCTGTTGCAGCGTACATCGTATGCTGCAACTGGGGGGCCTGCAACAAGTCTGAACTTGTTGCAGCGTACATGTTCGCTGCAAAAAGTGATTTGTTGCAGCGGGCTTTTAGATGTACGCTGCAACAAGTGCCAAAAAATTGGCAAAATTTTGGACTTGTTGCAGCGTACATATAAAAGCCCGCTGCAACAGACCCAACTTTTTGCAGCGTACATTTATTTGTACGCTGCAACAAGTCTGAATTACTCAATTTTTTGCAGCGTACATTTATTTGTACGCTGCAACAAGTCTGAATTTTTGCGAAATTTTTTTCCCTTGTTGCAGCGTACAACATATATGTACGCTGCAAAAAAGCACTTTTGGCGGGAAAATTCTAATTTTGTTTAGGGATACCTAGAGTGCCTTGCACCAAATATAGAAACCTGTCAAAACAATAATAGAATAACGCAACCTGTATAACAAATATAAAAACAACAACTGGAGTTTTGTATATATCCCAAAACCAAAAGTGCACATACCGATACATTTAAATACATTTACGTTCCAATTTCAACGTACGCATACATTTTAACATAAAAGATTGTTCTATAACATCTAAACCAACACGATCAAGCGCCATCAGGTCAATAATAAATACTTGGTGGTAAAAAACTTCGCCCATTGCTCACGAACCACATCAATTTCCTCACTAGCATAAGGCGCAGTCCTCGGAGTATAGACCTTACAAAAACAAAAAATTGATGGAGCATATATTAGATCGATTAAATGCAAATGAAATGTCACATTTTAACATTCAAGCAACTAATGACAATGTATTAATAGTCTATAATACGAATCAATTATTTACTTAATTACCTCATCTAGCCGGCCTTCATAGTCATGTTGTAACGTGACTATCTCTAACATGAACTTCATAACGTAATAGCCACACTCAGTTCCGCCGATTTGTTGAGCACACTGATTAAGAAACATAATACTTTATCTTGCAAGGCCAATAATTAATAAAAACAAAGCAAAAAGCTAATTAAGAAACATGTTATACCTCTATATGAATGGGTTTACACGACTTAAAACTCGTTTTATTCGGACAATGCCCACCATTGCACTTGTACACTTGGTATGCCCTAGAAAATTAACGAAACATGGGTACTCATGAATATGATTTTGGCTTAGGTTTCTTAAAGACTAATGTAATTTGTAAGCAAAAGAACTTACAAACTCAAGATTCCCCATGCATAATCTGTTCGACGTGGATCTCTAGCAGAATCGAAAATATATACATAACCTCTACGTAGGTCCATCACGTATAAATTCCAATGATTTCTGTATAATTTATAAATGATATATTAAATATTTAATAACAATAATAATTAATATTTTATATGAAACTTATATAATATAACACACTTACTCTTGATTATATGGGATTAAAAACCAATTAGTTAGGTTAGGATTACCCATCTTCTCCTTCTCAATTTCAGCTTGGAAAATGTTTTTCAAATACATTGTTGGCGCTCCAGGGTCGGCCTTGATTCTAGTGCTTGACATAATCTCGGGACAAATGAACGAAATCGGAGACATTTCAAATGATTTGGCATGATCGTGCAATAAACACCTACAAAATAAACAAGATTACACTATTAAGATCGATAAAGAGAAAAAACTTCAAAGAAATAATAGTTTTATTAACAACAATAAAACATTTAATTACAATATGTAGACTTGGATCGCTGAAATGTTTAAGCACGCCCCGCGAAGGAACTCTCCTATATCAGACGCAGTTATGTATGTTTCTTGATCAAAATCCGAGTGCCAAACTGAGGCCGCCAATGGGATGGTAGTATTATCATATATATCATCAGGCGCCGAAGTCATGATAAACTGCAAGTATTTGCATGACGGGCCAAGACCTTGAATTGCATCGTGTACAAGTCCCGCTTTCTTGCTTTTGGTGGTTGATTCTTGTGTTTTACGATCACAACTACCCACGACCTCTAAGTTGGACTTAGGCTTAGAATTCGACTTCTTTGGATGCGAAAATTCCTATAACAATAGTCAATTAACATTAGTCATATAATAAGAATCAAATGAGTCCTTAGGTTCTTTAGTTCAAATTTGGGAGCGAAAATGTCATTTTAGCTCAATATATGACCTATAACGACCCAACGAGCCTTAAATGTGCATAAATAGGTTCGAATGAGTTTTAGAAACTTAAAACTATGCATATTAGTCGTGTAATAAGAATCAAATGAGTCCTTAGGTTCTTTAGTTCAAAGTTGGGAGCGAAAATGTCATTTTAGGTCTATATATGACCTATAACGACCCAACGAGCCATAAATGTGCATAATTAGGTTCAAATGAGTTTTAGAAACTTAAAACTATGCATATTAGTCATGTAATAGGATTAAAATGAGTGTTTAGGTTCTTTAGTTCAAAGTTGGGAGCGGAAATGTCATTTTAGCTCTATATATGACATATAACGACCCAACGAGCCATAAATGTGCATGAATAGGTTCGAATGAGTTTTAGAAACTTAAAACTATGCATATTAGTCATGTAATAAGAATCAAATGAGTCCTTAGGTTCTTTAGTTCAAATTTGGGAGCGAAAATGTCATTTTAGCTCAATATATGACCTATAACGACCCAACGAGCCTTAAATGTGCATAAATAGGTTCGAATGAGTTTTAGAAACTTAAAACTATGCATATTAGTCGTGTAATAAGAATCAAATGAGTCCTTAGGTTCTTTAGTTCAAAGTTGGGAGCGAAAATGTCATTTTAGGTTAATATATGACCTATAACGACCCAACGAGCCTTAAATGTGCATAATTAGGTTCGAATGAGTTTTAGAAACTTAAAACTATGCATATTAGTCGTGTAATAAGAATCAAATGAGTCCTTAGGTTCTTTAGTTCAAAGTTGGGAGCGAAAATGTCATTTTAGGTTAATATATGACCTATAACGACCCAACGAGCCTTAAATGTGCATAATTAGGTTCGAATGAGTTTTAGAAACTTAAAACTATGCATATTAGTCGTGTAATAAGAATAAAATGAGTCCTTAGGTTCTTTAGTTCAAAGTTGGGAGCGAAAATGTCATTTTAGCTCTATATATGACCTATAACGACCCAACGAGCCATAAATGTGCATAAATAGGTTGGAATGAGTTTTAGAAACTTAAAACTATGCATATTAGTCATGTAATAGGATTAAAATGAGTGTTTAGGTTCTTTAGTTCAAAGTTGGGAGCGAAAATGTCATTTTAGCTCTATATATGACCTTTAACGACCCAACGAGCCTTAAATGTGCATAAATAGGTTGGAATGAGTTTTAGAAACTTAAAACTATGCATATTAGTCATGTAATAGGATTAAAATGAGTGTTTAGGTTCTTTAGTTCAAAGTTGGGAGCGGAAATGTCATTTTAGCTCTATATATGACCTTTAACGACCCAACGAGCCTTTAATGTGCATAAATAGGTTCGAATGAGTTTTAGAAACTTAAAACTATGCATATTAGTCATGTAATAAGAATCAAATGAGTCCTTAGGTTCTTTAGTTCAAATTTGGGAGCGAAAATGTCATTTTAGCTCAATATATGACCTATAACGACCCAACGAGCCTTAAATGTGCATAAATAGGTTCGAATGAGTTTTAGAAACTTAAAATTATGCATATTAGTCGTGTAATAAGAATCAAATGAGTCCTTAGGTTCTTTAGTTCAAAGTTGGGAGCGAAAATGTCATTTTAGGTTAATATATGACCTATAACGACCCAACGAGCCTTAAATGTGCATAATTAGGTTCGAATGAGTTTTAGAAACTTAAAACTATGCATATTAGTCGTGTAATAAGAATCAAATGAGTCCTTAGGTTCTTTAGTTCAAAGTTGGGAGCGAAAATGTCATTTTAGCTCTATATATGACCTATAACGACCCAACGAGCCATAAATGTGCATAAATAGGTTGGAATGAGTTTTAGAAACTTAAAACTATGCATATTAGTCATGTAATAGGATTAAAATGAGTGTTTAGGTTCTTTAGTTCAAAGTTGGGAGCGAAAATGTCATTTTAGCTCTATATATGACCTTTAACGACCCAACGAGCCTTAAATGTGCATAAATAGGTTGGAATGAGTTTTAGAAACTTAAAACTATGCATATTAGTCATGTAATAGGATTAAAATGAGTGTTTAGGTTCTTTAGTTCAAAGTTGGGAGCGGAAATGTCATTTTAGCTCTATATATGACCTTTAACGACCCAACGAGCCTTAAATGTGCATAAATAGGTTCGAATGAGTTTTAGAAACTTAAAAATATGCATATTAGTCATGTAATAAGAATCAAATGAGTCCTTAGGTTCTTTAGTTCAAATTTGGGAGCGAAAATGTCATTTTAGCTCAATATATGACCTATAACGACCCAACGAGCCTTAAATGTGCATAAATAGGTTCGAATGAGTTTTAGAAACTTAAACTATGCATATTAGTCGTGTAATAAGAATCAAATGAGTCCTTAGGTTCTTTAGTTCAAAGTTGGGAGCGAAAATGTCATTTTAGGTTAATATATGACCTATAACGACCCAACGAGCCTTAAATGTGCATAATTAGGTTCGAATGAGTTTTAGAAACTTAAAACTATGCATATTAGTCGTGTAATAAGAATCAAATGAGTCCTTAGGTTCTTTAGTTCAAAGTTGGGAGCGAAAATGTCATTTTAGGTTCGAATGAGTTTTAGAGGGTTTACCTTGGATGGTAAGTCTGTTGTCTTCTTTTGGGCCGCTAACACCGTTGTCTTTTTCTTGGAGCTACCATCCCTCTCTTTAGAAACATTAGACTTTGACTTCTTTTTAGGAGGTGAAATACAATCCTTTAAAATTCAACAAAAACAAGAGTAGGTAAGATGTCGAATGTGCTTGCGTGAACATATACATTCTAAACAATAAAACATATATACCTCGCCGTCTTCGAAAATCACTAAGTGTATGGGCCATTGCACAAAACTGCCCAGAGCACCGCCTAAGTTAGTGAAACCATCTCCCGTAGGTACCGGAAGAATATCATCAACATGTCAGTCGTAAACAAAATCAACTTGGACTTTATAGTGACCAGGCTTCATCGATGTAAAATGTTGGGGCAATGCACCATCTGAGGGTTGTACCATACCATCCGCCACGACAATGTTGTTGCCTGAAACTTTCTCCTCAAGGGCAAGACGACATGGAGTCCTTTCCTTCATAAACAAAGGTTTCAATGCAACTTTGTAAGTGATACAGATTATTAAGTAAATGTCAACTAAAAACATAAAAGGATCAAGCAACTATGTTAAAAAAGAGTGACTACGTCGTACCTTTAGCTCGCGTGGTTGCGGCACTAAGATGTGACGAGTGGTTCTTGTAGCACTAACATCAAGGTCAACTCTGGCAGAATCATTTAAGTGGAGGTCATCAGGTATCGGGTTAGAAATGGAGTTTAGTTGTCCTGTTTTTAACAAGGTGCTTAGTTGCTTTTGGAGGGCCTCTGCCACCCTCTTCTCTACCCTTTTCTCTAATTCACCTTCAAACTCCTTTTTCACAGAAGCTCTGATTGATTCGTAATTTTCTGATGAAGCTTCACCATGGTCACTTCTACTATGTCGAATACACGGACCGAAAGCCTTTTTGATACCAACCATGCCACCTGTTCCCTTGACACGCCCACGATGATCTTTTTTCCCTATAGCTTTAGTGAGGGCATCCTCACCCTGTTCGAAAGAAAGATTTCCTTTTTCCTTTTCTGCGATGTACTCTAACTGCCAATTAGGAAAGTAAAATTACTTTATATTCTCTAATCAAAGCAAGTAAATATTAATTAATTATCGCTACTTACAGCTTTTGTTGCGATTTCAACAACTTCTGTATCGTTCGGGTCAATTTCCCACTTTCCCTCTTTATTTTGTACTTGATGGGCCAAAATCCACTCCTTTGATCTGTATTTTCTAACTCTATTAACATTTGAGGTCACTGATGAGTTCACCGAGGAGCTACTCGAGATAGGTAAAGCTGCATCTGGTGGAAGTCGTCCATCCTTTATCCAATCTAGTCGCTTTCTATTATAACCCTTTTGGCCGGTGCGATGTGGGTTCTTGTTGCATGATGCACTTTTCCTCGCCTTTTCACTACGAAGCTGTCAAAGACAACATAAAAAGATGGAAATAAATGTTTTTTCTGATAACTTTTTGTCCTAGAACCAATGTCAGTTTGCTACATGAAAAACTCTTTAAGGACAAGTTAAAGAAATATTATCATTACCAATGACTCTGGCAGGAAATAATGTTTAACAAAAGTCTTCCAATCATCCTCTGTGATATGGTTGTAGACATCCCAAGGCATCTTGTTTGTTTGATTTTTTGGCTTCTTTTCCTTCATAGTTATCCATCGGCGCACCAACTTGCTCTTGAAACAACTAAATCGTTTCGCCACACAAGAATGAAAATATTTCTCCCTCGAATGATTAGAATCATCAGTAATGTGGAACATAAGCTGTTAATAATTAAAAAAAGTTAGATTATAAAAATAGTATTTAAATCAAATTAAATAATCCCTAAAATATACAAATCAAGTTAATATCCAATGCTTACCTTAGTCTCCTCCCAAAACCCCTTCTTGATTTGCTCATCTACCTTTGGATATAATGGGACGTTAATATTAATTCTAGTAGCACAACTCCCAACTTGCTTCCCGTATTCATGAGACCATTGTCCATCGGGGACATTATATACATTATACTCAAGGAACATAGGCTTAGCGACTTTAACACCTTTTGACGGACCACGGCCTTTAATGGTCTTTGTAATCGTACTAACATCTTGTGATTCGTCACGCGTTGTGGGAGTCTTGCCACCTTCTGATTCATGCCTAACAACAATTTGGTTTTCATTCATCGTACCTATGTTGTTCCTGCATCAAGTAAAACATACAGAAGAGTGGTTACAAAATGTGCGCGCAGCAGCAAATCAGTGCTCTAGCATACAGAAGGATATCAGATCAGTGCAGATATCACAGATCAGATCAGCACTGATCAGTGCAGATCAGATCAGCACTGATCTGCACTGATCAGATCAGCACAGATCAGCACAGATCAGTGCTGATCAGATCTGCACTGATCAGTGCTGATCTGATCTGTGATATCTGCACTGATCTGTTCTGCACTGATCTGATCAGCACTGATCTGATCAGCACTGATCTGTGCTGATCTGATCAGCACAGATCAGTGCAGAACAGATCAACACAGATCAGTGCTGATCTGATCTGCACAGATCAGTGCAGAACAGATCAGCACAGATCAGTGCAGAACAGATCAGCACAGATCAGTGCTGATCTGATCTGCACTGATCTGTGCTGACCTGATCTGCAATGTTCCCCCCTTGTTGATTTTGTTCGAATTATAACAATATGACTGTTGCATCTGCAGCTTGAGACAGGTAGTCAGGTAAGTCCATTTTTTTAAAGTGAAACCATAGAGGAACAATTGACACTATTTTAACCAAATATTTGGTTAATAAAATTTCATCAAGGATTTGCAGATGCTAGTTTTATGGCAGTCAGAAGAGATAAATCAAGGTCAATTTTGAAACAACAGCAACTAACAGTACCACTCCCCACCAATTTTAAGTCTCTAGTTTGTGCAAAGGGGATCATGCAAAAGAGATGGCACTAATTGAAGAATGAACGAGAAATTTAAGTGTAAATATGTCAAAGCTCAACATAATGGAAAATCAATAAGAACAGCATAGAGAGAAAGAAATTTAGGGGCTGTTTGGTTCCCCAGACTTCCCCCTGGACTTGGATTCCCCCAAATTTCTATCAGTCTCTCATTGGTCAATGACTCAATGGTCACCACCATCATCCCAAATCAATCCACCCCACCCCACCATCACCTCACCACCACTATCACCGTCACCTCACTAGTCACCACTAAAGCAACTCTCACTTCCACCCACCATGGATACATCACCAGAAAAACCAACCTTCACATCCCTTCCTTGATCCATTTCACCCCTTTTCCCTCTTTTTATTCCTCTCCGCTTTTTGTTAGGGACCAAAACATCGCTTTACAATGTAATTGAACAATTGATAGAATACTAAGTTGACACATGCTCCGGCCTTCAAAGAATCAAATCATATCAAAGAATTTGAACTCTATAGCAGCAACAAGCCAACAAGCATGAAAAATTATATATGTGGAATGCACTGATCTGTGCAGATCTGATCAGCATAGATCAGTGCTGATCAGATCAGCACTGATCTGTGCTGATCTGTTCTGCACTGATCTGTGCTGATCTGATCTGCACAAATCAGTGCAGATCAGATCAGCACTGATCAGTGCAGAACAGATCAACACAGATCAGTGCTACCCTCATCTGATCTGCATTGATCTGTGCTGATCTGATCTGCAATGTTCTTTGTCATTCTTGGTGTGTTTGTTGAGGCAATATGAGAATGCAGGGCAGCTAACTCATTCTATAAACAAGTTCTATTAATCTAGTATAGTACGGAGTAGTATGTAAGTTAGATCGTAAAATGAAATTATGTAATTGAGTTTCACTTAAACTCAAGCAACAATGATTAAGAAACTTAATGAGGAAATCTGACAATCTCACTTCTCTTATATCATGAAATCATATACTCATATGAGATAAGTCTAGAAAACACCACTTATGCTAAAATGAGGCATTTTCGCTCCCAGCTATGAACTAACGAACATAAGGACTCATTTTAACCTTTTAAATGATTAATATGATTAATTTTAACTTTCCAAGACTCGATCCGATCTATTTATTCACATTAGAGACTTGTTTGGTCGTTGTGGTTCATATTTATGATAAAATGAGGCATTTTTGCTCCCAACTATGAACTAAAGAACCTAAGAACTCATTTTTAGGCTAATATGACACTTTCGCTCCCAACTTTGAACTAACAAACCTAAACACTCATTTTAATCCTTTTAAATGATTAATATGATTAGTTTTAACTTTCCTAGACTCAATCCAATCAATTTATGCCATTTGAGACTTGTTTGGTCGTTATGGTTCATATTTATGCTAAAATAAGACATTTTCGCTCCCAACTTTGAACTAACAAACCTAAACACTCATTTTAATCCTATTACATGACTAATATGCATAGTTTTAAGTTTCTAAAACTCATTCCAACCTATTTATGCACATTTAAGGCTCGTTGGGTCGTTATAGGTCATATATAGAGCTAAAATGACATTTCCGCTCCCAACTTTGAACTAAAGAACCTAAACACTCATTTTAATCCTATTACATGACTAATATGCATAGTTTTAAGTTTCTAAAACTCATTCCAACCTATTTATGCACATTTAAGGCTCGTTGGGTCGTTATAGGTCATATATAGAGCTAAAATGACATTTCCGCTCCCAACTTTGAACTAAAGAACCTAAACACTCATTTTAATCCTATTACATGACTAATATGCATAGTTTTAAGTTTCTAAAACTCATTCCAACCTATTTATGCACATTTAAGGCTCGTTGGGTCGTTAAAGGTCATATATAGAGCTAAAATGACATTTCCGCTCCCAACTTTGAACTAAAGAACCTAAACACTCATTTTAATCCTATTACATGACTAATATGCATAGTTTTAAGTTTCTAAAACTCATTCCAACCTATTTATGCACATTTAAGGCTCGTTGGGTCGTTAAAGGTCATATATAGAGCTAAAATGACATTTTCGCTCCCAACTTTGAACTTACCTAGACTCAATCCAATCAATTTATGCCATTTGAGACTTGTTTGGTAGTTATGGTTCATATTTATGCTAATTTAGTCAACTAAGGTCAATTTAGGTCAATTTATTCAACTAAGGTCAATTTAAGCCCGCTCGTTTTGATTTAGGTCATTCTAGCTCAAGATTAGGAGACATGTTAATTAGCGCAACACTAGGAGAAAACGCACAACTCACCAAAAGTAAATACGTGCTTTATTTTCCGATTCTGAGAACTTCTGAAAAGACACAAATCACCGAAAGCTTCTGAAAATTTCTGACTCGGGGATCTCAAGTCATCTGCACAGAAAGTTAGAAAACTTTGGTCAGGAACAAAAGTAAGATGTGGAAGTACAGTAAGAATTAAAGAAAGCTAGAAAAGTATAATCATGAACACAATGGAAGTATAAAATAAGAATTAAAGATGTGGAAGTACAAACTACACCTTCCTAAATGCTAGAAAAGATACATTTAATCTGATATTCAGTTAGCTAGAATTACCTATTCCCAGAAGCCAACTCATCTTATTCATTTACGGTTTACAACCCAAATTCCTTCCCTATGATCTGTACGCATATGATTAGTATTATTTGCATCTTCCTCCTCCGGTAACGGTTGAACAGCCGTTGGTAACAGGGGTGTTTCATCGTACTTGTCATACTCATCTTCATCCACAACATCATCAATACCCAGAATATTTCTCTTGCCTTGGGCAACTGCACGCCATATAGGATCAACATTGTCTACCACATAGAAAATTTGCTTAGCTTGTGATGCTAGAATGAATGGCTCGTCACAATCACTTAATCGATCAAAGTTAAGCAATGTTAAACCAGGAAAAATTTCATCTTGTTTCACCCCATTATGGTTGTTGGCCCACTTGCACCGGAATACAGGGATCGTAAATTTGTTGTAATCAAGCTCTCATATTTCTTCGATAACACCATAATATGATTGTGTCGCATCAACCGGTCTTCTATCCTTGGCGCTTGCATAGACCCTAGATGCTGCAACATGCTTCACTCCACTATTCTGCACCACACTCTTTTCATCTTGTCTTCTAGTGTAGAATGTGAACCCATTGATATCATACCCTTCATAAGACAGAACACATAGTCGAGGACCTCGAGCTAACCACTGGACCATTTCAGAAACATCTAGATTTTTTTTCATTTCCTCGGCTACTTCCTTCTTAAACCAATCAACAAATGTGCGATTATGTTCTTGCATCAACGCTCTTTCCTTCAACTTAGGATTCTTTTGTTGCAATTCTAGCAAATGCTTATCTATGTAAGGATTGACCTCGGTAAGATGCTGCAACACACAAAGATGTGCCTTATTCTTCCTTTCAGATGGAGGCGAGATCACATTTTTACCAATTACCCCATGCCCTTCAAGCCTCCCTGCATGACGAGATTTTGGAAGACCTATTTGCTCAAGCCTTGTTAAGAATTCAGCTACATATTGAGATATCTCTTCCTCAAGGACTCCCCGAATGATACTACCCTCCGGCCTTGCCCGATTCTTTGTTTTGTCCTTTAAATGCCCAAAAAATCTCTCAAAAGGATACATCCATCTTAAGAACACCGGACCACATAACTTGATTTCTCGAACTAAATGGACAATTAAGTGCACCATAATATCAAAGAAAGATGGTGGAAAGTACATTTCAAATCGACACAAAGTTTCAACAATATCATTGTGCAAAGAATCTAATTTCTCCGGATCAATCACTTTAGCACATATAGAATTGAAAAACACACAAAGTTTTGTTATAACATGTCTCACGTGTTTCGGCAATATCCCACGAAGTGCAATTGGCAAAAACACATTAATCATTACATGGCAATCATGAGACTTCATACCAACCAACCTAAGGTCCGAGAGAGATACTAGGCGCTTTACATTCGACGAATATCCCGAGGGAACCTTAATTCCATGTAAGCACTCACAAAACTGCTTCTTCTCCTTTCTTGACATTGTGTAACACGCTGGAGGCAGATAAGTCTTAGTACCACCCGCACCAGATTTTTCAACAGGCCACAAATCTGGTCGAATATTCCTCTTTTTCATATCTTTCCGCACATTCTCATTGTCCTTAGTCTTTCCAGGCATGTTTAGCAAAGTCCCAATGATAGCATCGCACACATTTTTCTCAATGTGCATTACATCGAGACAATGCCTAACCGACAAATCTCTCCAGTAGGGAAGATCCCATAATGGAGATACTTTCTTCCACAAAACACCCTTTTTAGACTTGGACTTGTAGCACTTGCCGTATTTGGTTTCAACATTTTTTATTCGTTCATAAACCTGTGATCCTGTCAAAGGCGTACGAGCTACTCTTTCCTCGGTGAACCCATTGAATTCTTTCTTCTTCTTACGATAAGGGTGATATCGACTGAGGTGCTTCCTGAAATCTTGGTAAACATTTTTCTTGAAATTATGCAACCATGTGGGCTTCATGTCCTCTTCACATATAGGGCATGCTTGTTCTCCTTTGGTTTTGTATCCAGACAAGTTTCCATATGCCGGAAAATCATTTATGGTACAAAAAACCATAGCTCGCAATGTAAAGCTTGAATTGGTGTGTGCATCGAACATTGAAACACCTTCATTCCACAATAATTTCAAATCATCTATGAGTGGAGCCAGGTACACATCTATGTCATTTCCAGGTTGCTTAGGCCCCGAGATGAGGAGTGATAACATGATATGCTTCCGCTTCATACACAGCCATGGCGGAAGATTATAAATTGCTAGAAGAACCGGCCATGTGCTATGTTGACTTCTTAGAGTTCCATATGGATTCACACCATCTGCACATAAAGCAAGCCTTAGATTTCTAACCTCCTTACCAAATTCAGGATATTTCTTATCAATATTTCTCCATTGAACAGAATCTGCAGGATGTCGAAGGAGTCCATCTTTCTTCCTCACTTCCGCATGCCACCTTAAGTTTTTTGCTTGTTTCTTCAATGAAAACATACGCTCAAACCTAGGTATGATTGGAAGATACCACAAAGACTTAGCAGGCGGGCCCCTCTTAGCTGAATTTGCCCCTTTGCGTTTGTAACGAGATGCGCCGCATGTTGGACACTCATCCAAATGTTCATGCTCTTTTCTGTAAAGGATACAATCATTTGGGCAAGCATCTATCTTGTCGACCTCTAAGCCTAAGGGACACATCAATTTCCTGGCATAATAGGTAGAGGTGGGGATATCATTCCCTTCCGGCAAAAATTCACCTACCCACTCCAATAAGGTGTCAAAGTGTTCATCTCTCCAACCACCTTTACATTTGAGGTTGTAAATTATTGACACACATTCCAACTTGCTGAATTTTGTACAACCGGGATACAATGGAGTTTCAGCAGCCTTTGATACTTGTTCGAACATCTGAGGTCGTTCGTCCAAGTGATCTTTCAGCCCATCCATCATCTCATTTATTTCATCATCTTCTTCCTCATCATCATCCGTCTCATTATTCTCATAAATATCATCATCACTCTCATTACTCTGAACATCAAATTCATGGACACTAGAACTTGGACGATCAGGTATTGTTTCACCATGCCAAAACCAAACATGGTAATCTTGCTTAAACCCACGGCGAAATAAATGATCCTCAATTTCATCAATGTCACCTAACCGCTTGATATTGTTACAATCACGGCAGGGACAATAGATTTTTTCGGCTTTTGTACTCCGTTGGTGTGCTAAAGCACATCTAATGAACTCTGCGACCCCACTCAAGTATTCTGCCGTAGTATGGTCACCATACATCCAACGACGACTCATTACTAATAACAACAACAAAAGGTTCCACACATAAACACATATATTAAGAAGTCACAAAATCATTAAGAAGTTCCGCAAATCTTTGGTTACATCATTTAAGTTTATCAATGCTTCACTGAAGTGATATTAGAAGTCCAAAAACAGTCCTAATAAGTAAAACGGAATGGATACTTAAGCATAGAATACTAATGTACACGTTTTATTATTACACTTACTATACTTATCCAAATTTTATTTATCGTAAAAATGATATGCACTTACTGTACTATTGATTTCAACTTTCAAAAGAGGAAAAGAGAAATTTTATGAAGATAATTAGATATATCAATACCTTATGCAATTGTTGAAATTCGAACAAGCACGATGATAGATTATGCTGGCAGTACGATCATCGCCCCTCTCTTCAACCATATGCGTATCTACCCATCTTCACAATTAACTGCAAATTAAAGAAATAATTGAAAAACAGCCAAAAAAATCAAAATAAAAACGAAAATCAAAACGAAAATCAAAACGAAAATCAAAACGAAAATCAAAACGAAAATCAAACGAAAATAGTTCGAGGGCCAAATTCAGATATTTCTCATAGAATGCATGTAACAGGAAATTAACTATCTACCACATCACCACGTAGCAATCACATTATTCAAGTTATTGGCATTAACGCAGCATTCAAGTGCGGAACTAAGTGCTTACGTAACCTTGGGGAAGGAAGAAGGGTAATGCTAGAATAAAATCCTGTAACCTGGGCTGTAAGAAGCCTTTCATATATGCTGATAGGCTTCAGTCGGAAAAAATGTGGTGTTATTTATCCTTTAAACCTATTGGAATCAGATATCTCTTTTGCCTAATAATGGAGGAGGTTGAAAAATACTCTAGGAACTTCCTTTACTCCAAACAAGGCTCTAGTATTCCAGGATTTAAAAGCTATCCTAAAGTGGCAGGTGGCCGGAATGTCGCACCCACAAAGCAGCAGCCAATAAGCTGATAAAAAGTGGGGCTCAGAAGATAGCAGACTTACAGTTAAAAATAATCTTTAATTGCTGAGATTTGACGAGTTCAGTTGGTAATGGGCACGATGTTCTGCATCACACTACTTATTTCTTTCAAGTTTATATATGATGTTTGTGTGGCTCGTATGCTAAAGTTTCTTAGAGGAAGGTTTTGAGAGGTACAAGAGCTAGTTCATGCGCATATGTGAGAGCCTTGAAAATGTTCAACTCTTCTTTTTCAGTGTAAATACTAAATAGTCTAAATCAGTGTGGACAAAGGCCAGTGATTTCCTGAAGGTCTTGGGTTTACAACGACCACTTAATGGTTTTGACTCACAACTGACTTGAGGTAAACTTGAGTCAAGCAGCCATCCCATATCGTCTGTACACAAAGGTTTGAGATCTTAAAACAGAATTTTAACCCAGATGGTTGGATAACAGAGATTATTTTGTAAGGTCCTGCAAATGAAGAGTTCCCCTTCCCAACTCTACCAAGAAGACGGGTGAATACTGATGTTTTTGAAGGGCCTGATACTACTGATCTAAGTGATGTATTCAACACTTTGAGCATACTTGGAAATTAAAAAAATTAAAAAAAAAAAGGTAATCCAAAAGCCTCTTGGAAATCAGCAAAATAACATCCAAACAACAGTCTGAAGGGGTGAGTAGCAGTCAGCAACAGCCTTAGGCCATTCCCCATTACTTGTTATGAGCAAGCTTAAATAGTGGCTGTGTGCTTTTTAAAGAAATAGATCTATACTCGGAAACATAGCAATCCCCATTTACTTCGTTGGGTCGTTAAGTTTCAAAAACGAAAATCAAAACGAAAATCAAAACGAAAATCAAAAACGAAAATCAAAAACAATAATCAAAACGAAAATCAAAAACTAAAATTGAACCCTAATCTGAAAACGAAAATAAAAAACGAAAATAAAAATTGAACACACCATACCACCGGAACCACGACGCCGAGCAACCACCGGAACCACGACGCGACGGGGAGATGCTGAACCACGGAACCAAGACAGCGACGCAGGGCTGAACCACGGAACCACGGAACCAAGACAGCGACGCAGGGCTGAACCACGACGCGACGGGGAGATGAGAAACCAACGGAACCAAGACAGCGACGCAGGGCTGAGCAACTCTTGGGTTCGACGGCGACGCGAGCTGAGTTCGACGGCGACCTTGGATATTTGTTTAAGGGAAAAGGCTTGGAGCTATAGCAGAGAAGGAACAGAGATTGAGCGCGGTTTGTACGTTGCAACTAGGAAAGTAAAAATTTTAATTTGAAACGCGGACTTGTTGCAGCGGGCATTAACATGTACGCTGCAATAACTACGGGTTGTTGCTGCGGGCTTTTATTTTGTACGCTGCAACAAACGCATTTGTTGCGAACAACTAAAATGTACGCTGCGATAACCCTTTAAAGGGTTTGACCCGCGTTGACCGACTGGTTGTTGAAGCGTATTTATACTTGTACGCTGCAACAAGGGGGCTGCAACAGGGGTTTTTTCTACTAGTGTGGAAATGTCATTTTAGCTCTAAATATGACCTATAACGACCCAATGAGCCTTAAATGTGCATAAATAGGTTCAAATGAGTTTTAGAAACTTAAAACTATGCATATTAGTCATGTAATAAGAATCAAATGTATTCTTAGGTTCTTTAGTTCAAAGTTGGGAGCGGAAATGTCATTTTAGCTCTAAATATGACCTATAATGACCCAATGGGCCTTAAATGTGCATAAATAGGTTCAAATGAGTTTTAGAAACTTAAAACTATGCATATTAGTCATGTAATAAGAATCAAATGAGTCCTTAGGTTCTTTAGTTCAAAGTTGGGAGCGGAAATGTCATTTTAGCTCTAAATATGACCTATAACGACCCAATGAGCCTTAAATGTGCATAAATAGGTTCAAATGAGTTTTAGAAAGTTAAAACTATGCATATTAGTAAGGTAATAAGAATCAAATGTATCCTTAGGTTCTTTAGTTCAAAGTTGGGAGCGGAAATGTTATTTAGCTTTAAATATGACCTATAACGAGCCAATGAGTCTTAAATGTGCATAAATAAGTTCAAATGAGTTTTAGAATCTTAAAACTATGCATATTAGTCATGTAATAAGAATCAAATGGGTCCTTAGGTTCTTTAGTTCAAATTTGGGAGCGAAAATGTCATTTTAGCTCTAAATATGACCTATAACGACCCAATGAGCCTTAAATGTGCATAAATAGGTCCATATGAGTTTTAGAAAGTTAAAACTATGCATATTAGTCATGTAACAAGAATCAAATGAGTCCTTAGGTCCTTTAGTTCAAAGTTGGGAGCGCAGATGTCATTTTAGCCTAAATATGACCTATAACGACCCAATGAGCCTTAAATGTGCATAAATAGGTTCGAATGAGTTTTAAAAAGTTAAAACTATGCATATTAGTCATGTAATAAGAATCAAATGTATCCTTAGGTTCTTTAGTTCAAAGTTGGGAGCGGAAATGTCATTTTAGCTCTAAATATGACCTATAACGACGCAATGAGCCTTAAATGTGCATAAATAGGTTCGAATGAGTTTTAGAAAGTTAAAACTTGTGAGGCATTCTGACTTACACCCCAATAATGCTTGTCTATGATGTTATAGCCGCCTATGTATTTGTTGAATTGGTCAAGTGGATCCATCCTTACTATTTCATTTGGTTGGTTGGTTGAACTACCCAACGAATTTACCAATGTAATTTTTGTGAGAACCAATTGATTATTGTTCAATTAGTTTATGGAATAAATATTAAAATGCAATTTGTATCTTACAAGATTTTACGTGATACTGTTTTGATACCGATATCTATGATGATTTGAGGTCAACCATACAAATAAAAAATAAAAACAACGTTTGTGTTATAAATTATTGCCAACCAAATCACGGTTAGTTTTCAGTTTTTTTTTTGTTTTGAAAGCCATATGATATGATTTGATCATGAACTGAAAAATAGTTATAACTTATAATAATCATGTTGATTTCGAAAATTGACTTTTTGTGATTTTCATATTTTGTTTTTTGGTTTTTCAAAAAATGGAAATCAAGAAACAAAAAACGAAGGGCCAAAGTATCAAAATTCCAAAACCAGATTCACTGAAAACTCTTATTTCAAGCTCGTTCTAGACTTTACAAGTATTTCTGGTAGGCCACATAACATTGTTGGATGTTGACTAGGTGGTTGACTTGGCTTGTTGACTAATTTCTTTGCTCTGAGATGATCTTAATTAACTTGCAGAATCAAATTGTACCATCATATTCTATACACGATCTAACCATACAGTGATACATGTTCTATATTTATTTCCTCTAGATCATTGCTGATGAAAGTGCAGAAGGAATTTGTAAATTCTAACATGTTTTGCCTAAGTGGCTAAGTTTTTGCATATTGTTAAGACAAGGCAAAACTAGTAACTTACCTGCAGAATTTACATGTTTCATCATCGTATGGTAAGAGTTCTCCTTCAGAAACATCCAACTTTGAGCTAATGATCATCAACAGAACTGCAAATACTGCCCAGCTAGTGCCACATGTCTGTGTTGTTCCCATCTCCCCTTTTAGATTGTCAACCTGTCATATATTTTAGTATTGAACCCAAGTTCAAGAAATTAGTTGTTGATCATCTGCCTTTCAGAACCCCCCTCCAAAAACAGGGGTATTTTTTGGCACAAGATCATCTACAAGTACATCTTTTGTCCCACAGACACACATTGATTTTGAAAAGATATAATCTCTGATACTTGGCAACATCGAAGAAAAAATAAGTATTAAACAAATCTAGAATTTAAATGCAACAGTTCATCACAACATCTTTATTCTGCTATAGAGTCCATGTGACTTATATAAATAAACTAGAAACTGAAGAAATTAGATCAAAATGGAAGATCCAGTGCACATAGCCAACAAAATGAAAACTAGCTTAATATTTACCTAAATTTAGTAGAATCAAATATAGCCCCACTCTTATTTGCACGTTCTATAAATCTATAGTGAACTTTTCAACTGCAACCACACAAAAATGTAATCACTCAACAGTAGTTTACAGAAAAAAGGCATCTATAGCAGCAGTCCAGCAAACTAATATGGGGAAAGACCAAGAGTAACTTACCAAGTTGTTCAATAGTGAAAAATTCATTATCTGTACCATCCCCCCAGCCCAATAGTGATAAGTAGTTTACCATTGCCTGTGGCAGATATCCCATCTCTCGTTTGATACATGCAAGAATGGGATTTTAATGACTGTATCAATCCAGACAATATGCTAGCATTATAAAACTATTTTATTCACCACAAACCTGACCCACTGAAGTTGCACCATGACGCTTTGACAGCTTGCTTCGATCAGGTGCAAGAATCAAAGAGACGTGTGCAAAGTTAGGCATAGGATACCCTAGGGCCTGCAAGTACAGCATGAAATTATTCCAATATTCAGTTTCCTCAAAAGTAGGAACAGATACATGGACATCCTGATCAGAGATCAAGAGAAATTAATAAATGACCCATTAGACATTTAAACATCACCTTGTATATTAAAGCTTGCCTCAGACAAGCGTTTATGGGAACCATGATTTCCCTTTATATTATCATTTATCCAACAGTTCATCAACAAACGGACATACGCCCTAAAACAATAAGCTAATTATATTAGGAAATAGAAAGCAATTTAGAGACATACCAAATCCCCGGCCACCCTGTCCACCTCTTCCTAAACCTCTCCCTTGGCCAAAACCATAAGTATGCGAACTGCATAGTTTACATAACATTCCAATTAGTACATACATATTTTTACTCATGGCTAGACATAAAATAACAACCATAGTACAACTAGAAATAAAGTCTCACTTCTGCCAGTCTAAACCAGAATTTTCAACTAAAGCCTTGATCTTGTTGTCCTCGTCAGCTTTGCTTGCAGAAATCAAATCATGTACTGGATTGCTGGAATGTCCTGGTGTTATCTCAGATTCTCAGGGATAGTATCATGTATACTACTCCCGAATTCATCATCCATTACTGAAGGTCCAAACTGAATAAAATAAAATAAAATAAGTCATTAAATATACATGAGAGGTTGTAAGTCTTGTGACGCATATTTAACCATCTGAGTAGTGGATTCATACATCTAAAAATCTTGAAGAATCGGCAGATGTGTTGTTTCTTTTTGCAGGTTGATCATCCTTAGTTTGATTTTCAACTTTCAGCCTACATAAAAAGAAGAAATTCCAGTTCATCAAACAAAGCCACATCTAAACTAACAGTTCTTCAAAATAATGCAACTCTTTCAGAAAATACAATAGACAGCCTTGAAGAAGGTAATCAATAGTTTTTCTTTGAACACACCAACACTGGTTATCTTAATAAAACAACAACTACTGATGACAACACAATAATTCAAGGTAAAAAAGGACAAGGTTAAAACAATACTTTCGGGAAAAATAATTAGCTCATAGTATTCAAAATCTATAAGAAATACCAACACTAGAATTTCATATAGCAATGAAATTACCAACAAGATGCCAACAGAGAAGCAAGACTAACCTCTGTGCTTAGGTGCTCCATCTCTATAACTACTAGCACTGTAACTGCTGCGATGGTCTGATGATGATGATTCTCGTCCACCATGAGCGAATTCCACCTGAAAGTATAAAAACACCAATGTAAATGATGCAAGAGTTATCAGACAGAAAAAGAAGCACATGTAGACAAGAAGTAGAAACAAGGTTCCAAGAATACCTACCCGCAAAGGATGTCCATCAAAATCATAACCATTTCGACCGTGCACAACATCTTTAGCATCTCATTCATCTTCAAACTGTAAAAGATGGTTAAGAATCAACAATAACAGTCCGACAAATTAGAGAAATAACACAATATTAAACATGTCCAATAAATAACACAATTTGGGCCAATGAACAAACCCTAAAAACAAATTGAACAACGAATTGAAAAAACCCTAAAAACAAATTGAACAAACGAATTGAACCCTAAAAACGAATTGAACAAACCCTAAAAAAGAATTGAAAAAACGCACAAAACCCTAAAAGCGAATTGAACAAACCCTAATTCTTAAAACGAAAATCAGATAAACGAATTGAGCAAACTTAAAAGAGGGGACAGGGAAGATTACTAGCCGCGGCGAAGAGGTTGACGGAAAATAGGACGCGAGCAACTTTCTTTCTTGAAACCACCGGCGCGAGCAAGCTGAGTTTTTCCTTGGAACCACCGGCCGAGCAAGCTAATAGGTGGCGACTAGCGAGGAGGCCAGAACCACCGACGAAGAAGCTAGATTGACGATGAAGGGAAAGGTTTTTTTTTTTGAGGGGACTTCGCAGGGAAAGTTAAGGGAGAAGAAGGGAGTTGAGCGCGAGAGATGCTTAATTTGTTTTGAATTAGTTATTCAACGAATATTGCAGCAAAATTTGTTTTTACCCGGGTTATTGCAGGGGGCTTTAAAATGTACGCTGCAACAAAAACGAGCTATTGCAGGGGGCTTTTAAAATGTACGGTGCAATAAACTTTTTCGCAGGGAACAATTAAATTGTACGCTGCAACAACCCTTTAAAGGGTTTGACCCGCGTTGACCGACTGGTTGTTGAAGCGTATTAATACATGTACGCTGCAACAAGGGGGCTACAACAGGGGTTTTTTCTACTAGTGTTATTTGGATCCACAAATCCTATGACATGCCATGTACATAGTTTTCTTCCAACATTTGATTGAGGAATACGTTTTGTCATCCAATTTCCATATGTACCAATATGCAATCATTGCTTGAATTATACACTTAAGCATTACGATTTTGCATGAGGCTTCAACACAATCCACGCCGTGAATTTGCTTGTAACCTTTAGCAACTAATCTAGCTTTGTGTGTGAACACAATTCCATGTTTGATGGTTTTTATCCTTAAAACAAACTTGCAACCAATAGGTGTGAAACTATTCTTGCAAATCAACAAAATTTCAATTTTGTCATCAAAACATTTAGTATGTTTTATGGCCCCTAACCATTTAAAACATTTGAGTCTATATATGGCCTCTAACCATTTTAGGGAATCTGGGTTTCGTCATAGCTTTCTTACAGGTAACAAACTCATTAATCTATATGATAATAGTTTGACTGCAAGTTGTAGGTTTCTGTTAGGTTATGATACATATGACAATTCATAAATCATGCGGAAAAACCATAAAGCCAGGAAAACATATTATTTACACATAATCATTTAGCATAGTTTAGATGCATACTCTTTGTTGCGTGCCTTCCCTAGCTGCGCCCGAACCGAACAAGAACAAGTCTTTAGGACTCCAAGTGTCGTCCCTCCGTAGATAGTCCACAGCACGTCCGGATCCGCCTTAAGATTGACCAACTAGAATCGCCCTTAAGGTACTATTATTTTCGGCTAAAATGGGCAAGAGTTATGGCTGATTTTTCTGCTTAAAAATCCTAGCTTTGAATACTTGAAAACTTATATATAAATAATGACCCCTAGGCCCTTATTTATAGAGGTATGGAAAAGGAATTGTAATCCTACTAGGATGTGGATTTGTTAATTAGAACTTTATTAGGACTCTAATAAGATTAGGATTTTAATCTTCGCACGAATCCTAATAGAATTAGGATTTCCCGCACACGCATCGTTCAAGCCGTGCACCCGCGCAGGCCTTGCGGCCCACGACAAGCGCACAGCCCATGCGCGGTGCTGCGTGCGCGCGCGCGCCCTTGGCTGGGCCTAGCCTTGCGCTGGGCCTGGTCGAGGCGTGCGTTGCGTGCGACTCGCTGGGCGATGGCCTGGCTTCGTGCTGGGCCTTCGTCTAGCGGGCCTCGTCCGATGCTAATTCGTACGATACGCTTCCGATTAAATTCCCGATTCCGGAATTCATTTCCGATACGAACAGCATTTAATATTTCCGATTCCGGAATTAATTTCCGTTTCGAACAAATATTTAATATTTCCGTTTCCGGAATTATTTTCCAATTCCGATAATATTTCCTTTTCTGACAATATTTCCGTTTCCGGAAATATTTCCGATTCCGGCAATATTTCCATTTCTGATAATATTTTCCGATACGTACCATGTTTCCGTTTCCGGCAACATCTACGACTTGGATAATATTTATATTTCCGATACGATCCATATTTCCGTTTCCGGCAATATCATCATTTCCGGAGTATTCATTTCTTGTCTGTGACGATCTCAACTCCCACTGAAACCAAGATCCGTCGATTCCGAATATCCATAGATGGAGTATTTAATGCTATTAAATACTTGATCCGTTTACGTACTATTTGTGTGACCCTACGGGTTCAGTCAAGAGTAAACTGTGGATTAATATCATTAATTCCACTTGAACTGAAGCGGCCTCTAGCTAGGCATTCAGCTCACTTGATCTCACTGAATTATTAACTTGTTAATTAATACTGAACCGCATTTATTAGACTTAACATAGAATGCATACTTGGACCAAGGGCATTATTTCCTTCAGTCTCCCACTTGTCCTTAGGGACAAGTGTGCATTTCCTAATTCCTTTGTCGCTCGATGCTTGCTCTTGAACATAAGGTAAGAGTTGTCATCCTTATTATGTCCAGAGGTGTTCCTCGGTTTCAGATTTCAACTGATCAAATAAACAGATAATCAAAGCCTATGATTCATCCGAGCACGGCCATGCATTTCACAGTTTCTAGCTCTCCGAGTGGCCTTGTACAACTTTTAAGCATCTCATCCCGATTTATGGGAGGACAATCCCAATCTTGCGATCTTGAGATTAGACTTCGTTTGATAGGTGATTACCTGAGCGTTGCCTTTATAGCCTCCTTTTACGGTGCGACGGTTGGTCAACGTCAAAGCAACCAGTTCTCAAACAAGTAATCTCAAATCACTCAGGTATTGAGGATTTAGTGTCTAATAATTTTAATGAAATTTACTTATGACAGATTTTCATCTCTTACAGTAAAGTTTCATAGGTCTTGTCCGATACTAGTCTTCCCGAAGTAAGTATCTATGCAAATGATTATGACATTGCCATGTCCACATAGTTCAAGAAACAGAACTACTAGTCATTTTGCATTCTAATCGTCTAACGTTTTCTATGCGTCCAATTTTATAGAAAAATCCGACTAGGGACCATTTTCGACCTTTGACATTCAAGTTCACTTGATAGACATTTCTTAGTCACAGGACTGGTCCTGACAGTCTATCTTGAATATATTGTCAAATTGAAGGGACTCATCATTTAATAAACCACAAATTAAATGGAAAAATGAATTCTTTTCATTTATTGTGAATGATTAACCAATAATGTTTTACAAAGATTTAAACTCTAAAACTTTAAAACATTAAACAGGGATATCAAAGCCATTCTCCAATATGCTTGATTCCCATAGCTGCAGTGTGCGAGTTGTGCTTCGCCTGCGGCAGAGGTTTAGTTAATGGATCTGATATGTTGTCATCAGTTCCAATCTTGTTTATCTCGACTTCTTTTCTTTCAACGAACTCTCGTAGAAGGTGAAATCTACGAAGTACATGCTTGACTCTCTGGTGGTGTCTAGGCTCCTTTGCCTGTGCAATAGTTCCGTTATTATCACAATACAGGGCTATTGGTCCTTTAATGGAGGGGACTACACCAAGTTCACCTATGAACTTCCTTAGCCATATAGCTTCCTTTGCTGCTTCATGTGCAGCAATGTACTCCGCTTCAGTTGTAGAATCCGTAATGGTGCTTTGCTTAGCACTTTTCCAGCTTACTGCACCCCCGTTGAGGCAGAAGACAAACCCAGACTGTGATCTGAAATCATCTTTGTCGGTTTGGAAACTTGCGTCCGTATAGCCTTTAACAATTAATTCATCATCTCCACCATAGACCAGGAAGTCGTCTTTGTGCCTTTTCAGGTACTTCAGAATATTCTTGGCAGCAGTCCAATGCGCCTCTCCTGGGTCTGACTGGTATATGCTCGTAGCACTGAGTGCGTACGCAACATCCGGGCGTGTACATATCATAGCATACATTATTGAACCAATCAATGATGCATATGGAATCCCATTCATTCGTCTACGCTCATCAAGTGTTTTTGGGCACTGAGTCTTGCTTAGAGTTATTCCATGAGACATGGGTAGGTAGCCTCGCTTGAAGTCTGCCATCTTGAACCTATCAAGCACCTTATTGATATAAGTGCTTTGACTAAGTCCAATCATCCTTTTAGATCTATCTCTGTAAATCTTAATGCCCAATATGTAATGTGCTTCTCCTAGATCTTTCATCGAAAAACATTTCCCAAGCCAAATCTTGACAGAGTTCAACATAGGAATGTCATTTCCGATAAGTAATATGTTGTCGACATATAATACTAGGAAAGCAATTTTGCTCCCACTAACCTTCTTGTATACACAAGATTCGTCTGCGTTCTTGATGAAACCAAAGTCACTTACTGCTTCATCAAAACGTATATTCCAGCTCCTGGATGCCTGCTTCAATCCGTAGATTGACTTCTTTAGCTTGCATACCTTTTTAGCATTCTTTGGATCCTCAAAACCTTCAGGTTGTGTCATAAACACAGTTTCTGTTAAAACGCCGTTTAAGAAAGCAGTTTTGACATCCATCTGCCATATTTCGTAATCGTAATATGCAGCGATTGCTAACATTATCCGAATAGACTTTATCATTGCAACTGGTGAAAAGGTTTCATCGTAATCCACACTGTGGACTTGCATGTAACCTTTTGCAACCAATCTAGCTTTAAAAACTTCAAGTTTCCCATCCTTGTCCTTTTTTAGTTTGAAAACCCATTTGCTTCCAATGGCTTGGTAGCCATCTGGCAAATCGACCAAATCCCATACTTGGTTTTCAGACATGGAGTCTAATTCAGATTGCATGGCTTCTTGTCATTGCTTGGAGCTAGGGCTCGTCATAGCTTGTTTGTAAGTCGCAGGTTCATCACTTTCAAGTAATAGAACGTCATAGCTCTCGTTCGTCAAAATACCTAAGTACCTTTCCGGTTGAGATCTATATCTTTGCGATCTACGCGGGGTAACATTTCTAGATTGACCATGATTCTCACCAGATTCTTCTAAAGATCTCTGAGTTTCATCCTGAATGTCATCTTGAGAATTCTCTAGAGTTTGTTGTTCGACTCGAATTTCTTCGAGGTCTACTTTTCTCCCACTTGTCATTTTGGAAATGTGATCTTTCTCCAAAAAGACACCATCTCGAGCAACAAACAACTTGTTCTCAGATGTATTGTAGAAGTAATACCCCTTTGTTTCCTTTGGATAGCCCACAAGGATACATTTGTCAGATTTTGGATGAAGTTTATCTGAAATTAATCGTTTGACGTATACTTCACATCCCCAAATCTTAAGAAAAGACACATTTGGAGGCTTTCCAAAC
Organism: Spinacia oleracea; assembly: GCF_020520425.1. Lineage (NCBI taxonomy): Eukaryota > Viridiplantae > Streptophyta > Magnoliopsida > Caryophyllales > Amaranthaceae > Spinacia > Spinacia oleracea. The sequence continues at coordinate 54,228,461 of NC_079490.1, forward strand.
CATAATTCATATGGAGTCTTTTCGACAGCTTTAGACGGAGCTCTATTTATAGTGAGTGCAGCTGTATTTAGTGCATGTCCCCAAAATTCTAATGGAAGTTTGGCCTGACCCATCATTGACCTGACCATGTCTAGCAAGGTTCTGTTCCTCCGTTCCGACACACCGTTCCATTGTGGTGTTCCAGGAGGAGTCAATTCTGATAGAATTCCACATTCTTTCAGATGGTCATCAAATTCATAGCTTAGATATTCACCGCCTCTATCAGACCGCAGTGCCTTAATCTTCTTGCCTAATTGATTCTCTACTTCACTCTGAAATTCCTTGAATTTGTCAAAGGATTCAGACTTATGCTTCATTAGGTAGACATAACCATATCTACTGAAGTCATCAGTCAAAGTGATAAAGTAGCTGAAACCACCTCTAGCATTTGTACTCATTGGTCCACATACATCTGTATGGATTAAACCCAATAGTTCATTTGCTCTTTCTCCAACTTTAGAGAAAGGTTGCTTTGTCATTTTGCCAAGTAAACATGATTCGCATTTACCATAATCCTCTAAGTCAAATGGTTCTAGAATTCCTTCCTTTTGAAGTCTTTCTAAGCGTTTCAAGTTTATATGGCCTAATCGACAATGCCACGGATAGGTGAGATCTGAATCATCCTTTTTTGCCTTTTTGGTATTTATGTTATAAACTTGTTTGTCGTGATCTAATAAATAAAGTACATTGACTAATCTAGCAGATCCATAAAACATCTCTTTAAAATAAAACGAACAACTATTGTCTTTTATTAAAAAGGAAAATCCCTTAGCATCTAAGCAAGAAACTGAAATGATGTTTTAGTAAGACTTGGAACATGGAAACACTCTTCCAGTTCCAAAACTAGCCCGGAGGGTAACGACAAGTAATAAGTTCCTACAACTCATGCAGCAATCCGTGCTCCATTTCCCACTCGTAGGTCGACTTCACCCTTGCTTAACTTTCTACTTCTTCTTAGTCCATGTGGATTGGAACATAAGTGTGAGCCACAACCTGTATCTAATACCCAAGAAGTTGAATTAGCAAGTATACAGTCTATAACGAAAATACCTGAAGATGGAACGACTGTTCCGTTCTTCTGATCTTCTTTTAGCTTCAAGCAATCTCTCTTCCAATGCCCCTTCTTCTTGCAGTAGAAGCATTCGGATTCAGAAGTGGGTTGACTGACCTTCCTCTTTTCAGACTTGGCGCCAGTTTGCTTAGTTGGGTTGGCCTTGTTGCCACCTTTCTTAGCATTCCTCTTCTTTCCAGATTTCTTGAACTTGCCCCCACGCACCATAAGCACATCTTGCTTATCACTTTTGAGCGTCTTTTCAGCGGTCTTCAGCATACCGTGAAGCTCAGTGAGCGTTTTGTCCAGACTATTCATACTGTAGTTCAGTTTGAACTGATCATACCCACTATGAAGAGAATGGAGGATGGTGTCTATAGCCATTTCCTGAGAAAATTGCTGATCCAGCCGACTCATATTCTCAATGAGTCCAATCATTTTGAGAACATGTGGACTTACGGGCTCGCCTTTCTTAAGCTTGGTCTCAAGAATTTGCCTATGAGTCTCGAATCTTTCGACTCGAGCCAGATCTTGGAACATGTTCTTCAACTCACTGATGATTGTGAAAGCATCTGAGTTGATGAACGTTTTCTGCAGATCTGCACTCATGGTGGCGAGCATTAGACATTTCACATCCTTGTTGGCATCAATCCAACGATTGAGGGCTGCCTGAGTGACCCCGTCGCCTGTGGCTTCGGGCATCGCCTCTTCTAGGACATACTCCTTTCCTTCCTGCATAAGAACTATTTGCAAGTTCCTTTGCCAGTCAAGGAAGTTTTTCCCGTTCAACTTCTCCTTTTCGAGAATTGATCGAATGTTGAATGAATTGTTGTTTGCCATATTTAAAACTACAATTGAAAAGAATAAACAAATAAATAATCATTCACAGTTTCTCTTAATAAACTTAAATTCTAGCATACATGCATAATTCAATGTTTATTAAGCATTTTATTCAAGTTATGTGTTCCGGCAGGTGTGAATAAAATGATTCCAAGATCCTAAAATCATTGAAGAACTAAGCACAGTTTGTCGACTTAATCCTAAAACATCTTAGGTAAGCAAAAGCCTTTTTCTAATAGTCTAGAAACTATTCTTGGTTGATAGGTACGTCTAAGAACTTATTAGGTAAACCTATCGATTTTGCCAAGACATAAAAGGACTCCTTACTTATATCGTTGAGTTTCACCAAAACTAACATGTACTCACAATTATTTGTGTACCTTGCCCCTTTAGGACCAATAAGTAACACCTCGCTGAGCGAAAACTATTACTAGATTGATGTAAAGGATATCCAAGCAAGTGTATATTTTGGCATGGCACCTTTTAACTCAATTTTTAAGTTTGGAACTTAAGGCTCTTACTTGTTGGTTAGATTTTAAGTGAACTAAAATCCTTAATCATGCAACATAATCAAGCTTTTGATCTCATGCATTTTAAGACATATTTAAAAACAATAAATAACTTAAAACATGCATAAGATAAATGTGATCTAGTATGGCCCGACTTCATCTTGAAGCTTTAACTTCAAAGTCCGTCTTGAAAATCTCCGTGGGAGGCACCATTTTCTTCAAATAGAATAAGCTATAATTAAAACTAATTACAACTATTTGATGGTACGCAGACCATTTTTGAATTGAAAAACAATTTGGTATTTTAGACCAATTACATTCAAATTAATGGTACGCATACCATATTTTCTACCCTATTTGGGCCATACTAGTCACTTCATAACCTGCAAAACAGTACATATACAATATATACCATTCACCCATTCATTATCATGAATGGGCCACATAGCTGGTTAGTAAAACACATTATGCATCACGTAAACATTTGCAGCAATTAATCAAGGGCACCAATAATCTACCAATTATTCAGTCCTTATTAATTCTAATCAAGTTGTTTTAACCTTAAGGATTTGTAGACCTAATCAAGAGTTTATGACAAAAAAGGGCTCCCACTTAAACCAATAAATTCATATGCTTTACTAATTTTAAACATAAAAATGTATTTCTAGTCTAACCGGAAACATACAAATTTAATTAAAATTTATAGCTCATATAAATTTATAATTGAATCCACAAAGTTTAATTTAATTTCAGTCGTATTTAAATTAATTCATGATTTTAATTTTAGTAAAATAATTAGAATAAATAAAATTTATTATAATTACAATATTCAAAATTAAAATCCAAGAAAATAATTTAAATTATTAATTTTAAAATTAATTAAAATTACGTAAACTGAAAATTTCAAATTAAAATTTCAAAACCATCTAATCGTAACGCAACAACCCCACGCAACGCACGCCCATGGGCCATACGCACACAGCCATCGCTGGCCATGTGCGCGCAGCTCATGCGCTGTGTCGCATTGCTGCTGCTCACCATCGCAAGGCATCACGCGAGCTGGTGCTCGCTGCGCGCGCCAGCGCTCGACGCACGAGCATGCTCCCGCAGCCCATCGCTGGGCGCAGCGCTCGTCGCACGTCGCAACACGCACCCGCACGCCATCGCTGGGCGCAGCGCTCGTCGCACGCACAACAAGCACTCGCACGCCATCGCTGGGCGCAGCGCTCGTCGCACGCACAATAGCGCTCGCACGCCATCGCTGGGCGCAGCGCTCGTCGTACGCACAACAGCGCTCGCTGCGCGCGAGCGATCGATGCTTGGCGCAGCACTCGTGGCACGCGAGCTTACGCTCGCTGCGCGCGAGGCAGTGCGCGCTGTGGCGCAGCTCGCTAGCTGACCACACGCGACTGCTCGTGCCTTGCTCTCGCCCTCGCCCATTCGCCTATTGCCCACAGCCCACGACACAAGGCAGGGCTGCTGCCTTGTGCTCGTGCACCATGGCCTTGCTCATTGCATTCGTGCCGCATGGGCGACGAGCTCCCTTGCTCGTCGTCACACGCCCGCACTATACAACACCCCTTAAGGGTAACACGTAGCGTCCATTGCTTTGTGCGTGCAAGTTATATGAGCGAATCGCATAAAATTTAAAATTTATATTCAAAATTAATGACAAATTAATAAATAATATTAATTTCATAATTTTAGGGCGAAAATCGAAAATTTATTATTCAATTGATTTCCGATTAACATGGCTTCAAGTCTAGGTCATAAAAATTTAAAATTTAACATAAATTTACAATTTTTATGGTGGTTTTTAATCATAGGTATCTAATTAAATTATAATTAATTATGAAAATCAAATTAATTCTAAATTATTCTAATTTTCAACAAATTAATCATAATTACAAATTAGATTGCATAATTAACAAGGCTAGGCATTCAAACTTGTTAAACATATACAGTAGGTCAATCAAAAATTCAAGATTTATCAACAAGAATCGCAAATATTTAATTTAACATCTTAAATTTACGAAATTTTGCATTCGAAAAACTAAAACCTCCGAAAAGTCATAGTTAGGCTTCGAATTTGAGAATTCTGGGTTCGGCCGAAAAATTATATTTTTGTCAAAATTTAAGAATGCCTTTTACATGCGAAATTGACACAAAAATCACTCGATTTGGATGAGTAACGAATAAACTGCCGAAAAACTGCGTACATATAATTAAATAAACGCAATTTGCAATTAATTACGAAAATTAATCACCCCTTTAATTCTTTGCAAATTTGTAAAATTTAACCATGTTCATGCAATTTAGATTATGAAAATAATAAGAGGCTCGTGATACCACTGTTAGGTTATGATACATATGAATAAACATAAATCATGCGGAAAAACCATAAAGCCAGGAAACATATTTTTTTACACATAATCATTTAGCATAATTCAGATGCATACAATTTGTAGCGTGCCCTCCCTCCGTAGATAGTCCACAGCACGTCCGGATCCGCCTTAAGATTGACCAACTAGAATCGCCCTTAAGGTACTATATATTTTCGGCTAATAGGGCAAGAATATGGCTGATTTTTCTACTTAAAAATCATAGCTTTTTATTGTTTGAATACTTGAAATCCTCGATGTAAATATGGGACCCTAGGCACCTATTTATAGAGTTATGGAAAAGGACTTGGAATCCTATTAGGATACTAATTTATTTAATTAGAATCTTATTAAAACTCTACTAAACAAATTCTATCTTTATTAGGATTAGGATGTAATCATATGACGAATCCCAGTAGCCTTAGGATTCAAGTAACACACTTCGAGTGATACGCTAGCACCGTACGCAGGCCTTGCGGCCCACGCACAGCACCAGCCCTTCTCGACGAAGCCCATGCCGCAGCCCCGCGAGCCGAGGCCGCTGCTGGGCCTGGCCTTTGCGCTGGGCCTGGCGTGGCTCGGCTGTTGCGTGTGGTGGGTGTGGCTTGCTGGGCGATGGCCCGGCTTCGTGCTGGGCCTTCGTCTGGCAGGCCTCGTCCGATGCTAATTCGTACGATACGCTTCCGATTAAATTCCCGATTCCGGAATTTATTTCCTATACGAACAATATTTAATATTTCCGATTCCGGATTAAATTTCCGTTTCGAACAAATATCATCGTTTCCGGAGTATTCATTTCTTGCCTTTGACGATCTCATCTCCCACTGAAACCAAGATCCGTCGATTCCGAATATCCATAGATGGAGTATTTAATGCCATTAAATACTTGATCCGTTTACGTACTATTTGTGTGACCCTACGGGTTCAGTCAAGAGTAAGCTGTGGATTAATTCCACTTGAACTGAAGCGGCCTCTAGCTAGGCATTCAGCTCACTTGATCTCACTGAATTATTAACTTGTTAATTAATACTGAACCGCATTTATTAGACTTAACATTATATGCATACTTGGACCAAGGGCATTATTTCCTTCAGATGATTGAAGATCGATGGTGGATGATGGTCGATTGCTGATGACGATGATTAAAGATGATGGTGATGCGTAGAGGACGAAGAAAAGGACGAAGCTAGGGAGGAGGGTCTGGTGTTTTGGGTTTTGGAAGGAGACAAAAAACACGGTTGCTTGGTTTGGAAAATGAGGGAGGGGTTTGATTCATTTTGGAAAAAAGAGGAGGCTTTATTTTCTTTTTCTTTTTATTTTATTTCTCTTCATTCTATTTCTTTTTTTATTTAATTTCTCTTTTTATCTTTATTCCTATTCTCTTTTTGTTTTCTTTTTCTTTTTCTTTTCCCTTTTCTTGTAATTTCTTTTAATTATTTTTAAGAAGGTAGTATTTATGCCCAATTTTGGAGACTAACGTCAAGAAAACAATGTACATAATTAAGCTTAGCTCTCCTTTTCTCTTAGGGTTTAGGGTTTTAGTTAGTTTTTGGAGAGAGAAAGTGAGAGAAACAATGGGTTGAAGATGGATTTTGATGATTCAAAGATGGGAGTTGATGATTTGGAGATTTCCACCATTTAATCAATGAGATTTTCTTTGTTTATTTATCGTTTTAATTAGTTTAATTGTTTTTGTTTAGTTTAATGATTCATGTTTAGATTAGTTGTTGTTATTGTTTAGAATCATGTTTTTAGTTGTTAATTTCTATAAATTTCATATTTTTATGTTGATGGAGTAGTTTATTGGTTAGGGTTTGGGTGAAAACCCAACATTGATTGGTTTGGGCATTTGGGATTGGATTTTGGGATTCTTCATGATTAAATTATTACATGTTTGAACATTCTCAATAATTCTTGCATTAAAATTAGCTACTTGGGTGTTGCATGATTTCTTGAGGGAGTCTTGTTGGGTTGGAAAGGGATTAAAGACCTAGCCTTGACTATTTGGTTGAATTGGACTTTGACTTACCCCGGGATGATAGTGTAGAACGGGAGTTCATGCTTGATGCTTAGGGAAATTGCTAGATACCGGGAGGTGGATGTAGCTACTCGTGAATTCAACGTTCATACATGCGGTGTTCATGTTCTATCCGCTATTTCATGTCTCTTGTGCTCATCCCATGATTCGTTGTTGTTTGACCCCGTTCCCTAACCTCGTTTGTCTTTGGTAGTTAGTTTAGTTGATTTAGTTTTAGTTGGTTAGTTGACTTTCCAACTCGTTCCGACCTAGTTTATCGATTGATTAGCATAAATTAGCGCACCTTAGGCCCTGTTCTTTTTGGCTTAATATTTTTTATTTTTTATTTTTTATTTTTTATTTTTTATTATTTATTATTTATTTTTTATTATTTGTTATTTGTTATTTATTATTTGTTATTTGTTATTTGTTATTTGTTATTTATTATTTATTATTTATTATTTATTATTATTATTCATTATTCATTATTCATTATTCATTATTCATTATTCATTATTCATTATTCATTATTCATTATTCATTATTCATTATTCATTATTCATTATTCATTATTCATTATTCATTATTCATTATTCATTATTCATTATTCATTATTCATTATTCATTATTCATTATTCATTATTCATTATTCATTATTCATTATTCATTATTTATAATTATTTATTAATAATAAATAAGCGTTGCCGTGTTGCCTTGGCCCTTGCTTGCTCGCCTAGCGCGCGCCCATGGGCCTCGAGTGCTTCGTGCACTTGGCTCGTGGGCCGCTCTTCGTATTCGCGTTTAATATAATTCCGATATATTATTTATCGTTTCGTATACGACGAATCACCATCGTACGATACAATTTATTCGTTTCGCCTAGCTTACGAATATTCGCGATACGATATACGATTCCGATGCAAGGTCGTATCGTATAATACGATATTCACGATACGACATGACTTTAATCTCCTAAAGTGTTTTCATGGTCAATCCGATACCAGATCCAATAAGTATCTATGCAAAAGATTCTGACATCCAGTCACTCTAGTTCAAGAAACAGAACTAAGTAATCTACTTGCAATGTAATCTTCATTAGTCATTGGTCGTCCACCTTTCAATGACCTGGATTAGGGATCCTTTGTGACTTCAATATTTAAGTTCACTTATGGGTGTTTCTTTGTCGAAGAATCCATCTTGACATCCCATTTGAATGATTTGAATCACATGGACTTATCATTTAATACTTAACCAAGATTAAATGATCTATGAAATATGATTTCATAAATGATAAATGTTTAAACCAAGTGTTTACCAATTTGTGGGCCTCTAACCCAAAATCAAGCATTTAATGTTTTACAGATGTAGGCCTTTCACCCAATATTTAAAACATTCATGGAACTCAAACTTGATTCCATTTCTGCATATGAATGTTGTGTCTCATTCAATGAAGAGGTTTAGTTTATCATACTTTGCTATTCTTAGCATCCTTTCCATCGAAAGCCTTTCGATGTAAGATGAAAAGATCTTTGAATATGTTTATAGAGTGATCTAGTCTTTCCTTGCTGTTTAGGATGATAATCATATTCAAAATAGAAAATTATCCAGATAGCAGACTTGTGATCAACCTGAGTTCATTGAAGAACTCCCACTAAAAACAATTCCCTTTTATTGCTTCTTAGGCAATAATGAATTCATTTCAATTATGTAGAATGGCAAATGATGTCATCCTTTTGGAATACTCTAACCGGTTCACAGAGATGTGGGAGATACATCTTTCAACTGAGAACTTGGAAACTAATCATTGATTCAGTTTCCCATGCATCACATATGGTTTAGAACCTATGTAACCACCTTTTTTAATCACGACGCCTAATTGCCCGTGTATGTTTGTGGTTTGCCTAACAACAAGATCTAACTTTTGCTTAGGCAAATGCATGTAGCACCAAAACCTTAGTTATCTTCACTTCCTCTTACCAAGTGCTCATCCTACATCTCCAAATCTATTGGATGTTCTTGATACTGTTCCAATGATATTTGATCCAGATGAAGGAAATAATGCCCTTGGTCCAAGTATGCATTCAATGTTAAGTCTAATAAATGCGGTTCAGTATTAATTAACAAGTTAATAATTCAGTGAGATCAAGTGAGCTGAATGCCTAGCTAGAGGCCGCTTCAGTTCAAGTGGAATTAATGATATTAATCCACAGCTTACTCTTGACTGAACCCGTAGGGTCACACAAATAGTACGTAAACGGATCAAGTATTTAATGGCATTAAATACTCCATCTATGGATATTCGGAATCGACGGATCTTGGTTCCAGTGGGAGCTAAGATCGTCAAAGGCAAGCAAATGAATACTCCGGAAATGATGATATTGCCGGAAACGGAAATATGGATCGTATCGGAAATATAAATATTAATCCAAGTCGTAGATGTTGCCGGAAACGGAAACATGGTACGTATCGGAAAATATTATCGGAAATAGAAATATTGCCGGAATCGGAAATATTGCCGGAAACGGAAATATTGTCCGAATCGGAAATATTATCGGAATCGGAAAATAATTCCGGAAACGGAAATATTAAATATTTGTTCGAAACGGAAATTAATTCCGGAATCGGAAATGTTAAATATTGTTCGTATCGGAAATGAATTCCGGAATCGAGAATTTAATCGGAAGCGCATCGGACGAGGCCTGCCAGACGAAGGCCCAGCACGAAGCCGGGCCATCGCCCAGCAAGCCAAGCGCAACAACCACACGCCAAGCATGCGACCAGGCCCAGCGCAAAAGCCAGGCCCATCCGAAGCTTGGGCGCGCGCGCGGGGCTGCGACGAGTGGGCTGGCGCTGTGCGTGGGCCGCAAGGCCTGCGTGCGGTGCTAGCGTATTACTCGAAGTGTGTTACTCGAATCCTAAAGCGTATAGAATTCGTTTAATGATTAAATTCCTAATCCTAAAAGATAAATTAATTAAATAAGAGTTCCACTAGGATTCTAATTTAATTAATTCGTATCCTAGTAGGATTCCAATTCTCTTTCCATACCCCTATAAATATGTGGCCTGGGTTCACAATTTATAACGAGTTTTCAAGTATTCAAAGTGAGTTTTTGAGAGAAAAATTCAGTCACATACCTTGCCTAAAAGTGCCAAAATTATTAGTACCTTAAGGGCGATTCTAGTTGGTCAATCTTAAGGCGGATCCGGACGTGCTGTGGACTATCTACGGAGGGACGACACTTGGAGTCCTAAAGACTTGTTCTTGTTCGGTTCGGGCGCAGCTAGGGAAGGCACGCAACAAAGAGTATGCTTCTAGACTATGCTATATGATTATGTGTAAATAATATGTATTCCTGGCTTAATGGTTGTTTCCGCATGATTTATGAATTGTCATATGTATCATAACCTAACAGTGGTATCACGAGCCTCTTATTATTTTCATAATCTAAATTGCATGAACATGGTTAAATATTACAAATTTGCAAGAATTAAAAGGGGTGATTAATTTTCGTAATTGTTAATTAATTGCAAATTGCGTTTATTTAATTATACGTACGCAGTTTTTCGGCAGTTTCTTCGTTACTCATCCAAATCGAGTGATTTTTGTGTCAATTCCGCATGTAAAAGGCATTCTAAAATTTTGACAAAAATATAATTTTTCGGCCGAACCCAGAATTCTCAAATTCGAAGCATAACTATGACTTTTCGGAGGTTTTAGTTTTTCGAATGCAAAATTTCGTAAATTTAAGATGTTAAATTAAATATTTGCGATTCTTGTTGATAAATCTTGAATTTTTGATTGACCTACTGTATATGTTTAACAAGTTTGAATGCCTAGCCTTGTTAATTATGCAATCTAATTTGTAATTATCATTAATTTGTTGAAAATTAGAATAATTTAGAATTAATTTGATTTTCATAATTAATTATAATTTAATTAGATGCCTATGATTAAAAACCACCATAAAAATTGTAAATTTATGATAAATTTTAAATTTTTATGACCTAGACTTGAATCCATGTTAATCGGAAATCAATTGAATAATAAATTTTCGATATTTCGCCCTAAAATTATGAAATTAATATTAATTTATTAATTTGTCATTAATTTTAAATATAAATTTTTTAAATTTTATGCGATTCGTTCATATAACTTGCACGCACAAAGCAATGGACGCTACGTGTTACCCTTAAGGGGTGTTGTATAGTGCGGGCATGTGACGACGAGCAAGGGAGCTCGTCGCCCATGCGGCACGAATGCAATGAGCAACGGCATGGTGCACGAGCACAAGGCAGCAGCCCTGCCTTGTGTCGTGGGCTATGAGCAATGGACGAATGGGTATGGGCGAAGGCAAGGCACGGCAGTCGCGTGTGGGCAGCAAGCGAGCTGCGCCACAACGCGCACTGCCTCGCGCAAACGCGCGCAGCCTCGCGTGCAGCGAGCGCAAGCTCGCGTGCCACGAGTGCTGCGCCCAGCGTCGATGCCACGCGCAGCGAGCGCTGGCTCGCACCAAGCGAGCGCTAGCGAGCGCGCACAGCATGCGATGGCGAGTGCACGAAGCGAGCGCTGGCCCGCGTGCATCGAGCGCTGACGCGCGCGCAGCGAGCACATGCTCGCGTGCATCGAGCGCTGGCGCGCGCGCAGCGAGTACCTGCTCGCGCGATGGCTTGCGAAGGGTAGAAGCAGCAGCTATGCGACGCAGCGCATGGGCTGTGCGCACATGGCCAGCGATGGCTGTGTGCGTGTGGCCCATGGGCGTGCGATGCGTGAGGTGTTTGCGTTGCGATTAGATCGTTTTAAAATTTTAATTTGAAATTTTCAGTTTACGTAATTTTAATTAATTTTAAAATTAATAATTTAAATTATTTTCTTGGATTTTAATTTTGAATATTGTAATTATAATAAATTTTATTTATTCTAATTATTTTACTAAAATTAAAATCATGAATTAATTTAAATACGACTGAAATTAAATTAAATTTATGGATTCAATTATAAATTTATATGAGCTTTAAATTTGAATTAAATTTGTATGTTTCCGGTTAGACTAGAAATACATTTTTATGTTTAAAATTAGTAAAGCATATGAATTTATTGGTTTAAGTGGGAGCCCTTTTTAGTCATAAACTCTTGATTAGGTCTACAAATCCTTAAGGTTAAAACAACTTGATTAGAATTAATAAGGACTGAATAATTTGTAGATTATTGGTGCCCTTGATTAATTGCTGCAAATGTTTATGTGATGCATAATGTGTTTTACTAACCAGCTATGTGGGCCATTCATGATAATGAATGGGTGAATGGTATATATTGTATATGTACTGTTTTGCAGGTTATGAAGTGACTAGTATGGCCCAAATAGGATAGAAAATATGGTCTGCGTACCATTAATTTGAATGTAATTGGTCTAAAGTACCAAAGTTGTTTTTCAATTCAAATATGGTCTGCGTACCATCAAATAGTTGTAATTAGTTTTAATTATAGTTTATCCTATTTCAAGAAAATGATGCCTCCCACGGAGATTTTCGAGACGGACTTTGAAGTTGAAGCTTCAAGATGAAGTCGGGCCATACTAGATCACATTTATCTTATGCATGCTTTAAGTTATTTATTGCTTTAAATATGTCTTAATTATGCATGAGATTGTGGCTTGATTATGTTGCATGATTAAGGATTTTAGTTCACTTAAAATCTAACCAACATAGTAAAAGCCTTAAAGTTCCAAACTTAAAAATTGAGTTATAAGGTGCCATGCCAAAATATACACTTGCTTGGATATCCTTTACATCAATCTAGTAATAGTTTTCGCTCAGCGAGGTGTTACTTATTGGTCCTAAAGGGGCAAGGTCCACAAATAATTGTGAGTACATGTTAGTTTTGGTGAAACTCAACGATATAAGTAAGGAGTCCTTTTATGTCGTGGCAAAATCGATAGGTTTACCTAATAAGTTCTTAGACGTACCTATCAACCAAGAGTAGTTTCTAGACTATTAGCAAAAGGCTTTTGCTTACCTAAAATGTTTTAGAATTAAGTCGACAAACTGTGCTTAATTCTTCAATGGTTTTAGGATCTTGGAATCATTTTATTCACACCTGCCGGAACACATAATTCGAATAAAATGCTAATGACTTGTTTAAATTGCATGATTGCTTTCATTTTCAAGTTATTATTTATGATAAATGTTTAGACTTAGCATGCTTCAATGTATGTTTTAATTATTGTTTATAATTAAATATCTTGCACTGTAATAAATCCTTTTGGAAAGGTAACAGTAAATTTCCTCGATTGGTAGTGAATCCAAGAACGATTCACGGAAATGAGAGAAAGTGAGCAATTTAAAATGTACGTTTCTTATGGCGACTTTTATGGTTGTTTTCGAACATCAAAGTCGAATGGCAAACCAATTGGTGCTTGTGAATTCAAAATACACTGTAGTTTTGAGATCATAAAGCATTGAGTTTAATACGCTCAGCTTTACCAATGGTTAACAACCTGATATCTTTGTCCATTTAATTCTCGAATGAGTCTAGTCCCTAAACATTCGAATAGATCGATGCTTAGAGAACTTTAGAAGCTTCTGGTAAGATCATCTAGTTGAAACTTAATATTCAACATAAATTAAATGGTAAGAACCTTGTTGGGGTGACATTGGACATGTCTAACAAAGTATAAAAGGCAACACTAAAGAATTTAATTCTTAAGACTATAAGAAAGGGTACAAGAAATAGGAAAACGAGGAACAAATGAAAGGAATTTACGATTCTGTTTCTACCTATAAGTTTATGTTTAAAGAGAAGTGACCTAGCAATCAAACTTCCTTGGTATCATATACCGCTTGAGGTTCTTACTTCGGTAAAAAACTCAAACAATGGAAGCTAGGCTACACTAATGACCTACAAGTGGGAAATGAAGCATGGCAATGCTACATTAGTTGTAGGGTCATCTAGTTTGTTTTAAGTCCTTTCAAAGGCTGGAACTTAATGGCTATTTTGTTCCATAATCAGCATACCTAAATTTCTGTTATCAAACACAGGAAGACTCACATTCAAGAAAAACAAAAACAATGTTTGTTTGTTTGAATGAAATGGTCAATTACGGGTTGAGTCAATATGCTTGATTAAAACAAACAAATCTTTAACAATAAGAACTTTACTAGGTTAAAATCAATCTCTTGATTTGAGTTCCACTAATCTTTGGCATTGTTGCTTAGACCATATCAACAAGTTAACATTCAAAAGCTCTATTTTAATGGACTTTTGAAAGTTCATTGATTTCTAGATCAATTTAAGACGACTAGTCTTACTTGTTGAAAGTAACAAAAGATATGAACTATTGTTAGAACGCCTAGACAATAGAGTTCAAAGCTAAAGAAAGATTTTATGACTTTATTATTTCACATGGATTTGAGTGAATATAGGTTTATTGACTCAAATGTGATTTAAGTTGAATCTGTTTGGGTAGTTCCAAGATTCAGAAGTATAAAATCCACTTGGCAAGAAATCATAAAGATCTAGGTTAGATCATGTTGATGATTACTTGAGACCAAATATGATCATCAATGGTTGTGTGTTGTAATTTCACAATCTAGGTCCATAAGATATGGCATATCTTAGTTGGAATAATCGAAGTCAATTAGTACTTGATTCGATTAATGATGAATCATAAGGACTTTTCCTATAATTTCTAAAACAAAATGCTCAACTACCACCAAACTAAACCAAATTCGTCAAAGCTATTGAAAAGTAATTTCAGAATAACTTTTCATAAAATATATCTAGAGAGTTGCAAAACTCAGTGGGAGCTTAGTGTTTGTTATTCAACAAACTAAGGCCCAAGTATAGATATATGTTTCATTGTGATTTATTCAAATGAAACACAAGGGTATTGTTTCTACCACGAATTTTTGAGAACATAATGTTTGTTTGCTCGAAATAATGTCCTTTTGGAGATTCGTTTCCAAAATGACAAGTGGGAGAAAATAGACCTCGAAAGTCTTCGAGGCGAACAACAAACATAAACGGACATTCCGGAGGCTTTTCGAAGTGCTTCAGAAAATCCGAACTTATTCTGTAAGGACTTTACAAGTGGCTTTAAAGAATAGACATCTCTTAGAAGACTTTACAAGTGCTTCAAGGAGAACAGAATATTCAAAGGACTTTCAAGTGGCTATTGATATTCTATTTGTTTGATGTTCTATACCCAAAGTAGGCATAGAGTTCAAGTCACTGGAACTATGATATTCTTCTATTGGATAGTGAAGAAACATGGAGTTCAGGTCACTAAAGCTATGCGATTCTTCTATTAGATAGTGAAGAAACCTACAACTTACAGTCAAACTATTATCATGTAGATTAATGAGTTTGTGACCTGTAAGAAAGCTATGACGAAACCCAGATTCCCTAAAATGGTTAGAGACCATATATAGACTCAAATGTTTTAAATGGTTAGAGGCCATAAAACATACTCAATGTTTTGATGACAAAATTGAAATTTTGTTGATTTGCAAGAATAGTTTCACACCTATTGGTTGCAAGTCTGTTTTAAGGATAAAAACCATCAAACATGAAATTGTGTTCACAACACAAAGCTAGATTAGTTGCTAAAAGGTTACAAGCAAATTCATGGCATGGATTGTGTTGAAACCTCATGCATAATCGTAATGCTCAAGTCTATAAATCAAGCAATGATTGCATATTGGTACATATGGGAATTGGATGACAAAACATATTCCTCAATCAAATGTTGGAAGAAAACTATGTACATGGCATGTCATAGGATTTGTGGATCCAAATAATGCTTGAAATGAATGCCAGCTTAGGAAATCTAAGTACAGATTTAAGCAAGCAATTGGAATTGGAATTGTATTTTAGTGAAGCTAATAAGCATTTTAGTTTCATAAAATATACATGATTCTTATAGATATATAAGAAGTTTAGTGGGAGTACGTAAAACTTTATTGGTCCTATGGGTATCACACACATATCTCTCTATTGTGAAATAACATTCAAATGCTAATTACTTAGATTTGAAATTATTCATCAATGATGGACCATGGCGAAACTTAGTACATACTGGGTATTAAGATCTATTTACAAAGATCTTATGATATTGTTTTGGATTAAGTAATGGCATTTACTAAATCAAACACGAAAGACTCCATTGGAGATATTCGACCCATATGAATAAATCTAAGTAAAGGATGTTTGAACTATGTATAAGCATTTACTAAGTTAAACATCAAAGAATCTAAGTAAGATTCTTAAACCTATATTATATGTCAAAGAATTTAGCTGTATTTAGTATCTACTGAAACTAGATGAGCTAAAGTTACATGAATAGAATTCAATTGGGAATTATTCTGCAAAAGAATTTATCATGTATGATATAATATGAGGATCGCCAAAAACGTATCGTATGACTTTAGCCATGACGAACATATACCAATCTCTATTGATCTAAGTAAAGATCAACTAGATTGAGATCAAGAATACTTATGGTACTTGACAAGGTACATAGGAATAGTTCTTGATTCAAGGAAATAAAGATATGCTAAATATTTATGCTACACGCATAAACACTGGCAAAGGATCAAGCAAGACCCTTTGGAGTTAACCATTGATAAGGACGAGCTATAGAGCATCGGGTTTTAAAATGGCAACATGGATTGGAGACCATGAGTTGTTGCGTGGGAAATTAAAATAATAATTTATATGTTCTAAGATATAGTTGGAGAGTCTTCCACATATCTATGAACTGCTTGGATAGGTAAATCCAAACAAAGCATCACTAGCAACCTATACAGTTGAAGTAAAAGTAATTATTGCCTAAGAAGCAATAAAAACAGGGTTGTTTAAAGTTCTTCACTGAACTTGGGTAGATCACCTATCTGCTGGCTTGATGGTTCTTCATTGAAAAATGCGTAGAACCACTCTTGAAGCAAGAAAAACGTCTGCTAACTTGATGGTTCTTCATTGCAAAATGAGTAAAACCACCATCAAAGTAAGAAAGACTAGATCACATAATAAACAAACTCGAAAAGATCTTATCATCATATCTCGAAGAACATTCGATGAAAAGGATATTAAGATTGGCAAAGCATGATAACTAAACCTATGCAACAAGTGAGAAGCAACACTCACGTTGTAGCACTGGAAATCAAGCATAGCTTTGAATTCCATGAACTGTTTTAAAGATGGGTTTGAGGCCCATGGTTGTAAAACAATGGGGTTGAACATTTATCATATATGAAATGTATTTTCATATTCCATTTAATCTTGGTTTAGTATTAAATGATGAGTCCCTTCAATTTGACGATATATTCAAGATAGACTGTCAGGACCAGTCCTGTGACTAAGAAATGTCTATCAAGTGAACTTGAATGTCAAAGGTTGAAAAGGGTCCCTAGTCGGAGTTTTCTATAAAATTGGACGCATAGAAAACGTTAGACGATTAGAATGCAAGATGACTAGTAGTTCTGTTTCTTGAACTATGTGGACATGGCAATGTCATAATCATTTGCATAGATACTTACTTTGGGAAGACTAGTATCGGACAAGAACTATGAAACTTTACTGTAAGAGATGAGAATCTGTCATAAGTAAATTTCATTAAAATTATTAGACACTAAATCCTCAATATCTGAGTGATTTGAGATTACTTGTTTGAGAACTTGTTGCTTTGACGTTGACCAACCGTCGCACCGTAAAAGGAGGCTATAAAGGCAACGCTCAGGTAATAACGAAGTCTAATCTCAAGATCGCAAGATTGGGATTGTCCTCCCATAAATCGGGATGAGATGCTTAAAAGTTGTACAAGGCCACTCGGAGAGCTAGAAACTGTGAAATGCATGGCCGTGCTCGGATGAATCATAGGCTATGATTATCTGTTTATTTGATCAGTTGAACTCTGAAACCGAGGAACACCTCTGGACATAATAAGGATGACAACTCTTACCTTATGTTCAAGAGCAAGCATCGAGCGACAAAGGAATTAGGAAATGCACACTTGTCCCTAAGGACAAGTGGGAGACTGAAGGAAATAATGCCCTTGGTCCAAGTATGCATTCAATGTTAAGTCTAATAAATGCGGTTCAGTATTAATTAACAAGTTAATAATTCAGTGAGATCAAGTGAGCTGAATGCCTAGCTAGAGGCCGCTTCAGTTCAAGTGGAATTAATGATATTAATCCACAGCTTACTCTTGACTGAACCCATAGGGTCACACAAATAGTACGTAAACGGATCAAGTATTTAATGGCATTAAATACTCCATCTATGGATATTCGGAATCGACGGATCTTGGTTCCAGTGGGAGCTGAGATCGTCAAAGGCAAGCAAATGAATACTCCGGAAATGATGATATTGCCGGAAACGGAAATATGGATCGTATCGGAAATATAAATATTAATCCAAGTCGTAGATGTTGCCGGAAACGGAAACATGGTACGTATCGGAAAATATTATCGGAAATAGAAATATTGCCGGAATCGGAAATATTGCCGGAAACGGAAATATTGTCCGAATCGGAAATATTATCGGAATCGGAAAATAATTCCGGAAACGGAAATATTAAATATTTGTTCGAAACGGAAATTAATTCCGGAATCGGAAATGTTAAATATTGTTTGTATCGGAAATGAATTCCGGAATCGAGAATTTAATCGGAAGCGCATCGTACGAATTAGCATCGGACGAGGCCTGCCAGACGAAGGCCCAGCACGAAGCCGGGCCATCGCCCAGCAAGCCAAGCGCAACAACCACACGCCAAGCATGCGACCAGGCCCAGCGCAAAAGCCAGGCCCAGCCGAAGCTTGGGCGCGCGCGCGGGGCTGCGACGAGTGGGCTGGCGCTGTGGGTGGGCCGCAAGGCCTGCGTGCGGTGCTAGCGTATTACTCGAAGTGTGTTACTCGAATCCTAAAGCGTATAGAATTCGTTTAATGATTAAATTCCTAATCCTAAAAGATAAATTAATTAAATAAGAGTTCCACTAGGATTCTAATTTAATTAATTCGTATCCTAGTAGGATTCCAATTCTCTTTCCATACCCCTATAAATATGTGGCCTGGGTTCACAATTTATAACGAGTTTTCAAGTATTCAAAGTGAGTTTTTGAGAGAAAAATTCAGTCACATACCTTGCCTAAAAGTGCCGAAATTATTAGTACCTTAAGGGCGATTCTAGTTGGTCAATCTTAAGGCGGATCCGGACGTGCTGTGGACTATCTACGGAGGGACGACACTTGGAGTCCTAAAGACTTGTTCTTGTTCGGTTCGGGCGCAGCTAGGGAAGGCACGCAACAAAGAGTATGCTTCTAGACTATGCTATATGATTATGTGTAAATAATATGTATTCCTGGCTTAATGGTTGTTTCCGCATGATTTATGAATTGTCATATGTATCATAACCTAACACCAGATCAATAGAGATTGGTATAAACTCGTCACGATCCAATGTTAACGAGTTATCTTGGCGATCTGTATATCACATTATACATGATTGATTGTAATGCAAAAACCATTCGCATTTTAAAATCCGTCCATGTAACTTTTAGCTTCATTCTGTTTCAAGAAACACTGAATCTTGGCATTGCCATGTGATATAAGGTGAAGGCACCTCTTCAAGGTCCTTCATGCTTAACTTTAGTCATAACAGCCTAGCTTTATACTTAGTTAAAGCATTCATAACTTAGACTTTCTCATATGGGTTGAGAGTCTATTTTGAGTCTCTCCATTGTGTTTAATTTAGTAATTACTTTTACATAATCCAAACAACACTTTAGATCCTATCCAATAGATCTTTAACCCAGTATGTTCTAAGTTTCTCCATGGTTCTAATATTGACATATACTTTCAAATCTAACCATTTAGAATTTGAATGTCATTTTCAATACAGAGATATGTATCTCATATATAGAACCAATAAACTTGACTTGGCTCCCACTAAACTCCTCATCTATAAGATGATCCATATTTTCATAAAGCTATGATTGCTCAATAGCCTTTTAGACAAATATGGTCTAATTCCCACTTGCATGCTTTAATCTACGAATAGATTTCTTAAGCTTGCTCCTTTATCTAGCATCCAAAACTTTTACATTGTGTGATGTACACAATTCCTTTCTACAAGTCCAATTGAGTAAGGTGTTTTGTTTTCCAATTGCCATATTGCCATATGCAATGATTGCTAGATTTATCCAAAATAGTTCAAGCATTCCGACTTGGTGAAAAAGATTTCAGCATTATCAACGCCGTGAAGTTTTTTACAATCTTTAACCAACAACTTAGCTTCTCTTTTGTATGAGTATACAATATCATCTCTGTATGTTTTGAAAACATGTTTGCAACCAATGGGAGTAAACCCTTTATGCAAATCAACGTTGTATGTTTAGAAAACATGTTTGCAACCAATGGGAGTGAACCCTTTATGCAAATCAGCCAAATCATAGATTTGATTCTTCAAGATGAAGGTACTTTAATTTGGATGAAATGGCCTCAAACCATTTTGTATGGCCTGGAACCATACTTGGGAATTTTAATTCGTCGTAGCTAACCTGTAAGTCGTATGTTTTTGAAGCACTTTCCAAAGTCTTCATAGTTTTCATTCCTCAAGATATCTATGTATCTATCTTGGTTGAATTCTATTCCTTATACGATTTACCTAGGTATTGAACATCAAACGTTAGTGTCTATAAAGACATTACTCAAGTCCTTTGAGTATTAGGATTCTCTTAAAGCACTTCTAAAGTCTTCATGAAGCTCTTCCAAAGGCTTCTAAATGCGGAGCTTTTCCAAAGACTCCTAAGTATCCTACATTTGTTTGTTGCTTGACTCGAAGTCCATTCGAGGTCATTTTTCTCCCACTTGCCTTTTTGGAAATATGATGGTTTCCTAAAAGACATTATCTTAAGCAACAATCATATGTTCTCAGATTTGTGGTAGAATTAATACCTTTTGTTTCTATGAGTCGCACATAAAGAAACATATATCTATCATTGAGTTTGTTTGATGTAAACACTAACTCCCACTGGGTTTGACAACTCTAGATATATTTGTACTGAAAAGATGTACTGAACCGAAGTTCAATCCTTATGACATCTTATCCTTAGCTTTGACAACTTTGTTTAGTGTGAAAGTCACTTGAGAGTATCATTTAGAAATTATATAGGAAAATAGTCGTGATTATCGTTAATCGAAATAGATTCCGATTTCTCCATTTGGACATACCATATTCTTATGGAGATTCAATTGCCATATTGCCATATAAACAATCTAGATAACCCTTCTTGGCACATGCAAACATCACCTTGACCCAGCCTAGATGTTCCAAAATTCTTGCCAAGTTGCTTTTACACCCTTTTGTGAATTACATTGAAACATTTCACACATTTCACTTTGAGTAAATATAGCCATATTTTCTCAAATTCTTGTGAAATAGGTAAGTCACAAAATCCATCTTTGGCCCATGAACTTTATTGTCTAGAAACTTCTAAGAATAGTCCATTTCTATGTCATGTTCAACAAGCAAGACCCACGTGTCTTAAATTAAACAACTTTCAGAAATCTATGCCATGGAATCTTATAATGTTGTCTTGTTGATATGGTCGTATGACATTGCCAAAGATATGTGGAACACAAATCAAAATGTTTGATTTGAACCTTCTGATGTTTGAGTGTGAAGAGATTCGCTTGTTTATTAATCAATCATATGACTCAACCCTTAAGTGACCATTTCATTCAAATAAACACTCAACGAATGTTTTTGTTTACTTTGAATGTGAGTCTTTCCGTTGTCCAAACAGAAATTGATTATGATGATTAATGGAACATAATACCATTAAGTTCCAGCCTTTAGAAGGATTTAAAACAAACATGATGACCCTACAATCAATGTAGCACAACTTTGCTTCATTTCCCAATTGTAGGTCAATAACCAGACTTAGCTCCCGGAATTTGAGTTCTTAACAAGAGTTTAGAACCTCAAGCGGTAATCTAATACCATAGGAGTTTATTTGCTAAGTCGTTTCTCTTTAACATAAACTTCAAGGTAGAATTGAATATTGAATTCATTTCTTTTGTTCCCCTTTCCTATCCTTTCTAGCACGTTTTCTTATAGTCCTAAAGATTTTACTCTTTGCTTGATCTTCTTACTTTGTTACGCTTACAAAGTCCCTTTCTTTTGTTCACTTTGAATGACAACATCCAATGAGTCTAATTCATCATCGAGTCAAAAGAAAATTGGTTGTTAACCATTGGTTATACATGAGTCTTTAACCCAATACTTCATTATTTCAAAACTACCCAGTATTCTGAATATATGAGGTCCAATTGGTCTACCATTCAAATTCTAGTTTGAAAACAACCATGAAGATCACTATAAGAAAATAGCATTCAAGATACGCTCTCACTCTCCTTTTCTTTGAGAATCGCTCTCAAAAATAGTTACCAATCGATCGAGGAAATATCGCAGTTCTATTGTCCGAACGCAATAGAGTTGAAGATGTACAATTCTACACAATGAACTTAGCAAAGAAAACATTTATCATACTTTAATAACTTGAAATAAAAGCATTCACGGAATCATCAAAGCTATGCAAAAAGCAAAAACATGGTGCAAAATGAATGAAACGATTCCAAGACCCCAAAAGTCTTAAATCCTTAAGCAGCTTTAGCATGATTTAAGTATTTTAAGATTTTAGGTAAGCAAAACCTATTGCTAGTAATCTCCAAATTACTCTTGGTTAATAAATTAATGCCATAATTTATCCCATTGCCACAACATAATGCCATTGTTGTTTGAGTTGAAACCACAATCAACGTGCTCCTTTAGGACGCCTTACCACCTAAGTCAACTAAAATAGCACCTCGCTTTAGCGTAAACCTACTATTTTTAAACTCAATATTACTTTGGACCTAGTTGTTTCTATGTTGGTTCGATTATTTAGTGAACTCAATCTAATCGAGTCATAAGAAACAACCTGTTCATACAAAGCATACATACATTCATACATTCACGCATAATATATATATTAAATTGCATAAATAATTGGTGATCTAGTATGGCCCAAAACTTCTTGTCTTGAAGCATCCAATCTTCATCACCTCCTTGTTAGCTTGGCATCGTCTTGAATCTTCGTTCAAATGCTAACTTAAAGTTCTAAACTTAGAAATACTTGAAAATAATAAATTACATCAAAATTTCCATGGTACGCAGACCATATTTAAAACTTTACATTCAAAGATAGAACGGTACGCAGACCGTATTTAACTATCCTAAATTGGCCATACTAGTCACTTGGAGTACCTGCATTGCATAAAATATATATTCTACGCATTCACCCATTCGTATGCTAAAACGAATGGCCCATGTTAATATGCAAGTATTTACGTGAATTAATTAAAATTCACGTTCACATAAACGCGTCCTAAAAGATTAATCAATTTCCAAATTATTAATCCTTAGACTTTATTCTAATTAAAATTGAATTTAATTAAAATAATGCGACCTACGAAATAATTAAAATAATTATTTCATTTTAATTTCATTTAGGGGCTCCCACTCAAACCAATAATTATTCCGGATAATTAATTATGAAATATTAAATTAAAACTCGCGGCCCGGCCCAAGCAAATAAAATATTAAATTAAATATCCCGTTAGCCCAAATTAATGCAAATATACGAAGCCCAACTAATTAAACGATTCAAAAAAAAGTTCAATTAAACGGCCTAGGCTTGCGCCCACCCCGTCGTGCGAGAGGCCCAAGAGCACACGAGCACTGCCCGCGCGCCCCAGCCCATCGTGCGAGAGGCCTAGGAGCACACGAGCACTGCTCGCGCACCCCGCCCCATCGCTCGCGCGCACGCATCGCGTACCCGCAGCCTAGCTGCCCCTGCGCTGCGTGTGTGTTGTGCGTCGAGTGTGCTGGACGTCGTAAGCCTTGTGCTTGCTTCGTCGCAGCCCCGCAAGCAACATGCCTGCCCTCTCCTCGCCTTGTGTGCACGAGGCACGCAGCCTTGTGCTGCTGCCCGTGTCGCATGGCGCGGCGAGCACAATGGCCTCGTATGGCTCGACGAGCCATACTTCCACCACGCCCATGTTCGTGTTTTTGGTTCGTAAAACGGACCAACTTAATTAAAATTTAATTTAATTCACGAACTTGTATTAATTTTATTTTTCAAAAAGGTTACGATTTAATTTTTTGAAAAACAACGATTTTTAACGATTTAATAAACTTTAACGACAATCCAATTTCGTAAAATTAATAAATCAAGGGCTAACAATATTCAAACTTTCAAGAACGATCGAATCAACTTTAAAGTTTGAACTTTTAATTAATAAAATCCGAAACTTTATATCGTTCATAAACAATTAAATTTCTGATTATTAATAATTTGGTTTAAGTGCGATTAAAATTAACGAAACCATTCAAAATTTTAATCCAATAATTTTTAAAATTAGCCACTGACCCATGAAATTATACCCCCTTCCCTAATTAACCGAATTATTAAACCCGCAAAGTTAATTAAAATTCAATTAGGGTTGTAAATTTTACGAATTGGGGAAAGGCAAATTTAGGGTTTATACTTATCGGAAAAATCTGAAATTTTTACCATAGATCAAGCATGTACCCAGTAACATTGTGTCAAAATTTCAAGAAATTCCGAGTCGTTTTGGTCGACCTTTTAATTGAATTACTGTCCGACACTTTTAATTTTTAATGAAAAATTAACAAAAAAAGCCAAAAAAACGATACTTCGAGGCCTGTTTTCGCAATTCTATTCACATGAGTTGCAATCGCTAACTGCTGTACCCGGTTACAGCCAGCTCTGGCTGTACCCAAAAAACGACACGCTCATATTGTTTGTTCATTCTTGTCGACTGTTTGTTCTTTTTTATTGTACTGTTTGTTCATTCTTATTGTATTGTTTGTTCTTTCTTGTTGTACTGTTTGTTCTTTCATGTTGTTTTTTAAATTCATCATCAAATTTTCATAATTGTTGTATATTTTGTTCTTTCTTCTGGAATTTTATGTTCTTTTTTATATTGTTTGTTCTTTCTTGTTTATTTGTTTGTTTATAATAATCATATGGTTAATGTTCATAATTAAACTCTTCATTAATCTTTTATTCTTTCTTTTTGTATTGTTTGTTCTTTGAATTTTATGTTCTTTTTTATATTGTTTGTTCTTTCTTGTTTATTTGTTTGTTTATAATAATCATATGGTACGTTAATGTTCATAATTAAACTCTTCATTAATCTTTTACTCTTTCTTCTTGTATTGTTTGTTCTTTCTTGTTGTATTGTTTGTTCTTTCTTGTTGTTTTTTAAATTCATTCATCAAACTTATTGTTGTATTGTTTGTTCTTTCATGTTGGCTTTAAAATTCATCATAAAATTGTTCATAATTGTTGTATTGTTTGTTCTTTTTTCTGGAATTTTATGTTCTTTTTTATATTGTTTGTTCTTTTTTATTGAATTATTTGTTCTTTCTTGTTTATTTGTTTGTTCACAATAAATATATGATTAATGTTCATAATGAAATTTTTCACTTCATTGGTCTTTTATGTTTTTACAAGCGCCTATATTGTTTATTTCCAAATAAATAAATAAATGTTCATTTTCAAAATAGTAAATGTTCATTCCAAATAAATAAATAAATGTTCAATTCCGAAATAGTAAATGTTCATTTCCGAAATAGTAAATGTTCATTTTTGTAGTTTATTTCCAAATAAATAAATAAATGTTCATTTCCAAAATAGTAAATGTTCATTCCAAATAAATAAATAAATGTTCATTTCCGAAATAGTAAATGTTCATTTTTGTACCAGTATTTTTTCTTTCTTGTTGTATTGTTTGTTCTTTCATGTTGGCTTTAAAATTTATCATAAAATTGTTCATAATTTTAGTATTGGCTGTTCTTTTTTCTGGAATTTTATGTTCTTTTTTATATTGTTTGTTCTTTTTTGTTGAATTATTTATTCTTTCTTGTTTATTGGTTTGTTCATAATAAATATATGGTTAATGTTCATAATGAAATTGTTCACTTCATTGGTCTTTTATGATTTTACAAGCGCCTATATTGTTTATTTCCCAATAAATAAATAAATGTTCATTTCCAAAATAGTAAATGTTCATTCCAAATAAATAAATAAATGTTCATTTCCGAAATAGTAAATGTTCATTTTTGTAGTTTATTTCCAAATAAATAAATAAATGTTCATTTCCAAAATAGTAAATGTTCATTCCAAATAAATAAATAAATGTTCATTTTCGAAATATTAAATGTTCATTTTTGTACCAGTATATTAATGTTCATTTTAAACAACACAAAACGACGTCGTTTTGGATGGGGGTACAGCCAGCTTTGGCTGTACCCGGGTATAGCCAAAAATTTGCGACATGAGTTGATCTTAGAAAATCGTTTTCCATCAGATTAGGGTTTTAAAAATCGAAAAACCGAATATTTTTGATTTCGGAACTGCCAATTTCGCAATTAATCCCATAATTCGAAAAAATTCCGAAAAATCAACAAAATTCCAAAAATTTCGACAATGCAAAAACAATAATAATCATGCTAATTCATGCTTTGAATACATAAGGCTCATGATACCACTGTAGGGGAATACAGTTAAACATAATAACATGTGCGGAACAATCCCCAAAGCCATGAAACATGTATAAAGCACAGATTAAGCATACTTACATTCGAAGCGTGTTTTCGACAATAATCCGTCAACGAACACGAACAAAGAACTCCAATTGTCGTTCCTCTACTTGGTTCACCGACACGATCAGATCCGTCTTGATAATCGTAGCTTAGACAATTAATCAAGATACTTTGCTTTTTGGGAAGAACTCACTTTGGAGGCACAGAGAGAATTAGGGTTCTCTGTGTCTCTAGGGTTTTTAGTAATCTGAAATGTGATTGCAGTAAGTTGGAAATTAGGTCACAAGGTTATGTACATAACCTTACTAACCGACCAAGCCCGGAGGCAAGGCCGGCTAGCAAGCCACGCGTGAGACAAGCACAGCGCGCTGGGCCATTGGCCTCGCTGCTGTGGCTGTGTCGCTGCATAGGCCCCCGCGCACACGCGCAGCTCCGCTCGGCCATGGGCCAGCGCTGCCGTGTTGCATTGGCCCTTGCTTGCTCGCCTAGCGCGCGCCCATGGGCCTCGAGTGCTTCGTGCACTCGGCTCGTGGGCCGCTCTTCGTATTCGCGTTTAATATATTTCCGATATATTATTTATCGTTTCGTATACGACGAATCACCGTCGTACGATACGATTTATTCGTTTCGCCTAGCTTACGAATATTCGTGATACGATATACGATTACGATGCAAGGTCGTATCGTATAATACGTTTCCAACTTAAATCCCGAAAAGCTATTAAATGAATTTCCGATTCATTTAATCCGGTGATCTGTTACGTGTCATTGGTGTGACCTTTTAGGTTCAGTCAAGAATAAGTTGTGAGTTCAAATATGCATTAGAACTCACTGATCGGAAGCATTGCTCCAGCTAGCTGTTCCGATCACTTGATCTCACAGAATTAATTGTTCGCAATTAATCTGAACCTTGGTATTAGACTTAATGCACCTTGGGTGAAGGAAATATTTTCTTCACCACCAACATGAGCCTTTCCATAAGCCAGACCTTGTAGAATATACAAGAAATGCATTTCAAATTTTAACATTCAAATTTCAAAATACAAGTACAAATTCAACATACAAGAAGGCTCCAGATCCTTACTTGGAGTAATACCCGACTTCCCGACGGCAAAGAAGAGGGGTCCAACTTCAGCATGTCAAGGCCCATCAATGTTTCGCCAATCAGAAGCGGCATTGGGTCTCGACCGTTAGCAAACTTCTCTACGATCTCTATTAGGGAGGCATCACCATTGCCAAACCCCTGTTTCGAAAAGAGGAAGCGAGCAAAGAAACAAAACTTCAAGGCCCTCAGGCGGAAAACTTTGGGAACATCAAGCTCAGCAAAGTAGGTGACAAGGAGGGACAAATCCACCCCTCTGCCATATACAACAACACTCTAAAGTGGGGGCTTCACGCCCAAATATCTTTCAAAACCCAAGAAGAAGTGTTCTTCAACACTGGGCATGCATGGCTCCGGCATAATGGGCCATCCCAATATAGCGCTAAACTCTTCAGGGAGGGGACATACCTCATTATTCCCAAAGCGGAAGACATGATGATTCGGATCCCAAGCCTTTAAAGCAGCAAGAATGAAGTGCACATCCAGCTTTACAAACCGGAAGGAGGCGAGCACCCCAAGATGCATGCCATCAAGCTCCATTTCCTCCAATTTGCCTAGCGAACCAAGCCAAGAGTTCAAGGCATTTACAAAGGATATAGCCATATTCTCTCCTTTTTTCGTGAGGAAGTAGTGTGCAAGAAATAGCAGGGAAGGATTGATGAAAGAAATGATCCAAAATACTCCCTATTTATACAAGAGTCGGCTTGCACGACAGCATGGTGGCGCCAGGCGCCATATCCTGCGCTAGGCGTAGGGGCCTGCAACGAAGGACGAGGCCACCGTCCTCTTTTATGGTCCCGAGCACACACTCTTTAGTGTTTTGGACAATAGAGTACAATCTCCATTATTCAAGATACCAAAGCCGCAAGCCGCGCAATTTCAAGCAGTCCGGATCAACGCTTCGGGTAGATTTCGGTTCAAATTTTTCAAAATTCAAGCATTCTAGTCCTAGATCGGCGTCCTAAGTAAGGTCTGCATATGCATAGCAAAAGTTGAATATACTTTGACTTGCGCTTTTCCTAACCAAAAAACCTCAGTCAAAGTGGGGGCTTATAGTGGGTATATACACCCGAAAAAATGGGCAAATTTTTTCAAATTTTTTGCAAAATTATCATGCATGCATATAGCTACAAATATCAAAGGCACACACAACTCATACAATTTCAAATATTCAAACATACAAAAGCCAATCTTCAAAAAATTTCCAAACCAATTCAAGTTCAAAACCATACAACCATACAAAATTCAAGTTCCAAACCGTACAAATCCATACAAATAGAACCCAACCTATACAAAATCAACCCAGGAAAGCTGGAACTCGCTACCATGCAGGGTCTGTCTGAGTCATCATCAGCTGTAATGTCAACCACAGGCTCCTTGTCCCTGTTTCGCCTCCTATGGCGCTCCAGATCCCGATCCAGCTCTGTTCTAGGGATACCAGGATCCTGCTCCGAGATACGAAGAGTGCCAGGAGAGGGATGAACTCCCTGCTGAGGAGAAGGATACTGATAAGGCGGCGGCATCGCCATGAACTGGTACGGCGCAAACATCTGAGCCTGACCCATACTCTTCATCTCCGACTAGTAAGCCCATGAATCCGCACCCCAAGGCTGAGGACCACTCCCTCCGAAGTAGTAACCAGGAGGAGGAACACAGGGCCTCGAACTACTTGCACCTCCAAACGAATGCCTGGTAGGATCAGCATGTACAAAAGGGGCAGCTCCCCGATCAGCATCCGAATTCCTCTGATGAGTACCAGCACCGGACCCCTGTCCTAGGTCCAAGCTTGGTCCGTCCTGCCTCAAGGAATTCTCCACCCGGGGCTCCATATCAACGGAACCTCTACGGTCTCGACGACGCTCCTATACAAATTTCAAGAATCAACATCCAAGTTCGAGTTTCCAGAATACAAATTTCAAAATCAAGTAAAGCACCTCTTTGTCCCGGCCAGAAAGCTTCTAAGTCAGTTTGGCACAATGCCTCTTCAAAGAATCAATCAAGAGCATCCAAAGACGCACTCTCACCCGAGGCGCCTGCATACAAAATCCAAGATCAATATCCAGATATAAGGTCATCATCATATTTCAAGCAAATACCACAGTACTTACAGCTGCATAATGCTCAGGTACAACATCATATGATCTATGGTGCGGAGGAGAAGCTATAGGGATGGTCACCTCCACCTGTTCTCCGTCCGAGTTCTCGTAGCGGATGACCCTATCAGCATAGGGGATGTCCTCAGGATCAACCTCCTCTTCCTACATACAATCATACAATCAAACCGACATACAACATACAAGAATACAAGAATACAAGATACAAAGTTCAAAAGCTCACCGGCAGTACGAAGCGTACTGGTGGAGCCAGCCTCTTCAGGAAGTCGTCATAGCTACCCTTCCTTTGTACAAAGTCCCTCCAAGAACGGTAAACAGCATCACCCCTAGCATTCACATAGAGCCGGCAAGCTCTTCATCCGACGCCAACATGGACTCCAGTGGTTCCTTGGGGACAAACCTATTCCCCGAACTGTGCTGAAGGGACACTCGCTCCCCCAGATACCACATGTGGCGATACACCCCTGGGAGCAAAACCCGTCGTCCAGATAAGAAATGGGCACGGGTAGCCGAGGCAGGTACAGGCGCGTTAGCAAAAGGACGCCACACCACCTGCAAAGCAGACAACTCAGGCAACTATACAAATACAAAAGAGCAAAACAGTACAAAAATATTACCTCATCAGCAGGTAGAACTCTCCAAGCTCCGCGGGAGGCCGCAAGAGGCACGCTCCTTCGCACCGCTCCTATCCAAGAGGCAGCATACGGGAAAGCTGCATCTCCAGTACGATCCGGCGCCATAGTCGGAAAGTGCTCGTATATCCAAATCTTTCAAAAACCAAGAAAAACATCAGTCAAGTTCAAAATACAAACATACAAGTACAAGGCACAAAGTACAAGGAGTCTTAAATACCTCCAGCACACTCCACAGAGCATCAATGCTCGGCTCACTCTCCAGCGCAGTCCAGGAGGCCCACTTCATCTCGTACAAGAGGTGGATATATGCCAAACCACCATAGTTGTAGCTCGAAATAGCTCTCAAGTCCTGCAAAACTGAAAAGAATCTAATGTGCACCCGACTGTTCCTGCTCGTGGCCACCACCCTACTCACCAAAGCTAAGAGGAATAGCCTAACCCTTTTCTCTGCAGACACACCCACACCACCGATAACAACCACAATCACCGTCATGGAAGCGTGGGTGTCGTCGTTTGACGAGTCAACAACGGGGCCGAGCAAGTCCCTGGCAACGGCCGAGCGCCACGTCAGCTCCGAATCGAAGGTCACGTTCCTCTCAGAAAAATGAAGACCCGTAATCATGGCAAACTCAAAGGGGGTAATGGTGATCTCCTCCCATGCCATATGAAAAGTATTGGTGGTATCCCACCACCGCTCCAGCAAAGCCCATAGCCGGGATTTGATCCCCGTACTCCTCGAAGTACCTCCCATGGCACGCCAGAAATCAACCAGGCCCGTCTGCAACCAGATCCCCATAGCCTCCTCGTCAGCACGGATGGCTTTAAAAGCCTTCTGAAGCTCCGCCAAGGACCAAGAGGCGCGAAACGGCTCTCCATCGGCCTACAGATGAACGAATCAACTCAAAACCTATACAAGTACAAAATACAAATTCAAAGCATAGTACAAGACCCACCAAGCCAGCGCGAGGCCGCTGAGACAAGTGAAACTCCGGTCGAAACACTAGATCTGAAGGACTCCAGCCAGTACTAACAAAAGCGGGTGCTCTCCGGGGAACCATACCCCCATCCGGCACATTTACCGCCGCCGCTTCATCGTCCGAAGCATCCTCCTCAGCAGCTCGAACTACCAATGATTCGGCGAGCTTCCTCCGAGTATGACGAGGCATACTAGGTCAAGCAGAATACAAAGTGTCAAAATTCTAAACCGGGGGCTATCCTATACTAGCCCGTACAAAAGTCAAAAGTCAGAGGCTATCCTATACTAGCTTGTAAAAAGTTGAAAGTTAAAAAAAAAATCCCCAGTGGCAGTACTAATTCAGCCAGGGACCTCTAGTTCAAAATGCAAGTTCTACACCAACGCTTAGGCTATCCACGCCGAAGCAAGTATACAAGTTCTACAACAACGCCTAGGCTATCCACGCCGAAGCAAGTATACAAGTTCTACACCAACGCCTAGGCTATCCACGCCGAAGCAGGTATAAAAGTTCAACACCAACGCCTAGGCTACCCATGCCGAAGCCAGCATTCCAAAACTCTACAAACAACATCTAGGCATCCTAGCCCATTCTCTCGTAAGACCCCGCGAGGTCACCAGTGAGACTGCTATCTACAAGTACCAGGTACAAGATTCAAGAAAATTTTCAAAAGTTCACATCTACAAGTTCCAACAGTTCCAGTTCAAATGTCTATCAAACAATTCTCAACAAAATTCAAGAAGCTTAAGCATACAAGCATCATTCCAAAGTACGGGAAAGTTCAAAACTACATGCAATCCTAGAGATTATTTCATAACCAAAAAGCGTGAGGTACTTACATGGACAAGGCAAGAACAAGACCAAGGGGAGAGGCTAATCGAGAGAAGAGCAAAGAATTCAAGAGAGTGTGCCTCAAAATGGCACGGCAAGGGGAGCTTTTATAGCTCAACCCCGCGCCTGACGCCTAGCTCCGCGCTGGGCGCTGCCTGCTGCATGCGCAGAATCTGCAGCGCGCGTTCTCCCATGTTGATTGCACGTCCTTTATTGCTACGGTCTTCCGCACCAAGCATCAAATATCGCATCATGCCATCCTTCGAAAATACGGGTATGCACCCGTATCTCCAAGCACAAAC
The DNA here is from genome assembly GCF_020520425.1 of Spinacia oleracea. Classification (NCBI taxonomy): domain Eukaryota; kingdom Viridiplantae; phylum Streptophyta; class Magnoliopsida; order Caryophyllales; family Amaranthaceae; genus Spinacia; species Spinacia oleracea. Next base: position 54,260,921 of record NC_079490.1, read on the forward strand.
AGATGAATATTTCAAGGATAAGAAGTCCAAAAAATACAACGACTCAGGTGTTCGACTCCCAACAGACCCAAGCTTCAGGAAAGTCAGCCGAAATTTCAAAATCTTAAGCGCCAGTAAAAAGCTCTTATCCCCAGTAAAGCACATCCCCAACGGATCAACTCCGGGTGTTCAAAATTCAAAAATTTAAGATTCAAATTTTCGATGCCAAACTCCGTCCCGAACCAAAGGCGGAAGAGTACAAGTACAAATCGGAGTCATCACAACCGCGCGGAGGTAGACTCTATCCTTTTTCTCGAACGCCTGTTTTGTGCAGGTACTGGCGTACAAAGAATGGTCTTGATCGCAGAACGTCTTGACCGTTCTCCATCCCAAGTCGAGTACTTTGACTAGCGCTTTCTTAACCGAACGCTCATTCAAAGTGGGGGCTTCTGTAGACACCTAAATCGTGTCTCCCCTCTGGGATGATGATGATACCATTATCCTTACTAGGCGGTTGGAGCAACTCCGTGCAGAAATCCCAATTGCTAAGAACACCTCCAAAATACAAGATCCAAAATCCAATCCCCGAGGCCGTTCCCCTTCTGGAACTCCGTACAAGATACAATTTTCAAAAAACAATTTCAAAATCCAAGTACAAACTCAACTAGTAGACCATTCCATTGGTTTTACTAAGCCTTTTCCACTCAAAATCATATAAGGAAAGTCTAATTCGGGCGCCGACCCACAAAACCGAGCAAGCCGGGCCTCGTCCCGTAAAACCGAAATTCAAAACCGGAAACGGCTTGTTTTTAGACGCAAAATCAAGTCTTAACCTCCAAGCAAACACTACACGCCAAACATCGTACTATTCGTACGAAGGTACATCAATACAAGACAAATCAAGGATGGAGCCCGCGTCCTTGTTTTGGCGGCATTCACGCCACGTCACCAGCGCCCAGTGCTGCCAGCTGCGTGCTGCGCTGGCAATGGCTGGTGTTTAGCAGCAATTTTTCCTATAAATACCCCCTAATCCCAAGCATTAAGGGAGGCAGATTCAATATACAACGCCGTAATACAAAAATTAGCCTCAAATCCAAATAAAAAAATCCTTCAAAAACACATACAAACTTTTAATTTTTAGGAAATTGGGAGGTCTAAAAGGAATTGTTGCCTAAACCTAAATAGGTAATTCCGAATCCCACCAAATTCAATCATGTTTCTTTGATTTTCCTATATCAAAAATAAATAGCAAGTTGGCATTTTTACTACTAAAAATGTCACTTGCAACAATCATACATCTTTTCAAAATCCAAACTCTTCAAAATACAAAAATGCAAACTTTCAAGATTCAAGGATGTTCAATGTTGTTTGCGATCACTTCTTTGAACTAGAATCACCTTCAAGTGTGGAGTAATCAAAGATGATGCCTTTCTAAATTTTAAAGGTGTAGTCTTTTGAGATTCAAGACTCCATTTTTCAATATACAAGTCCAAGTTTTCAAATTTCAAGATCCAATAATGTTTAGGGTTGCTCATAACTACCCCCCTAAACTAGGATCCTTTCAAAATAAGAGCACATCAAAGATCTAACCTTTTTAATATTAAAAGGCCCGATCTTTGAGATTCAAGTCTCTTAAGCTTAAATATTTCAAGTACAAGTTCAATATTTCAAGTTCAAGTTCAAGTATTTCAAGTTCAATATTTCAAGATTCAAACTTTCAAGTTCAAGTTCTATATGCAAAATCTAGGATACTTTGGGATGAGCAAATTCTCCCAAGTTGAGATTTTTGGCTTTGAATTCATGTCGGGCGCACTTATTTTTAAGGAGCCGCAGTTTCAATTATGCACCTTTCAATATTGCAATTTCAATTATGCACCTTTCAATATCGCAATTTCAATTATGCACCTTTCAATATTGCAATTTCAATTATGCACCTTTCAATTCCGCAATTTCGATATCGCACTTTCAATTCCACAATTACAATAACGCACTTTCAATTCCGCATTTCAATTCCGCATCTTTACTTGCCTAGTCCTTCTAGGCAATGTGGCTCCCTAGTCCATCTCTAGGGGGGTCTTGTATTTACTAATTCCGCACTTATTTACTATTTTGATGTTGCTTTATTGCTTTCATCACCACACATGCTAAATACAACAAAATGCAAGGTTACATCACGCTTAAAAAAGATAATTTTTTGGACAAACCGATCTTAGGTTCCCTTAAATTAACTTTAAAGAAAAGTGACCACCATACAGGGTAGAGATTCTACTTTCTCTAAATTCAAATCCACATAGTCTAAACTATGGTATTTTCGAAAATGTTGTGTCACGTACTTGAATAATTTCTAAAGCTCGCGGAATAAGCATCTCGTTCCCGTACCCGAATCTCACCCGTCCGTTTCGAAGATTCAAGTCTTATCCTAATAGAGTCATTTATTGTCTTTCCAAGCAAGACCCTAAACAATGTTTGGTGGCGACTCCTTCGAGATATAAAAATAAGACGGTTTCTAAAAACCGCCCCCTTGTAGGGAATGGCATACACAAAAAATTACCCCTACAGTTCTGTAGGATGTACTTTTCGTCGTAGCTTTGAATTTTGAAAGAGTCGCCACCAAATAATTTTTTAGGGTCCCGTTTGGAAAGACCAAAAATGACTCTATTGTGGATAAGGCATTGAATCTTAGAAACGGATGGGTGAGATCGGGGCAAGGGAACGAAGTGTTTATTTGCGAGCTTTAAAAATTGTATTCGAGTACATGACAAGAAGCATTTTCGAATAACCCTAGTCATGACACTATGTTGGTTTGCATGCATTTTGAATTTAGAACAAAGAATTTCTACTTGTATCGTGGTCACTTTGCTTTAAAGTTAATTAAAGGAACCTAAGGCCGGTTTGTCCAAAAATTATCTTTGTTAAGCGTGATGTAACCTTTTGTATGTTGTTGGATTTAGCATGTGAGGTGATGAAAGCAATAAACACGTAAAGCATCATAACAATAAGTAAAAGAATTATTGAAAGTGCGTACAAAACCATATCACCTCGAAATAAGGTGAGTAAAGAGTGCGGAATTGAAATAGCAAGAATAAAGGTACGATATTGAAATGCGATATTAAAAGGTGCGATATTGAAATGCGATATTGAAATGCATTATTGAAATGACGATATTGAAATTGCAATATTGAAATTGTACTATAGTTTATGAGATCCGAATGCCAAACGACTACTTAATAATAAGTGCGCCCGACACGAATTCAACTCTAAAAACCTCAACCTTAGGATAATTTGCTCATCCCAAAGTGTCCTAGATTTTGATCATTGAAATTGATATGGAATATTGATCTTGAATATAGAACTTGAATATTGAACTTAGGAGTCTTCAATCTCAAAGATTAGTCCTTTTAATGTTAAAAAGATTTCACCTTTGATGTGCTCCATATCTTGAAATGGATTCTAGTTCAAGGAAGTGATTACAAACAACCTTAAACATCATTGAATCTTGGATCTTGAACTTAGGAGGATAAATGTTTAAAGTTTAAACCTTTTAATGTGAAAAAGGCTCCAACTTTAATATGCTCCATAACTTGAACATTGATTCTAGTTTAAGAAAGTGATTACAAACAACCTTAAACATCATGGAACCCATAACTTGTATTTGAAAGGGTTTTGATTTTCTAAAGTCGTGTGATTGTTGTAAGTAACACTTTTAAGAGTAAAAGTGTCAACTTTACTAATCATTTTTGAAATAAAGATTGAATATATGGCATAATGAAAATGGTGTTTTGGACAATCATTTGGAGAGGGATTCAAGAGTGAAACCTCCCAAAGATGACACCTTTTGGCATGGTTTTCCTAGTTAATCAAGGGTATGAACCTAATGATAACATCATAGGATTTTATATTTAGAAAGGTAGAAGAATAAAATGCATTATGAATTTAAGTAGGGATTCGGAATTACATAGTTAGGTTAGGTTGGATTTCCGATTTGTGCTCCCAATTGCTTAAATATTTGAAGTTGTATAGGAATTTGAAGATTGAAACTTGGATTTTGTATTTTGATTTTGAGAACTGATTTTGAAATTACGACGTTCTGTTTTCGTATTTCCCTCCCCCAAAATGCTTGGAAATTAGGGTTTAAATAGAGAATTAGACGGCTAAAAGCCAAAAGCCAAAAGCCACCTGCGCCTAGCGCCAGTGACGTGGCCCAGCAAACGCCAAAGCAAGGACGATGACGTCGTCCTTGCATTTGTCTTTTAGGTATGTACCTTTGTACGAATTGTACGAGTGTTGTCACGTAGTGTTTGCTTGGAGGTTAAGGCTTGGGTTTGCGACTAAAAAAAAGTGGTTTTGAATTTCGGAATTGTATTTGGACTCGGTTTTACTGGACGTGGCCCGGCATGCTCGGTTTTGTGGGTCGGCGCCCGAATTTGGATTGCTTAGTGTCATTTCGATTGGAAAAGGCCTTGTAAAACCAATGGAGATGTCCATTGGGTGAGATTGTTTTTGGATTTTGAAATTGATTTTGGAAATTGAATTTTGTACCGAGTTCCGTAATGGGAACGGGCTCGGGAATTGGACGTTGGATTTTGGAACATATTTTAGCAATTGGGACTTCCGCACGGAGTTGTTCCAACCACCTAGCAAGGATAATGGTATCGTCATCATCCCATTAGGGGAGACACGATTTAGGTGTCTACAGAAGCCCCCACTTTGACTGAGCGCTCGGTTAGGAAAGCGATAGTCAAAGTTTTCGAATAGGGATGGAGAACGGTCAAGATGTTCTGCAATCGAGACCATTCTTTGTATGTCGGTACCTGCACAAGACAAGTGTTAGGAAAAAGGATAGAGTTTACCTCCATGCGGTTATGACGATTGTGATTTATACTTGCCTTGCCCTTCGGCCTTTGGTTTAGAACGGAGCTTGGCATCGAAAATTTTGGACTTTTGAATTTTGAATTTTTGAATTTTTGAATACCCGGAGAAGAGTTTTTTATTGACTCTTGAGCTTTTGGAATATCGGCTGACTTTCTTGGAGCTTAGGTCCTTTGGGAGTCGAACGCCTGAATTCTTGTATTTTTCGGACTTCACATTCTTGAAATATTTATCTGTTAATGTTGGAGAAACAGATGCATACTGGTATTCGTTGGAAGGTAGCATGATTTGATGTTTGATATCTGGTGCAGAAAACCGTAGCAGCAAAGTATGCGCAATCAGCACAGAGGACCGCGCAGAGCATCTTCCGCTCATGCTTAGAGTGCTACGTCCAGCGCAGGGGCCTGCGCCCAACGCGGGGCTGGGTTATAAATACCCCCCTCGCCGTGTCCTCGTGAGAGCACTTTCACTTATTCTTCTTTCTTTCTCAAAGGTCGATTGCTCTCTTTTCTTGATCTTGTTGCTCTTGTCTTATCCATGTAAGTATTTCATGCTTTGTTTATGGAATAACTTGTAGGATTGCATGTAGTTTTGATTTTTGTACTTGAAATGTTTGTTGATGCGATGCTTCTACGGTAATAGGCTTCTTTTATCTTGTAGGAGAGAGTTGAAGGAAATATGTCCTTCACCCAAGGTGCATTAAGTCTAATACCAAGGTTCAGATTATTTGCATTTTGTATTTTGATTTCGAGAACTGATTTTGAAATTACGACGTTCTGTTTTCGTATTTCCCTCCCCCAAAATGCTTGGAAATTAGGGTTTAAATAGAGAATTAGACGGCTAAAAGCCAAAAGCCAAAAGCCACCTGCGCCTAGCGCCAGTGACGTGGCCCAGGAAACGCCAAAGCAAGGACGATGACGTCGTCCTTGCATTTGTCTTTTAGGTATGTACCTTTGTACGAATTGTACGAGTGTTGTCACGTAGTGTTTGCTTGGAGGTTAAGGCTTGGGTTTGCGACTAAAAAAAAGTGGTTTTGAATTTCGGAATTTTATTTGAGATCAAGTGATCGGAACAGCTAGCTGGAGCAATGCTTCCGATCAGTGAGTTCTAATGGATATTGAACTCACAACTTACTCTTGACTGAACCTACAAGGTCACACCAATGACACGTAACAAATCACCGGATTAAATGAATCGGAAATTCATTTAATAGCTTTTCGGGATTTAGTTGGAAACGTATTATACGATACGACCTTTGTCGGAATTGTATATCGTATCGCGAATATTCGTAAGCTGGGCCACATAAATAAATTGTATCGTACGACGGGGATTTGTCGTATACGAAACGATAAATAATATATCGGAAATATATTAAATCGCGAATACGAAGGGCATCGGAGTTGCCGACCCGTCGAGCCAAGCACGTAAGCGTGCAAGGCCCAACGAGCCAGCAAGCTCGCGAGCCAAGGCAAGCGAGGCAAGCCCATTGGGCGCGAGCACGCAACAGCAAGCAGTAGCGCACAACAGCGACGAACGAGCAAGGCCCACGGCCCAGCTGCTCGGCGCGCGCGCTGTGGGCTTCGGCCTGCAGTGTGTTGCTGGGCGCGGGCGTGTGTTCGTTTCTTGGCTCGCACGGCTTGCTAGTCGGCCTTGCTTCTTGCTTGGTCGGTTAGTAAGGTTAATGATATAACCTTACAACCTAGTTTCCAACACACACACAATTCATATTACTCAAACCCTAGAGACACAGAGAACCTTAATTCTCTTTGTGCCTCCAAAGTGAGTTCTTTCCAAAAGCAAAGTATCTTGATCAATTTTCTAAGCTACGATTATCAAGACGGATCTGATCGTGTCGGTGAACCAAATAGACGAACGACAAGTGGAGTTCTTTGTTCGTGTTCGTTGACAGATTATTGTGGAAAACACGCTTCGAATGTAAGTTTGCTTAATCTGTGCTTTATACATGTTTCCTGGCTTTGGGGATTGTTCCGCACATGTTATTATGTTTAACTGTATTCCCCTACAAGAATTGTTTGGTAGCCACTTGAACTTGAACTGTTGGAACTTGTAGAATTTTGAACTTTTCTTTGAACTTTGTATTGAGCATTTGTAGATAGTGACCCTATTGGTAATCTTGTTGGGTCTCTGCAAAATAGTAGGCTAGGATGGCCTAGACATTGTCGTAGAATTTTGAATCCCCGCTTCGGCATGGATATCCTAGGCGTTGGTGTAGAACTCGAATACCTTCTTCGGCATGGATAGCCTAGGCGTTGGTGTAGAACTTTCTTGTTGATGTAGAGGTCCCTGGTGAAGCTTGCATTGCCACTGGGGAATTTTTATTTTTTTTGGAACTTTGATTTTGGTACGAGCTAGTATAAAATAACCCCAAGGCTATAATGTTGATTTGTATTTTGTATTTTGAATGGCTTAGTATGCCTCGTCATACTCGGAGGAAGCTTGTCGAACGCTCGACGGTTCGGGCGGCATATGGAGGATGGTTCGGATAATGAAGCGGCGGCGACGGATGTGCCAGCGTCGGGCATGGTTCCGCGGGCGGTACCTACTTTTGAGAGCACTAGCTGGCATCCCTCGGATCTTGCATTTCGACCAGAGTTTCATCTTTTTAGGTTATGACAAATATTAAACATATATATTTCATGCGGAAAAAACCATAAAGTCAGGAATCCAAATTAATTGCCATATAACAATTAGCATAACTTAGGATGCATACATTTGTAGCGTGCCCTCCGTAGCTGCTCCCGAACCGAACAAGAACAAGTATTGGACTCCAAATGTAGTCCCTCCGTAGATAGTCTACAGAAAGTTCAGATGCGCCTTAGATTCAATTAACTAGAACTTAGCCTAAGGTATTATTTTTTTCGGTTATAATTTGTGGCAAATTATTAACTTTATTTTTAGCTTAAAACTATATGAATACTTGAATTGATGTATCATAAATTGTGAATGCCATTACCTATTTATAGGGTAGGATTATCGGAACTAGAAACCTACTAGGATTCAACTTATCTAATTCTATTAGAATTAGATACTAATTAAATCTATTAAATTAGTGTTTAACTCAACAACTAATTCTAGTAGTTTTAGGAAATAATCTTTAATCAAAATAATCCTAAATGCTTAAGGATTAGAGGCATGCACGAAATCAATGCACACACACGCACAACCCACGAAGGGCGTTAGGCGCGCGCGCGCGGAACTCGGCCCAGCAGCGCTGGCTCGCAGCCCATGCATGCTTGGGCGCGCCAGCCTGCTGGCCTTCCTTGCTCGCTGGGCCTGGCCTTGCGTGCCGCCTGGCAGGGCCTGCGTGCCTTGCTGTACGAGGGCTTCGCGAGGCGCAGGCCTGGCTTCGTGTTGGGCCTTGCGTCTAGCAAGCTCGTCCGATGTTTAGTTCGTACGACGCGCTTCCGATTAATTTTCCGATTCCGAAATTCATTTCCGACTAGAACAATATTTAATATTTCCGATGCCGGGATTAATTTCCGTTTCGAACAAATATTTAATATTTCCGATTCCGGAATTATTTCCCGATTCCGATAATATTTCCGATTCCGACAATATTTCTGTTTCTGGCAATATTTCCATTTCCAATAATATTTTCCGATACGTACCATGTTTCCGTTTCCGGTAACATCTACGACTTGGATAATATTTATATTTCCGATACGATCCATATTTCCGTTTAAGGCAATATCAGTGTTTCCGGAGTATTCATAATTTGCCTTTTGACGATTTCATCTCCCATTGAAACCGAGATCCGTCGATTCCGAATATCCATAAATGGAGTATTTAATTTACTTAAATACTTGATCCATTCACGTACTATTTATGTGACCCTACGGGTTCAGTCAAGAGTAAGATGTGGATTAATATTATTAATTCCACTTGAACTGAAGCGGCCTCTAGCTAGGCATACGTTTCACTTGATCTCACTGAATTATTAACTTATATAAATTAATTAATACTGAACCGCATTTATTAGACTTAGCATTGAATGCATACTTGGACTAAGGGCATTATTTCCTTCAGTCTCCCACTTGTCCTTTAGGACAAGTGTGCATTGCCTAATTCCTTTGTACTTTGATGCTTGCTCATGAACATAAGGTAAGAGTTGTCATCCTTATTATGTCCAGAGGTTTTTCTCGGTTTCAGAGTTCAACTGATCAAATAACAGATAATCATAGCCTATGATTCATCTGAGCACGGCCATGCATTTTACAGTTTCTAGCTCTCCGAATGGCCTTGTACAACTTTCAGCATCTCATCTTGATTTATGGGAGTACAATCCCAATCTTGCGATCTTGAGATTAGACTTCGTTTGATAGGTGATTACGCGAGCGTTGCCGTTATGACCTCCTTTTACGGTGCGAGGGTTGACAACGTCAAAGTAAGCAGTTCTCAAACAAGTAATCTCAAATCACTCAGGTATTGAGGATTAGTGTCTAATAGTTTTAATGAAATTTACTTATGACAGATTTTCATCACTTACAGTAAAGTTTCTTAGGTCTGTCCGATACTAGTATTCCCAAAGTAAATATCTATGCAAATGATTGCGACATTGCCATGTCCAGATAGTTCAAGAAACAGAACTACTAGTCATCTTGCATTCTAGTCGTCTAGCGTTTTCTATGCGTCCATCTTTATAGAAAACTCCGACCAGGGACCATTTTCAACTTCTGACATTTCAAGTTCACTTGATAGACATTTCTTAGTCACATGACTGGTCCTGACAGTCTATCTTGAATATATCGTCAAATTGAAGGGACTCATCATTTAATAAACCACAAATTAAATGGAAAAATGAATTCTATTCATTTATATGAATGAATAACCAATAACGTTTTACAAAGTATTAAACTCTAAAACTTTAAAACATTAAATAAGGACATCAAAGCCATTCTCCAACATGCTTGATTCCCATAGCTGCAGTGTGCGAGTTGTGCTTCGCTTGCGGCAGAGGTTTAGTTAATGGATTTGAGATGTTGTCGTTAGTTCCAATCTTGCTTATCTCGACTTCTTTTCTTTCAACGAACTCTCGTAGAAGGTGAAATCTACGAAGTACATGCTTGACTCTCTGGTGGTGTCTAGGCTCCTTTGCCTATGCAATAGCTCCATTATTATCACAATATAGAGCTATTGGTCCTTTAATGCAGGGGACTACACCAAGTTCACCTATTAACTTCCTTAGCCAAATAGCTTCCTTTGTTGCTTCATGTGCAGCAATGTACTTCGCTTCAGTTGTAGAATCCGCAATGGTGCTTTGCTTAGCACTTTTCCAGCTTACTGTACCTTCGTTGAGGCAGAAGACAAACCTAGACTGTGATCTAAAATCATCCTTGTCGGTTTGGAAACTTGCGTCCGTATAGCCTTTAACAATTAATTCATCATCTCCACCATAGACCAGGAAATCATCTGTGTGCCTTTTCAAGTACTTCGGAATATTCTTGGAAGCAGTCCAATATGCCTCTCATAGGTTTGACTGTTATCTGCTCATAGCACTGAGTGCGTACACAACATGTGGGCGTGTACTTATCATAGCAAACATTATTGAACCAATCAATGATGCATATGGAATCCCACTCATTCGTCTACGCTCATCTAGTGTTTTTGAGCACTGAGTCTTGCTTAGAGTCATTCCATGAAACATGGGTAGGTAGCCTCGTTTGGAGTCTGCCATATTGAACCTTTCAATCACCTTATTGATATAAGTGCTTTGACTAAGTCGAATCATCTTTTTAGATCTATCTCTGTAAATCTTGATGCCCAGTATGTACTGTGCTTCTCCTAGATCCTTCATCGAAAAACATTTTCCAAGCCAAATCTTGACAGAGTTTAAAATAGGAATGTCATTTCCGATAAGTAATATGTCGTCGACATATAATACTAGGAAAGAAATTTTTCTCCCACTGACCTTCTTGTATACACAAGATTCGTCTGCGTTCTTGATGAAACCAAAGTCACTGACTGCTCCATCAAAACGTATATTCCAGCTCCTTGATGCTTGCTTCAATCCGTAGATTGATTTCTTAAGCTTGCATACCTTTTTAGCATTCTTTGGATCCTCAAAACACTCAGGCTGTGTCATAAACACAGTTTCTTTTAACATGCCGTTTAAGAAAGCGGTTTTGACATCCATCTGCCATATTTCGTAACCGTTATATGCAACGATTGCTAACATTATCCAAATAGAATTTAACATTGCAACTGGTGAAAAGGTTTCATCGTAATCCACACCGTGGACTTTCCTGTAACCTTTTGCAACCAATCTAGCTTTGAGAAACCTCTAGTTTCCCATCCTTGACCTTTTTTAGTTTGAAAACCCATTTGCTTCCTATGGCTTGGTAGCCATCTAGCAAATCGACCAAATCCCAAACTTGGTTTTCAGACATGGAGTCTAATTCAGATTGCATGGCTTCTTGCCATTGCTTGGAGCTAGGGCTCGTCATAGCTTGTTTGTAAGTCACAGGTTCATCACTTTCAAGTAATAGAACTTCATGGCTCTCGTTCGTAAAAATACGTAAGTACCTTTCCGGTTGAGACCTATATCTTTGCGATCTACGCAGGGTTACATTTCTAGATGGTTCTTGATTCTCACCAGATACTTCTAAAGATCTTTGAGTTTCTTCCTGAATGTCATCTTGAGCATTCTCTAGAGTTTGTTGTTCGACTCGAATTTCTTCGAGGTCTACTTTTCTCCCACTTGTCATTTTGGAAATGTGATCTCTTTCCAAAAAGATACCATCTCGAGCAACAAACACCTTGTTCTCAGATGTATTGTAGAAGTAATACCCCTTTGTTTCCTTTGGATAGCCCACAAGGATACATTTGTCAGATTTTGGTTGAAGTTTGTCTGAAATTAATCGTTTGACGTATACTTCACAACCCCAAATCTTAAGAAAAGACATATTTGGAGGCGTTCCAAACCATAACTCATATAGAGTCTTTTCTACAGCTTTAGACGGAGATCTATTTATAGTGAGTGCAGCTGTATTTAGTGCATGTCCCCAAAATTCTATTGGAATTTCGGCCTGACCCATCATTTATCTAACCATGTCTAGCAAGGTTCTATTCCTCCGTTCTGACACACCGTTCCATTGAGGAGTTCCGGGAGGAGTCAATTCTGATAGAATTCCACATTCTTTCAGATGGTCATCAAATTCATAGCTCAGATATTCACCAGCCTTAATCTTCTTGCCTAATTGATTCTCTACTTCACTCTGAAATTCCTTGAATTTGTCAAAGGATTCAGAATTGACCATATCCACTAAAGTCATCAGTGAAAGTGATAAAGTAGCTGAAACCACCTCTAGCATTTGTACTCATTGGTCCACATACATCTGTATGGATTAAACCCAATAGTTCAGTTGCTCTTTCTCCAACTTTAGAGAAAGGTTGCTTTGTCATTTTTCCAAGTAAACATGATTCGCACTTACCATAATCCTCTAAGTCAAATGGTTCTAGAATTCCTTCCTTTTGAAGTCTTTCTATGCGCTTCATGTTTTTATGGCCTAATCGACAATGCCACAGATAGGTGAGATCTGAATCATTCTTTTTGACCTCGTTGGTATTTATGCTATAAACTTGTTTGTCGTGATCTAATAAATAAAGTCCATTGACTAATCTAGCAGATCCATAACACATCTCTTTAAAATAAAACGAGCAACTCTTGTCTTTTATTAAAAAGGAAAATCCCTTAGCATCTAAGCAAGAAACAGAAATGATGTTTTTAGTAAGACTTGGAACATGGAAACACTCTTCTAGTTCCAAAAGTAGCCCAGAGGGCAACGACAAATAATAAGTTCCTACAGCTAATGCAGAAATCCGTGCTCCATTTCCCACTCGTAGGTCGACTTCACCCTTGCTTAACCTTCTACTTCTTCTTAGTCCCTGCGAATTGGAACATAAGTGTGAGCCACAACCTGTATCTAATACCCAAGAAGTTGAATTAGCAAGTATACAGTCTATAACGAAAATACCTGAAGATGGAACGACCGTTCCGTTCTTCTAATCTTCCTTAAGCTTCAAGCAATCTCTCTTCCAATGCCCCTTTTTCTTGCAGTAGAAGCATTCAGATTCAGAAGTGGGTTGACTGACCTTCTTCTTTTCAGACTTGGTGCCGCCAGTTTTCTTAGTCGGGCTACCCTTCTTGTCACCTTTCTTAGCATTCCTCTTCTTGCCAGATTTCTTAAACTTGCCCCCACGCACCATAAGCACATCCCGGTTATCGCTTATGAGCGTTTTTTCAGCGGTCTTCAGCATACCGTGAAACTCAGTGAGCGTTTTTTCCAGACTATTCATACTGTAGTTCAGCTTGAACTAATCGTACCCGTTATGAAGAGAATGGAGGATGGTGTCTACAGCCATTTCCTGAGAGAATTGCTGATCCAGCCGACTCATATTCTCAATGAGTCCAATCATTTTGAGAACATGTGGACTTATCGGCTCGCCTTTCTTAAGCTTAGTCTCAAGAATTTGCCTATGAGTCTCGAATATTTCGACTCGAGCCAGATCTTGGAACATGTTCTTTAACTCACTGATGATCGTGAAAGCATCTGAGTTGATGAACGTTTTCTGTAGATCTGCACTCATGGTTGCAAGCATTAGACATTTTACATCCATGTTGGCATCAATCCAACGATTGAGGGCTGCCTGAGTGACCCCGTCGCCTGCGGCTTCGGGCATCGCCTCTTCCAGGACATACTCCTTTTCTTCCTGCATAAGAACTATTTGCAAGTTCCTTTGCCAATCAAGGAAGTTTTTCCCGCTCAACTTTTCCTTTTCGAGAATTGATCGGATGTTGAAAGAATTGTTGTTTGCCATAGTTAAAACTACAATTAAAAAAGAATAAACAAATAAATAACCATTCACAGTTTCTCTTAAAAAACTTAAATTCTAGCATACATGCATAATTTATTATTTATTAAGCATTTTATTCAAGTTATGTGTTCCAGCAGGTGTGAATAAAATGATTCCAAGACCCTTAAATCATTGAATAATTAAGCACACTATGTATTTAGACTCAATTCTAAAATATTTTAGGTAAGCAAAACCTTTGCTAATAGTCTAGAAACTACTCTTGGTTGATAGGTACGTCTAAGAAGTTATTAGATAAACCTATCCCATTTGCCACGACATAAAAGGACTCCTTACTTATATCGCTGAGTTTCACCAAAACTAACATGTACTCACAATTATTTGTGTACCTTACCCCTTTAGGATCAATAAGTAACACCTCGCTATGTCGAAAAACTATTATTAAGATTGATGTAAAGGTTATCCAAGTAAGTGTTATTTTGGCATGGCACCTTTTAACTCAATTTTTTAAAGTTTGGAACTTAAGGCTCTTACTATGTTGGTTAGATTTTAAGTGAACTAAAATCCTTAATCATGCAACATAATCAAGCTATAATCTCATGCATAATTAAGACATAGTTAAAGCAATAAATAACTTAAAGCATGCATAAGATATTAATGTGATCTAGTATGGCCCGACTTAATCTTGAAGATGGATTGGAAACCCCGTCTTGAATTTCACCATGGGAGGCGCCATTTTCTTCAAATAGGATAAGCTATAATTTAAACTAATTACAACTATTTGATGGTACGCATACCATATTTAAATTAAAAACTTTGGTGCATTAGACCAATTTTTCATTCAAATTAATGGTACGCAGACCATGTTTTCTATCCTATTTGGGCCATACTAGTCACTTTCCATAACCTGCAAAATAATACATTTATAATATACCATTCACCCATTCATTTATCAATGAATGGCCCACATAGCTGGTTAGTAGAACATATTATGCATCACAAAAATGTTTGCAGCAATTAATCAAGGCTTCCAATAATCTACAAATTATTCAATCCTTATTAATTCCTATCGAGTTGTTTTAACCTTAAAGGAATGTAGACCTAATCGAGAGTTTATGACTAAAACGCTCCCACTTAAACCAAGAATTTTACATGCTTTACGAATTTTAAACATAAAATTATTTCCTAGTCCAACCGGAAACATACAAATGTAATTAAAATTTAAAGCTCATATAAATTATTATTTAAATCCTTTAATTTATTTTCGCTGAACTAAATTAATTAATTTAAATTTAATCAAGGTTTTAATTTTAGTAAAATAATTAGTATAAATAAAATTTATAATAATTAAATTATTCAAAATTAAATTCTGAGAAAAAATTAAATTACGAATTTTAAATTTAATTAAAATCGTTTTCAACCGAAAAATTAAAACTAAAACGAACCAATAGGGTCAAGACGAGGCCATGGGCTCGCGCCCATGCCCCGTCGAGTCCACGTAGCAGCAACGCCCCATGGGCTGCCCACTCGACTGATCGCATAACAAGGCACGAGTAGCAACGCGTAGACGCAGCAAGCTGAGGCAGCCACACCTACGCGAAGCAGCAGCTCGCTCGCTGTGGCGAGGCACCCCTCGCCGGGCGAGGCAACGCTCGCTGGTGCAGGGCATCGCTCGCTTCCCGCGCACGCAGCCTGCTTGCTTCGCTTGCCTTGCTTCTTCATCCCACCAGCCCACTGCTCGCAGCACTCGACGCAAGGTAGTCTGCTGCCTTACACTCTCGTGCCACGCCCTTGCTCCTTGCATTCGTACCGCATGGGCGACGAGCTCCCTTGCTCGTCGTCGCATGCCCGCACTATACAACACCCCTTAAGGGTAACACTTAGCGTCCATTGCTTCGTACGTGCAAGATTCGTGAACGGATTTTATAAAAATCGAAACTTTTTTATTTAAATTTATAGACGAATTAATAAATCATATTAATTTCATAAATTTAGGGCGAAAAATCAAAAATTTATTATTCAAATTAATTTCCGGTCAAGTTAATTTTCATGTATTCAAATCTAGGTCATAAAATTTTAATACTTTTCAATTTTAACAAATTTTATGGTGGTTTTTAATCATGTATTCCTAATTAAATTGCTAATTAATTATGAAAATCAAATCAAATTCTAAATTATTCGAATTTCAACAAATTAATTACAATTACAAATTAGGTTGTATAATTAACAAGCTTAGGCATTAAAATTGTTAAACAAATATAGTTGCGCAATCATAGATTCAAGATTTATTAACAAGAATCGCAAATATTTAATTTTACATCTTAAAAATTACAAATTTTGCTTTAGAAAAACTAAAACCTCCGAAAAGTCATAGTTAGGCTTAGAATTTGGGAATTCTAGGTTCGGCATCAAATCTTACATGCGAAATTCACTATTAAATTATTCGATTCCGAATATTATTGACTAAACTACCGAAAATCCTGCGAACATATAATTAAATAATCGCACGAATTTGCAATTGATTACAAAAATCGAAATTAATCACCCCTTTAATTCATTGCAAATTTATAAAATTTAACCTTGTTAACTATAATTGATTATGGAATTAATTAATTAGAGGCTCGTAATACCACTGTTAGGTTATGACAAATATAAAACATATATATTTCATGCGGAAAAAACCATAAAGCCAGGAACCCAAATTAATTGCCACATAACAATTTAGGATGCATACATTTGTAGCGTTCCCTCCCTAGCTGCTCTCGAACCGAACAAGAACAAGTTTAGGACTCCAAATGTAGTCCCTCCGGAGATAGTCTACAGCATGTTCGGATCCGCCTTAGATTTAATTAACTAGAATTTAGCCTAAGGTATTATTTTATTCGGTTAAAATTTATAGAAAATTATTAACTTTAGTTTTAGCTTAAAACTATATGAATACTTGAATTGATGTATCATAAATTGTGAATGCCATCACCTATTTATAGGGTAGGATTATCGGAACTAGAAACCTACTAGGATTCAACTTATCTAATTCCATTAGAATTAGATACGAATTAAATCTATTAAATTAGTGTTTAACTCAACAACTAATTCTAGTAGTTTTAGGAAAATAATCTTTAATCGAACTAATCCTAAATGCTTAAGGATTCGAGGCATGCACGAACTCAACGCACACACACGCACAACCCACGAAGGGCGCTGGGCGAGCGCGCGGGGAGCTAGGCCCAGCAGCACTGGCTCGCAGCCCATGCTTGGGCGCGCCAGCCTGCTGGCCTTGCTTGCTCGATGGGGCCTGGCCTTGCGTGCTGCTTGGCTGGGCCTGCGTGCCTTGCTGTGCGCGGGCTTTGCTAGGCGCAGGCCTGGCTTCGTGCTGGGCCTTGCGTCTAGCAAGCTCGTCCAATGTTTATTTCGTACGATGCGCTTCCGATTAATTTTCCGATTCCGAAATTTATTTCCGATTCGAACAATATTTAATATTTCCGATTCCAGAATTAATTTCCGGTTCGAACAAATATTTATAATTTTTTCCGATTCCGGAATTATTTTCCTATTCGGATAATATTTTCGATTCCGACAATATTTCCGTTTCCGGCAATATTTCCGATTCTAGCAATATTTCCATTTCCGATAATATTTTCCGATACGTACCATGTTTCCGTTTTCGGTAACATCTAAGACTTGGATAATATTTATATTTTCGATACGGTCCATATTTCCGTTTCCGGCAATATCATCGTTTCCTGAGTATTCATAATTTTCCTTTTGAAGATTTCAGCTCCCACTGGAACCGAGATCCGTCGATTTCGAATATCCATAAATGGAGTATTTAATTTACTTAAATACTTGATCCGTTCACGTACTATTTGTGTGACCCTACGGGTTCAGTCAAGAGTATGGTGTGGATTAATATTATTAATTCCACTTGAACTGAAGCGACCTCTAGCTAGGCATACAGTTCACTTGATCTCACTGAATTATTAACTTGTAGAAATTAATTAATACTGAACCGCATTTATTAGACTTAGCATTTAATTCATACTTGGACCAAGGGCATTATTTCCTTCACATCTGTCCCAGCGGCCGCGCGCTGGTTTGATGAGTTTTGTACTGTATTTCGAATTTGTTTCTTGAACTTGTATAGGCTTGAACTGATCCACCCATTCATAGGCTGACTGGGAGGCGATGCGCACCTATTGGTCCGTGAGGGATCTTTGTATCCTCTTTCCACTCATTTATGATGACGAGGAGACCCGAGTGATCTGGCTTCAGACTGGTTTTGCTCATTTTTGAGATGCTTTGGGAGGCTTTCGCGGGAAGACGGGCATCAAAGCCCGGTTGTAGGCCCTGTTGGAGCGGTGGTGGGATACCACCAACACTTTTCATATGGATTGGGGGGAGATCACCATTACCCCTATCGAGTTTGCCATGATCACGGGCCTTCCCTTTTCTTAGAGGGAGGTGATTTTCGATTCTGCCTAGAAATGGCAGTCGGGGGGCGTCAGGGATTTGATTGGCCTTATCGTTAATTTGATTGAAGATGGCTCCTCTACTTCTGTGGCGGTGATTATGGCTGGTATTCACAGGGGGGACATATCCGCGGAGCAGAGGGTTCGATTGTTCCTCTTTGCTCTTGTGAGTAGAGTGATGGCCCCGGGAAGGAGTAGCCGCGTGTTGGTGGGCTTCCTGGGATCCTTGGGAGATATTAGGGATGTTTCGGGTCTTGACTGGGGTGGTATAGCATATGGTCACCTCTTGTATGAGATGAAGAACGCCTCCCGGACGGCACTGGAGAGCAAGGCGAGTGTAGCTACTTTTTGAGGTGTGCTGGAGGTATTTGGAACTCCTTGTATTTTATATTTTGTACTTGCATGTTTGTATCTTAAATATCGTATGTACAAGACTTGACTGACGCCTTTGCTTGTTTTAGAAGATTTGGGTATATGAGCATTTTCCGACCTTGGCGCCGGCTCGCCCTAGGTGTGCGGCTTATCCGTTTGCTGCTTCTTGGGAAGGAGCGGTGCGCAGCGACGTGTCTTTAGCGACCTTCCGCAGAGCTTTGCGGCTCTTGCCTGTTGGACAGGTATGCCTTTGTACTGTTATGGGTTTTCATCTTTGTTGTACTTGTATGCTTGCCTGACACTAGAGGAAAAAACTTGATAAGTTGCCCTTAAAAGTGGCTTATAAGTTGCCCTTCATAAGAGCCACCAATAGGGGGGTCACTTTTGTAAAATTATCAAAAGTTGCCCTTAACAAGGGTAACTTATAATCTTATAAGGTGCCCTTGTTTGCAACAAGGGCACCTTATAAGCTGCACATAAGTTGCTCTTGTTGCAAACAAGGGCAACTTTTGAGTTTTTTTTTTTTTTTTTTTTAAAAAAAAATTCTGCAATATAATTCCTAATATTCTGCAATATAATTTCTGATTTTGCAATATAAAATTCTGCATTATAATTTATAGAATACCGTTTCATCAAACATCAGCTTGACATTCTCAAAAATGATATAAATTTCAAATTTCCAATAATATTACCGAATTAATTCAAATGTAATTAATTAAATCGATAAATAACAAAATAATGTAAGAGTCACGAATAACTACAAGCCTGCTCTATTTATTACACTGAGGGTAGTTCACAATCGTTGAAGTAAATAGCCCACTTGTCTGGAACTTCATCCAACTCCTCTTTGGTAAAGGGCCCCTCCCTTGGAGTTTTGAAAACCTTTAAAAGAACACCGTAAATGCAAACCAATAAATTAAATTAAGTTTTATATGCGAAAACAAAAATTATATTGGTCGTGAAAATAATTATATTGGCCAAAAATGACATTTTTGAACCCAACTACCAACAAACGGACCTTTTTCCACATTCTAACCCTTTTTCATGATTTATATGATTAGTCAGATGATTATAAGACTCATTTCAAGTTCGTTATGCACGCCTATTGGTCATTTGGGTCGATATAGGTCATTTATAGTCAAAATATGGCATTTTCGATCCCAACTACAAACAAACGAACTTATATCCACATGAAAAAAAAATGTAACCAGCTGCTTAACCCAACTCCATGTAATCACAAAGTATTATACTTGAGATATATGAGAGTGAAATTTTATTATATTGGATGAATATCTATTTTACTCCGCCTCATTTCGTATTAAGCTTGTATATGCAGTACAGTAAGTATAGTATTCAAGCAAAGCATCTGTATTCCCTTGATTTCTTTTATTTGCTAAAATAGATAGCTAATTGCAGTAAAATAAAAATAAAGAAAAAGGGACAAATATATACTTAGTACTTAGTAGCATTTAAGACTTACTAGTTACTAGGCCACCAGGGCACGTGTATCCAAAGGATCTTTTGCACAAATAAACTGAGTTTTTAAAACTTTACCACAGAACATATCCTCAATAATGACCTTTTATACACGGCTGTGGGCTTCAGTTGACCATTGTCTTCAAACATCAGCCATATAAGCTATTCTGCAAGTCAAAGCAGCTAATTAGTGCTCAAAAGATCATTTGATACAAAGAGGAGCTAAAGCATAACCAAACTAATTATTTCCAATAATAAACCATTGCCTAGATCAAATGAATAAGCTTGCCTTTTTAGGTGGAGCTAACAGACAACGGTCTTAGGTTAAGTTGATGACATTTTAAGCGAAAGGTAATGCTTGATTACCTCAGAAAATCTTAAACAAATATGCCAACAAGTGAAGAAAGAAATGTCGTCAATACTCAGAGTAAACTATTAAGTGTTTCAGAGAGCAACGGATCTCGTCTCAGACAACAAATATGTGTTGCGCGTGCAAGTGCCATTATGAACTATAAATGCCAAGTATTAATCATATGCTTGAAGGTAATATGTTTGATAAATGGTGATGAACGGGAAAAGGGAATGGAAGAAAAAGAAAAGGAAGAATAACTTAACTTATAACTTGACTCATGGAACAGACAACATTGTTATTTCGAGGGAGTATCGTCAGAAGACAGGATAGACAGACAGACTGAGACCACG
Source organism: Spinacia oleracea (assembly GCF_020520425.1). Taxonomy (NCBI): domain Eukaryota; kingdom Viridiplantae; phylum Streptophyta; class Magnoliopsida; order Caryophyllales; family Amaranthaceae; genus Spinacia; species Spinacia oleracea. The sequence continues at coordinate 54,281,620 of NC_079490.1, forward strand.
CATAGATATTTGTGTTAGGTTATAATACATATGAATAAACATAAATCATGCGGAAAAACCATAAAGCCAGGAAACATATTATTTACACATAATCATTTAGCATAATTCAGATGCATACACTTTGTAGCGTGCCCTCCCTAGCTGCGCCCGAACCGAACAAGAATTAGTCTTTAGGACTCCAAGTGTCATCCCTCCGTAGATAGTCCACAGCACGTCCGGATCCGCCTTAAGCTTGACCAACTAGAATCGCCCTTAAGGTTCTAGGATATTCGGCTAATATGGGTTGCAAGTGTTTGGCTGATTTTTGCTTGAAAATCTTACCTTTTGAATACTTCAAATATCGATATAAATTATGAACCCAGGCCACATATTTATAGGGGTATGGAAAGAGAATTGGAATCCTACTAGGATACGAATTAATTAAATTAGAATCCTAGTAGAACTCTTATTTAATTAATTTATCTTTAAGGATTAGGAATTTAATCATATATCGAATCCTGATAGCTTTAGGATTCGTATAGCACACACACGAGCATCGCACACTCGCGCAGGCCTTGCGGCCCACGCTGAGCGCACAGCGCCTCGGCCCATGCTTGCTGCCTGTGTCCGCGCGCGCGCCTTAGGCCTTGGCTGGGCCTGGCCTTGCGCTGGGCCTGGTCGAGGCTTGGCGTGTGTTGGTGATGCGTGTGGCTTGTTAGGCAATGGCCTGGCTTCGTGCTGGGCCTTCGTCTAGCGAGCCTCGTCCAATGCTAATTTGTACGATACGCTTCCGATTAAATTCTCGATTCCGGAATTTATTTCCGATACGAACAATATTTAATATTTCCGATTCCGGAATTAATTTCCGTTTCGAACAAATATTTAATATTTCCGTTTCCGGAATTATTTTCCGATTACGATAATATTTCCGATTCTGACAATATTTCCGTTTCCGGCAATATTTCCGATTCCGGCAATATTTCCATTTCCATTAATATTTTCCGATACGTACCATGTTTCCGATTCCGGCAATATTTCCATTTCCATTAATATTTTCCGATACGTACCATGTTTCCGTTTCCGGCAACATCTACGACTTGGATAATATTTATATTTCCGATACGATCCATATTTCCGTTTCCGGCAATATCATCGTTTCCGGAGTATTCATTTCTTGCTTGTGATGATCTCAGCTCCCACTGAAACCAAGATCCGTCGATTCCGAATATCCATAGATGGAGTATTCAATTCCATTAAATACTTGATCCGTTTACGTACTATTTGTGTGACCCTACGGGTTCAGTCAAGAGTAAGTTGTGGATTAATATAATTAATTCCACTTGAACTGAAGCGGCCTCTAGCTAGGCATTCAGCTCACTTGATCTCACTGAATTAATTAACTTGTTAATTATTACTGAACCGCATTTATTAGACTTAATATTATATGCATACTTGGACCAAGGGCATTATTTCCTTCAGTCTCCCACTTGTCCTTAGGGACAAGTGTGCATTTCCTAATTCCTTTGTCGCTCGATGCTTGCTCTTGAACATAAGGTAAGAGTTGTCATCCTTATTATGTCCAGAGGTGTTTCTCGGTTTCAGAGTTCAACTGATCAAATAAACAGATAATCATAGCCTATGATTCATCCAAGCACGGCCATGCATTTTACAGTTTCTAGCTCTCCGAGTGGCCTTGTACAACTTTTAAGCATCTCATCCCGATTTATGGGAGGACAATCCCAATCTTGTGATCTTGAGATTAGACTTCGTTTGATAGGTGATTACCTGAGCGTTGCCTTTATAGCCTCCTTTTACGGTGCGACGGTTGGTCAACGTCAAAGTAACCAGTTCTCAAACAAGTAATATCAAATCACTCAGGTATTGAGAATTTAGTGTCTAATAATTTTAATGAAATTTACTTATGACAGATTTTCATCTCTTACAGTAAAGTTTCATAGGTCTGTCCGATACTAGTCTTCCCAAAGTAAGTATCTATGCAAATGATTACGACATTGCCATGTCCACATAGTTCAAGAAACATACCTACTAGTCATCTTGCATTCTAGTCGTCTAAAGTTTTCTATGCGTCCATCTTTATAGAAAACTCCGACCAGGGACCATTTCAACTTTTGACATTCAAGTTCACTTGATAGACATTTCTTAGTCACAGGACTGGTCCTGACAGTCTATCTTGAATATATCGTCAAATTTGAAGGGACTCATCATTTAATACTAAACCAAGATTAAATGGAATATGAAAATACATTTCATATATGATAAATGTTCAACCCCAATGTTTTACAACCATGGGCCTCAAACCCATCTTCTAAAACAGTTCATGGAATTTCAAAGCTATGCTTGATTTCCAGTGCTACAATGTGAGTGTTGCTTCTCACTTCTTGCATAGGTTTAGTTATCATGCTTTGCCAATCTTAATATCCTTTTCATCGAATGTTTTTCGAGATATGATGATAAGATCTTTTGAGTTTGTTTATTATGTGATCTAGTCTTTCTTACTTCGATAGTGGTACTACGCATTTTGCAATGAAGAACCATCAAGTCAGCAGACATGTGATCCACCCAAGTTCAGTGAAGAACTTTTTATCTTAAACAACCCTGTTTTATTGCTTCTTAGGCAATAAGTACTTTTACTTCAACTGTATAGGTTGCTAGTGATGCTTTGGTTTGGATTTACTTATCCAAGCAGTTCACGGATATGTGGAAGACTTTCCAGCTGTATCTTAGAACATAGAAATTATTATTTTAATTTCCCACGCAACAACTCATGGTCTCCAATCCATGTTGCCATTTCAAAACACGATGCTCTATAGCTCGTCCTTGCCAATGGTTTACTTCAAAGGAATCTTGCTTCATCCTTTGCCAGTGTTTACGCGTGTAGCATCAATAGTTAGCATATCTTTATTTCCTTGAATCAAGAACTATTCCTATGTACCTTTTCAAGTACCATAAGTTTTTCTTGATCTCAATCTAGTTGATCTTCACTTAGATCAATAGAGACTGGTATATGTTCGTCATGCCTAAAGCCATACTATACGTTTTTGGCGATCCTCATATTATATCATACATGATAAATTCTTTTGCAGAATAATTCCCAATTGAATTCTATTCATGTAACTTTAGCTCATTCAATTTCAGTAGATACTGAATCCAGCTAAATTCTTTGACATATAATATAGGTTAAGAATTTTACTTAGTTCCTTTGATGTTTAACTTAGTAAATGCTTATACATAGTTCAAACATTCATTACTTAGATTTATTCATATGGATCGAATATCTCCAATGGAGTCTTTCGTGTTTGATTTAGTAAATGCCATTACTTAATCCAAAACAATATCATAAGATCTTTGTAAATAGATCTTAATACCCAGTTGTGAGGGGGTCGAAATAGCACGAGGCTAATGCGTGACCTCGTCCCTCGTGGGTGTGACGTTTCTTTTTGTCAAATCAAGTGTAATTGGATTTCCTGTGAGTTTACACCCAATTGACTAGTAATATAGGAGTCGCCATTCAGTTTTTAACGACAATGAGAAAAAATGACAAAACCCGATTATCGTGACATAAAGGGAGTGCAATTATGTTTGACCACGACGGCCATAGGTTCCCTTATGATCCCTGGTGTGGGGATCTCTCAACATACACCCGCAAGATAGAGATTGAGGGTTCGGGGGACTGTAACTACCGAGAGGAGTACTCGCTCTTCGATAACTCTAGAGGCAGGATATCCTTACTAGCTCAGCATAAATAATTGAAGGGACATGCGTTAACTATTAAACTAATCTGAGTTGATTTTAACAATATGCAACACATAATACTAGATCGATCGCGATGATCTGATTTAGATTTCTTAAAGGGACCTAGCATGATAGTTCAATTTCCCAAAATATTATCTTTATTAGGCGTGATAGAACAATCAGATTTAATTAGTTTAACAGTTTATAAAAGGGCGGGGAAAGCAATTAAATCATGGAAAAGGGACACATTACGACGCACCCTTGAGAGATGCGTCACGGTTCTCAGAAAACTAACCACTTTGACTTTGCTATTTCTCCTTTTATTTAACGAATCTCAAGTTACGGGACAGGATACGTTCTGTTCGATATTTGGATCGATTGCGATAGAACGCGGGATCAATTTCGCAGCGTGAGGTTTAGGCTTAGGGGTTGGAGTCAATACTCACAATATGAATTGTGTGTTCCTTTCACGTCGAATCTGGGGCTGTATTTATAGGGAAGAGTTCGTGGAAAGATAGAACTGTAGAGCTCTAATCCAAGAAGAATTAGGAGAGAACACGTCCCCAGGTATTTTCAGCGCCCAGGGCTGGGCGTCAAAGATTTCGGCGCCCAGCTCTGGGCGTTGAAAATTGGATCCAGGCAATTTCAGCGCTTAGGGCTGGGCGTTGAAAATGATGTTTGGGCCGAGTTCTTTGTCAGATTTGGACTCTTAGAATCCAGAGTGTTTGAGACTTATCCGAGTCTTTTAGTCCGTATTAACTTTATGACGGAATGCGTCTGGGCCCGTTACAAACTCTAGGTTCGTTAGGATTTTAATCAATACGTAACTCTTATTTTCGAATTATAATAGGAATAGGATTCCTCTTGCAAATTCTATCTCTTTTAGGATTTATGTTGGAGTGCAACACCTAATTCTGACAGGTTTCTATCTTTTATGACTTGCTACTTTTAACAACTACCTATTATGGCAGTTACTATTTTTAGCAGGTTTCTATAAATAGCATGTTTGGGTGAAATGAAAAGGTGATTGAGATTCGTTATTTTATAGGAGATGCGTTGCCAAGTCGAGATTTATGTTCTCATCATCGAACCTTCCCTTTCGGGAATGGGGACAAAAGTAGGTGTCTACAGTTTGCCCCCACTTTGACTGAGTCTCAGGATGAGATGATGGTCAAAGTACTGGACGGAGTGCGTCACACAAGCCATAGTGTATGTGACTCGTTTTGCGAGGGTCTCACGAGCCCCCGAGTGATAAAATTTGACTTAAGGGCCATCACTTGAAGTGTCGACATATCCCTCACGTGCCATTGGGATTTGTCAACGGATAGTATAGAAACTCCCTCACTTTGTCATTGGAAGTATCTAAAGAGGCGTAGAAACTCCCTCACTTTGTCATTGGGAGTAGCTATAGATGTTTTCGAAATCAAAGCTATAAAGTGTAATTGGGCCTGGCCAAGCCAAATCACGAGGTAAAAATGTTTTTAAAGATTGTCATTTTCAGGGTTAGCTAAACGAGAAAACCCCCTTGTTTTTATGGGACATAAAACGAAGGGAAATCCAGCACATCGTTCTTTTTTGGAAAAAACGGAAAACCAATCCTTTAATTTTTGGAAAAAAGGAAAACTACACACATCGCTTTTTTTTGGAAAAAACGGAAAACCAATCCTTTAATTTTTGAAAAAAGGGAAAACCACTCACATCGTTTTTTTTGGAAAAACGGAAAACCAATCCTATAATTTTTGGAAAAAAGGAAAACTACTCACATCGTTCTTTTTTGGAAAAACGGAAAACCAATCCTTTAATTTTTGGAAAAAAGGAAAACTACTCACATCGTTCTTTTTTTTGAAAAACGAAAAACCAGAAAAAGTTATGGCTGCAGCGACTAAGGACCTGCGCGGTTAGTGGCGCAGACCCCGCCGGTTAAAGATGGCGAGCCTGTCCGCTAAGGGTGGAAGCCCCGTCCGAAAGAAGTGGACGAATCTGTTTTGAAGTTTCTTTGTTGTTTTTGAAAATAAGGACCTACGCGGTTTGTGACGTAGACCCCACCGGCTAAAGATGGCGAGCCTATTTTGAATTTGAAGATTTTATTTTTCGAAAACTGAGGACCTGCGCGGTTAGTGACGCAGACCCCGCCCGCTGAAGGTGGGCGAGCCTGTTTTTGTTTTTTGAAGAATTTATTTTCTTTCGAGGGATGCTCGGATTTAGTTGCAACCTGAATGTGGGTTGACAACGTGCTTAGACGGACCATTGTCTCGTGGTCATCATCTTTCATGGTTTTGAGCTAGTCTTTATGGCTCAATTTTGCCACTACTTGGGTCCTTGATTAGGGGACTATGTATAAGTATCAACGGCGACCTTTGTCTTGAGGTCGTAAACCGGTTTTATTTTTTGAGACATCCAAACACGGGACATCGTACAACGTAGTCTGGGAATATTGTTTTAACTTTGCATAATATATATTTTCCTTCGAGCCCCCAAGCACTCGTGCTTGACGGTCATTTTTTTGTCAAAGAGGTTCCTTGGGTATACGCATTCTGTAATGTCCTTGATCGTGTTTGGGATTGTGCTCGTAAGCGCGAGTGACCCTTGTAGTGGTGTGCTACTCTTAACAAAGCCGTGAGGTGCGACTTTCAGTAAAGAAATCGGCAATTTTCAAGTCGAATGGATATGGCAGGGCCCTATAGAAGTCAGAGCTGTTTTTTGGGTCTGGGTTTATTTTCGGCGCCCAGGCCTGGGCGTTAGAAATAACTAACGCCCAGGTGGGGCGTTGAAAATGTTGTTTGGGCTGGTCTTTTGATGACATAGTTGGCCTCTTGTTCATTCGTTTATTTCACTTCGAAATTCTATGTATTCTCTTCTCTTTTGTTTTTCTTTATTTTTAGAACGTGATGATTTTCTCGAGAAGCCGTAGCCGATTGGTGGACTACGGTGCTTGTCTCTTTGGGGCGATTATTTTAAGGAACTGTTGCTCTTAAGGCGTACAGTTATTGCAATAGTTAGGCGAGTCTATATGGCCCGAGGAACACACCTTGAGACGTAAGACTTTGACCGCTCTTGTTGTTGTATGTTTTTCCTTTTGAACGCGTTCGTGAATGTTCGATACTTAGAATGATGATATGTATGTGCGAACGAGCGTTCATAGAATGGCCGTTGCGTGCGGTCCATTAATCAGTTTGCCTGAATCATTTTTTTTGAGCAATGACTGATTTTGAATAGTTTGCTTAGAAGCTTTGGTAGGGTTTAAGCCCATTCATGAAGTGGGCTCAAACATCGTGCCCTTTCGATTGTTCAAACATTTGTTTCGAGATTTTTTTTATTTTGCTATGGTTGTTTCGTAGCTTGGAGCCCCCAAATATGCATGTTGGGATGCTTCCTTTTGGCGTACGATTTTTGTAGGTTCTTTCGAGAAAGATTCCTTGGGATTCCGCTCGTGTAGGTGCGAGCTATCCCATCCGTGGTAGGTAATATTTTGCTACCTTTAATCCTTAATGTAGAAGTCGCGTGGCTTGCATTTTGTATTTGGGCGATAAGTAGTCTTTGCCTCTTTTACACATGCTCTTTGGTCGTGCCCGTATTAGTGCAATATGCCTTACTCTTTTTTTTTTAGACTTGTACCGAGGGATGGTTGAACTTATGGTGCGACGTAGGCTTGTGTGGCCTAACCGCATGTATTAGAACATTTCTCCAGGTGTTGGGATATCATTATTTTTTGCGTTGGAGTACTTCATCACGCCTCGTTCAGGTCCTCGAACAAGTGTAGCACCTTCTGCGTGGGTGTGCACGGCTTATTACTTCGTTCGATGCGAGGATTCATAGATGTTCCTTTTTTTTGTTTATCCTTAATTTTTCTTTCGCTTTTGCTTTGGAACGGCGTAGACTGTGTAACGGGCGCTTGTTGGGCGAGCGTTATGTGCAGTACTTTGATCGGAGTTTTGGTGACTCGCGATTTTCAGTTACCCTTGTTAGTGGGGTGACTTTATATATTCTAAGTAGCGCTTAGAATTTGGGAGGGGTTATAGCCATTCTAAGGTTCGTTTTACATGATCAAACCTTAGGATTGTGCCCCTATGACGTGTGTATAGCATTAGCGTCGAGAATTTGCGATAAAATCGTCATTTCGAGCATTTTTAGAGTGTTTTTCTCAAGCCCCCAATGGTAGCTACGGGATTGGCTTGGTGCTACAATGCTTGGCATACGTTTTTATGCATTCATGGTGACACGGATCATGAATAGTTTGAACCAGACTCGTTTAGTGCGAGGTATGTTCGAATAATGATTTGCTACTTCTCTTGTAAATGTTGTATTGTGCGACATTGCCATGGTCAAGGTAGTCACATGTTGAAGTGTGCCTTAACCAAAAGCTAGGTGCCTTTCTTTACCCATAACCATATTTGGAAATCTTTTGACTCACTTGCAACATTGAGATAAACGCACACTTAGCTTAAACCAACGACACTTTATTATGTTCGAAGAAGTCTTTGAAAATTATTTGAAGTCCGAGTCCTACTGTGTACAATCCGAGGTGTCCTGAGTAAGTTGACTTATAGAAAGGTTCGTACAGGATTACATGAGTGAATCAAAATACTGTTACGATTATTGGAATGCTGTCTAAGGATTTGCTAGAAGCCAGGGTGCAGGCGTCAAGATATTACTTGCGCCCGTGTGGCACATGCTTTGGGCTTTTAGGGCCATCTTTTCCAGAATTGCGGGAATATAAACCGTTTTTAAATTGACTTAGATTTACTTGGTGTATGTCTGTACAAAAGGTCAAGGTATACTTAGTTCTTTCCCTAGTTTTTTTCATTTCAACTTTTAGCCCCCAGTTGCTATTATGTCTTCCCATTAATGATGCTTTTAGATTTCGATTTTAGATGCCCGTGTCATATGTCTGAGTAGGGTGAGCCTTGGTTAAGTGCCAAGTCCTATTGACAACGTCTGATTTTTTTTCAAAGGGGATTAGCAAGCATTCGAATTACCATGAACGGGTACCCTGAGTTCGAAGGAACGATGGGGCGACGCCGTAGAACAATCCTCTTTATTGCAAGCTTACTGCCTTTACCACTTGTTGGCGATTATGACTGTGTCTAGTGGTGAAAGAAGGTCTTTAAGCGAACGACTATGTCTAGTGGGGAAAGAAGGTCTTTAAGTGAGTTAGTTCGCTTTAGGGAGGGTCAAGTCGAGTACTTTAGAGGTCATGGACGCTTGCGCTAGCCCCCATTCAATTGAGGCAAAGCGATCTTTTTGAGTCTTGGCTAAGTTCCTAGGAGTGTGAGTGCTCCTTCTAGCAAGGGTACGTGCCCCTATTATTTTTCGATGTGTGCTCGTTTTGGCATCTTGGTGACTTGGATTCTTCCTTTGCCTTTTTCTTTCGACTTGGGTTGCAAGTAATTAAATTTCAATAAGGGACTTCTATTTTTTATTCTTGTTTTTCTATAGGCTTTAATAATTTGACAAATTGGTTGGACCGAATCATGGATTGCCTACGTATCCGCCTTAAATAGATTTAATTTGGAATCAGGTCTTGCGTAGTTCTTAGCCTAGAAAATGGTTTCTTAGAATGCCGATTTTAAACAAGTACGTTCTGAGGTGGAAACATATTATTTGAAACGGTAGAATAAGTAAAGTTTATTATTATTTTAATCCGCTGCCTTGCCGTAAGCCAAAAATTTGTTTTATATTTTTTTTTTGAGTACATGTATTTTTTGGTGGTACGTATATCTAAATACGTGCTGTACCCCTCCAAGTGTTCGTTATTTTTCCGTGTATGTGCGGATAAAATGACGAGCACTTCTGGACAAAATTTTGCGAGCAGAGAGATTCGGCGCCTAGGCTGGGGCGTTAAAGATTTCGGCGCCCAGCTGGGCGCTGAAAATGATTTCTGGGCGGATCTTTTTTGGTGCGCTAAATGCTTCTTTTTCTTTTTAGACGAACTTTTAAAGGCGCTTTGCAAACTTTGCTTTTTTATTATTTATTATTTTTTTTGTACTTTTCATTTTGTCTTCTTTTTTATTCGTGACTCAAGACGGTTTGGAAGATAGGTTGAATGAGATAGGATAATTTGTATAGGTATTGGTCAAGCATGAGGATTATATCTGCTAGGACTCACAATTTGCAGCCTCAAACTAGTGTCATGAGTTTACATCAACCAAGGCCAATGAATAGCATGGGGACGGCTCAAGGGTGTATCCAAACAAGTTATATGGTCATTATACTAATGGTGGTGTATGAGCAGGTTTGGGCCTTGGAAATAATGGGTATGACGCACGTGTCAATGGCCGTACGTGGTTTGCAGTTGATAACAAGTTCAAGAACAAGAGTCGAGGTAATGGTTTCTTGGGTTATGGCAATGAAAACATGGATGGGTTAAATGAGCTGAACAGGGGCCCCAGAGCGAAGGCGTCTAAGAACATAAGGATTGGAAAGGGTAGACATCGTAGAACTTTATGTAGTTTTTGTGGCATGATTTGTATTGGTTGACTCAATTCTTTTCCTTCGTTTACTTAGGTAAATGTTGCACTTTGGGAGGTACGGGATAAGTATTCCATGGCTCGCTCTTTTCTCTCTCCCTTTTCTTTTTCTCTTTCTTCTTCTTTTTTTCTTGGGATTTCTCCCCTTTTTTATTTGGGCTAAAAAAATAGATGGTGGTGGTCTTTGAGTCACGAGGCGAGACTGAGTGAGCCTCATTTGGTGGGCCTATAGTGGGCCTTTAATTTTAGTAGGCCTAGGGTGGACCTTTAATTTTAGTAGGCCCAGGGTGGACCTTTAAATTGTCTTACTTTGCAAGCGTATTTAGTCGTTTAAAATGTGCAAATAGCGTAGATTCAAAATGTTGTTTTTACTTTATTGAAATTTAACGAAAGAATTACGTCGAAAATAATTTTTCTGTTTCTTTTCAGACTCCAATTTCTGGGATTTAATTGGAAATTGTGATTTAGACTCGAACTTTCATTAATCTTTCTGATTATAACCTGTGTATGAATACAAGGAGGTGGTCTAAACTCAAAATAATGACGTGGCGTAAGCCCATAATACTTGACCAAGCAATTCTCAGACTTAGGCTAATTGGACCATAACTTTCGTTGGTTGACACTTTAGATTTTAATCTTTCTGCTTAATGTTGGCAAAGTAGTTAGTTGGGGAGATCGAATTTTCTTTTTTGCAAGACTAGAATCATTAGTGCGGTTTCCCTCTTAGTGTGTATTGCTTTATCCCGATGGTAGCCTTATGGCATGCCGATTTGGGTATTTTCATGGTTCGTCATGTTGCATTCATAGAAAATCTTTTAGTCATTACTTAGGAGTATTTCAAGGAGCGCGTGGCTCGAGAGGACTATGATAGTCGTGACCCAATGTGATCATAAGCCTTGAGGCCATTAATAATTTTTTGCCAATGGTATTGATACCTTAGGTTCACTTTGGGGGTTGTGCGACTATGGAGGAATGATTTTCAGAATGTGACTGTTTCCATTTTGCAAATACTATAATATATTCTTTTTATTGGTGAGAGAGAGTATTGAGGCCGTAGATTCTTAGGAAGGAATGACAATTACATATGGGTGCTTATTGATTTAAATGTTAGGAAGGGAGACTCAATATGGTTTAACCTTTTAACCTGCAGAACGACACCAAGCATTAGGACCGATTCTATGGATAAGACAACTAAGACTTAGGATTTAGATTGTACTTTGGCATAGCCTAGTCTAGACTCAGATTTATTTTTTATTCGAACATTATTTTTCCTTAAAGACTCTATTTGAACATTATTTTTTGAATACTTTGCCTGTGTGACATTCATAGTTATTAGCACGCTCGGTTTTGGTGCCGAACATTGTCGTCGTAGGAGGCCTAACAACGACACAAAGAGTTATTTATTATTATTTTTTTTAGTCGCTTTTAGAATCGAGTGCCTTTTCATACGCCCTCGCAGCAATTTTCACGAAAACTTTTTTTTGCTACGTAGTTTTTATGCGCGGGCACCGAAGCTGCTGCGCTTGACCAAAAGGCCAGGCAGCAACTTCAGCGCCCAGCGTAGGGCGTGAGAAATTTTGGCGCCCAGCCAGGGGCTTTGAAAATGCGTCCCTGGCGTGTGTTCGTTTCCTGTTTGCGTATACCTTTTGTTTTTGTGACTTTAATTTTGCGTGCTTGCCTTATAACGTCCTTTACGCGTTGTGCAGCGTTTGTGGGATTTGTTACAGGCCATCCCGAGCGTCGCTTATTTTTGTGGCGATCATTCGGGTTTGCGGAACACGTATTTTGATATAACTCTTTGGCCAATTGGTTTATGAATGTTTGGGCAATTTTTAAGGTCGTTGGTTTTCTAACGTTGTTTGTCACACACAATCACATATTTCGCTACACATAACTAACATTACATCATGAGGCAATAATAATATGTCATGTAGTTTATGATAGGCTTCTATAGGTAGTATTTGCGCCTGGCTTGGTACCGCTTCTATCGCAGATCCAACACATGCCCCGGTCCAGGTAGTGCCTTCAACAGACGAATTTCGCCCAAGAGGCCAATCACGATGTAAGCCAAGGGGGCATGCACCAATGAGAGGGACCTAGTGGGCGAGCGATTGGATTTGGGACGGGTGTACTACTAGCGAAAGTGCCGAGTGGACAACATTCGAAGCGTATGCACCCCCCGGTTGGCGATGGGTATCCTTAGTCCAAACTCCCTGAGGGAGCCAAGATTCGTTATGCGGTTCTTCCCGTTCACAATAATATGCTGTTTTCAGGTCGTCCCAACTTGATGGGGAAATAAACGCGGGGTAGGATCGTTTCACCCTTCGGCTATTTTGATTACCTACAAGCACGAGTATTTCCTTGACTATCCCCAGTGGAGTCGCCACTGTGAGGGGGTCGAAAAAGCACGAGGCTAATGCGTGACCTCGTCCCTCGTGGGTGTGACGTTTCTTTTTGTCAAATCAAATGTAATTGGATTTCTTGTGAGTTTACACCCAATTGACTAGTAATATAGGAGTCGCCATTCAGTTTTTAACGACAATGAGAAAAACTGACAAAACCCGGTTATCGTGACATAAAGGGAGTGCAATTATGTTTGACCACGACGGCCATAGGTTCCCTTATGATCCCTGGTGTGGGGATATCTCAACATACACCCGCAAGGTAGAGATTGAGGGTTCGGGGGACTGTAACTACCGAGAGGAGTACTCGCTCTTCGATAACTCCAGAGGCAGGATATCCTTACTAGCTCAGCATAAATAATTGAAGGGACATGCGTTAACTATTAAACTAATCTGAGTTGATTTTAACAGTATGCAACACATAATACTAGATCGATAGCGATTATCTGATTTAGATTGCTTAAAGGGACCTAGCATGATAGTTCAATTTCCCAAAATATTATCTTTATTAGGCGTGATAGAACAATCAGATTTAATTAGTTTAACAGTTTATAAAAGGGATGGGAAAGCAATTAAATCATGGAAAAGGGACACATTACGACGCACCCTTGAGAGATGCGTCACGGTTCTCAGAAACCTAAGCACTTTGACTTTGCTATTTCTCCTTTTATTTAACAAATCTCAAGTTACGGGACAGGATACGTTCTGTTCGATTTTTGGATCGATTGCGACAGAACGCGGGATCAATTTCGCAGCGTGAGGCTTAGGCTTAGGGGTTGGAGTCAATACTCAGAATATGAATTGTGTGTTCCTTTCACGTCGAATTTGGGGCTGTATTTATAGGGAAGGGTTCGTGGAAAGATAGAATCGTAGAGCTCTAATCCAAGAAGAATTAGGAGAGAAACGTCCCAGGTATTTTCAGCGCCCAGGGCTGGGCGTCAAAGATTTCGGCGCCCAGCTCTGGCGTTGAAAATAGGATCCAGGCAATTTTAGCGCCCAGGGCTGGACGTTGAAAATGATGTTTGGGCCGAGTTCTTTGTCAGATTTGGACTATTAGAATCCGGAGTGTTTGAGACTTATCCGAGTCTTTTAGTGCGTATTAACTTTATGACGGAATGCGTCTGGGCCCGTTACAAACTCTAGGTTTGTTAGGATTTTAATCAATACGTAACTCTTATTTTCGAATTATAATAGGAATAAGATTCCTCTTGCAAATTCTATCTCTTTTAGGATTTATGTTGGAGTGCAACACCTAATTCTGACAGGTTTCTATCTTTTATGACTTGCTACTTTTAACAACTACCTATTATGGCAGTTACTATTTTTAGCAGGTTTCTATAAATAGTATGTTCGGGTGAAATGAAAAGGTGATTGAGATTCGTTATTTTATAGAAGATGCGTTGCCAAGTGGAGATTTATGTTCTCATCATCGAACCTTCCCTCTCGGGAATGGGGACAAAAGTAGGTGTCTACACCAGTACGTACTAAGTTTCGCCATGGTCCATTATTGATGAATAATTTCAAATGTAAGTCATTAGTATTTGAATGTTATTTCACAATAGAGAGATATGTGTGTGATACATATAGGACCAATTAAGTTTTACGTACTCCCACTAAACTTCTTATATATCTATAAGAATTATGTACATTTTATGAAACTAAAATACTTAATAGCTTCACTTAAAATGCAGTTCCAATTCCCAATTGCTTGCTTAAATCTGTACTTAGATTTCATAAGCTAGTTTTCATTTTCAAGCATTTATTTGGATCCACAAATCATTTGACATACCATGTACATAGTTTCTTCCAACATTTGATTGAGGAATACGTTTTGTCATCCAACTGCCATAGGTATCAATATGCAATCATTGCTTCAATTATAGACTTAAGCATTATGATTTTGCATGAGGTTTCAACACAATCCACACCGTGAATTTGCTTGTAACCTTTAGCAACTAATCTAGCTTTGTGTGTGAACACAATTTCATGTTTTGATAGTTTTAACCTTAAAACAAACTTGCAACCAATAGGTGTGAAACTATTCTTGCAAATCAACAAATTTTCAATTTTGTCATCAAAACATTGAGTATGTTTTATGGCCTCTAACCATTTAAAACATTTGAGTCTATATATGGCCTCTAACCATTTTAGGGAATCTGGGTTTTGTCATAGCTTTCTTACAGGTTACAAACTTATTAATCTATATAATAGTTTGACTGCAAGTTGTAGGTTTCTTCACTATCTAATAGAAGAATCGCATAGCTTCAGTGACCTGAACTCCATGTTTCTTTACTATCTAATAGAAGAATCTCATAGTTTCAGTGACTTTGAACTCTATGCCTACTCGGGTATAGAACATCAAACAATAGAATATCAACAGATACTTTGAAAGTCCTTTGAATATTCTGTTCTCCTTGAAGCACTTGTAAAGTCTTCTAAGAGATGTCTATTCTTAAAGCCACTTCTAAAGTCCTTAAAGAATACGTGTTTGGATTTTCTAAAGAACTTCGAAAAGCCTCCGGAATGTCCGTTTATGTTTGTTGTTCGCCTCGAAGACTTTCGAGGTCTATTTTCTCCCACTTGTCATTTTGGAAACGAATCTCCAAAAGGACATTATTTCGAGCAAACAAACATTATGTTCTCAAAAGTTCGTGGTAGAAACAATACCCTTGTGTCTCATTTGAATAAATCACAATGAAACATATATCTATACTTGGGCCTTAGTTTGTTGAATAATAAACACTAAGCTCCCACTGAGTTTAGGAACTCTTTAGATATATTATGAAAAGATATTCTGAAATTACTTTTCAATAGCTTTGACGAATTTGGTTTAGTTTGGTGGTAGTTGAGCATTTTGTTTTAGAAATTATAGGAAAATTCTTTAGGATTCATGATTGATCGAATCAAGTACTAATTGACTTCGATCATTCCAACTTAGATATGCCATATCTTATGGAGCTAGATCGTGAAATTACATTACACAATCATTGATGATCATAGTTGGTCTCAAGTAATCATTAACATGATCTAACCTAGATCTTTATGATTTCTTGCCAAGTGGGATTTATACTTCTGAATCTTTGAACTAGCCAAACAGATTCAAACTTATATCACATTGAGTAAATAAACCTATATTCACTCAAACCTGTGTGAAATAATAAAGTCATAAAACCTTTCTTTAGCTTTGAACTCTATCGTCTAGGCGTTCTAACAATAGTTCATATCTTTTGTTACTTTCAACAAGTAAGACTAGCTTGTCTTGAATGATCTAGAAATCAATCAACTTTCAAAATTCCATCAAAATAGAGATTTTGAATGTTAACTTGTTGATATGGTCTAAGTAACAATGCCAAAGGTTAGTGGAACTCAAATCAAGAGATTGATTTGAACCTAGTAAAGTTCTTATTGTTAAAGAGTTGTTTGTTTTAATCAAGCATATTGACTCAACCCGTTAATGACCATTTCATTCAAATAAACAAACAAACAATGTTTTTGTTCTTCCGAATGTGAGTCTTTCTGTGTTTGAAGCAGAAATTCAGGTATGCTGATTAAGGAATAAAATAGCCATTAAGTTCCAGCCTCTGAAAGGACTTAAAACAAATCAAATGACCCTACAACTAATGTAGCATTGCCATGCTTCATTTCCCACTTGTAGGTCATTAGTGTATCCTAGCTTCCATTGTTTGAGTTATTACCGAAGTAAGAACCTCAAGCGGTATATGATACCAAGGAAGTTTGATTGCTAGGTCACTTTTCTTTAAACATGAACTTATAGGTAGAAACGGAATTGTAAATTCCTTTCATTTGTTCCTTTGTTTACCTATTTCTTGTACCCTTTCTAATAGTCTTAAGAAGAATTGAATTCTTTAGTGTTGACTTTTATACTTTGTTTAGACATGTCCAATGTCACCAACAAGGTTCTTTACCATTTTAATTTATGTTGAATATTTTGTTTCAACTAGATGATCTTACCAGAAGCTTCTAAAGTTCTCTAAGCATCGATCTATTCGAATGTCTAGGGACTAGACTCATTCGAGAATTAAATGAATAAAAGATTTTAGGTTGTTAACCATTGGTAAAGCTGAGAGTTTAAACTCAATGCTTTATGATCTCAAAACTACATTGTATTTTGAATTCACAAGCACCAATCGGTTCGCCATTCGACTTTGATACTCGAAAACAACCATACAAGTCGCTAAAAGAAACGTACATTTTAAATTGCTCATTTTCTCTCATTTCCGTAAATCGTTCTTGGATTCACTACCAATCTAGGAAAGTTACTGTTACCTTTCTAAAAGGATTTATTCCAGTGCAAGATATTTAATTATAAACAATAATTAAATCATACATTGAAGCATGCAAAGTCTAAACATTTATCATGAGCAATAACTTGAAAACTAAAGCAATCATGCAATTTAAACAAGTCATTAGCATTTTATTCGAGTTATGTGTTCCGGCAGGTGTGAATAAAATGATTCCAAGATCCTAAAACCATTGAAGAATTAAGCACATTATGTATTTTGACTCAATTCTAAAACATTTTAGGTAAGCAAAAGCCTTTTGCTAATAGTCTGGAAACTACTCTTGGTTGATAGGTACGTCTAAGGACTTATTAGGTAAACCTATCGATTTTGCCACGACATAAAAGGACTCCTTACTTATATCGTTGAGTTTAACCAAAACTAACAGGTACTCACAATTATTTGTGTACCTTACCCCTTTAGTATCGATAAGTAACACCTCGCTATGGCGGAAAACTATTACTAAGATCGATGTAAAGGATATCCAAGTAAGTGTTATTTTGGCATGGCACCTTTTAACTCAATTTTTAAGTTTGGAACTTGCTCTTACTATGTTGGTTAGATTTTAAGTGAACTAAAATCCTTAATCATGCAACATAATCAAGCTTTGATCTCATGCATATTTAAGAGATATTTAATAGCAGTAAATAACTTAAAGCATGCATAAGATAAATGTGATCTAGTATGGCCCGACTTCATCTTGAAGCTTCAACTTCAAAGTCCGTCTTGAAAATGGATTGGAAACTCCGTCTTGAATTTCACCGTGGGATGCGCCATATTCTTCAAGTAGGATAAGCTATAATTAAACTAATTACAACTATTTGATGGTACGCAGACCATATTTGAATTGAAAAAAAAAATTGGTGCTTTAGACCAATTACATTCAAATTAATGGTACGCAGACCATATTTGCTATCCTATTTGGGCCATACTAGTCACTTCATAACCTGCAAAACAGTACATATACAATATATATACCATTCATCCATTCATTATCATGAATGGCCCACATAATTGGTTAGTTTAAACACGTTGTATGCATCACATAAATATTTGCAGCAATTAATTAAGGGCACTAATAATCTACCAATTATTCAGTCATTATTAATTCTAATCGAGTTGTTTAACTTTAAAGGATTTGTAGACCTAATCAAGAGTTTATGACTAAAATTGCTCCCACTTAAACCAATAAATTCATATGCTTTACTAATTTTAAACATAAAAATGCATTTCTAGTCTAACCGGAAACATACAAATTTAATTAAAATTTAAAGCTCATATAAATTTATAATTGAATCCACTTATTTAATTTATTTTTCAGTTGGATTTAAATTAAATCAAGGTTTTTAATTTTAGTAAAATAATTAGAATAAATTAAAATTTATAATAATTATAATATTCAAAATTAAAATCCAAGAAAACAATTTAAATTATTAATTTTAAAATTAATTAAAATTACATGAACTGAAAATCTCAAATTATAATTTAAAACGATTTAATCGTAACACAAGGTATGCACATCACCACGCAACGCACAGCCATAGGCCACACGCACACGCAACCATCGCTGGCCCTGATGCGCGCAGCCTCTGTGCTGTGTCGCGTCTGCTGCTCACCCTCGCAAGGCACTACACCCGAGCCAGCGCTTGCTGCACCCGAGCCAGCGCTTGCTGCACGCGGGCCATCGCATTTTAATCATGGATACCTAATTAAATTATTAATTAATTATGAAAAACAAATCAATTCTAAATTATTCGAATTTCAACTAATTAATCATAATTACAAATTATGTTGTATAATTAACAAGTCTAGGCATTCATAATTGTTAAACATATACTGTAGGTCAATAAAAAATCAAGATTTATCAACAAGAATCGCAAATACTTAATTTAACATCTTAAATTTACAAACTTTTGCGTTCGAAAAACTAAAACCTCCGAAAAGTCATAGTTAAGCTTCGAATTTTAGAATGCCTTTTACATGCGGAATTGAAACAAAAATCACTCGATTTGGATGAGTAACGAAGAAACTGCCAAAAAACTGCGTACATATAATTAAATAAACGCAATTTGCAATTAATTCTGAAAATTAATCACCCCTTTAATTCTTTGCAAATTTGTAAAATTTAACCATGTTCATGCAATTTAGATTATGAAAATAATAAGAGGCTCGTGATACCACTGTTAGGTTATGATACATATGAATAAACATAATTCATGCGGAAAAACCATAAAGCCAGGAAACATATTATTTACACATAATCATTTAGCATAATTCAGATGCATACACTTTGTAGCGTGCCCTCCCTAGCTGCACCCGAACCGAACAAGAACAATTCTTTAGGACTCCAAGTGTCGTCCCTCCGTAGATAGTCCACAGCACGTCCGGATCCGCCTTAAGCTTGACCAACTAGAATCACCCTTAAGGTTCTAGGATTTTCGGCTAATATGGGTTGCAAGTGTTTGGCTGATTTTTGCTTGAAAATCTTACCTTATGAATACTTCAAACCTCGATATAAATTGTGAACCCGGGCCACATATTTATAGGGGTATGGAAAGAGAATTGGAATCCTACTAGGATACGAATTAATTAAATTAGAATCCTAGTAGAACTCTTATTTAATTAATTTATCTTTAAGGATTAGGAATTTAATCATATATCGAATCCTGATAGCTTTAGGATTCGTATAGCACGCACACCTATTCTTGGAATCTTATACTTTTCAGCAAGAGCACAAAGTAAGCATCGCACGAGCATCGCACACTCGCGCAGGCCTTGCGGCCCACGTTGAGCGCACAGCGCCTCGGCCCATGCTTGCTGCCTGTGTCCGCGCGCGCGCCCAAGGCCTTGGCTGGGCCTGGCCTTGCGCTGGGCCTGGTCGAGGCTTGGCGTGTGTTGGTGATGCGTGTGGCTTGCTGGGCGATGGCCTGGCTTCGTGCTGGGCCTTCGTCTAGCGAGCCTCGTCCGATGCTAATTCGTACGATACGCTTCCGATCAAATTCCCGATTCCGGAATTTATTTCCGATACGAACAATATTTAATATTTCCGATTCCAGAATTAATTTCCGTTTCGAACAAAATTTAATATTTCCGTTTCCGGAATTATTTTCCCATTCCGATAATATTTCCGATTTTGACAATATTTCCGTTTCCGGCAATATTTCTGATTTCAGCAATATTTCCATTTCCATTAATATTTTCCGATACGTACCATGTTTCCGTTTCCGGCAACATCTACAACTTGGATAATATTTATATTTCCGATACGATCCATATTTCCGTTTCTGGCAATATCATCGTTTCCGGAGTATTCATTTCTTGCTTGTGATGATCTCAGCTCCCACTGAAACCAAGATCCGTCGATTCCGAATATCCATAGATGGAGTATTCAATTCCATTATATACTTGATCCGTTTACGTACTATTTATGTGACCCTACGGGTTCAGTCAAGAGTAAGCTGTGGATTAATATAATTAATTCCACTTGAACTGAAGCGGCCTCTAGCTAGGCATTCAGCTCACTTGATCTCACTGAATTATTAACTTGTTAATTAATACTGAACCGCATTTATTAGACTTAATATTATATGTATACTTGGACCAAGGGAATTATTTCCTTCAATTTGCACAAATGGATAAGTACCCTCTTTATCAGGCACCACACTGGGAATCTAGGAGACTAGGATAGAGAGGAAGACAGGACCGTGACAGAAGGGTCTAAAGATGAAAGGGAACCGTGACATAAAGAATAGAACACCAGATTGGATCAGTCAATACTCTAGAAAAGGAATGGCAGCAAAATGAGAGGATAAGTTTTACAACTAACTTATGCAATATCTTATTTTTTCCTTTTCACTAGGCAAAATCGAGCTCCAAAAACCACAGTTTCATTCTCACCCCCAACAAATTGTATGGAACACAAAGGATACATTCCAGGAAAAAAAGTTGCAGCAGGGACCATGACTACCTTAACAAACCATCCCTCCTTCCTCCGAATATTTTTTAAAGATTGTCTTCAAAAACAAGGAAAACAAAGTGCTTATGTAGCATGCAGATTCACAAGTCTCAGCAACAATCAAGTATCAGCACATATATAACAAAGTTGTTAACTAAGACACCTAACTTGTTGTTGCATTGCAAGTCACCAGAAGTAGCTAATCACTTTTATTAAATCCATATAAGTGTTTCATGTGTGAGCTAGTTTATTCTACTCACCTCACAGCCATAAATTTGCAAATATTCAGCATGCAGCCGTGATGTAAATGTAAATCCCACAGTGTCGGTTGATATTTCGGTCATGAATTTGCAATAATAACAGCACACAACCAGAGTAACAACATGCTTGAACATTATTAACAAAATAACTGATGGTTGATTCACAAAATATTTAACAAAATTGACTGGTGATTATAACTGGATGTTAATTCCCAAAATAATTAACGAAATTGCAATTATTAACAAAATTAACATAATTAAATGGTGGTTATAATTCACTCATTAGTATTTATTAGTGATAATTAACATATTTGCAAAACAAAATTTACAAAATTGGTGATAATTAACAAAATTGCAGAAATAACCTTGCAGTGTCCAATGGGAGGGGAGCCAGCAACAGCGGTGGTGCGCGCGGGAGAGGAGAGGAGAGGAGGCGGTTGCGGGGGCGGCTTCCTGAAACGCAAGAGAGTCACACAGTTGGGGGGAGAAATGCAGGTGGGAGGGGGGATACAGCAGCCACGATGCGGTGGTGGTTTGTTGGGGGGTGGTGGAGAAGAAACAGTTGTTTTGTTGGGGGGTGGTGGGTGAGAAGCACCGAGCAAACACCGAGAAGTAGTGAGAAAGGGGAGAAGCGAGAAGAGAAGGGGAGAAATATCTGGTTTCAGTACAAAAGATTTACTATTTATTTTTTTTTGTTTTACTTTTTGTCAATTAAAATATGCTCTTGTTAGATAAGGGCAGCTTTTGATTTTTTATTTTTTTTAACCATTATAAGTTTCTCTTGTTGTATAAGGGAAAATTTTGATGAGCAACTTATAAGGTTTTTTCCTCTAGTGAAAGTTGGTTGAACTATGGGTAGCATGCGTCATGAACTCTTGGCTTGTGGTAAGATGGTGTCGAATTCTCTAGTGATTTGAAGCTGGAGAGAATGGTATTTGCTCCCTTGTGAGGTTCATGTTCAAAAATAAGCCCAAACACATATATATATTCATTGAGTGGCATGGATCCTTAGCATTGACTTTCTTGTCTCCCGAGTTTGACCATTTCCTTACCGAGACCGCGACCGAACTACTTTAGGGGACGATAGAGGCATTTCTTTCGGTGACTATTTTTTCTTTTTAGTTTTGAACTTTATTTTCTATTTTTCTCATATGTTTTTGTTTGCATTTGCCCCATTCCTAGCCATTTGAGCCTTGACCCTTCATTTCTTATGAGCACAATACAAGCCTAATAGCCTTTGTTTTGTTTTCACCCTTAGAAGTGATAGTGAAGCTTAGAGTTATGATGCTTGATGTTTTGGATTGATTATGCAAAGTTGAGGAATGAATGTTGTTTGGTGTGAATGGCAAAGCTCTGGAAGAATGTTGTATATAGTGAATAATTGATGCAAAAAGCAAAAAATAGAGTTAAATTTTTAGAAAAGCCAAAAATGTAGAAAAAAAACAAGGCATGAAAAGTTTCATTTGAAACCGAAAAAAAAAGGAAAATCAAATCAAGAAAAAAATGCAAAAAGAGTTGTAGTTTAGAATTGTTGTTGAATAAGCTTGGGGGTACCCCAAAATAAGTGGTAAGAGTTTGTTTTTGGTTGATTATTCTTGAGTTGAGTTCTCATTGCGCTTCACTTTAGGTATGAGCACCAAATTGCAAAATTTATTCCACACCTTAACCCTAGCCTACGTTACGCCCTAAAATCCCTCATGACCCTTTAGAATTGAGTCATTGTCGGTGGAGGGAGGATTTGGCCAAACTTAAGGAACAAGGTTGTCATGCTAAGATGTCGGGTAGCCTAATATTGATTTTCTGGCGCCTTCGCGGTGTCTTGAGACTCTATTCCCAAAGGTGAATAAGATCTAGAGTTTTGACGTGGTATGCCCGGATGTAGGGGGATGACTAGTGCTTGCCCTTAGTTCGCTTTGCTTGATGCTCGAATATTTCACTCGATTTAGGACATTAGTTAGCGTGTACTCATTTATTTGATTAGTAATATTAGTGTTCTTCTATACTTGTTCCATAATAAGGCCCCCATCTTGGATTTTGTAGTTTAATTTCTTTTCTTCTCTTTTCTTTTCTTCTTCTTTTCTTTCTTTCTTTTCTTGGTTTACGTTTTCCATTTTTATTCTTGCCTTGATTAGATTTTCTAGATTTTGATTTTGGTATATTTTTCGAATTTGATTAGTTGCTCATTCTTCCCTAGTTGAGTTTTGTTTGCTAGAGACTAGCAAACGCTTAGCTTGGGGGAGTTTGATGAGCGACATTTATGTCTCTCTAGGCTTAGGATTTTATAGAGTTTTATTCTGCTTTTTTGATAGTTTTATATAGTTTTGCTGCATTTTTATCCCCTTATTCCATCTTTGCGCTTTTCAGGTTAAAATGTTGAAAATGATGGAAAATAGATGAGAATTGCTCGAACAGGTCCTGTGTGATCGCACGGAATTTACGTGCGTTCGCACGGGTCTACAAAGTTGTCTCCAAAGTCAAGGCAATATGTGCGTTCGTGCCCCAAAAGTGTGTGTTCGCACGAATCTGGAAAATCGATGCAGGAACTCCAAGGCAACATGTGTGTTCGTGCCCCAAAAGTGTGTGTTCGCACGAATCCGAAAAATCGATGCAGGAACTCCAAGGAAATATGTGCGTTTGTGCCCCAAAAGTGTGTGTTCGCACGGAATTTCTGTGCGCTCACACTGAATTCCTGTGCGAGCACACGAGGATTTTATGAGAATTAGCCAAGTTACATCCGTGCGATCGCACGGTTGTTGGGCACGATCGCACGGCACGAAGGAGGAGAATCGTCGCAGAGCCCATTCGCACAGATGCACAACACGATCGCACTGGTGCGATCGCACCTGGGTCTGCCCGTTCGCATGGCTGCGCGGGATTCAGTTTTCGAGTTTAAATCTCTTATTTTTGGGGTTTAGTATAAATAGGATTTTCTTTATTTTCAATTGACGCCTTTATTTTCAGAAATACATTTTTAGAAGTTTTGAGATTTTTGTTCTTCAAGCTAGAGAGAGAAACTCTTTGATTCCAAGCATCAATTCTGTAATTTCTTCAACTCTTCTCTTCTTTATGCAATTTAATTCTTAGTTCCTTAATTCTTGCACTTGCTTTGTTGTTAATTGTTTTTTAATTCCTTAATATCTTGGATTCTTGATTTCAATTGTGAAGTTACTTTGATTTTCAGTTTGTGATTTGATTGTGCAATTGAACTCTCAATTCTCTACTTCTTCTCCTTAAATTTCATGTTTTCTAGTTTTGAACTAATGGATAGCTTGATTTTTACAATGGTTACTGAGTAATTTTAGGTTAGGGAAAGGGGAGAAACTAGGGGATGAATTAGGGGAAATAGATTATTGTTTGTTGGTTGATTCATGTGATTAAATAAGATTTGATGATAGGATATCCATGCTAGTTGAGTGGTAGTTGCAAATGTTATTCGATTAGATTCCCGTGGAACCATAGGATAGGTTTGGCAAGATATTGTGGGCCTATCTTGTGTGATCAAATGGTTATACCTATTATATGCTAGTTAGTTTAATCTAGGATTAGGCGAAAGCTCTTCCGTGGATTAGACGCTTAGTGTTCCCTATCCGAGAGGTGTCGGGTTCGTCTTTAGATGCCATTTGCCTAATCACCATTTCGTTGCATGATCACCATTGCTAAATAGTTGAATTGATTTCCCCCGGTTTCCCTAGGCTATCCCCGACTCCCTAACGTTTCCCTTTCTTGATTCAATTTTACATAATACTTGTTTGTTTTTATATTCTTAAAAGTGACAATTCAAAACAAATCTTTGATCGAACTAGATTGACTTCCAACTCAATAATTCACCGTTTCTTTGGGATGATCCCTTTGCTTACCGCTTGCCGGTAGTTGAAGTGGTTTTATAAATATTGTTTGCATAGGTGGTTTTCTATCAACGACGGAAAACACGCTTATCAGTCCTAGAACATCTGATGAGCGTAGAAAGATGAGTGGAATTTCATACGCTTCGGCTATTGGATCCATCATGTATGATATGATTTATACAAGGCCGGATGTTTCGTTCGCACTCAGTGCAACGAGCAGGTACCAGTCAGAACCAGGTGAGCACCATTGGACTGCTGCCAAGAACATCCTAAAGTACCTGAAAAGGACTAAGGATCAGTTTCTGGTTTATGGTGGTACAAATGAGTTGATTGTTAAGGGCTATACGGACGCAAGCTTTCAAACCGACAGAGATGATTTCAGATCACAGTCTGGGTTTGTGTCCTGCCTCAACGGCGGAGCAGTAAGCTGGAAAAGTGCTAAGCAAAGCACTATTGCGGATTCTACAACCGAAGCCGAGTACATTGTTGCCTCAGAAGCAGCAAAGGAAGTTGTTTGGATTCGGAAGTTTATCGGAGAACTTGGGGTTGTCCCCTCCATTAAAGGACCAGTTGCTTTGTATTGCGACAATAGCGGAGCCATTGCCCAGGCAAAGGAGCCTAGGAGCCACCAGAAGTCCAAGCACGTACTGCGGCGATTTCATATACTTTGAGAGATCGTTGAAAGAAAAGAAAACGAGATTTGGAAGGTTGGAGCTGACGACAACGTCGCGGATCCATTGACTAAACCGTTGCCACAAGTGAAACACAACGCACATGTAGCAACCATGGGAATCAAGCATGTTGGAGAATGACTTTGATTTTCTAAGTATTGTTTTAGAACATCTGTTAGATGTATGTTTAAAACAATTGGTTTAACCATTTCATATTTATGAAATTTATTATTTCATATTCATTTATTTTTTGTTTTAGTATTAAATGATAAGTCCATGTGATTCAAATAATTCAAATGGGATGTCAAGATGGATTCTTCGACAAAGAAACACCCATAAGTGAACTTGAATATTGAAGTCACAAAGGATCCCTAATCCAGATCATTGAAAGGTGGACGACCAATGACTAATGAAGATTAGATTGCAAGTAGATTACTTAGTTCTGTTTCTTGAACTAGAGTGACTGGACGTCAGAATCTTTTGCATAGATACTTATTGGATCTTGTATCAGATTGACCATGAGAACACTTTAAGAGATTAAAGTCATGTCATAGGTAGTTCTCGTTAATGGTGATTAGAGACCGTTCCTCAGAATATGAGCGATTATGTCTGCTCGTTTGAGAATTAGTTCGCTTTGATGCTCGCTAAACGTCGCACCGTAAAAGGCGGCTATAAAAGCAGTTATTGGGTGTACTATGAATCAAAGTGAGTGTTCATAGATTGCAAGAATGGATTATCCTCCTATCTTTGATAGGATATGGCGTTGTTGTGTAACAAGGCCTCTCGGAGAGTTAGATACTGTAAAATGCATGGCCGTGCTCAGAATGGTTAAGGCTTGACCTTCTACAAAAGTTTAACAGTTGACCTCTGTGATCCGCGAAACACTTCTGGACCTAATAAGGATGGCTTGGATCTTACCTTATGTTCACTAAGTAATACTAAGCGACAAAGGAATATAAATGCACACTTGTCTGAATGACAAGTGGGAGACCGAAGGAAATATGTCCTTCACTCAAGGTGCATCAAGTCTAATACCAAGGTTCAGATTAATTGCGAACAATTAATTCAGTGAGATCAAGTGATCGGAACAGCTAGCTGGAGCAATGCTTCCGATCAGTGAGTTCTAATGAATATTAAACTCGCAGCTTACTCTTGACTGAACCTACAAGGTCACACCAATGACACATAACAGATCACCGGATTAAATGAATCGGAAATTCATTTAATAGTTTTTCGGGAATTAGATGGAAAATGTATTATATGATACGACCTTGCATCGGAATCGTATATCGTATCGCGAATATTCGTAAGCTAGGCGAAACGAATAAATCGTATCGTATGATGGTGATTCGTCGTATACGAAACGATAAATAATATCGGAAAGATATTAATCGCGAACACGAAGGGCATCGGAGTTGCCGGCCCGTCGAGCCAAGCAGCTAAATAATATCAGGAAGATATTAATCGCGAATACGAAGGGCATCGGAGTTGCCGGCCCGTCGAACCAAGCACGCAAGCGTGCAAGACCCAACGAGCCAGCAAGCTCGCGAGCAAAGGCGAGAAGCCAGCCCGCGTGTGGGCGCGAGCACGCAACAGCAGCGCAAGCAACGAGCAGCGACGAGCGAGCAGGCCCATGGCCCAGCTGCTCGACGCGCGCGCGCTGTGGGCTTCGGCCTGCAGTGTGTGTTGCTAGGCGGTGGGCCGTGGTCCGTGTGCTCGTGTGTGTGTGGCTGGTCAAGGCTTATAAGTCTTGGCCGGTTACATCATTAATACAATAGGTTATTGTATTTTCCACAAAACACACAATTCCATACACACCAAAAACCCTAGAGACTCAGAGAACCCTAATTCTCTCCGTGCCTCCAAAGTGAGTTCTTCCCAAAAGCAAACTATCTTGATCGATTGTCTAAGCTACGATTATCAAGACGGATCAGATCGTGTCGGTGAACCAAGTAGAGGAACGACAAGTGGAGTTCTAAGTTCGTGTTCGTTGACAGATTATCGTGGAAAACACGCTTCAAACATAAGTATGCTTAATCTGTGCTTTATACATGCTTCTGGCTTTGGGGATTGTTTCCGCACATGTTATTATGTTTAACTGTATTCCCCTACACCAACATCTTCCCATTCATGTGGGTGCCACAGACTCCGGCATGTACGGTGTCCATGACTCTTTGAGCTTCGTTCTTGTCAACACATCGAAGACTGGGGCCATTTGGGGACCTCTTGTATAGAATGCCGCCTTCTATGACGAAATTGGCTGATTGTAGTCGTAAAGCCCTCTGGCTCTTGCTTGAAAAGTGTGGGGGGTATTCAGAATATTGTAGATACTTTTGAATGTCTGTAAACCAGGGCTCGTCTCTGTCAAGCTCGATGTCGTCAATAGCATGGACATATGCTGCTTGTTGACGTGTTTTAATCGTAAGGGGCATATCCGCCTTGCCATTTGGAATGTTGATCATTGAGGCTAGTTTTGCCAGTGCATCGGCAAATTGATTCTCCTCTCTCGGGAGGTATGTATAGAGAAGCTCTTCTACTTGCTAAGACAGCTTCTCAAGATAGGACTGGTATGGGGCCAAGCTTTCGCTCCTTACTTTCCATTTGCCGGAAATTTGATTGATGATTAGGGAGGAATCCCAGTACACTTGAAGATTCTGGACACCCAATGCTAAGGCGGCTTCCATGCCCATAATGCATGCTTCATATTTTGCCGCATTATCTA
Source organism: Spinacia oleracea (assembly GCF_020520425.1). NCBI lineage: Eukaryota > Viridiplantae > Streptophyta > Magnoliopsida > Caryophyllales > Amaranthaceae > Spinacia > Spinacia oleracea. The sequence goes on from NC_079490.1 coordinate 54,309,975, forward strand.
TGACGTTGAATTGCAGTTTTGCTGACATAGGAATGTGAGTGTCGTCTGGGGTTACTAGAATTACTCCAACACCACATCCACTCTGATTTGAAGCACCGTCCAAATGCATCGACCAACTGTCATCACTTGTCATTAAGATTTGCTCGTCAAGTAAGTCGTAATCTTCCTCTTCTACCTCGATGGGACAGTCGGCTAGGATGTCTGAGAATGCTGAACCCTTGATGGATTTTTGAGGAATGTATTTGAGATCGAATTCTGCTAGCATGACCAACCATCTGGACAACCGTCCGTTGAGAGCTGGTTTTTCAAATAAGTACTTGAGAGGATCCGCTTTGCTGATTACATACACTGTATGGGAAAGCATGTAGTGCCGTAGTTTTTTTGTGGCCCAAACCATGGCGATGTTGAGTTTCTCGAGTTCAGTGTATCTGGTCTCGTACTCGATCAGCTTTTTTCTTATGTAGTATACGACATTCTCCTTGCCTTTAATCTCCTGGGCAAGCATGGCCCCTACTGCCGAATCTGTTGTTGTGAGTTAGAGCTTGAGGGGAATCCCTGACATGGCTGGCTTTAGAACTTGCTGGTTGGAGAGGTAATTTTTGATAACGTCGAACGCATGTTGACAGTCCTCATCCCAGACTTTGGGCTCACTTTTGCGGAGCTTTCGAAATACAGGTTCACAGATCATAGTGAGTTTCGAAATGAACCTACTGATGTATTGCAGTTTGCCGAGAAACCCCCGAATTTCCTTTTCATTCGTTGGTGGCTTCATCTCTAGAATTGCTTTGAGTTTTGAATGATCAGCCTCGATGCCGCGAGAGTTGATGACATATCCGAGTAACTTGCCTGACATTACTCCGAATGCGCATTTTTGAGGATTGAGCGTCATATTGTACTGCCTGAGTCTGTCGAAGAATTTTCGATGTACTGAGGTATGCTCATGTCTCTCTTTTGACTTGACAATCATGTCGTCAACATACACCTCAATTACCCTATGAATCATATCGCTCATGATGGCTGTGGCTGTTCTTTGATACGTAGCCCCCGCGTTCTTCAGTCCGAATGGCATAACTGTATAGCAATATGTACCCCACTGAGTGATGAAGGTTGTCTTCTCCATGTCCTCCTCTACAATGGGAATCTGATTGTAGCCAGCATACCTGTCCATAAAAGAGAGTAAGGCATGATTTGCGGTGTTGTCGACCAAGATGTCGATGTGAGGCAATGGAAAATCGTCTTTAGGGCCGGCCCTGTTAAGATCCCTGTAATCCACACACATTCCTAATTTGCCGTCTTTCTCTGGAACTGGGACGACATTTGCAATCCATTCTGGTAATGAGCGACATTTATGTCGCTCTTAGCTTAGGATTTTAGTTCATTTTATTAGCATTTTATTAATATTTTTGCTTAGTTTTATCATTTTTAGTTCGTTTATTGCATTTTTGCATTTATCGTAACGTTTTCTCGTCTTGCGTATATTTTAGTCGTTTTTGCTCTAAACGTGCCTTTTGTGCGCATTCTCATTGCGCCAGAGTCGTTTTGAGTATTAACGTTTTAATAATGTGTCATTATGCTTGTCGACGAGTTATATGTTTTGCGATTTGTAAAAAATGTTAAACAAATTATTATTTTGATTTTCGAATTTCAATAATATGCTTAACGATTTCTATGTGCAGCGATGAAGCAATGAACTTGGTTGCTGCCCTCAAAGTGAACGAACAGCTACAGCAAAGCAAGCAGAATAACGCGCGCAAACAGCAGCCTTGTACACTCAACTACAGCAGCCTCGTGGACTCGTTTCCACGAGTCGTGAAGTGCCTTAATAGCAGCCACAACCTAGAAGCAGCACACGAGCAGAATAGCACCTTTGCCACAGCAGCACAGCGCATCAACAACACGAGCAAAACATCGCAGCAACACCACGAGCAGAACTGGCAGCTACGGTGCTGTGCGATCGAACAGCTAGGTTGTGTAGTCGCACAAGACCTGCTATGCGATCGTGGTACAGAACTCGGGCGCACAAGACTTCCATTTAAGATCAGTAGCTTATGTTTTGTTGTGCCACGGAACAAGTATAGCTGTGCGATATAACATACCCTCTGTTCGATCGCACGGCTACGCAGGATAGCTAATATAAATAGAAATTCGCAGAATTGTTTCGACAAGTAGATTTTACGTAATTTCATTATTAGATTTTAGAATTAGACTTAGTTCTTCAAATTCTAGAGAGAAGTTAGAGATTAGAGATTAGATTAGAGGTTAGGATTATGATTCTTAGCTTAATCTTTCAATTCCTAGATGATTCAAACATTAAATTTCAGATTTCTTTTCTCTTTCATTTGAGTTTTGTTCTTCATTTTTGTTCTTCAATTTTGATGCAATTTCAACAATTCAAGGTATAATTCTACTTTCTCTTTAATTTTTTCTTTCATTCTTTAATTGCTTCATTTATTTCGTTTAAGCTTTAATTTCATTGTTGAATCTTAGATTTAGTTTCATATTTTGAATTTTCTTGATTTTTCCCCCAATTTTGATATTTTAATTTTCTGATTTTTGTTGATTCAATTAGTTTCATTAATTGAATTAGTTTTAGTTAATTTTGATGTTAATCATGTTTATTGAGTAGTCTTAGTCTAGAGGTTAGGGTTGAAGCTTTGGGAATGTATTTGGGGAAATTATAGGGAAATTCATGTTGATGTTGTGATTAAATTTGATTTGATGCTAGGATTTTCATGACTATAGAATTAGTAGTTGCAAATGCTAGTGCCATAGGATTGATTGGAGTGCATTATTTCGATTTGGCAAGAGATTGTGAATTTCTATGATGCATGTGAAAAGTAGGTCTCAATCGTGAGTTGTCTAGTTTTAGGATCACGCGAGAGCTTTTCCTTGATTAGAGATTTATCGTGTTCTATTCGAGAGGTGACGAGCACGTCAATAGTAGCTTTTCCCTTATGTATCAAGTCCTTGCATAATCATAGTGTTTTGACCTTTGTCCTTCTCCTTAATTCAATTTCCATTTCCGATTCCCGAAATCTCTAGAATTTTTTACTTGTTCATTATTTCATACTTTTCTTGCTTTCATTAGATTCTTATAAAAACTCATTTTCCATTCGAACACATTAGATTGAAAAGTCAAACATATTCATTCTCTTGGGACGATCCCTATGCTTGCCGCTATAGTCAATATAGCCGGTTAGTTAGGTGTTTTACAAATTTTGTTTGATAAGGGTAAGGTCTTTCAACGACGGAAAATACCTCTATCAAAATGGCGCCGTTGCCGGGGAATGGCATCATTATTTGTTTTTTTATTCTAGCTTAGTCTAGTTCATTTTTCATTTCCTTTTTTTTTGAAAAACGAAAAAAATGGCAAATTCTTGTGTTTCTCAAAATGATGAATCGATTACACTTGATGATCTTCTCTATCTCCATGATAATTTCCTAAGGTCTTTGAAAGTTGAATCTCCAAAATCATTGTTTGAGATGCTCCTTTTCATGAAGTATCTTGAAATTCAAGAAGAGCAAAGAATAGATTCTAGTTTGAATTTATTTGAGGTCATGTCCCAACGAGTTGTAAAAGGATTTTTGGGAATCTCTAAGCTAATGCAAGAATCTACTAAGGATGTTTCGCGGAGAAGAGATGAGTTTGAGGCTACATTGCCACCTATGATGCATGACTTTGAGGATTTGAGTATTGGAGAGTTTGTTCCTGCTCGTTCCTCTTTGAGTGAATGCCTTGATGATGGTGATGAAAATCTCTTTGCTCCTTTTTGCCTTGAAGTGCTTAAGTCGATTCAAATTGAGGATGAAAGTGAATGTGCTAACCAAAAACTTTTAGAAGTGAATGAAGGATCTTATGTTGAGATTTCTTGTGCTCTATGTGATGTGATTGAAGTCGTTTGTGAAACTTTTGTTTCCACCCCCTTCCCTCATTCCCCATTCTGAAAGAAGAAACTCAACATTTATCCTTCATTTCCCATCTCTTTCCCTTTTTATCCCAACTCCCACCGCTTGAGGATTCTTTTTCTTCTATTGATCATAATGATTCTCCTTCCCCAAAGGAGCAAGAAGAAGGGAGTATTTCTTTCTTTTTCCTTTTGATTTTTCTTATTTTTGGTTCCCCACACCCCGTAGGCATAGACTTGCATTCTACTTTGTGCTTGCTTCTCATTTGACTCTTGCCTACTTGTTACTCTTGGATATGTTTGCCACTGCATATGACAAACTATTGCGATCGTTGTCGGGGTACTTATTAGAGGTAAAAAGGGTCAAGCTAATGACGTAAAAAGAGCGCTTCTCGTGAGGCAACCCGTGGGTTTTGGCCATTTGGCCCATGTATACTAATTTCTCTTGATTTTTGAAGTATTGGTGCCTCAAGCTTGCTTGATGTGGAAATCTTTGCATCCATCTTTGCCATGTCCGGCTATTCTTATTGGTGAGTTCGTTTGTTATTACGATTCTTTGCGGGACTTTCTCCCACGACATCTCCGGTAATATCCTTCTAACTCACATGCATTCTTTGGGACGGGCATATTTCTTGTGGGGCATTGGTTGGATGGGTAGCTGTGCCCCTCCTAGTTTCGTTTTAGGCCTTGAGGACATGGCCTAATTCAAGCTTGGGGGATGATTTTATTGTTTGGATTGCTACTTTGATCTCCATGTGATGGATTGCTTGATTTTGTGAATATTTTGAATTTTGTCCATATTTCTTGATTAGTGTCTTTTATTTTCCTTATTTTCTTTATTTTTCTTATTTCGTTTTTATTTCTTTTTGTCAAGGCAAGTTTTTCTAGTTTTTAGGCATTATTCTTGATTTGGGCATAATAAAAATGGAACTTGTAGGTTAGAATGCTTTTATTCCCAATTGGTAGATGTGTGCACAGTTTTCAATGTCTTAGTTCGAGTCTTGGATTTAGGTGTTAAGAAAGTCGGTTAGAACTTTGAGTAGCATGAGTCTTGAAGCCTTGGTTTGTGGTAAGACGGTGTCGATCTCTCTAGTGACTTGAAACCGGAGATGGTAGTATTTGCTCCCATTTATGAGGATCATGTTCATATTAGCCCAAACACATGCGTACATATATTGAGTGGCATGGATCCTTGGCATTGACTTTCTTATATCCCGAATTTGACTTTTTCCTTCCCGAGACCGCGACCGAACTACTTTAGGGGACGATAGAGGCATTTCTTTCGGTGACTATTTTTGTTTTTAGTTTAGGACTTTATTTTCTATTTTCTCATATATTTTTGTTTGCACTTGCCCCCTTGCTAGCCATTTGAGCCCTGCCCCTTCATTTCTTATAAGCTCATTACAAGCCTATTAGCCTTTGTTTTATTTTCACCCTTAGAAGTGATAGTGAAGCTTTGAGTTATTATGCTTGATGGTTTTGAATGATATGCAATGATGAGGAATGATTGATATTGGTTAGAATGGCAAGTTTGGGAAAGATGTTGTCTATATTGAATAAATGATGCATATGCAAAAAGAGAAAGGAAAGTTTTGAAAAAGCCAAAAATAGAGAAAAACAAGACAATGCGAAAAGTTTCAATTGAAACACAAAAAAGGAGAAAATCAAATCAAGAAAAGTTTAAAAAGAGTTTTAGTTTAGTTTTGTTGTTGAATAAGCTTGGGGGTACCCCAAATAAGTGTTATGAGTTTGTTTTGGTTCGATTTGCTTGAGTAAAGTTCATTTCGCGCTTCACTTTAGGATTGAGCACCAATTTCCAAATTTGTTCCATGCCCTACCCCTAGCTTATACGATACACGCTAAAAAGTCCTCTTGACCCTTTTGAGGTTAGTCATTGTCGGTGGAGGGAGGATTTTGTCAAATTTATGGAATGGGATTGTCATGCTAAGATGTCGAGTAACCTTCTCTTCTCCCTTGCAATTCTTATCTTCCGGCGCCTTCGCGGCGTCATGAGAAGCTATTCTTAAGGGTGAATGGGATCTAGAGATTTGACGTGGTATGCTCGGTTGAAGGGGAATTGATAAGTGCGAACCCTTATTTCTCTTTGCTTCACACTTGAATCCTTCACTCGACTTAGGACATTGGGTAGCGTGCATTCGCTTATTGGTTAGTAATATTAGCATTCTTTCATGCTCGTTCCATAATAAAGGCCCTTTCTTGAATTTTGTAGTTCTATTTTACTTTATTTTCTTTTCTTTTCTTCTTTGATTTTCTTTTCTTTTCTTCTTTAATTTTATTTTCTTTTCTTTCCTTTTCTTCTCTTTTCTTTGTTTGTTTTCCATTTAGGCCTTGCCTTGATTCAAATTTTTGGAAGAGTTATGGGTGGTTCTCTTTGGAAACCCTTGCGAGATCCCACACGCCCTCATGAGCGATTGTGGGGTTTAAAGAGCTTGTTGCATGTGCTTAAATGCAACCGTGATTCTTATGAAAGTGAGTTAGTGTGCATTCTTGTAGTTCTTATTTTCGTAATTTTGATTTTGAATAATTAAGCTCATTCTCCTCCCGGTTTCTCATTCTAGCTTTGCTTGAGGACAAGCAAAGGGTTAGTTTGGGGGAATTTGATGAGCGACATTTATGTCGCTCTTAGCTTAGGATTTTAGTTCATTTTATTAGCATTTTATTATTATTTTTGCTTATTTTTATCGTTTTTAGTTCGTTTATTGCATTTTTGCATTTATCGTAACATTTTCTCATCTTGCGTATATTTTAGTCGTTTTTGCTCTAAACGTGCCTTTTGTGCGCATTCTCATTGCGCCAGAGTCGTTTTGAGTATTAACGTGTTAATAATGTGTCATTATGCTTGTCGACGAGTCATATGTTTTGCGATTTGTAAAAAATGTTAAACAAATTATTATTTTGATTTTCGAATTTCAATAATATGCTTAACGATTTCTATGTGCAGCGACGAAGCAATTAACTTGGTTGCTGCCCTCAAAGTGCACGAAAAGACACAACAAAGCAAGCAGAATAACGCGCGCAAACAACAGCCTTGTACACTCCACTACAGCAGCCTCGTGGACCCGTTTCCACGAGCCTTGAAGGGCATTGATAGCAGCCACAACCTAGAAGCAGCACACGAGCAGAACAACAGCTTTGCCACAACAGAACAGCGCAGCAACAGCACAAGAAGAACACAGCGCAGCAACAGCACGAGCAGAACTGGCAGCTACGGTGCTGAGCGATCGAACAGCTAGGTTGTGTAGTCGCACAAGACCTGCTATGCGATAGTGGTACAGAACTCGGGCGCACAAGACTTCCATTTAAGATCAGTAGCTTATGTTTTTTTGTGCCACGGAACAAGTATAGCTGTGCGATATAACATACCCTCTGTTCGATCGCACGGCTACGCAGGATCGTGGTACAGAACTCGGGCACACAAGACTGCCATTTGAGATCAGTAGCTTCTTTTTTATTTTGCGACCGAACAAGTTTTGTTGTACGACCGAACAAGTATAGTTGTGCGACAGAACATACCCTCTGTTCGATCGCACGGCTATGCGGGATTGCTAATATAAAAAAGAAATTCGCAGCATTGTTTCGACAAGTAGATTTTACGTAATTTCATTATTAGATTTAGAATTAGAATTAGTTCTTCAAATTCTAGAGAGAAGTTAGAGATTAGAGATTAGATTAGAGGTTAGAATTAGGATTCTTAGCTTAATCTTTCAATTCCTAGTTGATTCAAACATTAAATTTCAGATTTCTTTTTTCTTTCATTTGAGTTTTGTTCTACATTTTTGTTCTTCAATTTTGATGCAACTTCAACAATTCAAGGTATAATTCTACTTTTCTCTTTAATTTGTTCTTTCATTCTTCAATTGCTTCATTAATTTCGTTTAAGATTTGATTTCATTGTTGAATCTTAGATTTAGTTTCATATTTTGAATTTTCTTGATTTTTCCCCAATTTTGATATTTGAATTTACTGATTTTTGTTGATTTAATTAGTTTCATTAATTCAATTAGTTTCATGATTAGGATTAGTTTTAGTTAATTTTGATGTTAATCATGCTTATTGAGTAGTCTTAGTCTATAGGTTAGGGTTGAAGCCTTGGGAATGAATTTGGGGAAATTATAGGAAATTCATCTTGGTGTTGTGATTAAATTTGATTTGATGCTAGGATTTCCATGACTATAGAATTAGTAGTTGCAAATGCTAGTTCCATAGGATTGATTCGATTTTTGATTTGGCAAGAGATTGTGAATCTCTATGATGCATGTGAAAAGTAGGTCTCAATCGTGAGTTGTCTAGTTTTAGGATCATGCGAGAGCTTTTCCTTGATTAGAGTCTTAGCGGGTTCTATCTGAGATGTGGCGAGAACGTTAATAGTAGCTTTTCTCCTATGTGTCAAGTCCTTGCATAATCAGAGTGTTTTGACCTTTGTCCTTCTCCTTAATTCAATTTCCATTGCCGATTCCCGAAATCTCTAGAATTTCTTTACTTGTTCATTATTTCATACTTTTTTGCTTTCATTAGATTCTTACAAAAACTCATTTTCCATTCAAACTAGCTTTTGAACACATTAGATTGAAAATTCAAACATATTCATTCTATTGGGACGATCCCTATGCTTGCGGCTACAGTCAATATAGCCGGTTAGTTAGGTGTTTTACAAATTTTGTTTGATAAGGGTAAGGTCTTTCAACGACGGAAAATACCTCTATCATCTGGATACTTGGCTTCTTGAATAAACCCGGCCTCTAGCTGCTTAGAGACCTCTTCTTGAATTTTGAGGGAAACGTCCGGTTTCATGCGACAGAGTTTCTGCTTGATGGGTTTTGAACATGGAATGAGGGGAATTATATGCTGACCGATGCTTGGATCAACCCCTGGCATATCATGATAGGACCATGCCAAGACGTCTATGTACTCTGAATGTAGCTTCGATCATAAGATCATCCCGCTCTGCTTGAGATAGAGTTAAGCCAATCTGAACTAGTTTTGAATCAGTGTTGTTAGAAAGGTTAACTTTTTCTGTTTCCTCAATTATGGGCGTCCTGTTTTCATGATTTTTAATAGCTTTTATTATTTCAAGGTCAGTTTCTTGTGAAGCAAAGTTGTTTGGACTAGAAGTGTGTTTTGAATTTGGACTCGAAGAGTAAGAGGAAATTAAAGTGGTATTGAAATCAGCAATCATTACATCGACAGTTTTGATTTGAAGCTCGGCCTTTAGAGGCTCTTGATTGATGCAATACTCTAGCCCTAGACTCTTAAACTCATTACTAGACTCCAAAATTGAAAGACATACTCTGGACTTGAACAAAGACACTAATCGTAAAGATAGATCTTGGGGTATTCCCAGACGTCCACGCCATCGGCATCATCATCATAGGCGGGGCTACATGCGCAGATCTGCAAGACTTCACGCCAGACTTGGTCCCACGTGCTGTAGGGATATGCAGCGAAGCAGCCTTTTCATGAGATCATAATCGGAGAAGCCCAAAGCCTTCAAGGTGGCAGGGGGATAAATGTTTTGAACATTTGAAATGAGATGGCAGAAACATGGAACCATAGCTCGTAACCTGGCTTGTATATTATAGAGATTAGGTTTCATGGAAAATCCTCTCCTTCGTGTTCACAATAATAGGAGATGGCTTGCACCGAGGGAGTTAGCTTGTCTCCTGGAGGTAGGGGAAAGGTCTTGTTGTCGACCATGTTCTGGATCAAATGCTTATGCTTGTAGCAATCTTCAATGTCATGGCCCTTCCTCTGATGGTATTTGCAATGTACTGCAGGATCCCAGATCTTGGATCTTTTGTCGATTGTAGGACCGGGTGTAGGACCGATTGGGGTGATGACTTGCTTTTCGACCATTCGGTCAAATGCTTCACTGTAAGACATTCAAAGGTTAGTAAAGACCCTTTGTGGCCTGCCTTGAAAGTTGCGCTGATTGGTGTTATTCTTGAAATTGTTCGGCTTTTAACCTTGAGGAGCTTCTAGGGCGTTGACCTCGTGGACCTTGTGTGTTGCTTCAGCCTTCTTACCCTTCCACTTTTCAGCTTGGGGAACCGGGGCTATTGATGCTTTCATCAGGTCCCTCTATATCGACCCCAATTTCATATGTTCTCTTGAAGCTTTCCAAGCCTAGGTACTTCATGTGAGTATTCTATTTTGGAAAAAGTCCAGCAATATAGATCTTGACCAATTGTCTCTCGGAGGGTCGAGTCACCATTTGGGACGCCATTTCTCTCCACCGGTTGAGGTAGTTAGTGAACCCTTCTTGGGGTCCTTTCCAAAGAACATCCAGCTCCCTCAGAGTGGTTTGAAGTTGAATATTGGGCTGATACTGCTCCATAATGCTCGAGCGACCACTTCCGATGTACTGGTTTGATGCTCTATGAGTAAGTAATACCACTTCTGGCAGACAGGTTGTAGGGACATAGGGAATACCACAGGGTATAGCTCGAGTTCGGCCCCCGTAATGGCCATTGTAGCTCTGAAGTTCTTGAGATGATACTTGGGATTGTCAGTCGACTTGAATTTTGGAATGTCATTGGCAGAGAATTTGTCTGACAAGTTTGCCTTTCCCTTGAGGTTTTCCTCCATTGAGGTATCGAAATAGTTCTCTTGATTAGTAACCTTGCTAACCAGGCTTTTGATCTTCTTGGTTAGTTCATCGGTGGGTGCGACCTGCTCCACAACACCCAAGCGGTTGCTCACATTCTCCAGGTTGGTATTGAGGTTGGCTACGGCGGCCATGAGCTGAGTGATTTGTTCGACAGTGGCCATTTGAACTGTTTCTTGAAAGGGACTTGAATTTGTAGAAGGTGAGTTGGCTGCTTGCTCGATACCGGCTATAAGGGAGGCTAGGGCTGATGGAGTTCTCTTCAATATTCTATATTCAAGTTCAATATTCAAGTTCTATATTCAATATTAATATTCAATATCAGTTTCAATATTCAATATTCAATATTCAAGTTCAATATTCAAGTTCTATACTCAAGTTCTATATTCAATATCAATTTCAATGTTCAAAATCTAGGACACTTTGGGATGAGCAACTTATCCTAAGGTTGAGGTTTTTAGAGTTGAATCCGTGTCGGGCGCACTTATTATTAAGTAGTCGTTTGGCGTTCGGATCTCATAAACCATAGTAAAATTTCAATATTGCAATTTCAATATCGTCATTTCAATAACGCATTTCAATATCGCATTGCAATATCGCACCTTTCAATATCATACCTTTATTCTTGCTATTTCAATTCCGCACTTTTACTCACCTTTATTCAAGGTGATGTGGTTTTGTATGCACTTTCAATAATTCTTTTACTTATTGTGATGATTCTTTACGTGTTTATTGCCCTTCTTCACCTCACATACTAAATCCAACAACATAAAAAAGGTTACATCACGCTTAACAAAGATGATTTTTGGACAAACTGGCCTTAGGTTCCCTTAATTAACTTTAAAGCAAAGTGACCACGATACAAGTAGAAATTCTTTGTTCTAAATTCTAAATGCATGCAAACCAACATAGTGTCATGACTAGGGTTATTCGAAAATGCTTCTTGTCATGTACTCGAATACACTTTGTAAAGCTCGCGAATAAACACTTCGTTCCCTTGCCCGGATCTCACCCATCCGTTTCTAAGATTCAATGCCTTATCCTCAATATAGTCATTTTTTGTCTTTCCAAACGGGACCCAAACTTTTTTTTTGCTGGCGACTCCTTCGAAATTCAAAGCTTACAAAACCCCTGTAGACACCTACTTTTGTCCCCATTCCCGAAAGGGAAGGTTCGATGATGAAAACATAAATCTCCACTTGACAACGCATCTCCTGTAAAAAAACGAATCTCGATTCCCCTTTTCATTTCACCCGAAACCTACTATTTATAGAAACCTGCTATTTATGGAACCCTGCTAAAAATAGTAACTGCCGTAATGGGTAGTTGTTAAAAGTGGCAAGTCATAAAAGATAGAAACCTGTCAGAATTAGGTGTTGCACTCCAACATAAATCCTAAAATGAGATAGAAATTGCGAGAGAATCTTATTCCTAATACGATTCGAAAATAAGAGTTACGTATTAATTAAAATCCTGACGAGCCTAGAGTTTGTAATGGGCCCAGATGCATTCCATCATAAAATTAATACGCACTAAAAGACTCGATTATGTCTCATACACTCCGGATTTTAAGAGTCCAAATCTGACAAAGAAACAGCCCAAACATCAATTTCAACGCCCAGCCCTGGGCGCTGAAACTGCCTGGATCCTATTTTCAACGCCCAGAGCTGGGGGCCGAAATCTTTGACGCCCAGCCCTGGGCGCTGAAAATACCTGGGACGTGTTTTTTCCTAATTCCTCGTGGATTAGAGTTCTACAATATCCCATACTTCCATCTTTTCTTAACAAACAACACCTGAGCTCCCCACGGTGATGTACTAGGCTCTAAAATAACCCTTATCGAACAACTCTTGCAACTGTGTCTTCAATTCGTTCATTTCAGGAAGTGTCATTCTATATGGTGCTTTAGATATATGCGTCATTCTAGGAACTAAGTCTATAGGGGACTCTACGGCTCTTAGCAAGTGGCATACCTGCAATCTCACTAGGAAACACATCCATGAATTCATTCACAATTGGAACATCCTCGATCTTCATTCCAACTTCGTAACTCACATCTAGCTCACACAACCGAAAAATAGTTCACAAGGCAAGTTCTTAAACAATTTGGTACACATTATGGTTACAACAGTAGGAATACTAACGGGTAAATCAATCACCTCAAAATCTACTAACTTCAAACTCTTAATAAGAGATGACGAAACAAAAGAATAAGCTTTCCCTGAATCAAATAACTTTGTAACTAGCACGGAGTTAATAGAAAAGTAACAGAAACTAAGTCAACAGGTCGTTCCGCTTCATTTCGACTTATCACAGACAGTTTACCCGGGGCCTTGTTATGGTTGTTATTCTAATTAGCAGACTTATGGAGGTTTTCTTGGTTGTTTTGTGACCGTATAGGCTTCGAACTCTAATTTCTTGACTGGTTAAATTCCGACTTCACCTGGTTACCACTCCCATTACCATTTTGTTCCCTTTTCTGCTAGTAAAGCACTCATACTTCCTATGCCCCTTTTTCTGACAATAGTTACAGTTCATTCATTCTCCCTTACAATTCCTACCAGGATGGTTGTTATTGCACATCTTACAGTAATACACTCTCTCAGATTGGTTCCTATTGTTGTGACCCTGTTTGTTCCTTCCTTGAAAGTTTCAATTCTAATTCCCATTTTCATCCATATTTCTCTTGAAATTCCCTTGGTTTTCCCCAACATTAAACTCTTTTCTTTTCTCCCCAACAACAATATTTTTCTTGTCCCTTCTAGACTGCAAACCATAAATATGAGCAGCTTCCCCATACACAATATCCAAAGATGTAAAGGTTTCCCCACCTAATCCTAAGGTGGTCATGCTATAAATCTGCTATAGTATTCATCGATGGTCATGACCCCCATACTAAGGTTTATGAATTCCTAAACTTTTTGCTTTCTCATAAAAGGTAGGGTAAAACTTTCCCTTAAGGCAGTAACAATTGAATCCTAATTGAATCTCTCAGCAGCGCTAAGCCTAACTCTATTCTCTCCACCATAAATCGGCTTCATCTTTCAAATACATGACAACTTGACCCACTCTCATATTCTCAAGACAGTTCACAACCCCAAACAATTTCTCAAACTCTCCAACCCGGTTTTCTAAAAAGGTAGGGTCAGCTTTTCCGCCAAGAGGCGAATAACAGCAGCTAGGTCATTATTGTTGGTCATCCTAGAGCGCAACTTGGAAATAATATATATTCTACTTTAGGTATAAAACATCACTTAATAGTATCCTATACTACGTAATATCGCCCCAACAAACAGAATTCAAGTAAATCAAACAATCATTTACGAATGTGCACCAATCATCTACGAAGGTGCAACAATTATTCCAAGGTAATCTCCTCGATCATTCATGAACGATATTCACATAAAGGAATTCAATTGACGAACAACGAACCAAATTCAATCATCACGAATTATAAGGTAGGATAAAAGAAGAAAACATTCCCCTTGCGTGCCCAAAATGAACTCTTGATCCTTTGAATAATCAATAATCGAACTTTTATTCCTCAAAAGAGTATTAATAACAATTTCTAAACCGTAATAACGCATTTGTCCTCAAAATACAATAAAGGTTCTATGATATAAACATACACTATTGTTGGCGAATTATGGATTTCTCAAATTGGAAAAAATATACTTTAACTTCTATTGCTAACTCTATAAAGGTTTATTATATCCTTGAAAAGAATAAAGAATAACTCAAACTCTTATTGCTTTAACTTTAAACTGTTGTAGCTATGCCACTTATTCTTTAAAACATAAAAGAACTAACGAACTATTACAACTTCAAATGTTTAAGGCATCTTGCCTATCTGTTCTTTCCTTGGAAACTTGTGGAGTGAAATCTAGATCTTCAATCACTACTACAAAAATGGGCAAAGAGACCCTTAATAAAAGACCCGTTGATCAACATAACGGGTCTCTTTAGCATAAGAAATCTAATATTATAGATAACGGGTCTCTTATGAGTCAAAGGGCCCACTTAAAATTAGTGGGGAAAAAAACAGAGACCCCTTATTTAATTTAACGGGTCTCTAATATATAAAAGGAGCAATTTTTTTATACAGAAAATAAAATAAGAGAAACAAGAGACCCTTTATTCACCTAAACGGGTCTCTTATATATCACTGGACCCACCACTCTCTCGTAGAAAAAAAAAGCAAAAGCAAAATAAAGAAATACCCGTCATCTAACATAACGGGTCTCTATTTCCTTCACTTGTCTTGGCACCTAAAAAAACTTTGCGAAACCAATATTCGCCCTCTATCAGTCTATCCCTCTTTCTTCTTTCGGTTTTCTCTCGACATAGAAGCTAGGGCAAGGCAACCATTGACGAACTCATTACCACCGGCGAATCGCACTACCACACGGAGACCCGCGCTACGATTGTCGTCTTCACTATCACCGTCGACCTCACCGTCGATCATCTCTAGCGTACTACAAATTTAGGTTTTTGTTCTCATCACTCTCTTTTTCTCTTTAGTTCTTGTTTCGAATTTATGAATTTCTTGTGGTTTCTTTTGATTTTCGATTTCAATTTGTAATTTCTGCTACAAGTTAGGTTTTTTTTTACTGAAATTTTCAACTTCAATTTCAACCACGAAGTTGGACTTCCCCCCAGAATTTCTAAAATTTCAATTGTTGCGATTTGTGTTTAAATGTTCATGTAATTGCAATTTTGGGGTTAGATTTTCCAATTTCATGGGGAAAGTATGATTTTTTTAAGGGAAAATAATTACTAAAGAGGGCACCTTCAGAAATCAAGCTTTTCTTCTATGTATATTCTCTGCTGCAGGTTAGAGTGTGATAACAATATAACATTATGCTATGCGATCTTTGCATATTGGAGTTTGTTAACTTGGGAGTTTACATCTTGTTTTTTATCTTTTATTCTGGTCACTGGAAAAGGATTCATGGAATGTATGGGGTTTAACTTTGCATCTTTTGACTATGAAGAAATGAACGATGTCCTTATTTTCATAAGATCAGAGTCCTGCTCAAAAATTAGTGGTACTTTCCTTCACAGTCGGCCAGTATATTACTGGAAATTTCGGAAGGTACTGAAGGTGGATACCGAAGTTAAACGGATGAGGTTGAAGAGTTCGTTGCGGATCTTAAGGCTTTGTTGAAGGAATCTGAGGATAAGGCACTAGTGGAAAAAGGGTCATTTGCATCGCACTTTTAAGCACATTTGCGTCGCACATCGTGCGTGGCAAAAGCTCTCGACGCAAATGACTAAAAGTTATTTGCGTCGCACATTTGTGCGACGCAAATGAACCTTATTTGCGTCGCACATTTAGCTAATGTGCGACGCAAATAACTTTTCAGGCATGGTGCTGAAAGTCATTTGCAACGCACATTAGCTAAATGTGCGACGCAAATAAGGTTCATTTGCAACGCACATTTAGCTAATGTGCGTTGCAAATGACTTTTCAGCACCATGCCTGAAAAGTTATTTGCGTCGCTCATTAGCTAAATGTGCGACGCAAATAACTTTTTAGGCATGGTGCTGAAAAGTCATTTGCAACGCACATTAGCTAAATGTGCGTTGCAAATGACAATTTTAGCGCCAAAAAATTAAGTCATTTGCCTCGCACATTGAGCTAACGTGCGTTGCAAATGACTTATTTTTTTTTTAAAAATATTCGTTTTTTAATATTTTAGTTGGAAATTCCGACATGATCGTCTTTGAAATTAGACGCTTCATTCCCAATACCGGGAATACATTTATAATTAATACCTGTCACTAAAGTTTACAACGTAATTAACGTTCCCAATAAAAGGCAATTAAATTCGTCATAGATCGATCAACCAACATGTTACAACAAACATAAAATTATTACAACAAAGGTACGTAGCTAGCTAGAGATCAAGTTCATATTACAAATTAAGCTAAAAATTCGACATTGATCATGAAGTAATCTGCCCAAAAATCTTTCACCTCATTAATCTCCTCCGGTGAATAGGGCAATGTTCTTGAAAAATCCTAAAAAAGTGTAAATAATTCAATTTATCAACGATTGATCAATATAATAGTTTTGTGTACTTCAATTTATTATATAAAGTACGTAGTTTATGAGAACATACCTTAGTAAGATCTTGACTATTACCATGATTCATTATTATGTCGTACATAAAACGCATGACGTAGTAGCCACAATCTAGTGATCCCGGTTGTTGAGCACACTAAATGCATTAAAATAAATAACACAAGTAAAATTTCTATCACATTGTATGTTATAATTTTGAAAAACTTATTTCTTAGGTAAATAATAAACTAATTATATATATATATACCTGTGCTGGAATCCATGTTAATTTAGTTCCCTTAGATTGTCCACCTAGTCTCTTGTAACTCCGAAAAGCACTACACATTCGATAAAATATGCAATTATATATACTTTGTTTACACATGTAAATGCAAAGAATATTTTACATGTAAGTGCAATTATATACTTTATTTACACATGTAAATGCAATTATATACGTAGTAGTCACATTTAAGGCTAATTGGGTCGTTCTAGGTCATTTTTAGGCAAAAATGATGTTTTCGAACCCAACTTTGAACCAAAGAACCTAAGGAATGTTTTCAAACTTATTACACGTCTCATATGCATAGTTATAACTTTCTAAGGCCCTTTACAATCTATTATTTCACATTTAAGGCTATTTGGGTCGTCCTAGGTCATTTTTAGGCAAAAATGATGTTTTCGAACCCAACTTTGAACCAAAGAACCTAAGGAATGTTTTCAAACTTATTACACGTCTCATATGCATAGTTATAACTTTCTAAGGCCCTTTACAATCTATTATTTCACATTCAAGGCTATTTGGGTCGTCCTAGGTCATTTTTAGGCAAAAATGATGTTTTCGAACCCAACTTTGAACCAAAGAACCTAAGGAATGTTTTCAAACTTATTACACGTCTCATATGCATAGTTATAACTTTCTAAGGCCCTTTACAATCTATTATTTCACATTTAAGGCTAATTGGGTCGTCCTAGGTCATTTTTAGGCAAAAATGATGTTTTCGAACCCAACTTTGAACCAAAGAACCTAAGGAATGTTTTCAAACTTATTACACGTCTCATATGCATAGTTATAACTTTCTAAGGCCCTTTACAATCTATTATTTCACATTTAAGGCTATTTGGGTCGTCCTAGGTCATTTTTAGGCAAAAATGATATTTTCGAACCCAACTTTGAACCAAAGAACGTAAGGAATGTTTTCAAACTTATTACACGTCTCATATGCATAGTTATAACTTTCTAAGGCCCTTTACAATCTATTATTTCACATTCAAGGCTATTTGGGTCGTCCTAGGTCATTTTTAGGCAAAAATGATGTTTTCGAACCCAACTTTGAACCAAAGAACCTAAGGAATGTTTTCAAACTTATTACACGTCTCATATGCATAGTTATAACTTTCTAAGGCCTTTTACAATCTATTATTTCACATTCAAGGCTATTTGGGTCGTCCTAGGTCATTTTTAGGCAAAAATGATGTTTTCGAACCCAACTTTGAACCAAAGAACCTAAGGAATGTTTTCAAACTTATTACACGTCTCATATGCATAGTTATAACTTTCTAAGGCCCTTTACAATCTATTATTTCACATTTAAGGATAATTGGGTCGTTCTAGGTCATTTTTAGGCAAAAATGATGTTTTCGAACCCAACTTTTAACCAAAGAACCTAAGGAATGTTTTCAAACTTATTACACGTCTCATATGCATAGTTATAACTTTCTAAGGCCCTTTACAATCTATTATTTCACATTTAAGGCTATTTGGGTTGTCCTAGGTCATTTTTAGGCAAAAATGATGTTTTCGAACCCAACTTTGAACCAAAGAACCTAAGGAATGTTTTCAAACTTATTACATGTCTCATATGCATAGTTATAACTTTCTAAGGCCCTTTACAATCTATTATTTCACATTTAAGGCTATTTGGGTCGTCCTAGGTCATTTTTAGGCAAAAATGATGTTTTCGAACCCAACTTTGAACCAAAGAACCTAAGGAATGTTTTCAAACTTATTACACGTCTCATATGCATAGTTATAACTTTCTAAGTCCCTTTACAATCTATTATTTCACATTTAAGGCTAATTGGGTCGTCCTAGGTCATTTTTAGGCAAAAATGATGTTTTCGAACCCAACTTTGAACCAAAGAACCTAAGGAATGTTTTCAAACTTATTACACGTCTCATATGCATAGTTATAACTTTCTAAGTCCCTTTACAATCTATTATTTCACATTTAAGGCTAATTGGGTCGTCCTAGGTCATTTTTAGGCAAAAATGATGTTTTCGAACCCAACTTTGAACTAAAGAACCTAAGGCAAAAATTTTGGCAAAAATGGCATTTTCATATGCATACTTTACTTACTTGTTTAGTGGCTCCTTAATCATCAAATTTCTCTTCTTCTGTTGAGAATCAAATATGTAGACCTCACGTTTAGACAAGCAAAGAACTAAAAGCATCCAGTGACTCCTACATACAAACAATAAACGTATGTAGTTAGAAAAAAAAAAGTTAAATTTATAACAATCAATTAAAAACGAAGTTCAAAGTAATTTTCATACTTTTCGTAGTATGGACATAAGATGAATGTCTTAGAACTAAGTGCACTCATGGACCTCGTCATATACAATAGAATTCGATCTGCATCGGACTTTAACATGGTGGCCGAGATCATCTCCGGGCACATGAATCCAATACTATTGGGGTGACAATCATCGTGAAAACACAACTCACTCAAAGCCCTATAATATAGAGTGTAAGAACGTTAAGACAATCATAAAAATCAAATTTAGGGGCAAAATATGAATTTAGGTAACTCACGTAGCAAAAACTTGTATTATTGATATATTGAGCCATGCTCCCGAGAGAAGTTGATCGGTGTCTTCAACGGTGACACTAATTTCAAAGTCCTTTTCCATATTGAATGTCCTTTTAGTGCAATGTACCTTAACGTGCTCCCCTTCTTTTAATCCCAACATCATAGTTTTCATCACATTGCACTTACCACTCAAATTTTGCACTTTATAATTTTCAAGGAAATAGGTTTTTGATTTAGTGTTGGACGCTTTTGTTCCACTTCCCCCAACCACTATCTCTTTCCCTCTGTTCCCTTTCCCTTTAGGCTCTTTACTTGTAGGCTTGTTTACCTGAGGTATGATTTTCAAATAACGATATACATATTAGTGAGCATACATGGTATAATAGTTCTACTTCAAATTATCATGCATATGTTAGTTACCTCCTCATTCGTAAGCGACACCAAATGTTTTGGCCACTGAGTGAAGGTACCATGAGCTTGAGCAAGTTTCTTAATATATTGAGAAGGCACGGGGACGGGAGCTTCTTTGTACGCGGGCTCAAAATCATCAACGCTCACTTTCACGTTATCGGACGTGACGTCGTTGTGGTGATCAAGGAGCAACTCTGGACATATGGTACCATAGGCAACAAAGACTTTCTCCGAGCCTATGTTCAGGTATAGATGGCACGGGACAGGTTCCTTATTATTTATTTTGAACAATAACGCAAATACAATGTAACATGTTAGAAAAGTTCAATAGAATTAACTAGAAACAAAGTACTTGAAAAACACAAATTATCATACCGTAATGTCGGCAAATGGATCTAAACCCCCGGAACGACAACTACTATGAACATTTGCGTCTATCCTCATATGGCTTGGTATTTGGACACCAAGTTCTTTAGCAAATGTGATAAATTTCTCCATGACCATGGCATCCATCTTGGAGTTCATCTCTTGTATTGTCTCATCTTTGACCCTTTTGGTCACTCTTGCTTCCATTTCCTCCATCTCCGCATCTCCATACCGTCGAAAGCTACGCCGCTCTCCGGTCCCCCACACAGCTTTGATGCCTACTCCACCACCAAATGTTAGTGGTCTCCCTTCTTTAGTCTTACCAAGTGCACGAGATAAGACATCATCTCGTGCACTTTTGGGAACAAATTCCCCTTCATCTTGTTTCCTTTTCCATTCATCCTACATGAAATCAAATGGTTTTGAGAAAAGTTCAACACTTGGTTTCATATTTAAGAACATATATGAAATTAGAGGAATCACAACATTACGCAAAATTGTTAAATGAACTTACAATATTTTCTTTGACCTTTTGTGTGCCCTCATCCGGCAAGTAAGGATTTCCTTTCTCATCTGGTTTCGATCTTGCAAGAAGCCATAAACATGTCCTACTCGGCAAACTTGAAGAAATTGTAGACGCAAAGGAACCTTCAGATGACGAAGAAACTGAGGGAATGTACCCTTTTCTCTGCCATTCACTTGTCATTTCAGCATATGATTTCTGTCCCATATGATGAGGATATATGTTGAAAGATTGACTTTGTCTTTCTTTCTCACTTATTTCCTAATTTTAGGGGGGTAAAAGAAATTATTACAACAAAATAAAACTTAGATTATAACAAGACTTTAAATAAGAATAATTTTTATACCTCAGCTTCTTCGGAGGTACGTATCTTCACAAATTCCTTCCATATATCCTTAGTTATATAACTATACAAATCATATGGCATCTTTTCATCTTTTGGCCTTTTCCTTGTACCCCGAATCCAACCAGTCGTCAATCTTGATTTGAATTCCCTCCAACGCTTATCACAACTCTTTAAGACAACTTCTTTCTTAGTTTCATCTGTGATATGAAATTCTCTCTAAATGAAAGAAAAAGAAAAGGAACAAGAAAGTCTTTTAGCACATGAAAAAGACACGTAGATATGTACAACTGAATTTCCAAAATAAAACCGGTTACCTTGACGTCTTCCCACAAAGTGTCTTTTATTCCTTGTGAAACATCTTCCCAGGTTCTGATCAATATTGAAACCTTTGCGCGACTTATCTCGCCAATGTGATTCTTGTAATCCGTTGCCCATTTCCCTGTGGGTCGGTCCAAGTGATCCCATTCAATTTTTCTAGGAACCCCGGGCATGGATTTTATTCCTTTTGTAGGGCCTCTTGGCTTCTTTTTTTGCTTTTGGGGCACTTGATTTGGTGATTTGTTAGAAGGACCTGAATTTGCGTGTTGATCTTCATCCATGCCTGACGCTACTGCATTGGAAAATCATCAAAATTACATACCTTCAAAAGCAGGATTTTAAAATAAAAATAAAGAACTGACCAGTTCTGTGCACTGATCTGCACAGCTCAGATCAGAACTGTGCAGATCAGTGCACAGAACTGGTCAGAACTGATCAGTTCTGTGCACTGATCTGCACAGCTCAGATCAGAACTGTGCAGATCAGTGCACAGAACTGATCAGAGCTGACCAGTTCTGTGCACTGATCTGCACAGCTCAGATCAGAACTGTGCAGATCAGTGCACAGAACTGATCAGAGCTGATCAGTTCTGTGCACTGATCTGCACAGCTCAGATCAGAACTGTGCAGATCAGTGCACAGAACTGATCAGAACTAACCAGTTCTGTGCACTGATCTGCACAGTTCTGATCTGAGCTGTGCAGATCAGTGCACAGAACTGATCAGAGCTGACCAGTTCTGTGCACTGATCTGCACAGCTCAGATCAGAACTATGCAGATCAGTGCACAGAACTGATCAGTTCTGACCAGTTCTGTGCACTGATCTGCACAGTTCTGATCTGAGCTGTGCAGATCAGTGCATAGAACTGGTCAGTTCTGATCAGTTCTGTACAAATGCTGGGGAATGAATTTGAATATGCAAAATTTTGGTCCACAAACCCACCCAAAAACAGATTGTTCTTTAAAGATTAAGCAACAAAGAAAGCACAACCAAGCTCCTGAAATAACCTTCAGATACTAACAACCAGCAATTAGATGGTACACAGGAACTTAGCAGACACTTAAATCCAAATAAGATGTTTTTTTTCCGGGTTGGGAGGTAGTTTGGGAGTGCAAACATGGATGACATAATATCCAGCTCCATGAGCATAATATAGAGACCAGTTGCATAAGAATTCAAGGAGTATGGAAATTCCCTGAATAAAGAAGTATCAGGTGTAACCATCCATCATCCTTTGAACAACCACCACTATCCTAAAGCCTCGTACTAATCTATTATTCCACATTTAAGGGTAATTGGGTCGTTATAGTACATATTTAGGCAAAAATGACATTTTCGAACCCAACTTTGAACCAAAGAACCTAAGGAATGTTTTCAAACTTATTACATGTCTCATATGCATAGTTATAACTTTCTAAGCCTCGTAATAATCTATTATTCCACATTTAAGGGTAATTGGGTCGTTATAGTACATATTTAGGCAAAAATGACGTTTTCGGACCCAACTTTGAACCAAAGAACCTAAGGAATGTTTTCAAACTTATTACATGTCTCATATGCATAGTTATAACTTTCTAAGCCTCGTAATAATCTATTATTCCACATTTAAGGGTAATTGGGTCGTTATAGTACATATTTAGGCAAAAATGACATTTTCGAACCCAACTTTGAACCAAAGAACCTAAGGAATGTTTTCAAACTTATTACATGTCTCATATGCATAGTTATAACTTTCTAAGCCTCGTACTAATCTATTATTCCACATTTAAGGGTAATTGGGTCGTTATAATACATATTTAGGCAAAAATGACATTTTCGAACCCAACTTTGAACCAAAGAACCTAAGGAATGTTTTCAAACTTATTACATGTCTCATATGCATAGTTATAACTTTCTAAGCCTCGTAATAATCTATTATTCCACATTTAAGGGTAATTGGGTCGTTATAGTACATATTTAGGCAAAAATGACATTTTCGAACCCAACTTTGAACCAAAGAACCTAAGGAATGTTTTCAAACTTATTACATGTCTCATATGCATAGTTATAACTTTCTAAGCCTCGTAATAATCTATTATTCCACATTTAAGGGTAATTGGGTCGTTATAATACATATTTAGGCAAAAATGACATTTTCGAACCCAACTTTGAACCAAAGAACCTAAGGAATGTTTTCAAACTTATTACATGTCTCATATGCATAGTTATAACTTTCTAAGCCTCGTAATAATCTATTATTCCACATTTAAGGGTAATTGGGTCGTTATAATACATATTTAGGCAAAAATGACATTTTCGAACCCAACTTTGAACCAAAGAACCTAAGGAATGTTTTCAAACTTATTACATGTCTCATATGCATAGTTATAACTTTCTAAGCCTCGTACTAATCTATTATTCCAAATTTAAGGGTAATTGGGTCGTTATAGTACATATTTAGGCAAAAATGACATTTTCGAACCCAACTTTTAACTAATCTACAAATTAACTTGGTGAAAAAATAGTTGCCAAAATAGTACCTATCTCACTATTTCTCTTTTTCAACATAAAATCCTTCATCATGATCTCGGCGTGTATAACTCATGTCAACATCGTCAATCATTTGAGGGATATGCCAGGAGGAAGGTGGAATCTCATTAAACTGCTCATCATACTCTTCTTCATCATCTACATCCTCAACGCCAAGTATTCTTCTTTTGCCTTCCAGAACAACTGACCAACTACGATCGGCAGGGTCAACCATGTAAAAGATTTGTTTTGCCTGTGATGCTAATATGAAAGGATCTGCAAGATGCCCAACTCGACTAAAGTTTACAAGTGTCAGGTACCCATGTTCATCCTTTTTGACACCGCTACTAATATCAACCCACTTGCACCGGAATAGAGGAATCTTAAAATACTTATATTCCAACTCTAATATTTCTTCAATGACTCCATAGTAAGAGTTCGTCTTATCTACAAGTGTTCTATCTTTTACACTAGCATACTCTGAAGACAAACATATTGCCGTAACACCACTATTTTGCATCGTCGTTTTGTCATCTTGTCGCTTCGTGTAAAAAGAATAGCCATTGATGTCGTACCCCTCATAAGATATGACTTGACATTTAGGACCATATGCCAACCATCTCACCATGTCAGATACCTCATTAGGCGTGTCGGAAAATTGATCCATCACTTGACGCTTGAACCATGTGAGGAATGAACGATTATGCTCTTTTCTCAGTTGAGGACCATTTTTTGAAGGATATTGCTCTCTAAGAAAGTTCATGTGCTCAGCCACGTATGGATGGACTTCACTAAGACTTTGCACCACAAACAGCTCAACCTTACACATCATTTCAGAACTGATTGATATCCTTTTCTTGCCAATTGTACCTTGACCCCCAAGTCTCCCATCATGTCTAGACTCTGGTACTCCGACTTCTTTCAAACGTGCCATATATTGAGAAACCCATGCAGCAACTTCCTCCGCGACGGTTCGTTGGACAATACTAGCTTCAGGTTTGGCCGGATTCATCACTCTATTTTTCAAGGTACCCATTTCCCGTTCAAAGGGATACATGTACCTCATACAAACTGGCCCACAAAGCTTAATTTGACGAACAAGATGAATAATCAAATGAGGCATCATGTCAAAGAATGATGGCGGAAAATACTTTTCAAACCGACACATGGTCTCAAGTACATCAGCCTGCAAATCATCCAGTATTGTTGTATTGATCACCTTGCTACAAATTGTGTTGAAAAAGAAACACAATCTTGTAATGGTATACCTCACTTGTGGCGGCAATATCCCTCGAATTGCAACCGGCAGCAATTGTTGCATCAACACGTGACAATCATGAGATTTCATTCCAACTAATTTCAAGTCAGACATGGACACAAGTCTACGAAAATTTGAAGAGTAACCGGCAGGGACCTTTAAGCCATGCAAAGACTCACAAAAGCTAACTTTCTCCTTTTTAGACAAGGTGAAACAAGCTGGGGGAAGGTACCAGCGTTTTCCCCTTTCTTGAGGTGCCAACTCGGAGCGACCCATAGCAGCCATATCTTGTCTAACTTTAGGCCCATCCTTCGTTTTCCCTTGCATATTCAACAATGTCCCAACAATGGCATCACAAACATTTTTCTCAATATGCATTACATCCAAACAATGCCTAACTTCCAAATCTCTCCAATATGGGAGATCCCAAAAGATAGACCTCTTCTTGTAACCACCACTTGGCTGACCTTTATAAGGCTTACCAAACTCTGTCTCAATGTCTTTAACCCGTTCATAAACCTCACACGCACATAAGGGGGCAGGAGCTTCTCTCATCTCCAATTCTCCATTAAAAGCTTCCTTCTCTTTTCGAAATGGATGATCTTCAGGAAGATACATCCGGTAATCCATGTACACATCTTTCCCACAAAATTTTAGGCGCCTCGAGACCAAATCATCATGACAAACTGGACATGCCTTCTTTCCCTTTACAGAATACCCTGACAAATTTCCATAAGCCGGGAAATCATTTATCGTACAAAAAATCATGGCACGTAAAGTGAAATTGGTTTTGGTGTATGCATCAAACATCAACACCCCTTCATCCCACAACAATTTCAAATCTTCAATGAGTGGCTCTAGATACACATCTATGTCATTTCCGGGTTGTTTAGGCCCAGAGATTAAGAGCGACAACATGATGTATCTACGCTTCATGCATAACCAAGGAGGCAAATTGTATATGGTGAGAAGAACCGGCCAAGTGCTATATTGGGTACTAAGTGTCCCAAATGGGTTCATTCCATCCGTGCAAAGACCAAGCCTGAGATTCCGAACTTCTTCCCTAAAGACCTTGTACTTTCGATCAATGTTCCTCCATTGTGGAGAATCAGCAGGATGCCTCATTAACCCATCTTTCTTCCTCCCCTCGGCATGCCACCTCAAGAGTTTTGCAGTTTTCTCTTCTGAGAAAAGGCGCTTAAATCTTGGTATAATTGGAAGATACCAAAGCACCTTAGCCGGAGAAGGTTTCTTCTTAGTTGATGTTGCATCATTCTCCACGATCTTGTAACGGGACAATCCGCATCTTGGACACTCATGCAGATTTGCATACTGCTTTCGATACAACACGCAATCATTTGGACACGCGTGTATCTTCTCATAATCCATACCCAAAGGACACATAAGCTTCTGGGCCTCATAGTTAGACCTTGGAAGTTTGTTTCCTTCAGGAAGATTACCAGACGTGGCCTCCAAAAACTGTGAAAAACTCTTGTTGGTCCAACCGTTTTCCACCTTTAAGTTGAAATATTCGATGACGGCACCAAGTACAGTTTGTGTAGAACCAGGATATAATGGTGTTGCGGAAGCTTTGATTATACTATCATACATATGGGGACGCTCAACGAAATGATGGTCTTCCACATCATGCATCATATCATCTATCCTATCTTTCTCCTCTTCTTCCTCACTTTCAACACCAATATCATCCTCAATTTCATTATCATCACCATTATCACAATGATTATGCTGACTCGAGCTCGGCATACTAGAACTTGCCCCATGATCTATGCTCTCACCATGCCATGTCCACATCGTGTAGTTACCCTTAAAACCGCGACGAACTATGTGATCAACAATATCATCAATATCCCGATACCCCCTTGAATTATTGCAATCACAACAAGGACACAGAATTAAACTTGATTCATGTTCTGATTGATGTTTCAAGGCAACCTTAATGAACTCTTGAATCCCTTGTAAGAACCTTGTAGAAAATCGTTTACTACCATACATCCAACTCCGATCCATTTTCAACCACTAAAGATAAAACAATATGACCAAATTTTGTCAAAGGTTAGAATATAAACTAGGCTATTCATATCATTATAAATCCATGGCTTCCAACAAAACCTACCATAACTAATAACAAGTTCCCATAGTACAATTCATTTCACATCACAAATTCACAAACCCGAATTTTGTAGCAAACCCAAAACATCATTTCATAACCTACACAAACCATCTCATAAACCTACACAAACCCAAAAATTCATTTCATAACCTTAATTCAACAAAACCTAATTGTAATAAACAAATAATTTCAACAAAACCAACTATTACAATTCACCAAAAACTACAATTAAAATTCAACAAAACCTAAATCTTAAATGTGCACAATTAAAATTCAATTAAATAATATCCACAATTAAAATTCAATCTTAAAATTCAACTAAAATGTACCATTAAAATTCAAACATAATATCCACAATTATAATTAAAATGCACAATTAAAATTCAATTAAATAATATCCACAAAATAAAATTTAAATGTACCTAATTAATCGATGGAGCAATTGAAGAGAGGAGGGCCAGCGGCGTGGCAGCCGACGGCGTTAGCAAGCAGCGGCGACAGTGACCTGTGAAGAGGCCGGGGGTTGAACGACGATCAGGGGGCGGCGACGAGCAGGAAGTTGGAGGACAATGAGCTGTGCGAAGAGGAGGTTGACGCGGCAGGAAGACGAACAGCAGGTCGAGGAAGACGGAGGTTGACGGCGGAGGACGAGGTTGACGGCGGAGGACGAGGAAGGCCGAGGAAGTTGGAGGAAGGAATTGAAGCAGTGAGGGGTGAAGCTTTTGCAATTGGGTTTCAATTTAGGTCGCTGTGGAATATCGCATTGGAGAGCTAGCTAGCGCCAACAAAATTAAATTTTAGAAAAAATTCAAAACATCATTTGCGTCGCAGAATTACTAAACTGCGACGCAAATGACTCTAGGATGCCCCCCAGAGTCATTTGCGTCGCAGATTAGTAAATCTGCGACGCACTTGATTGAGTTAATTGCGTCGCAGTTTTACTAATCTGCGACGCAAATGACTCTGGGGGGCATCCTAGAGTCATTTGCGTCGCAGTTTAACAAAGCTGCGACGCAAATGACTAAATTTTATGCTAAAATTTGTCATTTGCGTCACATGTTTAGAATGGCGTGGCAAATGCGGGGATGCAAATAAGCCTTTTTCCACTAGTGAGGTGAAGCAAATGGATGAGAAAATGGATGAATTGGTGAAGAAATTGACAGAATCTGATAAATTGATCGGAGTTTTGATGGAGAAAGTTACAAAGAGAGAAGCTGTTATTCCAGCAGCTATGTTGAGGAGAAGAAAAGTAATAACAAATTCAAAGGATTGAAGACTCAATTACCTGTTATTTGGAGCTATTTTTGCTAGTGTTCTGGTCGTCGTCATCGTCCCTGCTTGCTACATTAGGCAGAAGTAGAAACAACTACAAAATGTAGTGTGTTTAACAGAGATAATTTTGTTTGGTTGAGAGTTTGATGGTTATTATGGGCTAGTAATAATCTAGTTATTTGTTAAATTTTGATGTTAGTTGCCGTTGTTTGTTCTCTGGCGTTTTTTGCTGTTATAGCAAGCAGATTTGGAAATATCTCCCTGGTTTGTTTCTGGTCTTGAGATTATTGAGTTTTTTATCTCAGTTTTGTTCTATGATAAATGATTATTATTGTTGGGGCCTTGATTTGGAATAGTTTCCTGTTGAATTTTTCAAGCTTGATGTTAAGAGTTTATTTCATTTATCTCATTTGGTATCGGAAATACCATGTTTGAGTTGGTGAATTATCTAATTTTGTTTCTATTTTGTCCTCTTATCGTTGCCTCATTGTACCATTAATGTAGAATTTTC
This sequence comes from Spinacia oleracea, assembly GCF_020520425.1. Taxonomy (NCBI): domain Eukaryota; kingdom Viridiplantae; phylum Streptophyta; class Magnoliopsida; order Caryophyllales; family Amaranthaceae; genus Spinacia; species Spinacia oleracea. The sequence goes on from NC_079490.1 coordinate 54,339,033, forward strand.
ATGAAAATATTAGGGTCCTAAAGATTCATCGAAATGCATTCGTGTGAGGCCTAGTTCGTCAGGGAATCAAACTAAGGGCAGAACTTTCAAGAAGCGGGAAGTTCGGGATGAAAAGCCATTTGATAAGAGGGGCGCTCACTGGCCAGAGCATCTTGGAAAGTTCCTTAGGTAAGATCATTTGTCTGTCAGACTATGTCTTCCATAGTATTGATGCGAAGACTGGTTACCATTTTATATCTGTAATGGGGACATAATGAATAAGGTGCATATTGCTAATTAAAGAGAGGAGAGATAGGGTATATTTGGTTGTAATTTGCAAATTGTTCCTGCCAAACTCTTGTACAAGACTTGAATTGGATAGATAAAAACATCGGTATCTGTTCTACATTACAGACATGAGTTCCTTTTACATTTCTTTTCATTGTCTCTCTCTTCTTTGTTTGGCTACTGTTGTTTCTTTCTAGTTTTGATTTGTTTTCATGTGGTTACTCAAAGTTCCATATTGGGGCTCAGTTAGATTCAAAAGTTGTTATTGAAGATGATTGTGACAACTTATTGCCAAATCAGCGGCGTAATCCATTATTTTTTTAGTGCTTCATGTATTTCAATTGTTTTGGGGTCTTGGGGATGGATCGAAGAGGGCTGGAGTTCATAATTCTCGTTGAATGTTGTTAAGCCTTTTGCCTAATTTGAGGTAACTAGGTGTCATTTTGAAAGCTGGTTGGAATATAGATGTATAATTTAATTATATAATATGAAAAGAGTTTGAGTTATATAGGTGTATGAAATGTTGGAATAAAGATAAAAAGATTATGTTATCTTTTATCTCTTATATTGTACATCCATTTCGGACTAAGATTCATTTCCTTTGGTGGTGCAGCAAGTAAATTACAGTAATGCTAGAAAATGAGAAAAAGAAGGTTGGTTTCAGCAATTTAGAGGATCTTTGCAGATAGCTCCTAGGAGAAAGTGGCTGATGTAAGTGGACTTTATTGCTTCAAGATTTTATTATTCATTGATCATTTTTAGATTTCTAACTTTGAGTTTAAACGATTTCTACATTCTACCTCAGAAATGTAATTTACTGTTCAGTTTATTGGGGATTCGATATTCAGTTTATTATTTGGAGTTCTTTCATTTTCCATTCTTCCTTTGCTTGCTCCCTTTATTTGATGATTCAAGTTAGTTGTCAGAGATATCACTTCTCTAATAACTTAAGAATTTAACCTTTTTTGGTTTTTCTATCAATAATTTTATATTAGGGGATAAGATTTCTGAAACTAGCTGGATTTTGACTGTTGCTTGCAGTTACATGGAAACCCGAACTGCTAAATTCAATCTTGCGGAAGTTCTTGAGGCTGTCATGAGTCAGATAACACCCTTTAGCCAGGAAAGCCAAGTGCAGCTCATGCGCAATTTGCCTGCTGGTTTGTCCTCTATGTATCTGATGGAGACAATTTGAGGCTACAACAAGTCCTTTCATATTTTTTGGCAGTTGCTATCCGTTTTACCCCTGCATGTTCATATGTGTTGTGTTCTATTTTTCTTTATGTACTAATTCCTCTACATTTGTCTAACATACAGATTTAGGGATCAGAAGCATAGCTTGTGGTTGTCCCGGCCTTGGAATGATTAGCATATCAATGAAGATGCAAGGTTTAAATGAGGCTATATTGATTATATATATTTCTTGTACTTGTACAATTTTCAGATATATATGTAAATTTTTTGGATATATGTTCATGATAGATCATGAACGATTTTGTAGAAGAGTTTTTAGTTGAATATATAATAGTTGGTGCTTTATTAAAGTTGATTTTTTAATGTAAGTTTAATAGCAGGTACTGAATTAACGTTTTTTTTAAAAAAAAAAAAATACATGAAAAGAGACCCGTTATTCGTAAAAAGGGCTCTCTAGGCATAATACTAAAAAGTTCAAAGAGACCCCATATCTTACATATGGGGTCCGAGGTTATTAGAAAAGAAATTAATAAAAAAATCAAAGAGACCCCATATCTTACATATGGGGTATGAGGTTATTAAAAAAAAAAAATCAAAGAGACCCCATATCTTACATATGGGGTCAGAATATTTTTAATAAACAGACCCCATATCTTACATATGGGGTCTCTTTCCCTTCTAAAATATTTTCCTAAAGGCCTACGTAAGAGACCCCTTTTCTTACATGAAGGGTCTCCAACTTTTAACAAACAGACCCCATTTCTAAGAGGGGGTCTCTTTTAAAAAGAGACCCCCCCATCTAGAGACCCCCTCAGAGGAGGTCTCTTATGCCTTTTTGGACGGGTCTCTTTGCCCATTTTTGTAGTAGTGAATATTCGTTGAATTCTTCTTCCGAGTCTGAGTCTTCTTTCATGTCTTCATCTTGATGAGGCTCACTTGCCGCCTCACCATCACCTCAAAACTCCACATCTGAATCACTAGAGATCTCAATGGTAAGCTCATGGGCCTCTAGGTTAGGGTTTTCTGCCTCAACTCATATATTCTCATCCTCAACGGCTACATCATTTCCCTCTAGATCAGAACCCACTTTCTGCTACCTTAACAATGGTGGTCATAATCACTGACTCGTATCTCCACCTACCATTCCTAGTCTCATACTTGGCCAAATTTGGTGTTCCATTATCAAAATGCATGTCTTTAAATTTTTCTTTGAGTTCTAGGTATGGAAATTTTTTTAGGTAAACAATTAATAATAGTGGCTGCTACGGTATCTTTTCTCATTAAGATAGGTTGCTCTTGAATCCTAGCAACATATTCACATCCAAACACAACTTTCTTCACGTAAATATCAGGGGTTTCTATATCAAGTTTCTCGAAGGATCCTATGTTGGTGTACTTGGAAAGAAACATTTTATTCCTGAAATAAACAATTCCGGGTCTCACTAACGACTTTCCAACCAAATCATAAACAAAGTTCAATAACGCAATAAGTTTGGAGGAAGGAAACAATTCTTTATGCACATTTAAATGCAACACTTATACAATTAGCACACGCACGTACATAACAATCAATTTCTTATGCTAACCTTGACTAGCTACTAATGCACATATAGTACTATCTTATATGCCCTTCTTATACTACCCATCTCTCATAAACTAAAGCATTGGAATAATTTAAATAACAAAGTAAAAGGACGATAATATAAAAAAATTATACCATAGAATAATAATATAAATAAAAATATAAAATAAATAAAGTAAAATAAATTAAGGAAATGCGTAACGAATAAATTCGAAAATAAAGTTATTAATTCGAAAAAGATTTATATTTTCTAAATAACGAATTCTAACTCTTGAAACAGCTAAAAAAAAATTTAAAAAAAAATTTAAAAAATTTGAACTTCTTTTAAAAAAAGTGTACTCATTATTTTTGAATAATAAATAATAAGAAAAATAAAAATGTCGAAAGTATCACTTTAACTTGAATATATAATTTAGTTTCGAACTTAAATAAGAAATATTATATTCTTTCAAACAAGATAACAGGAAATCGGCCCCCCAAAAAAAAGTACCAATTTTTGAACACAATAATACGTAGGAGCTCGATTTTAAGAAATTTATTTTAAATAACTAGATAGTTAGGAGCCTAAAATTTTTATTAAAGTAAAACCTTAGCTTCTAGATACCACTTTGTAACACCCCGAAAATTCTCCCTTTTCTAAAGTACTCTTTTAATATAAAACATAGAGAATTATCAAGGCATTATCACCCGTGTGAAAACGTAACGGCTTATTCAGAATTTTGCAGCGGAAAACACAAAACTAACTTTTAGGTTCATAAATAATCGATTACATATTAAGTCCAAAACCAATTAACGGAAATAAGGAAATACGAATAGTATGACAAGTTTCAAATCCAAATTAACAAACCAAATCACTTGACAAAACAAATCTAACTACAAGCTCTCTAATCCCGATCCCAATGATGCATCATCTTCAAACCTGTAGATGGGCAACTCTTATTGATCCTTAGAGACTGCTCACCAAAGATGGGTCATCACAGGATCAATAAGGCATAGCCATGATCAACACACACAAACAAAGCACGTAATCAGCAAAGCTGAGTACTACATGCTAAAAGCAATAATAATCCTAACATGATACTATCAAACGAACCATCCTAACATGATACTAATGAACATAAATAAGGGCAGACAAACATGATAATTTGACGACCATACTTAACTAGACTAGGCTAGATTGGACTAGACTTTTATAACAATAATATTATTTTAATTGAAATAGGCAATGTACTGAGTTTTCTAGCTAGAGGCTTCACTAAGGAAGACGAGGTACGGGCGCGACTCCGTAACCTCAGTGACCTGCGATATCGAGGAACGTTTGAATAAAAATAGGACACGGTGATCAATCCGGTCCGAGATAAAGGCCATGGGCTACCACCATGAACCCCAACTCCTGTTTGTCCGTCACTTTAGACGTGCACAGTCTAAAGCTATTGCTACTCAGTTTCACTTTACATGATTTACAAGTTGACAACCTGTTATGACTCAACAATCACATAAGGCATACAATCCACATTTATTCACAATTGTTTTTATCTTTGAATTAAGTAAGTGATCACAAATGTATCAAACAAGACTCATTCGAATTAAATTCAACCTTTTCTTTAATACTGATCAACCCCTCTATATGGGTATAAGGTTTCAACTTACTAAACAAGGTCCTCGGCCCTCATAAAGTAGTGAAAAGCTAAAAGGGAACAACGATCAATCGATCTGAATCATTATATATAAAACAATCTAGTGTTCCCAATCAAACATGTTTGCATCAATCGTCTACTAACATGTTATTATTCTCATAATGAAATATATATGTTCAACATGTCCATCCAACAATATTAAACATGAAATTCCAACATAATCAAGTCCATCAACAAATTTCAACTTGGTTTCAACAGATAACACACATTCCAAGCACACAGGAATGTACGTACCTTGTGTAAACAAACTGCAAGACCACTTTAATAATTCAAAAGTCGCCTACGGAGAATTCTCCACCTAACAACAACCAATATAGACTCATATCAATTCATATTGAATTTTCAGCAACATTAGGGAGCTTCAAACCCTTCCTTAACATAATTAGAACATTTTCCAATATCGAAACTTGAATATTTGATTTCCTAGCATCATAATTATTATATTAATTATTGAAATTCGTTGAAAACTATTCAAAGCATCATACTTTAAATTTTCAGCAATATAACTAATTTCAAACTACTCCAAAACATAATTAACATGTTTGAAATCATAAAAACAATAACTTTAATAGCTTGTAATCATCCTATCGTGAATTTAAAATATTAAAACCTTAAAATTCATGCTTTAAATAATTCAAATTCTCGTTTTAAACAATTTATGAAATCTGAAAATTAATAATTCAATTATGCAATCATGTAAATATGAATTTCGTAAATAAATCATAGAATCATAAACTTAACTCAAGAAAAACCTAAATTGAATTAATAAAATATCATTAAACCATTCAATTAGCTTAAGGTTTTAAAGGAATTAACCAAAATAAAGAGGAGAGAAGGAACTGCCGGCGACTAGGGTGTGGCTGGGCGGCGGCGTAGGGGTGCGGCAGTCGCGGAACGGCGGCCGAACGATGGTGGTTGCTGTTGAACAAAAGAGCAACGCTTAAAGGGAAGAAAGACCGAAAGCAAGACGGAAGAAAGAGAGCGAAAATAAAACAAAAGAGAACAAACAGGGAAGGAAGGGACTACCGTGCAGCGGCGACATGGTGAAGCGACGGCAAGTTTCGCGGTGGCTGTGCTGGCGGCGAGGAAAACTCGCGGTGGTTGTGTGTGGCTGAAAAAACAACAAAGATTAAGGGGAAGAAGAGAAAAATAAACCAAAAGAGAAGGAGAAGGACGAAAGGGGAGGGGAGAGTTATCGAACGACGGAGGAGGAAGCCGGGGGTGGTCGGGCGGTGGCACGGCGGCGGCTGAAGCAAGGGTGAAGGCTGAGTTTGGTGAGTTTTACGTGAAGAGGAAAGAACGTGCAGAGGAAGGAAGGGAAGACATACGTGAAAGAGAGGGAAGAGATATTAGAAAATTATGTGGGTTTGAGAGTGTATTTACTTGGGCTTTACTAATTGGGCTAGGGTTATATTTGTGTTCTAGTGTTTGAATCCAAAACCGATTAGAAATGTTTTTTGTTCAAATTCTTTCAAAGTATAATTCTAAAATTATTTTTGATTTCATAGATCATTGAAATATTTAAAATGTATAAAAATAAATATTCTTAAATTACATATTTATTTCTAAAATTCGTAAATTCTATTTAAATATAATTAAATATAAATTAAAATATATTAATAAAATGTATAAAATTACGGGGATTACATCGGGCGACTATGCTCTTGAGTCTCGACACCTTGAGTACTATCCCCTGGCTCTTCCCACATCATTCATCAATCTTCCCCTTGCCCAAGCGGCGGGAGAAGGAACTTGCTAGTCTTCCAAGACGGGAGGATGACGATCCTCCTTTTGACCTAGAGCGGTCAAGCACCGGACTGACCACACTCTCGTCACCTTCTTCATAATCAATTGATACAGGGTGTCTAGCTCTAGAACCTCGGGCTCCCGCTGGCCCGGAGAGAGAAATGTCCCTTTGGCTTGGACCTTTTATCCAATTTCTTGACACCAAATCCTAAACTCGACCCAACACATTAAGAACCGTGTAAAAATCTACCAACTAGGAATAAAAGCATTCTAATCTACAAGTTCCAATTTTATATGCCCCAATCAAGAATATTGCCTAAGAAAACCTAGAAAAATTTGCCTTGACGAAAAGGAAATCAAAACAAAAGGAAAAGGAAGAAAATAAGAAAACACACCAAAAAGGAAACAAAAAGAAACAAACAAAAAGGAAAAGAAAAGAAACTAAAAATCAAGCTAAGTCGAACTAAAAACAAAGAAACAAGCACATAATGGTATGATTTCATAGCAATGAGCATCAACAAGTAGGCATCCACACACAAAACTCCCCCCAAGCTAGAATTAGGCCATGTCCTCAAGGCCGAAAACTAAGCAAGGAGGGGCACAGCTACCCATCCAACCAAATGCCCCAACATGAAGTATGCCCGTCCCCTAAAGAATGCAATAGAGTTAGAAGGATGTTACCGGAAGTATCGTGGGAGCAAGTCCCGCAAAGAACCGTTAAAACCCAAATAAACTCACCAAAAATAGATGAACAAGGCACAAGGTGGAAAGTGTGAACCCACCGCAAAGAAACATACCAAAACAATGCTCAAAAACAAGGAAGAAAAATTGTTAGTAGACAAGGGCCAAATGGCCAAAACAAACCAAAAATATCATCAAAGACACATCATCATCATATATACAACCAAACGAAGGGGCAAGAATACCAACAACAACAACAAGCTGCAAAAGATCCCTAAGCAAACCCCCACTCCGCAATTCTCCCCCAACCTAATCGCAAGCATACCATCACATCAAGATGGGGGAGAAACGGAGGGAACCCTAAGAAGAAGGACTCGGGGCATGCGCCTTACCCTTAGAATCATAAATCCTCCAAAAGTCATCCCGCTCAAGGCGATGAGCACGAGCTGCATCGTCGGTGAAAGGGGTGACATTGTAGGTGGGGTCCACATCGGGCCCCGAAGCATCGGTGTAAGGCGGCCAACCATATTCGGGCCGAAGGGGGTAGTTTCCATGGGGTGGCTCTCCTCGCGGACCATCCCAACCTCCCATGTATCCCCTAGGCCACCCGGTGAAATCCTCGGGCCAACCATCTGGCCGATCAACCGGTGGGGGAGTGGGATACATGGGGTCACCTCGGTAGTCACTCCCGCCCATCATGGTATAATCATAAGGCGGAAAAGAGGGAGGAGTGACACCGGGTTGAGATGGGCCCGTCCAATACGGGTAGGTGGGTGTACGCTCCTCATTCCAACTAGGGATGGGCCCTTGTTGGGGAGGGTGATAAGGATAGTTGACATAGGGGGTAAAATCCCCTTTGTCAACATGGAAATTGTACACCCACCTACTGTAGTAGGACGAGTCATAATCGGGATAAGAATCCCCCGTGCGGCTCCCTCGAGAAGCAAGAGAAGCCAAGGTGTTAGCTTGGTTCTCTTGTCCTTGCAAGATAGCTGCAAGGGTAGATTGCAAGCCATGTAAATCAAAAGGAGAGGAAGAAGAGGACGTACCATCCTCATTAGGGGAAGGCTCCAAGATAGGAGGACCACGAGGAGGGGACTCCGGAGCGGGTTGAGGAGGAGGAAGCCGTTGTTCTTGGGCAATGAATCGTGGGTCACTGGGAAGCAAGTACCGGACATTAGGAGTCCAAGAAGTAATAGCGGGATCGGGAAGGATGCACCAATCTCGCTGCTTTACCGTCCAAATATACTTGTCGTCCTTGGTGGCCTTGATCCACTTGGCATTGGAGAGTGTCCTCAAGTCAAGGAACTCCCCTCCGGGAACCTCATCCAACTCAGCTAGGGTCTGCTCATAGGGATCACCGGGGAGTGCCCTCAAGAGAAGAGTGAGCATCCCACCTAAGAGAATATCCCCACTAGTCGGTTGCCCGTCCCGATGCTCAATGATTCGGGTGATCAACAGCTGCCCAAAATCCAAGATCCCTTCATCCTTTTCCGTGGCTAACCATAGGGCACCAAGTTCCCCACTTGACAAGGATCCGGTGGCCCCCTTTGCAAAGACCGCATATAGGAGCATGCGGTTCAAGTAACGGATGGCGGGGTGATGAAAAGAAGAAGACTTGGCCGAGGAGGAAATGAACATCTTCTCCTCTTCCGTGAGCTGTCCCCACCAAATATTCTCATCATAGGAGTCCGCACACTCCGCCACCGAATTAACGATCAAACCCCGGTTTGGGTAGATAGTGAAAAAATCATTGATCGCCTCGTCGGTGAGCACATGTTGATTATTGAATGCTTGAAAATGAAGCTCGACCGCCTCTTTTCCATTGTCATGAACTCGGCTCCTCCTAGCCGAGGAGAGAACCTCGAGAGTGACTCTCCTATATGTCTTGGCACTCATGGTCACAAAATCCTCAAGATCGAGCCCCGCAATCAAAGTGTTAAGCTCCTTCTCAAACCCCAAAGTTTGAACGGCCTTCTTGTCATAGAACTTTGTCGGGCGGATTTTCCGCTTAGACAATTCCTCATAGTAAGTCCAAGACCGTTGCTCCGGAAATGAAATTCCGTAAGTCTCGAAGGCCGGAGGGGTGATAGCCTTTCGCTTGTTCGCTTGGGAGTTGGGTCCCTTCTTTGATCGCTTGGTCATCATGATGAAACTGAAGCAGCAAAAATCTACACACAAGCAAGAAAAGAGACACAAGCCAAGGCAAAAGGAAAAAACTAAGTTAGTAAAAAAAAAGCTACAATCTACAATGAAAATTATCACCAACAAGTATCTCTTCACCACTCAAGTTCAATCTAAACAATCCTTATCAACCAATCCTCATCATCCAAAAACAACAACCCACTAAGAACTCCACCAACATTTCACCAAAAATCTACCAATAGACTAGTCTTTACGAATATTCACAATAAAACATGCATAACAAGTGTAGACTAGCAAGGAACAAACACAAAACCAAACATGCAAATCCAATTAATCAAAATAAAAGATTTCAGAATTTCACCCAAATAGTATGAACAATGAGCTTAAATGTAAAGAACAATGAAGAAAGAAGGGAAAGAAATCGTCACCACAAGTAAGGGAGGTAGACAAGATCACCCAAAAGCAAACTCCAAAGCTCCAATCACAACAAGGAATCACAAAATCAATGTTCACACAAACCCTAGAAATTGGGGGTTTTTGGGAAAAAAAATCTGAAATGATTGGTTTTGAAGTGAGGGATGAAGATGAATTTGTGAATGTGAGTGATTGAGAATGAAATGAGTGAGAGGGATTGAGTAGGAAATGCAATTTGAGGAGTTGGAGTAGAGAGAAAAGTAGAGAGATGGTGAAGAAATGAGAAATGAAGTGAAGAAATGAAAAGAAGGGGGACGGATTTTCCAATAAACTCGATCGCAGAACAGCTCCGCCCGACCCGTGCGAGCGCACAAAATATCCGTGCGATGGCACGGTTCGAGCTCGATCGCACACCCAGCAGCGCTCGATCGCACGAAACTGCTGGGAGCTACTGCCTCGAATTTCCAGTTTCGTGCGACCACACGAATCATTTATGCGATCGCACAGAGCTGGAATAATGCTTCTTGGCTTGCTCGACTAATGCACACCCATCTCATCATATTCATTATTAAAAGAAAATTAAAAAGATGAAAGCAAAAATTTAAGAACAAAAACAAATTAGGACAAGATTTAGACAACCGGATTGCCTCCCTGGTAGCGCTCGTTTAACGTTATTAGCTTGACGGACTCCCCCAAAAAGGTCAAGGGGGGTCGAACGCAACCAACCTAGGGTCCACACTAGTCAACATGCATTTTGTTTCCCCTTTGGGCACAAAGATCTTACCGACATCACCATTCAACAGGTGGAAACAAAACAAGCCACCAACATGCCCCTCCTCAGTATTCGATGGACTCTTCGCTTTCTTGGGATGCTTGGCTCTCTTAGCCGGTCCATGAAACACCTTGGAGGGCTGAGCACCATTATCATCATCAACATGCTCTTCAAACATCTCGGAGATGGCTAACACATCATCAAGCTCATCCCTAAGCGTCTTTGGGATTCCATGGACAATCTTGTCATCAAGAGAGGACCTAGCAAGTTCATTAGCACACTTAGAGACATGAAAATTGTTAGAAGAATTAGCACAAGAGTGATTTCTCTCAATACAAGCAAGAGTGTCAATTTTCAGGCAACTTTTCATTTTGGAGCAACATTGATCATCAATAGTAAGCTTGAAGCTAGGTTTGGCATCTCCTGCCTTCAAGGTGATTAGTCCCCCTTGCACATCGATAAGTGCACCCGCTGTGGCCAAGAATGGCCTCCCCAAGATGATAGGAGTGTGGGCATCCTCATCGAAGTCCAAGACAACGAAGTCAACAAGAAAAGTAAGCTTGCCAACCACGAGGGGAACAACCTCAATCCTACCCAATGGAAACATAACCGATCGATCGGCTAGTTGCAATGACATAGCGGTAGGAGAGAGATCACCAAGATTAAGCCTCTCAAAGATCTTATATGGCAAGATGCTCACACTTGCCCCCAAATCACAAAGAGCATTCTCAAATTTTAAATTTTGAATGCTACAGGGGATAGAAAAACTCCCGGGATCATTGAGTTTTGGGGGAAAGGAGTGCTGAATTAGAGCGCTACAACTCTCCGTGAGTTGAACGGTCTCCTTGGGTTCACACCCTCTCTTGCCACTAAGAATATCCCTCATGAATCTAGAGTAGTGGGGCATTTGTTTGAGTGCCTGGATAAAAGATAATGACACATAAAGTTTGCTAATGGTTCCCAAAATTTGTGGAATTGGTCATCCATCTTCTTACCGGCAAATCTTTGAGGGTAGGGGGGAGTAGGAGTTGGGAGAGGAAGACGGGTAGTCTCTTTCGAATTATCACCATCACTCATGTCATCAACATGAGACTTCCCTTCCTCATCATCATGGTCCAAGGACTCATCTCCCTTAGAAATTTCCCCCCTAGAGCATTGAGCTTCAACATGCGTAACACCATCCAAAATCTTCCCACTCCTTGTCACAATTGCGTAGAGTTTCTTAGGAGTTTGACCTTGGGGTGGGAGACTTGTGTGCACTTGTTGCTCCTTGATGGTGCTAGCAAGTTGTGCTAGTTGGGTCTAAATCATCTTAAGATGAGTATTGGATTGTTTGAATCCATCCTCAAATTCAACGTTTTTCTTGGCTTGCGCCCCCACAAACGACTCCTTGAGAGCCTCAAGATTTGACTTGAGAAGCGGGAGTGGTGGAGGTACAACGCCATAACCACTAAGGTTTGCTTGATATTGGTTGCCAAAGGTCCTCGGTCCATTGAATCGGTGAGGTGGCAAATGAGATGCGCCATAAGGAACTCCCGAGTTCAAAGGATAACCCCCACTTGAGGTACCCCTAATTTCCCATAAGAGTAATTATAACCCCCTCCACCTTGATGGTTGGGATTATAACCCCCTTGGTTGTATTGGCCTTGATTGCCAAAACCTTGAGATTGACCATAGGGCACTTGGCTTTGATAGCCTTGTGCTCTATAGCCACCTCGGCCTTGGTTATCATACCCACTTCCTTGGCCATAGCCTTGGTGGGGACCATACATGGAGGGCCCTCTAGGTTGCCTAGCAAAATTAGGATTGTTAGGGTTATCATTCCTAGACCTCTCACTGATGGAATTAGCATACTCTACATTAAACCCTCCTTCATACGAAGGGCCATAATCCACAAATGACAAGTTATGAACTAAGGGGCATGCATCGGGGGAATGACCATAGTCTTGGCAATTTTCACAAAAGAATGTGCCCGAAGGCATTGAGCCATAAGAACTAACCTTGCCCTTCCCCTTATTGAGAAGAGTGGCCGAAGGAGGTGGGATTGTAGACGGCGATGGTGGCTTGCTTGCTGCGCTTCCCGCAAATGGTGTATTTTCAAGCTTCTCTAATCTCGAGCTAAGCTTCTCTATCATCCGTGCTTGCTCTATGGCGTACACGGAACCCTTACCATCTTCACTCCTACCTTTCCCATCGTAACTCCTTGCACCTACATGCCAGGATTGGTAGTTTTGAACTACATCCTCAATTATCTCCTTAATTTGATCTTCCGTTTTGTTCATAATTGGGCCTCCCGCGCCTGCATCTAGACTAGTTTTCGAGCTTGGACTCAATCCTAAGTAAAAGGTTTGTAGCAACAACCACTTGGGAATCCCATGATGGGGGTACTCCCTTTGGTACTCCTTAAATCGGTCCCAAGCCTCGAAAAGCGATTCATCACGCCCTTGCTCAAATGATTGAATCTTGTGGCGAAATTCCGCCGTTTTCCCATGAGAATAGAACTTGTTCAAGAAAGCACTAGTTACTTCATTCCATGTGCGAAGTGAGTTGGGATTGACCTCCTTGTCAAGCCAATCACTAGCACGCCCAAGCAAGGAGAAGCGGAACAAAGTCAACCTCACATAATCCGAGGTTACACCGTTGTGTTTTATTGTGTCACAATAGTGCTCAAACTGCTTGAGATGCTCGTGAGGCGACTCATTGCTTTTCCCACAAAAGGGATGACTTTGCACCAAGTTGATCAAGGCGGGCTTGATCTCAAAATTATTAGCACATGTAGTTGGTGCTTGAATTCCACACATAGCTTCAAATGCTCCCGGTATCCCCAAGTTCTTAACCGGGAGAGCCATGTTCTCACTAGCTTGCTCACTCACTTCTTGTTTCGTGTCAACACTCAAAGCTTTAAACCGATTGTGATTTGACGAGCTAGATCGAGCACGCCTAAGCCTCCTAAGAGTCCTTTCCAATTCAAGGTCAAGAGGATGGAGGATCCTTTAACGAGCACGTCCCCTATCAGGCATAAACACTCAAGAAAACCGTGAGCAATGCAAAGGAAACACTAAAACAAGAATGAAATATTTGTTTGTATTTTCAAATTATGAACTAGTCTCAACTAAACTCAATAACAACGACCGTTCCCCGGCAACGGCGCCATTTTGATAAGCGTGTTTTCCGTCGTTGATAGAAAACCACCTATGCAAACAATATTTATAAAACCACTTCAACTACCGGCAAGCGGTAAGCAAAGGGATCGTCCCAAAGAAACGGTGAATTATTGAGTTGGAAGTCAATCTAGTTCGATCAAAGATTTGTTTTGAATTGTCACTTTTAAGAATCTAAAAACAAACAAGAATTATGTAAAATTGAATAAAGAAAGGGAAACGTTAGGGAGTCGGGGATAGCCTAGGGAAACCGGGGGAAATCAATTCAACTATTTAGCAATGGTGATCATGCAACGAAATGGTGATTAGGCAAATGGCATCTAAAGACGAACCCGCCACCTCTCGGATAGGGAACGCTAAGCGTCTAATCCACGGAAGAGCTTTCGCCCAATTCTAGATTAAACTAACTAGCATATAATAGGTACAGCCATTTGATCACACAATATAGGCCAACAATGTCTTGCCAAACCTATCATATGGTTCCACGGGAATCTAATCGAATAGCATTTGCAACTACCACTCAAATAGCATGGATATTCTATCATCAAATCTTATTTAATCACATGAATCAACCAACAATCAATAATCTATTTCCCCTAATTCATCCCCTAGTTTCTCCCCTTTCCCTAACCTAAAATTACTCACTAATCATTCTAAAAATCAAGCTATCCATTAGTTCAAAACTAGCAAACATGAAATTTAAGGAGAAGAAGTAGAGAATTGAGAGTTCAATTGCACAATCAAATCACAAACTGAAAATCAAAGTAACTTCACAATTGAAATCAAGAATTCAAGATATTAAGCAATTGAAAAACAATTAACAACAAAGCAAGTGCAAGAATTAAGGAACTAAGAATTAAATTGCATAAAGAAGAGAAGAGTTGAAGAAATTACAGAATTGATGCTTGGAATCAAAGAGTTTCTCTCTCTAGCTTGAAGAACAAGAATCTCAAAACTTCTAAAAATGTATTTCTGAAAATAAAGGCGTCAATTGAAAATAAAGAAAATCCTATTTATACTAAACCCCAAAAATAAGAGATTTAAACTCGAAAACTGAATCCCGCGCAGCCGTGCGAACGGGCAGACCCAGGTGCGATCGCACCAGTACGATCGTGTTGTGCATCTGTGCGAACGGGCTCTGCGACGATTTTCCTCCTTCGTGTCGTGCGATCGTGCCCAACAACCGTGCGATCGCACGACTGTAATTTGGCTAATTCTCATAAAATCCTCGTGTGCTCGCACAGGAATTCAGTGTGAGCGCACATAAATTCCGTGCGAACACACACTTTTGGGGCACGAACGTACATATTGCCTTGGAGTTCCTGCATTGATTTTCCGGATTCGTGCGAACACACACTTTTGGGGCACGAACGCACATATTGCCTTGTAGTTCGTGCATCGATTTTTCGGATTCGTGCGAACACACACTTTTGGGGCACGAACTCACATATTGCCTTGACTTTGGAGACAACTTTGTAGACACGTGCGTACGCACGTAAATTCCGTGCGATCGCACAGGACCTGTTCGAGCAATTCTCAGCTATTTTCCATCCTTTTCAACATTTTTACCTGAAAAGCGCAAAGATGGAATAAGGGGATAAAAATGCAGCAAAACTATATAAAACTATAAAAAAAGCATAACAAAACTCTATAAAATACTAAGCCTAGAGCGACATAAATTCCGCTCATCAAGGACACTGATTCTTGCTTAGATATGTGCCATGTGACATGGGTAGATGACCTCTCTTGGCTTCCATCATATTGAACCTAGCTAGCACTTTGTCAATGTAAGTGCTCTGACTTAGTCCAATCATCCTCTTAGATCTATCCCTATAGATCTTGATGCCCAATATGTATTGTGCCTCTCCTAAGTCCTTCATTGAGAAACACTTTCCAAGCCAAGTCTTTACAGACTCCAACATAGGAATGTCGTTTCCAATAAGCAGTATGTCATCAACATACAAGACTAGGAATGCAATTTTACTCCCACTGAACTTCTTGTATACACAAGATTTGTCCTGATTCTTGATGAAGCCAAACTTATTGACTGCTTCATCAAATCGTTTATTCCAACTCCTTGATGCATTCTTTAGTCCGTAGATGGACTTCTTAAGCTTGCATACCTTTCCTTGGTTCTTTTGATCGACAAAACCCTCCGGTTGTGTCATAAACACAGTCTCTTCAAGAACACCATTCAAGAAGGCAGTTTTGACATCCATTTGCCATATTTCATAGTCATGAAAAGCGGCAATGGCAAGGATTATCTGAATAGACTTAAGCATCGCGACTGGAGAAAAGTTTTCATCATAGTCAACGCCGTGAACTTGCTTGTAACCTTTTGCTACCAATCTAGCCTTGTATATGTATACAATTCCATCTTTGTCTTTCTTCAATTTGAAGACCCATTTGCATCCGATAGGTGTGAACCCATCCGGCAAATCAACCAAATCCCAGACTTGATTTTCAGACATGGAGTCTATTTCAGATTTCATGGCCTCTAACCATTTATTGGAGCTTGGGCTCGTCATAGCTTGCTTGTAAGTCATAGGTTCATCACTATCTAATATGAGAACCTCTGAGTTTTCAGTCAAGAGGACGCATGTCCATCTGTCCGGTTGAAATATAGTTTTACTTGACTTACGAGGGGCAACAACGTTTTGAGGAACTACTCCCACTGACTCTTCTAGAGACGTTGGAGGTTCATCAACCTGAACTGCTTCCAAAGATTTATGAGTTCGTTGTTCGTCTCGAATCTCTTCTAGGTCTATTATTCTCCCACTTGTCAATTTGGAAATATGATTTCTTTCCAAAAAGACACCGTCACGAGCAACGAATACCTTGTTGTCTGACTTGTTGTAGAAGTAATACCCCATAGTTTCCTTTGGTACCCAACGAAGAAACATTTGTCAGATTTAGGTTGTAGCTTGTCCGAAATTAATCGCTTGACATATGCTTCGCAATCCCAAATCTTCAGAAAAGACAACTTTGGAAGTTTCCCAGTCCATAATTCGTATGGAGTCTTTTCAACAGCTTTTGACAGAACACGATTCAGTGTGAGTGCTGCAGTTTGCAACGCATGTCCCCAGAATTGTAAAGGAAGTTCGGCCTGACCCATCATTGACCTGACCATATCGAGTAAGGTCCTTTTTCTCCGTTCCGACACTCCATTCCATTGAGGTGTCCCCGGAGCAGTCAATTCAGAAAGAATACCGCATTCTTTTAGATGGCCATTAAATTTGTGGCTAACATATTCACCTCCTCGATCCGATCTTAGAGCTTTGATTTTCTTTCCATGTTGATTCTCTACTTCATTTTGAAATTCTCGGAATTTCTCAAACGATTCAGACTTGTCTTTCATTAAGTAAATATAGCCATATCTACTGAAATCGTCCGTAAACGTTATGAAATAGCTGAACTCACCTCTAGCTTTCGTACTCATAGGCCCACATACGTCCGTATGTATTAGCCCTAGTAGTTCGCTTGTTCTTTCTCCCACCTTTGAGAAAGGTTGCTTTGTAATTTTGCCAAGTAAACAAGATTCGCATTGATCAATCTTCTCTAAGTCGAATGATTCTAGAATTCCCTTCCGTTGAAGTAATTCCATGCACTTTGTGTTTATATGGCCTAATCGACAATGCCACAGAAATGTGAGATCCGAATCACCAGTTTTAGCCTTTTTAGTATTTATGTTATAAACGTGTTTGCTCGTATCTAGCACATATAGACCGTTTTCTTGTTGTGCTGAACCATAAAACATTCCATTCAAACCAAAAGAACAATTATTGTCTTTAAATTGAAAACTAAAACCTTTAGAATCCAAACTTGAAACGGAAATAATGTTTCTGGTGATACTAGGAACATAGTAACAATTTTCTGGTTCCAGAACAAAACCACTAGGCAAAGAAATAAAATAAGATCCTACGGCTAATGCAGCAATCCGTGCTCCATTTCCCACGCGTAGATCCATCTCGCCTTTATCAAGCTTTCTACTTCTCCTTAGTCCATACGAATTGGAACATAAGTGTGAGCCACAACCAGTATCTAATACCCAAGAAGTAGAATTAGCAAGATTACAATGTGTAACATACATACATGAAGGAGAAGCAACGTTTCCGTCCTTCTTCTCTTCCTTTAGTTTGGGGAAATCTCGCTTGTAATGACCAATTTCAGTACAATTGAAGCATTGCGATGTAGATGGAGAACGATCCTTCTTCATCTTCTTCTTGGAGGGCGCCACTTGCCTTCCTGAAGTAGATGGAGATGCACCCTTGCTTTGGATCTTCCCCGAAATCTTTTTCTTGATTTTCTTACTCTTTACTTTTAGCGATGCTTGCTTATCACTTACAAAGTCCAATTCATAATGATGAAGCAAGTAAATTAGTTCACTAAGAGTGTTTTCCCTTTCTTGGAAAAATAGAGTAGTTTGAATTTCTTATAACCAGGGTGAAGAGAATTCAAAAGTATTCTCGCAGCTGCAGAATCTGGGAATGGATTACCAAGTAACTCAAGCCGGTTGAGAAGCCCAACCCTTTTCTTTGTATGAGTACTGATTGGCGTCCGCTCTGTCATTTCAAGATCAATGACCCTTTCCCTTGCTTTTTGTCTTTCGACGTCAAAGCAACAACCCAGTGGAGCATTAAGCTTTAGATCCTCAAATGAATTTACCAAATCAAAAACATTTTGGTCGACATGTTGACCACCATGTTGTAATCTACCACGACATATTTCCCTAAGATGCCTTAGGAGTTCCCATGGATCGTATGCAACGAACCTTGCACTCCAATCCTTGGGGATAGAGCCAAGAATAAGATCCATCACTAGCGACATGTGGTTCGCCCACGCACAGTGCTTTTCTGGAGTCATATCCGAGTAATAGCTGGGGATGGGATGGTCAACTATATATTAAATGTTGTTCCACCTGAGGACTTGCCGAAGCTTCCTCTCCCAATTAAGAAAGTTTGATAGGTTCAATTTTACATCCAGAATTTCAGTTACTTTGAGTGTTGTTTTGATTGCGGCCATTTTGATTACTACAATCGAAAAGAATTTGCAATAAATAACCATTCATAACTTTAATGACTTTGAAATAAAAGCTAACATGCAATCATTAAAGCTATTAAACATTTCATTCATGCAAAAAGCAAAACATGGTAAAAAAAGAATGAAACGATTCCAAGACCCCAAAAGTCCTGAATCCTTAAGCAGCTCTGGCATATCTTAAGTAGTTTAAGATTCTAGGTAAGCAAAACCTATTGCTAGTAATCTCCAAATTACTCTTGGTTAATAAATTAATACTATAATTTATCCCATTGCCACAACATAATGCCATTGTTGTTTGAGTTGAAACCACAATCAACATGCTCCTTTGGGACGCCTTACCACCAAAGTCAACTAAAATAGCACCTCGCTTTGGCGTAAACCTACTACCTTAGATCCTTAGATTTTTGTAAGTGCTTGATTTGGAAGGCAATTTTTAAATTCAATATTACTTTGGACCTAGTTGTTTCTATGTTGGTTCGATTATTTAGTGAACTTAATCTAATCGAGTCATATGAAACAACCTATTCATGCAAAACATACATACATACATTCAAGCATAATATATATCAAAGTGCATAAATAAATGGTGAACTAGTATGGCCCAAAACATCTTGTCTTGAAGCATCCAATCTTCATCACCACCTTGTAAGCTTAGCATCGTCTTGAATCTTCGTTCAAATGCTAACTTAAATATCTAAACTTAGAAATACTTGAAAATAATAAATTACATCAAAATTTCCATGGTACGCAGACCATATTTAAAACTTTACATTCAAAGATAGAACGGTTCGCAGACCGTATTTAACTATCCTAGCTAAATGGCTATACTAGTCACTTGGAGTACCTGCATTACATAAAATATACATTCTATGCACTCACCCATTCGTATGCTAAAACGAATGGCCCATATACTTATGCAAGTATTTACGTGAATTAATTAAAATTCACGTTCACATAAACGCGTCCTAAAAGATTAATCAATTTCCAAATTATTAATCCTTAGACTTTATTCTAATTAAAATTGAATTTAATTAAAATAATGCGACCTACGAAAATAATTAAAATTAATTATTTCATTTTAATTTCATTTAGTGGCTCCCACTCAAACCAATAATTATTCTGGATAATTAATTATTAAATATTAAAATAAAACTCGCGGCCCGGCCCAAGTAAAATAAAATATTAAATTAAATATCCCGTTAGCCCAAATTAATGCAAATATGCCAAGCCCAACAAATTAAAAAAAAATGTTCACGTGCTTTCTCGGGCTAGGCTTGCGCCCAGCCCATCGTAGCACTGTGTGGCCTACGAGGCACACGAGTAAAGCCCACGCACCCGCAGCCTTGCACACGTTCCCGCAGCAGCTGCTGCCCCTGCGTGCCTGGCTCGACGTCGTCGCAGCGCATCGCTGCACATCGCAAGGCCTCGTGCCTTGCTTTGCTAGCAGCCCACACCAATCGTCCTCGCCCAGCGCGCGCGGCACGTAGCGTCCATGCTGTTGCTCGCGTCGCTGCGGCTCGGCACTCGCATAGCAGCCCGCCTGGCTCGTCGAGCCACACGTCCACCATTATCGTATGTTCGTGCCTTTGGTTTGTGCCTACGGACCAACTTATTAAAAAAATAATAAATTAATTTCACGAACTTGCATTAATGTTATTTTCATAAAAGTTAAGAATTTTATTTTCGAAAAACAACGATTTTTAACGATTTAATAAAATTTTAACGACAATCCAATTTCGTAAAATATTAAATCAAGGCTAACATTATTCAAATTTTTAAGAACGAACGGATCAACTTGAAAATTTTGAACTTTTTAAATAATAAAATCTAAAACTTTAAATCGTTCTTTAACATTTAAATTTCAGATTTTAATAATTAGATTTAAGTGCGATTAAAATTAACGAAATCATTCAAAATTTTAATCCAATAATTTATAAAATTAGCCACTGACCCATAAAATTATATTCCCTTTCCCAATTAACCGAATTATTAGATCTATATTATTTAAAAAATCAATTAGGGATCTAAATTGTAC
The DNA here is from genome assembly GCF_020520425.1 of Spinacia oleracea. Lineage (NCBI taxonomy): Eukaryota > Viridiplantae > Streptophyta > Magnoliopsida > Caryophyllales > Amaranthaceae > Spinacia > Spinacia oleracea. The sequence goes on from NC_079490.1 coordinate 54,359,767, forward strand.
GAATTGGGAAAAAGAAAAATTAGGGTTTATACTTATCGTAAAAATATGAAGTTTTTACCATAGATCAAGAATATATCCATGGACATCGTTTGAAAATTTCAAGCAATTCCGAGTAGTTTAGGTTGACCTTTTAATTGAATTACATTCCGACACTTTTAATTTTTATTAAACAAATTAACAAAAATGCCCAAAGACGATACTTCGAGGTCTGTTTTTGCGATTTCGTTCTCATGAGTTGATCTTAGAAAATTGTTTTCAATCAGATTAAGGTTTGAAAAGTTGAAAAAACGAATCTTTTTGATTTCGGAACATCTTATGCGATTAATCAAATAATCCAATAAAAAATCCAAAAAATTCACAAAAATTTCCAAAATTTCGACAGATGGAAAAACAAATAAAACATGCTAAAATATTGTTTGAATTCATAAGGCTCATGATACCACTGTAGGGGAATACAGTTAAACATAATAACTTGTCGTTCCTCTACTTGGTTCACCGGCACGATCGGATCCTTCTTGATAATCGTAGCTTAGACAATCGATCAAGATAGTTTGCTTTTGGGAAGAACTCGCTTTGGAGGCACAGAGAGAATTAGGGTTCTTTGAGTCTCTAGGGTTTTTTGTGTGTATGGAATTGTGTGTTATGTGGAAAATACAATAACCTAGTGTATTAATGATGTAACTGGCCAAGACTAATAAGCCTTGACCGGCCACACACACACGAGCACACAGACCACAACCCACCGCCCAGCAACACACACGGCAGGCCGAAGCCCACAGCGCGCGCGCATCGAGCAGCTGGGCCATGGGCCTGCTCGCTCGTCGCTGCTCGTTGCTTGCGCTGCTGTTTCATCCTCACGCCCACACGCGGGCTGGCTTCTCGCCTTTGCTCGTGAGCTTGCTGGCTCCTTGGGCCTTGCACGCTTGTGTGCTTGGCTCGACGGGCCGGCAACTCCGATGCCCTTCGTATTCGCGATTAATATCTTTCCGATATTATTTATCGTTTCGTATACGATGAATCACCATCGTACGATACGATTTATTCGTTTCGCCTAGCTTACGAATATTCGCGATACGATATACGATTCCGATGCAAGGTCGTATCGTATAATACGTTTTCCAACTAATGCCCGAAAAGCTATTAAATGAATTTCCGATTCATTTAATCCGGTGATCTGTTACGTGTCATTGGTGTGACCTTGTAGGTTCAGTCAAGAGTAAGCTGTGAGTTTAATATTCATTAGAACTCACTGATCGGAAGCATTGCTCCAGCTAGCTGTTCCGATCACTTGATCTCACTCAATTAATTGTTCGCAATTAATTTGAACTTTGGTATTAGACTTAATGAACCTTGGGTGAAGGTCATAATTCCTTCAGTTGGCCCTCAAGATCATCAGGGCTCGATATTACTGGACTACCCTCGTACGGGATTGCTACTTCTTTGTCAAGAAATGTCCTACCTGCCAAAAGTGTGCGAATCTAAAGCACATCCCCCCATCATTGTTATATATTCTCAATCATCGCCATGGCCATTCTCAGCTTGGGGTATCGACGTCATCAGCAAAATCACTCCAACAGGCACCGGGGATCATGAGTTCATACTAGTTGCCATCGACTATTTCACTAAGTGGGTCGAAGCCAGATCATTCAAAGTGTTGGGTTCCAAGAAAGTGGCCCAGTTCATACAATAAAACATCATATGCAGATAAGGAGAGTGTGAAGATCTATTCACCGAGTACAAAATCCAACATCAGTGTTCTTCGCCTTACCGCCCACACACTAATGGGGCAGTCGAAGCATCCAACAAGAATGTCAAAAACATCTTCATGAAAATGACAACCAATTACAAAGACTTGCCCCAGAAGCTGCACTTCGCATTGTGGGGGTATTGAACTTCAATCCGTACTTCAACTGGTGCAACCCCATTTTCATTGGTCTATGGAATGGAAGCAGTACAACCTATCGAGCTGGAGATACCTTCTCTAAGGATAGTCTTCGAAAGCAAAATCCCAGAAGCTGCATGGGTACAAGCAAGATATGATGAGCTAATCACGCTTGATGAGCATCGGCTTCAAGCCGCTCACCACGTACAAGTCTATTAGCGCCGAGTGGCCATACATTTCAACAAGTAGGTCAGAACCCGAAACATCAAGGAAGGCGAGGTTGTCCTGAAAGCCCTTCGCAAAAGCGTCATGGACCCAAGGGGAAAATTCAAACCCAACTGGGCAGGACCATACATTGTCAAGAAAATCCTCTCCGGGGGAGCAGTCGAATTAACGGATGTCGATGGAACATAATTCCGATCTCTGACAAACCTCGATCAACTCAAGAAGTTCTATGTCTAAGTTATATGTTAAAATTCAAAATCAAATTCAAAAGGTTTAGTAAGGTTAGAACTACGTTCGGCATGATTCCTTAACGGGACACGTAGGCAACCTCATTCCGAGGCCAGGCCACTTTAATACAAAAAAAAAAAAAATTCTCAATTAAGGGCATCTTAAAAATCAAATTCAAAATTCAATGGCTGTTGCCTTTATTCCAAATGTGCCAATTCAAAGCAAAGCATGTTTAAGCGGAATTTAACACAATAACTATTTTTTTGGCTTTAAGGACTTTAAAGCTAATTCAAAAACAAGGTTGGAATCAAGTGAAGCAATGTTTAAAGCCTTTCCACTTCCACTAAACACACTTCCTAAACAAATTTTCTAAACACATTCCTAAACACACTTCTTGCTAATACAACTTCAAACACATTTAGCCGACAAATATCTAGGGTCGAGCGACTATGCTCTTGAGTCTTGGCACCTTGAGTACTATCCCCTGGCTCTTCCTGCAATCAATCATCAATCTTCCCCTTGCCCAAGCGGCAGGAGAAGGAACTTGCTAGTCTTCCAATACGGGAGGATGACGAACCTCCTTTGGACTCAGATCGGTCAAGCACCGGATGGGCCACACTCCCGTCACCTTCCTCACAATCAGTTGATGCAGGGCGTCTAGCCCTAGAACCTCGGTCTCTAGCTGGTCCGAAGAGAGAAATGTCTCTCTGGCTTGAGCCTTTCATCCATACAATATACCCATCAGATAGAGTAACTGGCTCAGGTGGGTACTAAATATTCAAGAATGGTTTGGAAACCCAATACCGCCTCCAAACTTCAAGTCGATCTGCATTCAGCATAACAGATCTCGGGCTCTCTGCAGCACAATCCGGGATTTCTTGTTTCAAGCCACACTATCTAATCACTCGGGCAGGCGAGTAAAATACCAACATTGTGAGGCTTTGCACCCTCAAAGCAGTAGAACCTGGGGCATGTCTCATAGCAACAATTCCCCACCAAGGAACTACCCACCGTATACAAGATTCAACTCCAGAGAGTGCGCATCCCACTCATCCAATGAAAGTCGCCATACACCATGGGCCGCATAGTGAACCCTTTTCTATTATAGCTTTCCATGTTCTCCGGTGGTGCCACCAGCATGAGCCTCTCCATAAGCCAGACCTTGGGGAGCATACAAGAAAAGAAATTCAAAATTCAACATTCAAAATACAAGTACAATTTCAATATACAAGAAAGCTCCAGATCTTTACTTGGAGTAATACCGGACTTCCCGACGGCAAAGAAGAGGGGTGCGACTTCAACATATCAAGGCCCATAAATGTTTCGCCAATCACAAGCGGCATTGGGTCCCGACCACTAGCAAACTGCTTTACAATCTCTATTAGGGAGGAATCACCATTGCCAAACCCCTGCTTCCAAAAGAGGAAGCGAGCAAAGATACAAAAACTCAAGGCCCTCAAGTGGAAAACCTTGGGGACATCAAGCCCAGCAAAATAGGTTACAAGGAGGGACAAATCCACCCCTCTGCCATATACAACAACACTCAAAAGTGGGGGCTTCAAGCCCAAATATCCTTTACAACCCAAGAAAAAGTGTTCTTTAACATTGGGCATGCATGGCTTCGGCATAATGGGCCACTCCAATATGCCACTAAACTCTTCAGGGAGGGGACATACCTCATTATTTCCAAAGTGGAAGACATGATGATTCGGATCCCAAGCCTCCAGAGCAGCAAGAATGAAGTGCGCATCAAGCTTTACAAACCGGAAGGAGGCGAAAACCCCAAGATGCATGCCATCGAGCTCCCTTTTCTCTAATTTGCCTAGCGAACCGAGCCAAGAGTTCAAGGCATTTTCAAAAGACATGGCCATTTTTTTCGTGAGGAAGCAGTATGCAAAGGAAAGCAGGGAAGCATTGATGCAAAGTATGATCCGAAGAGCTCCCTATTTATACAAAAACCGGCCCTTATGACAGTACACCGGCGCCAGGCGCCGAGACCTGTGCCAAGCGCAGGGGCCTGCAAAAAAGGAAGAGGCCACCGTCCCCTTTATGATTCTAAGTACGCACTATTTAGTGCTTTGGACAGCAGAGTACAACCTCAAACATTCAAGATTCCAAAGCCGCGTGCCGCGCAATTTAAAGCAGTCCGAGTCAGCGCCTCCGGCCGATTTCGGGTCAATCTGTTCAAAATTCAAGCATTCTAGTCCTAGATCGGCGTCCTAAGTCGAGTCTGCATATGCATCAGCAAAAGTTGAATATACTTTGACTTGCGCTTTTTCTAACCAAAAAACCTCAGTCAAAGTGGGGGCTTATAGTGGGTATGTACACCCGGAAAAATGGGCAAATTTTTTAAATTTTTCATTCATGCATATAGCTACAAATTTCAAAAGCACACACAACGCATACAAAATTCAATTTTCAACCGTACAAAAACCAATTCTCAGCCATACAAGATCCTAAAATTCCAAGCCTTGCAAAATTCAAAGCCATACAAAGTTCAAATTTCAAATTCAAACCATACAAAATCCATGCAAATACAATCCATACAAAAATCAACCAAGGCAAGCTGGAACTCGCTACCATGTAAGGTCAGTCTGAGTCATCATCAGCCATAATGTCAACCACATGCTCTTTTTTCCTGTTTCGGCTCCTATAGCGCTCCAGATCCCGATCCAGCTCTGTCCCAGGGGTACCAGGCTCCTGCTCCAAAATATGAAGAGTACCGGGAGAACGATAAGTTCCCTGCTGAGGGGAAGGGTACTGATAAGGCTGCGGCATCGCCATGAACTGGCAGTGCGCCTCAAAAATCTAGGTCTGACGCATCCTCTCCATCTCCTGCCAGTAAGTCCAAGAATCTACACCCCAAGGCTGAGAGCCGCTCGCTCCGAAGTAATAGCCGGGAGGAGGTACAAAAGGCCTCGAACTGCTCGCACCCCCAAAAGAATGCCTAGTAGCATCGACATGTACAAAGGGGACAACTCCCCTATCAGCATCAGAATGCCTCTGATAAGTACCAGCACCGGACCCCTGTCCCAGATCCAAGCTCGGTCCTTCCTGCCTCAACGAAGTCTCCACCTAGGGCTCCCTGTCAACAGAACCTCTGCGACCTCGACAAGGCTCCTATACAAAATACAAAATTCAAAAATCAGACATCCAAGTTCGAATGTCTAGAGTACAAAATTTCACAGTCAATGAAAGCACCTCTCTGTCCCGGCCAGAAATCTTCTGGGTCAACTTGGCACAATGCATCTTCAAAGAATCAATTAAAAGCATCCAGCGACGCACTCTCACCCGAGGCACCTGCATACAAAATTCAAGGTCAATGTCCAGATACAAGATTACAACTAGTATCAAGCAAATACAACAGTACTTACAACTGCATAATGCTCTGGTACAGCATCAAATGACCTCCGGTGCTGAGGAGAAGCTATAGGGACGGTCACCTCCACCTGCTCCCCATCCGAGTTCTCATAGAGGACAACCCTGTCAGCATAGGGAATGTCCTCGAGGTCGACCAATAAACATTCATACAATAATTCAATTATACAAGAGTACAAGAGTACAAGAATACAAGAATACAAGATACAAATTCAAAAGCTCGCCGGCAGTATGAAGCGTACAGGTGGAGCAAGCCTCTTCAAAAGTTCCTCATTATGGACCCTCCTATCTACAAAGTTCTCCCAAGGGAGACAAACAACATCGCCCCTAGCATTCAAATAGAGTTGGACGAGTTCTTCGTCTGGCGCTAACATGGACTCCGGTGGGTCCTTAGGGACAATCTTGCCCCCCGTACTATGATGAAGGGACACTCGCTCCCCCAAGTATCACATATGGCGATACACCCCCGGGAGCAAGACTCGCCGCCTAGACAAGAAGTGGGCACGAGTAGCCGGAACAGGTATAGGCGCACCAGCAAAAGGGGCGCTAAACCACCTACAGAGCAAAAAACTCAATCAACTATACAAGTACAAATACAAAAGGACAAAACAGTACAAAAGTTTACCTCATCAACGGGTAAAACCCGCCAAGCTCTGCGGGAGGCCGCCAGAGGCATCCTCCTGCGCACCGCTCCTATCCAAGAGGCAGCATACGGGTAAGCCGCATTCCTAGTACGAGCCGGCGCCAAAGTCGGGAAGTGCTCGTACATCCAAATCTTTCAAAAGGCAAACAAAGCATCAATCAAATTCAAGATACAAACATAAAAGTACAAGATACAAAGTACAAGGAGTCTCGAATACCTCCAGCACACTCCACAAAGCAGCAATACTTGGGTCGCTCTCCGGCGAAGTCCGGGAGACCCACTTCATCTCATACAAAAGGTGGCTATATGCAAGGCCACCCCAATTGAGGCTTGAAACAGCCCTCAAATCCTGCAAAGCCGTCAGGAAGAAAAAATGCACCCGACTGTTCCTGCTCGAGGCCATCACTCTACTCACCAAAGCCAAGAGGAAGAGTCGAACCCTCTGCTCTGCAGATATGTCCACACTACGGATCGCATCCATGATCACTGTCATAGAAGAGTGGGTGTCATCATCCTCCAAGTCGACAACGCGGCCAAGCAAGCCCCTGACACCACTCGAGTGCCACGTTAGTTCAGAATCAAAAATCACATTCCTCTCAGAGAAGGGAATACCTGTGATCATAGCAAACTCGAAAGGGGTGATAGTGATCTCCCCCCATGCCATATGAAAGGTGTTGGTGGTATCCCACCACCGCTCCAGCAAGCCCTGTTGCCAAGGTTTGATGCCTGTTTTCCTTTGAGTATCTCCCATGGCACGCCAGAAATCGACCATAGCCTCCGCATCAGCACAGACGGCCGGAAAAACTTTGTGAAGGTCCGCCAAGGACCAAAAGGTGCGCAACGGATCTCCATCAACCTATGGATGAGCCGATCAGTTCAAAACCTATACAAGTTCAAAAGATAAAGCACAGTACAAGACTCAAAAAACCAGCGCGAGGCCGCTGAGATAAATGAAACTCCGATCGGAATACTAGAGCGGAGGGACTCCAGCGAGTGCCAACGAAGGCGAGTACTCTCTGGGGAACCATGCCCTCCTCCGGCACGTTTATTTCGGCTGCTTCATCATCCGAAGCATCCATTATGGCATCTCGAACCACCCAACGTTCAACAAGCTTTCTCCGAGTGTGACGAGGAATACTAAATCATGAAGAATACGAAATATTAAGATTTTAAACTGGGGGCTATCCTGTACTATCCCGTATAAAAGTCAAAATTCAAAAAAATCCCCAGTGGCAGTACAGACTCAGCTAGGGACCTCTACACCTAGGCTATCCATGCCAAAGCCAATATTCGAAGTTCTACAAGCAACATCTAGGTCGCCAGTGAGACCACTATCTACGAGTGCCAGGTACAAAGTTCAAGAAAAATTTCAAAATTCAAATCTACAAGTTCCAACAGTTCAAGTTCAAGTGGCTATCAAACAATTTTCTACAAGATTCAAGAAGCCTAATATCATACAATCATCATTTCAAAGTGCAAAAAATTAAAGCTGCATGCAATCCTAGAGATCATTTTATAAGAAAAACATGAAATACTTACATGGACAAGGCAAGAACAAGATCAATGGGAGAGTATTCGACCTTTGAGAGAGAAAAAGCAAGAGAATGAAAGCGCTTTCTCTTCAAATGGCACGGCAAGGGGGCTTTTATAGCACACCCCACGCCAAACGCCGAGCTCAGCGATGGGCGCTGACCTGCTGCATGCGCAAGAATCTTCAACGCACGGTCCTCCGTGCTGATTGCACGTCCTTTGCTGTTACGGTTTTCTACACCAGGCTTCAAACATCAAATCATGCCATCCTCCGAAAATACGGATATATACCGGTATCTCCAAACACAAACAGATGAGCATTTCAAGAATACTAAGTCCGAAAAATACAACAATTTAGGAGTTCGACTCCCAACGGACCCAAGCTCCAGGAAAGTCAGCCGAAATTTCAAAATCTTAAGGGCCAATAAAAAGCTCTTATCCCCGGTGAAGCACTTCCCTAGCGGATCAATTCCGGGTATTCAAAATTCAAAATTGAAGATTCAAGGGTTCGAAATTAAAAAATTTCGATGCCAAGCTCCGTCCTAAACAAAAGGCGGAAGAACAGTACAAGTACAAATCAGAGTCGTCATAACCAAACCGAGGTACACTCTGTCCTTTTTTCTAACACCTGTTTTGTGCAGGTACCGGCGTACAATGAATAGTCTTGATTGCAGAACATCTTGACCGTTCTCCGCCCAGAGTCGAAAACTTTGACTTGCGCTTTCCTAACCGAACGCTCAGTCAAAATGGGGGCTTCTTTAGACACCTAAATCGCGTCTCCCCATTGGGATGATGAAGATACCATTATCCTTATTAAGCGGTTGGAGAAACTCCGTGCGAAAGTCCCAATTGCTAAGAACATTTCCAAAGTCTAAGTGCCAAAATTCAATCCCCGAGGCCGTTCCCATTTTGGAACTCGGTACAAAATACAATTTCCAAAAATCAATTTCAAAATCCAAGTACAATCTTACCCAATGGAATATCCCATTGGTTTTACAAGGCTTTTTCCAGTCGAAATGACATTAAACAATACAAATTCGGGGCCCGACCCACAAAACCGAGCAAGTCTGGCCTCGTCCCGTAAAACCGAATTCAAAAACCCAAAACGGCTTACTTTTAGACGAAAACCAAGCCTTAATCATCAAGAAAACACTACGTGCCAACTTCGTACAATTCGTACGAAGGTACACGATTACACGCCAAAGCAAGGACGACATCTTTCGTCCTTGTTTGGCAGCTTCTGCGCCACGTCAGCAGCGCCTAGCGCTGGCAGCTGCGCTGGACGCTGGCGTGAGCTGCCGTTTAGCAGCAAATTTTCCTATTTAAACCCCTAATTCTGAGCATTAAGGGGAGGCAAATCGAAAACACAACGTCGTAATACAAAAATTGCCACTCAAATCAAAATACAAAAATACTCCAAAATCACATACAATTTCCAAGTTATAAGCAATTGGGAGCTCTAAAAGGAATTCTTGCCTAAACCTAACTAGGTAATTCCGAATCCCAACCCTAATCAATCATGTTTCCTTGATTTTCTCTTTCAAAAATGATTAGTAAGTTGACACTTTTAATCTTAAAAGTGTCACTTACAACAATCATACATTTCTTACAAAATCCAAATATTACGTGATAAAAAAATGCAAACTTTCAAGATTCAATGATGTTCAAGGTTGTTAGTAATCACTTCCTTGAAATAGAATCATCTTCAAAACATGGAGTAATCAAAGATGAAGCCTTTCTAATGTTTAAATGTTTAATCTTTGAGATTTAGGACTCCACTTTTCAAATTTCAAGTTCAAGTTTCAAGATCCAATAATGTTTAGGGTTGTTTGTAATCACTTCCCTAAACTAGGATCATTTCAAAATAAGAGCATATCAAAGATCAAACCTTTTCAACATTAAAAGGTCCAATCTTTGAGATTCAAGACTCTTAAGTTCAATATTTTAAGTTCAACTTCAATATTTCAAAGTTCAATATTTCAAGTTCAATATTTCAAGTCCAATATTTCAAGATTCAAACTTTTCAAGTTCAATTCCTATGTTCAAAATCCATGACACTTTAGGTCGAGAAACTTGACCTAAAGTAGAGATTTTTTCTTTGAATCTGTGTCGGGCGCACTTATTCTTAAGGAATCGCTTGGCGTTCGGATCTCATGTTCTTAAATTCAAGTTCAATACCGCACTTTCCATTATGCAAGTTCAATACCGCACTCTCAATTATGCAAGTTCAATACCGCACTTTCAATTATGCAATTTCAATTCCACACTTTCAGTTATGCAATTTCAATTCCGCACTTTCAATTACGCAATTTCAATTCCGCACTTTCAATTATGCAATTTCAATTCCGCAACTTTACTTGCGTAGTCCTTCTAGGCAATGTGGTTTCACCTCCTAGTCCATTTTTAGGTGGTCTTGTACTTTACTAATTTTGTTATTTTCCATTGTGATGTTGCTTTACTTGTTTATTGCTTTCATCACCTAACATGCTAAATACAACAAAATACAAGGTTACACCACGCTTAACAAAGATAATTTCTTGGACAAACCGATCTTAGGTTCCCTTAAATTAACTTTAAAGCAAAGTGGTCAAAATACAAAGTAGAAATTCTATTTGTTCTAAATTCAAACCCACATAGCCTAAACTTGGGTATTTTCGAAAATGTTGTGCCACGCATTTGAATTAGTTTTAAATCTCACGGAATAAGCATCTCGTTCCCTTGCCCGGATCTCACCCATCCGTTTATAAGATTCAATGCCTTATCTTAATAGAGTCACTTTTTGGTCTTTCCAAACGAGACCCTAAATAATGTTTGGTGGCGACTCCTTCAAAATATAAAGATAAAAAGGTTCTAAAATCTCCCCCGTAGGAAGGGAAAAAGCAACAAAAATACCCCCCACAGAAGCCGAAAACCAAAACCCTGTAGATCTCGATCGAAGGGTACTCTTGAATTTTTGATTTGAGAAATTTTAGATTGAGTGAATTTGGGAATTTGTGAGGAAAATTTTAAGTCTGGAAGTTGTAAATTGCGAGTGTTCTCATGCTTGGGAAACCAGAAATAGCGGGAGGTTAAAGAAGAGAGCCATTTCTAATTTTTTCACTTTTTCTTTTTGTTTTTGGTTAAGAACGAAAATTTAATTAAATTCTAACCATAGGTTGCCTACTCGTATTACTTGAAATAGTTAAAGTGCTAATAATAGCATTTTAACTGCAATTAAAAATGAAGTGCTGCTATTTAAGAATAACCATAGAGTTTTTTGAAAAAGCGCTATTAATTAGACTTAACCGTAGCGCTTTCTAATAAGCGCTATTAATTAGGCGTAGTTAATTACTCATTTTGGTGTAGTGCATGTTACCTAAGGTCCATTTTGTACTAGTGAAGTTATGGTGATGATTTTATTACTGCTTTTCTAAGTGAACTTTTCTTGATTAATGATGATTTTGTGTATGTCTTTATTTTAGAAGACAAACCTAGAACCTAGGAAGAGGAAATGAGGTCAGTTGATGCAGTTTTTTGGAAAGAGGCTATTGATAGTTAACTACTTTAGTCAATCCTAGGAATTAATACTTGGGAATTGGTTGACCTTCCTAGAGGTTGCAAGCCCATTACTTGTAATTGGATCTTTAGAAAAAAAAAATTAAATCTTCTGGATCCATTGACAAGTTAAGGCCACGATTGTGGTAAGGCGTTTTACTCAAAAATATGGTATTGATTATTTTGATACCTATTCTCCTGTCAGTAAAATCGCGGCCATTAGAAATGTATTTGCTCTTGCTTGCATTCATGATCTTTTTGGGCATCAAATGGATGTAAAAACTACATTTTTGAATGGTGATTTGAAGGTAATAATGTCCTTGGTCCAAGTATGCATTTAATGCTAAGTCTAATAAATGCGGTTCAGTGTTAATTATACAAGTTAACAATTCAGTATGATCAAGTGAACTGTATGCCTAGCTAGAGGCCGCTTCAGTTCAAGTGGAATTAATAATATTAATACACATCTTACTCTTGACATAACCCTTAGGGTCACACAAATAGTACGTGAACGGATCAAGTATTTAAGTGAATTAAATACTCCATCTATGGATTTTCGGAATCGACGGATCTTGGTTCCAAGGGAGCTGAAATCGTCAAATGGCAAATTATGGATACTCCGGAAACGATGATATTGCCGGAAACGGAAATATGGATCGTATCGGAAATATAAATATTATCCAAGTCGTAGATGTTGCCGGAAACGGAAACATGGTACGTATCGGAAAATATTATCGGAAATGGAAATATTGCCGGAATCGTAAATATTACCGGAAACGGAAATATTGTCAGAATCGGAAATATTATCGGAATCGAAAAATATTGCCGGAATCGGAAATATTAAATATTTGCTCGAAACTGAAATTAATTCCGGAATCGGAAATATTAAATATTGTTCGAATCGGATATGAATTCCAGAATCGGAAAATTAATCGGAAGCGCGTCGTACGAAATAAGCATCGGACGAGCTTGCTAGACGAAGGCCCAGCATGAAGCCAGACCCATGCCTAGTGTAGGGGGGTTTTTTGTTGTATTTTTCCCCGTCTCCTACAAAGGGGGTTTTAGGAGGCCGGCCGGCTTGTTTAGAGAGCCGTTGAATTTTTGCACCTCGAAGGAGTCGCCACCAAACTTTATTTAAGGTCTTGTTTGGAAAGACCACAAATGACTCTATTTTTGGATAAAGCCTTGAATCCTTGAAACGGATGTGTGAGATCCGGGCTCGGGAACGAAAATGCTTATTCGGCGAGCTTTAGAAATATTCAAGTACGTTGGCACAACATTAGTTCGAAAAATAAACCCTAGATTAGACTATGTGGGTTTGAAATTTAGAGCAAAATAGAATTTCTAATTGTACGGTGGTCACTTTGCTTTAAAGATTGATTTAAGGAACCTAAGGCCGGTTTGTCCAAAAAATATCTTCGTTAAGCGTGATGTAACCTTTGTATTTTGTTGTATTTAGCATGTTGGTGATGAAAGCGATAAAGCACATAAAGCAACATCACAATACTAAATAAAGTGCGGAATTAGTAAATACAAGACCCCCTAGAAAAGGACTAGGGAGTAGGTCCACATTGCCTAGAAATGGACTGGGCAAGTAAAGATGAGGAATTGAAATTGCGGTATTGAAATTGCGGTATTGAAAGTGCGGTATTGAAAGTGCGATATTGAAAGTGCGATATTGAAAGGTGCGATATTGAAATTGCAATATTGAAAGGTGCATAATTGAAATTTGTACTTGGGCACATGAGATTCGAACGCCAAGCGGCTCCTTAAAAATAAGTGCGTCCGACACGAATTCAAAGCCAAAAATCTCAACTTGGGAGAGGTTGCTCAACCCAAATATCCTAGATTTTGCATATTGAACTTGAAATGGAAAGCTTGAATATTGAAATGTTTGAACTTGAAATGATTGAAATTTGAACTTGAAATGATCCTAGTTTAGGGAAATAACTATGAATAACCCTAAACATGGCAAGATCTTTGAAAATTGAAGACTTGAATTTGTATATTGAAAATGGAGTTTTGAATCTCAAAGACTAAACCTTTAAATGTTAAAAGGTGTTTATCTTTGTTTACCCCATGTTTATCTTTGAAAAATGTATTTTGTATTTTGAAAAAGTTTGTATTTTTGGAAAACATGTGTGATTGTTGCAAGTGGTGTTTTTTAGGATTAAAAAACACCAACTTGCTAATCATTTAGAAATCAAAGCAACATTGTAGATTAGAATGGGATTCGGATTTACCTAGTTAGATTTAGGCAAGAGCTCCCAATTGCTTTTGATTTTAGGAAATTTGTATGCGTTTTTGAGGAGTTTTGAGTTGTATTTTTGAGACGTAATGTCGAAATTACGACGTTGTATTGTTGTGCTCCCCCCCTTTTTTCGATGGAAATGAGGGGTATTTATAGGAGGGAATGGTGCAAAATGCCAGCACAAGCCAGCGCAGTGCGCTGTTGACGTGGCTTGAATGCCGCCAAAGCAAGGACGGGGAATCGTCCTTGTTTCGTCTTGTAGCGTTGTACCTGTTGTACGAATAGTACTAGGTTTGGCGTTTTGTATTTGCTTGGAGGTTAAGGCATCGTTTAGCGTTTAAAAACAAGCCTTTCTCGGGTTTTTGAATTCCGGTTTTACGGGACGGGGCCCGGCATGCTCGGTTTTGTGGGTCGGCGCCCGAATTTGACTTGCCTTATATGATTTTGAGTGGAAAAGGCCTAGTAAAACCAATGGGATGGTCTACTAGTTGAGATTGTACTTGGATTTTGAAATTGGATTTGGAAAGTTGTACTTTGTACCGAGAACCGGAAGGGGAACGGTCTCGGGGGTTGGATTTTGGATCTTGAATTTGGAAATATTCTTAGCCTGGAGTTACTCCAATCACCTAACAAGGATAATGGTATCTTCATCATCCCAAAGGGGAGACACAAATTAGGTTTCTACACCTAGCAAGCCCAGCGTGCAAGGCATGAGCAACATAGCAGCCAAAGGCACGCAAGGCCCAGCGCAAGGCCAGGCCCAGCGCGCCCTTGGGCTGCGAGCAAGGGGCAGCGAGCTCGTGTGGGCTGCAAGCCTGCGATGGGCTTCTCGCGCGCGCGGGCATGGCTTGCTCGCTTGTGGGCCCTGCTCGTGTGTGTGTTGGAGTTTGTGCATGCATCGAATCCTAGTAGACTTCCAATTCCATTATTCCTACTCTATAAATATGTGATGGCATTCACAAATTTAAGAACACATAATTTAAATTATTCACCAAGTTTTAAGGATTAAAACTAAGTCTAATATTTGCCTAAAATATTCGAACATATTTAAGAACCTTAGGTGCAATTCTAGTTAATTATATCTAAGGCGGATCTGAACGTGTTGTGGACTATCTACAAAGGGACGACATTTGGAGTCCTAGACTTGTTCTTGTTCGGTTTGGGCGCAGCTAGGGAGGGCACGCTACAAAGGGTATGTATCCTAAATTATGCTAATTGTTATGTGGCAATTAATTTGGATTCCTGGCTTTATGGTTTTTCCGCATGATTAATATATGATTTATATGTATCATAACCTAACAGTGGTATCACGAGCCTCTAATTAATTCCATAATAATTAGTTAACATGGTTAAATTTTATAAATTTGCAATGAATTAAAGGGGTGATTAATTCGAAATTTTCAATTTTTGGTAATTAATTGCAAATTCGTGCGATTATTTAATTATATTTTGCATAATTTTCGGCAGTTTAGTCAATAATAGTCGGAATCGTATAATTTTATAGTGTATTTCGCATGTAAACAGCGTTTTAAAATTTAGACTAAAATCAACGATTTGATGCCGAAGCCAGAATTCCCAAATTCGAAGCCTAACTATGATTTTCGGAGGTTTTAGTTTTTCGAACGCAAAATTTGTAATTTTTAAGATGTTAAATTAAAAGTTTGCGATTCTTGTTTGTAAATCTTGAATTTTTTATTGACCTACTGTTTGTTTAACAAACTTATATGCCTAAGCTTGTTAATTATACAACCTAATTTTTAATTGTAATTAATTTGTTGAAATTCGAATAATTTAGAATTTGATTTGATTTTCATAATTAATTGACAATTTAATTAGGTATCCGTGATTAAAAACCACCATAAAAATTGTTAAAATTTGATAAATTTTAAATTATATGACCTAGATTTGAATCCATGATAATCGGAAATTAATTGAATAATAAATTTTCAATTTTTCGCCCTAAATTTACGAAATTAATATGATTTATTAATTTGTCTATAAATTTGAATTAAAAAGTTTTAATTTTTATATATAATTCGCTCATGATGTTTGCACGGACAAAGTAATGGACGCTACGTGTTACCCTTAAGGGGTGTTGTATAGTGTGGGCATGCGACGACGAGCAGGGGAGCTCGTCGCCCATGCGGTACGAATGCAGCGAGCAACGAGCGTGGCATGCGCGCAAGGCAGTGGGCTGCCTGGGAGTGTGTGATGCGAGCCATGGGCGATGGGGCGAAAAGGCAAGGCACAGCGAGCAGGTAGGCGCGCTTGGGCAGCGAGGGATGCTACGCCACAGCGAGCGCTGCCTCGCCCAGCGAGCGCTGCTGCGCCACAGCGAGCGAGCTGCTGCTGCGCCTAGGTGTGGCTCGGCTTGCTGCGTCTAGGCGTGGATGCATGCTCGTGCCTTGCTATGCGATGATTCGTGGGGCGTTGCTGCCTCGTGCACTCGACGGGGCATGGGCGCAAGCCCATGGCCTCGTCTTGATCCGATTTGATGCGCTTTGGATTTAATTTTTTCTCGGAATTTAATTTTGAATAATCTAATTATTATAAATTTTATTTATACTAATTATTTTACTAAAATTAAAACCTTGAATAAATTTAAATTTATTAATTTAATAACTGAAAATAAATTAAAGGATTCAAATATTAATTTATATGAGCTTTAAATTTTAATTAAATTTGTATGGATCCGGTTAGACTAGCTAGGAAATACAATTTTATGTTTAAAATTAGTAAAGCATGTAAATTTATTGGTTTAAATGGGAGCTTTTAGTCATAAACTCTTGATTAGGACTACATTCCTTTAGGGTTAAAACAACTTCATTAGAATTAATAAGGACTCAATAATTGGTATATTGTTGGAGGCCTTGATTAATTGCTGCAAATATTTATGTGATGCATAATATGTTCTACTAACCAGCTATGTGGGTCATTCATTGATAAATGAATGGGTGAATCGTATATATTGTATATGTACTGTTTTGCAGGTTATTGAAAGTGACTAGTATGGCCCAAATATGATAGAAAATATGGTCTGCGTACCATTAACTTTAATGTAATATTGGTCTAAAGTACCAAATTTTATTGCTTTAAAAATGGTCTGCGTACCATCAAATAGTTGTAATTAGTTTAAATTATAGCTTATCCTATTTGAAGAAAGTGGTGCCTCCCATGGTGAAATTCAAGACGGAGTTTCCAATCCATTTTCAAGACGGAGTTTGAAGTTGAAGCTTCAAGATGAAGTCGGGCCATACTAGATCAAAATTATATCTTATGCATATGCATGCTTTAAGTTATTTATTGCTTTAAATATGTCTTAATTATGCATGAGATTATGGCTTGATTATGTTGCATGATTAAGGATTTTAGTTCACTTAAAATCTAACCAACATAGTAAGAGCCTTAAGTTCCAAACTTTAAAAATTGAGTTAAAAGGTGCCATGCCAATATAACACTTACTTGGATAACCTTTACATCAATCTTAGTAATAGTTTTCCGCCATAGCGAGGTGTTACTTATTGATCCTAAAGGGGTAAGGTACACAAATAATTGTGAGTACATGTTAGTTTTGGTGAAACTCAACGATATAAGTAAGGAGTCCTTTTATCTCGTGGCAAATGAGATAGGTTTACCTAATAAGTTCCTAGACGTACCTATCAACCAAGAGTATTTTCTAGACTATTAGCAAAGGCTTTTCTTACCTAAAATATTTTAGAATTGAGTCTAAATACATAATGTTCTTAATTCTTCAATGATTTTAGGATCTTGGAATCATTTTATTCACACATGTCGGAACAATAAATTCGAATAAAATGCCAATAACTTGTTTAAATTGTATGATTGCTTTAATTTTCAAGTTATTACTCATGATAAATGTTTAGACTTTGCATGCTTCAATGTATGTTTTAATTTTTGTTTATAATTAAATATCTTGCACTGCAGTAAATCCTTTTAGAAAGGTCACAGTAAATTTCCTCGATTGGTAGTGAATCCATGAACGATTCACGGAAATGAGAGAAAATGAGAAATTTAAAATGTACGTTTTTTTTAGCGACTTTTATGGTTGTTTTTCGAGTATCAAAGTCGAATGGCAAACCGATTGGTGCTTGTGAATTCAAAATACAATGTAGTTTTGAGATCATAAAGCATTGAGTATAAAGGGTTAGCTTTACCAATTGTTAACAACCTAATATCTTTTTCCATTTAATTCTCGAATGAGTCTAGTCCCTAGACATTCGAATAGATCGATGCTTAGAGAACTTTAGAAGCTTCTGGTAAGA
This sequence comes from Spinacia oleracea, assembly GCF_020520425.1. Lineage (NCBI taxonomy): Eukaryota > Viridiplantae > Streptophyta > Magnoliopsida > Caryophyllales > Amaranthaceae > Spinacia > Spinacia oleracea. The sequence goes on from NC_079490.1 coordinate 54,377,721, forward strand.
TCATCTAGTTGAAGAAAATATTCAACATAAATAAAATGGTAAGAACTTTGTTGGAATGACATTGGACATGTCTAAACAAAGTATAAAATGAAGGAAATATGTCCTTCACCCAAGGTGCATTAAGTTTAATACCAAGGTTCAGGTTAATTGCGAACAATTAATTAAGTGAGATCAAGTGATCGGAACAGCTAGCTGGAGCAATGCTTCTGATCAGTGAGTTCTAATGGATATTGAACTCACAACATACTCTTGACTGAACCTACAAGGTCACACCAATGACACGTAACAGATCACCGGATTAAATGAATCGGAAATTCATTTAATTGATTTTCGGGATTTAAGTTGGAAACGTATTATACGATACGACCTTGCATCGGAATCGTATATCGTATCGTGACTAGGCGAAATGAATAAATCGTATTGTACGACGGTGATTCGTCGTATTCGAAACGATAAATAATATATCGGAAATATAATAAACGCGAATACACGAAGAGCGGCCCACTAGCCGAGTGCACGAAGCACTCGAGGCCCATGGGCGCGCACTAGGCGAGCAAGCAAAGGCCAAGGCAACACGGCAGCGCTAGCCCATGGCCGAGCGGATCTGCGCGTGTGCGCGCGGGCCTGTGCAGCGACACAGCCGCAGCAGCGAGGCCCATGGCCCAGCGCGCTATGCTTGTCTCACGCGTGGCTTGCTAGCCGGCCTTGCCTCCGGGCTTGGTCGGTTAGTAAGGTTATGTAAATAACCTTATGACTTAATTTCCAACTGTAGGGGAATACAGTTAAACATAATAACATGTGCGGAACAATCCCCAAAGCCAGGAAACATGTATAAAGCACAGATTAAGCATACTTACATTCGAAGCGTGTTTTCCACAATAATTCGTCAACGAACACGAACAAAGAACTCCACTTGTCGTTCCTCTACTTGGTTCACCGACACTATCAGATCCGTCTTGATTATCGTAGCTTAGACAATCGATTAAGAGATTTGCTTTTGGGGTGAACACACTATGGAGGCACAGAGAGAATTAGGGTTCTATGTTTTCTCCTAGGGTTGTGTGTAATCTGAATTGTGATTGCCTTAGTTGGAAATTAGGTCATAAGGTTATTTACATAACCTTAATGAACCGACCAAGCCCGTAGGCAAGGCCGGCCAGCAAGCCGTGCGTGAGACAAGTCACAGCGCGTTGGGCCATGGGCCTCGCTGTTGTGGCTGTGTCGCTGCACAGGCCCGCGCGCACACCCACAGCCATGCTCGGCCATGGGCCTAGCGCTGCCGTGTTGCCTTGGCCTTTGCTTGCTCGCCTAACGCGCGCCCAGGGGCCTTTGAGTGCTTCGTGCACTCGGCTCGTGGGCCGCTCTTCGTATTCGCGTTTAATATATTTCCGATATATTATTTATCGTTTCGTATACGACGAATCACCGTCGTACGATACGATTTATTCGTTTCGCCTAGCTTACGAATATTCGCGATACGATATACGATTCCGACGCAAGGTCGTATCGTATAATACGTTTCCACATTGCGGGTGAGCAACCCATCATTGAAAGGTCAAAAAGGTTGCCTACAAAATAATGGAGTGGGTTTTTAGGGCAAGGGGGTTGTGCGACATGATTCCAAACATCAGCAATGTACCTATTCACAGCAGCTATGGTACTATTTTTTCTTCTTTTATGACTCCTTCTCCCGATGTCGATGTGCCGGTCTTCTAGGAAGGTTTGAGGAAGCCCCACAAGCTCCATGGCACCGAAAATGTATCAGGGCTCAAGTGATTCGCTTATAAATCCCGAAAAGCTATTAAATGAATTTCCGATTCATTTAATTCGGTGATCTGTTACGTGTCATTGGTGTGGCCTTGTAGGTTCAGTCAAGAGTAAGTTGTGAGTTCAATATCCATTAGAACTCACTGATTGGAAGCATTGCTCCAGCTAGCTGTTCCGATCACTTGATCTCACTGAATTAATTGTTCGAAATTAATCTGAACCTTGGTATTAGACTTAATGCACCTTGGGTGAAGGACATATTTCCTTCAATCTCCCACTTGTCATTCAGACAAGTGTGCATCCACATTCCTTTGTCGCTTAGTGTTACTTACTGAACATAAGGTAAGATCCAAGTCATCCTTATTAGGTCCAGAAGTGTTTCTCGGATTACAGAGTTCAACTGTCAAACTTTTGCAGAAGGTTAAGCCTAACCATTCTGAGCACGGCCATGCATTTTACAGTATCTAACTCTCCGAGAGGCCTTGTTACACAACAACACCATATCCTATCAAAGATAGGAGGACAATACATTCTTGCAATCTATGAATACTCACTTTGATTCATAGTACGCCCAATAACTGCTTTTATAGCCTCCTTTTACGGTGCGACGTTTAGCTAGTATCAAAGCGAACTAATTCTCAAACGAGCAGACATAATCGCTCATGTTCAGAGGAACGGTTTCTAATCACCATTAATGAGAACTACCTATGACATGACTTTAACCTCTTAAAGCGTTCTCATGGTCAATCCGATACAAGATCCAATAAGTATCTATGCAAACGATTATGACATCCAGTCACTCTAGTTCAAGAAACGGAACTAAGTAATCTACTTGCAATCTAATCTTCATTAGTCATTGGTCGTCCACCTTTCAATGACCTGGATTAGGGATCCTTTGTGACTTCAATATTCAAGTTCACTTATGGGTGTTTCTTTGCCAAAGAATCCATCTTGACATCCCATTTGAATGATTTGAATCACATGGACTTATCATTTAATTCTAAACCATAATTAAATGAATATGAAATAATAAATTTCATAAATATGAAATGGTTAAACCAATTGTTTTAAACATAGATCTAACAGATGTTCTAAAACAATACTTAGAAAATCAAAGCCATTCTCCAACATGCTTGATTCCCATGGTTGCTACATGTGAGTTTTGTTTCACTTGTGGCAACGGTTTAGTCAATGGATCCGCGACGTTGTCGTCAGTTCCAACCTTGCAAATCTCGATTTCCTTTTTTTCAACGATCTCTCGAAGTATATGAAATCGCCGCATTACGTGCTTGGACTTCTGGTGGCTCCTAGGCTCCTTTGCCTGGGCAATGGCTCCGCTATTGTAACAATACAAAGCCACTGGTCCTTTAATGGAGGGGAAAACACCAAGTTCTTCGATGAACTTCCGAATCCAAACAGCTTCCTTTGCTGCTTCTGAGGCAGCAATGTACTCGGCTTCAGTTGTAGAATCCGCAATAGTGCTTTGCTTAGCACTTTTCCAGCTTACTGCTCCGCCGTTGAGGCAGAACACAAACCCAGACTGTGATCTGAAATCATCTCTATCGGTTTGAAAGCTTGCGTCCGTATAGCCCTTAACAATCAACTCATCTGTACCACCATAAACCAGAAACTGATTTTTAGTCCTTTTCAAGTACTTTAGGATGTTCTGGGCAGCAGTCCAATGCGCCTCCCCTGGTTCTGATTGGTACCTGCTCGTTGCACTGAGTGCGAACGAAACATCCGGCCTTGTACAAATCATAGCATACATGATGGATCCAATAGCCGAAGCGTATGGAATTCCACTCATCTTTCTATGCTCATCAGATGTTTTGGGACACTGATTCTTGCTTAGATATACGCCATGTGACATGGGTAGATGGCCTCTCTTGGCTTCCATCATATTTAACCTAGCTAGCACTTTGTCAATGTAAGTGCTTTGGCTTAGTCCAATCATCCTTTTAGATCTATCCCTATAGATCTTGATGCCCAATATGTACTGTGCCTCTCCTAATTCCTTCATTGAGAAACACTTCCCGAGCCAAGTCTTTACAGACTCCAACGTAGGAATGTCGTTTCCAATAAGAAGTATGTCGTCAACATACAAGACTAGGAATGCAATTTTACTCCCACTGACCTTCTTGTATACACAAGATTCGTCCTGATTCTTGATGAAGCCAAACTTATTGACTGCTTCATCAAATCGTTTATTCCAACTCCTTGATGCCTGCTTTAGTCCGTAGATGGACTTCTTAAGCTTGCATACCTTTCCTTGTTTCTTTTGATCGACAAAACCCTCCGGCAGTGTCATGAACACAGTCTCTTCAAGAACACCTTTCAAGAAGGAAGTTTTGACATCCATTTTCCATATTTCATAGTCATGAAAAGCGGCAATCGCAAGGATTATCCGAATAGACTTAAGCATCGCGACTGGAGAAAAGGTTTCATCGTAGTCAACGCCGTGAACTTGCCTGTAACCTTTTTCTACCAATCTAGCCTTGTATATGTATACAATTCCATCTTTGTCTTTCTTTAATTTGAAGATCCATTTGCATCCGATAGGTGTGAACCCATCCGGCAAATCAACCAAATCCCATACTTGATTTTCAGACATGGAGTCTATTTCAGATTGCATGGCCTCTAACCATTTTGTGGAGCTTGGGCTCGTCATAGCTTGCTTGTAAGTCAAAGGTTCATCACTATCCAATATGAGAACATCTAAGTTTTCAGTCAAGAGGACGCCTGTCCATCTGTCCGGCTGAAAAATAGTTCTATTTGACCTACAAGGGGCAACAACGTTTTGAGGAACTACTCCCACTGGCTCTTCTAAAGACCTTGGAGGTTCATCAACTTGAACTGCTTCTAAAGAGTTACGAGTTTGTTGTTCGTCTTGAATCTCTTCGAGGTCTATTATTCTCCCACTTGTCAATTTGGAAATATGATTTCTTTCCAAAAAGACACCGTCACGAGCAACGAATACCTTGTTGTCTGACTTGTTGTAGAAGTAATACCCCATAGTTTCTTTTAGATACCCAACGAAGAAACATTTGTCAGATTTAGATTGTAGCTTGTCCGAAATTAATCGCTTGACATATGATTCGCAACCTCAAATCTTCAGAAAAGACAACTTTGGAAGTTTACCAGTCCATAATTCGTATGGAGTCTTTTCAACAGCTTTTGACGGAGCACGATTCAGTGTGAGTGCTGCAGTTTGCAACGCATGTCCCCAGAACTGTAAAGGAAGTTCGGCCTGACCCATCATTGACCTGACCAAATCGAGTAAGGTCATCAAAGTCGTCCGTAAACGTTATGAAATAGCTGAACTCACCTCTAGCTTTCGTACTCATAGGCCCACATACGTCCGTATGTATTAGCCCTAGTAGTTCGCTTGCTCTTTCTCCCACCTTAGAGAAAGGTTTCTTTGTCATTTTGCCAAGTAAACAAGATTCGCATTGATCAATCTTCTCTAAGTCGAAAGATTCTAGAATTCCTTTCCGTTGAAGTAATTCCATGCGCTTTATGTTTATATGGCCTAATCGACAATGCCACAGAAATGTGAGATTCGAATCACCAGTTTTAGCCTTTATGGTATTTATGTTATAAATGTGTTTGCTCGTATCTAGCACGTAAAGACCGTTTTCTTGTTGTGCTGAACCATAAAACATTCCATTCAAAGCAAAAGAACAACTATTGTCTTTAAATTGAAAACTAAAACCTTTAGAATCCAAACTTGAAACGGAAATGATGTTTCTGGTGATACTAGGAACATAGTAACAGTTTTCTAGTTCCAAAACAAACCCACTAGGCAAAGAAATAAAATAAGATCCTACGGCTAATGCATGCAATCCGTGCTCCATTTCCCACGCGTAGATCCATCTCACCTTTATCCAGCTTTCTACTTCTCCTTAGTCCTTGTGGATTGGAACAAAAGTGTGAGCCACAACCAGTATCTAATACCCAAGAAGTAGAATTAGCTAGATCACAATGTATAACATACATACCTGAAGGAGAAGCAACGTTTCCGTCCTTCTTCTCTTCCTTTAGTTTGGGGCAATCTCGCTTGTAAAGACCAATTTCTTTATAATTGTAGCATTGCGATGTAGATGGAGAACGATCCTTCTTCATCTTCTACTTGGATGGCGTCACTTACCTTCCTGAAGTAGATGGAGATGCACCCTTGCTTTGGATCTTCCCCGGAACCTTTTTCTTGATTTTCTTACTCTTTACTTTCAGTGATGCTTGCTTATCACTTACAAAGTCCAATTCGTATTGATGAAGCAAGTAAATTAGTTCACTAAGAGTATTCTCCCTTTTCTTGGAAAAATAGAGTAGTTTGAATTTCTTATAACCAGGGTGAAGAGAATTCAAAAGTATTCCCGCAGCTGCAGAATCTGGGAATGGATCACCAAGTAACTCAAGCCGGTTGAGAAGCCCAACCAATTTCTTTGAATGAGTTCTGATTGGTGTCCGTTCTATCATTTCAAGATCAATAACCCTTTCCCTTGCTTTTTGTCTTTCGACGTCAAAGCAACAACCCAATGGAGCGTTAAGCTTTAGATCCTCAAATGAATTTACCAATTCAAAAACATTTTGGTCGACATGTTGACCAGTATGTTGGAATCTACCAGGACATATATCCCTAAGATGCCTTAGGAGTGCCCATGGCTCGTATGCAACGAACCTTGCACTCCAATCATTGGGGATAGAGCCAAGAATAAGACCCATCACTAGCGATACGTGGCTTGCCCATGTATAGTAATTTTCTTGAGTCATATCCTTTGAGTAATAGCTGGGGATGGGATGGTCAACTACATATTCAATGTTGTTCCACCTGAGGACTTGCCGAAGCTTCCTCTCCCAATCAAGAAAGTTTGATAGGTTCAATTTTACATCCAGAATTTCAGTTACTTTGAGTTGTGTTTTGATTGCGGCCATTTTGATTACTACAATCGAAAAGAATTTGCAATAAATAACCATTCATACAATTCAATAACTTTGAAATAAAAGCAAAAACATGCAATCATTAAAGCTATTAAAACATTTCATTCATGCAAAAAGCAAAAACATGGTCCGAAATGAATGAAACGATTCCAAGATCCCAAAAGTCCTAAATCCTTAAGCAGCTTTAGCATGTCTTAAGTATTTTAAGATTTTAGGTAAGCAAAACCTATTGCTAGTAATCTCCAAATTACTCTTGGTTAATAAATTAATGCCATAATTTATCCCATTGCCACAACTTAATGCCATTGTTGTTTGAGTTATAACCACAATCAACGTGCTCCTTTAGGACGCCTTACCATCTAAGTCAACTAAAATAGCACCTCGCTTTAGCGTAAACCTACTATCTTAGATCCCTAGATTTTTGTAAGTGTTGATTTGGAAGGCAATTTTGAAACTCAATATTACTTGGACCTAGTTGTTTCTATGTTGGTTCGATTATTTAGTGAACTTAAAACTAATCGATTCATAGGAAACAACCTGTTCATGCAAAGCATACATACATTCATACATTCATGCATAATATATATATATATATATATATATATTAAATTGCATAAAAATTGGTGATCTAGTATGGCCCAAAACTTCTTGTCTTGAAGCATCCAATCTTCATCACCTCCTTGTTAGCTTGGCATCGTCTTGAATCTTCGTTCAAATGCTAACTTAAAGTTCTAAACTTAGAAATACTTGAAAATAATAAATTACATCAAAATTTTCATGGTACGCAGACCATATTTAAAACATTACATTCAAAGATAGAACGGTGCGCAGACCGTATTAAACTATCCTAAATTTGGCCATACTAGTCACTTGGAGTACCTGCATTGCATAAAATATATATCCTACGCATTCACCCATTCGTATGCTAAAACGAATGGCCCATGTTAATTTGCAAGTATTTACATGAATTAATTAAAATTCACGTTCACATAAACGCGTCGTAAAAGATTAATCAATTTCCAAATTATTAATCCTTAGACTTTATTCTAATTAAAATTGAATTTAATTAAAATAATGCGACCTACGAAATAATTAAAATAATTATTTCATTTTAATTTCATTTAGTGGCTCTCACTCAAACCAATAATTATTCCGGATAATTAATTATGAAATATTAAAATAAAACTCGCGGCCCGACCCAAGCAAAAAAAATATTAAATTAAAAATCCTGTTAGCCCAAATTAATGCAAATACACGAAGCACAACTAATTAAATGATTTAAAAAAAAATTAATCAAACGGCCTAGGCTTGCGCCCATCCCGTCGTGCGAGAGGCCCAAGAGCACACGAGCATTGCCCGCGCGCGCCCCGCCAATCGTACCGCATAGCATGCCATCGCTCGCCCATCACTCGCGCGCCATGCCTCGCCCACACGCGTCGTGCGCCATGCCTTGCGCATGCGCATCGCGTACCCGCAGCCTAGCTACCCTGCGTTGCGTGTGTGTTGTGCATCGTGGGCGCTCGACGTCGCAAGCATCGCGCTTTGCTTCGTCGCAGCCCTGCAGGCATCGCCCTCCCATGCCTTGCCTAGCGCGCACAAGGCACGCAGCTCGTGCTGCTGCCCGTGTCGCATGGCACGGCTCGCATAACGGCCTCGTATGGCTCGACGAGCCATACTTCCATCATGCCCATGTTCGTGTTTTTGGTTCGTAAAACGGACCAACCTAATTAAAATTAAATTTTAATTCACGAACTTGCATTAATTTTATTTTTCAAAAAGTTACGATTTAATTTTTCGAAAAACAACGATTTTTAACGATTTAATAAACTTTAACGACAATCCAATTTCGTAAAATTAATAAAACAAGGGCTAACAATATTCAAACTTTTAAGAACGATCGAAGCAACTTTAAAATTTGAACCTTTAATTAATAAAATCCGAAATTTTTACATCGTTCATAAACAATTAAATTTCAGATTATTAATAAATTGGTTTAAGTGCGATTAAAATTAACGAAACCATTCAAAATTTTAATCCAATAATTTTTAAAATTTTCCACTGACCCATGAAATTATATCCCTTTCCCAATTAACCGAATTATTAATCCATAATTAATTAAAAATGAATTAGGATTGTAATTTTTACGAATTGGGGAAAGGCAAAATTAGGGTTTATACTTATCGGAAATATCTGAAATTTTTACCATAGATCAAGCATGTACCCTGAAACATTGTGTAAAAATTTCAAGATATTCCGAGTAGTTTAGGTCGACCTTTTAATTGAATTACTGTCCGACACATTTAATTTTTAATGAAAAATTAACAAAAACGCCCAAAAACTGATGCTTCGAGGCCTGTTGTCGCAATTCTATTCGCATGAGTTGATCTTAGAAAATCGTTTTCCATCAGATTAGGGTTTTAAAAATCGAAAAAGCGAATATTTTTGATTTCGGAACTGCCAATTTCGCAATTAATCCCATAATTCGAAAAAATTCCAAAAAATCAACAAAAATTCCAAAAATTTCGACAACGCAAAAACAATAATAATCATGCTAATTCATTCTTTGAATACATAAGGCTCATGATACCACTGTAGGGGAATACAGTTAAACATAATAACATGTGCGGAACAATCCCCAAAGCCAGGAAACATGTATAAAGCACAGATTAAGCATACTTACATTCGAAGCGTGTTTTCCACAATAATCCGTCAACGAACACGAACAAAGAACTCCACTTGTCGTTCCTCTACTTGGTTCACCGACACGATCAGATCCGTCTTGGTTATCGTAGCTTAGACAATCGATCAAGGGATTTGCTTTTTGGATGAACACACTATGGAGGCACAGAGAGAATTAGGGTTCTCTGTTTTCTCCTAGGGTTGTGTGTAATCTGAATTGTGATTGCCTTAGTTGGAAATTAGGTCATAAGGTTATTTACATAACCTTAATGAACCGACCAAGCCCGTAGGCAAGGCCGGCCAGCAAGCAGTGCGTGAGACAAGTCACAGCGCGCTGGGCCATGGGCGTCGCTGCTGTGGTTGTGTCGCTGCACAGGCCCGCGCGCACACGCACAACCATGCTCGGCCATGGGCCTAGCGCTGCCGTGTTGCCTTGGCCTTTGCTTGCTCGCCTAGCGCGCGCCTATGGGCCTCGAGTGCTTCGTGCAATCGGCTCGTGGGCCGCTCTTCGTATTCGCGTTTAATATATTTCCGATATATTCTTTATCGTTTCGTATACGACGAATCACCGTCGTACGATACGATTTATTTGTTTCGCCTAGCTTACGAATATTCGCGATACGATATACGATTTCGACGCAAGGTCGTATCGTATAATACGTTTCCAACTTAAATCCCGAAAAGCTATTAAATGAATTTCCAATTCATTTAATCCGGTGATCTGTTACGTGTCATTGGTGTTACCTTGTAGGTTCAGTTAAGAGTAAGTTGTGAGTTCAATATCCATTAGAACTCACTGATCGGAAGCATTGCTCCAGCTAGCTGTTCCGATCACTTGATCTCACTGAATAAATTGTTCGCAATTAATCTGAACCTTGGTATTAGACTTAATGCACCTTGGGTGAAGGACATATTTCCTTCACCAACTTACTGAAATCACAATTCAGATTACTCAAAACCCTAGAGACACAGAGAACCCTAATTCTCTCTGTGCCTCCAAAGTGAGTTCTCCCCAAAAGTAAAGTATCTTGATTAATTGTCTAAGCTACGATTATCAAGACGGATCTGATCGTGTCGGTGAACCAAGTAGAGGAACGACAATTGGATTTCTTTGTTCGTGTTCGTTGACGGATTATTGTGGAAAACACGCTTCGAATGTAAGTATGCTTAATCTGTGCTTTATACATGTTTCCTGGCTTTGGGGATTGTTCCGCACATGTTATTATGTTTAACTGTATTCCCCTACAGTGGTATCATGAGCCTTATGTATTCAAAGCATGAATTAGCATGATTATTATTGTTTTTGCATTGTCGAAATTTTTGGAATTTTTGTTGATTTTTCGGAATTTTTTCGAATTATGGGATTAATTGCAAAATTGGCAGTTCCGAAATCAAAAATATTCGCCTTTTTGATTTTTAAAACCCTAATCTGATGGAAAACGATTTTCTAAGATCAATTCATGGGAATAGAATTGCGAAAACAGGCCTCGAAGCATCTGTTTTTGGGCGTTTTTGTTAATTTTTTATTAAAAATTAAATGTGTCGGACAGTAATTCAATTAAAAGGTCGACCTAAACTACTCGGAATTGCTTGAAATTTTGACACAATGTTGCTGGTAAAAATTTCAGATTCTTCCCATAAGTATAAACCCTAATTTTGCCTTTCCCCAATTCGTAATATTTACAACCCTAATTGAATTTTAATTAATTTTGGATTAATAATTCAGTTAATTGGGGAAGGGCGTATAATTTCATGGGTAAGTGGCTAATTTTAAAAATTATTGGATTAAAATTTTGAATGGTTTCGTTAATTTTAATCGCACTTAAACCAAATTATTAATAATCTGAAATTTAATTGTTTATGAACGATATAAAGTTTCGGATTTTATTAATTAAAAGTTCAAACTTTAAAGTTGATTCGATCGTTCTTAAAAGTTTGAATATTGTTAGCCCTTGATTTATTAATTTTACGAAATTGGATTGTCGTTAAACTTTATTAAATCGTTAATAATCGTTGTTTTTTCAAAAATTAAATCGTAACCTTTTTTGAAAAATAAAATTAATGCAAGTTCGTGAATTAAATTTAATTTTAATTATGTTGGTCCGTATTACGAACCAAAAACACGAACATGGGCATGATGGAAGTATGGCTCGTCGAGCCATACGAGGCCATTGTGCTCGCCGCGCCATGCGACACGGGCAGCAGCACAAGGCTGCGTGCCTCGTGCGTGCTAGGCAAGGCAGGGGCATGCATGTTGCTTGCGGGGCTGCGACGAAGCAAGCACAAGGCTTGCAACGTCCAGCACACTCGACGCACGATGGTGCTAGGCTGCGGGTACGCGATGCGTGCGCGCGAGCGATGGGGCGGGGTGCGCGAGCAGTGCTCGTGTGCTCCTGGGCCTCTCGCACGATGGGCTGGGGCGCGCGGGCAATGCTCGTGTGCTCTTGGGCCTCTCGCACGACGGGCTGGGCGCAAGCCTAGGCCGTTTAATTGAACTTTTTTTTTGAATCGTTTAATTAGTTGGGCTTCGTATATTTGCATTAATTTGGGCTAACAGGATATTTAATTTAATATTTTATTTGCTTGGGCCGGGCCGCGAGTTTTAATTAAATATTCCCCATAATTAATTATCCGGAATAATTATTGGTTTGAGTGGGAGCCACTAAATGAAATTAAAATGAAATTATTATTTTAATTGTTTCGTAGGTTGCATTATTTTAATTAAATTCAATTTTAATTAGAATAAAGTCTAAGGATTAATAATTTGGAAATTGATTAATCTTTTAGGACGCGTTTATGTGAACGTGAATTTTAATTAATTCACGTAAATACTTGCATATTAACATGGGCCATTCGTTTTAGCATACGAATGGGTGAATGCGTAGAATATATATTTTATGCAATGCAGGTACTCCAAGAGACTAGTATGGCCAAATTTAGGATTGTTAAATACGGTCTGCGCACCGTTCTATCTTTGAATATAATGTTTTAAATATGGTCTGCGTACCATGGAAATTTTTGATGTAATTTATTATTTTCAAGTATTTCTAGTTTAGAACTTTAAGTTAGCATTTGAACGAAGATTCAAGACGATGCCAAGCTAACAAGGTGGAGATGAAGATTGGATGCTTCAAGACAAGAAGTTTTGGGCCATACTAGATCACCAATTATTTATGCAATTTAATATATATATTATGCGTGAATGTATGAATGTATGTATGCTTTGCATGAACAGGTTGTTTCCTATGAATCGATTAGTTTTAAGTTCACTAAATAATCGAACCAACATAGAAACAACTAGGTCCAAGTAATATTGAGTTTTAAAAATTGCCTTCCAAATCAACACTTACAAAAATCTAGGGATCTAAGATAGTAGGTTCATGCTAAAGCGAGGTGCTATTTTAGTTGACTTAGGTGGTAAGGCGTCCTAAAGGAGCACGTTGATTGTGGTTACAACTCAAACAACAATGGTATTAAGTTGTGGCAATGGGATAAATTATGGCATTAATTTATTAACCAAGAGTAATTTGGAGATTACTAGCAATAGGTTTTGCTTACCTAAAATCTTAAACTACTTAAAACATGCTAAAGCTTCTTAAGGATTTAGGACTTTTGGGGCCTTGGAATCGTTTCATTCATTTCGGACCATGTTTTTGCTTTTTGCATGAATGAGATGTTTTTAATAGCTTTAATGATTGCATGTTTTGCTTTTATTTCAAAGTTATTGAATTGTATGAATGGTTATTTATTGCAAATTCTTTTTGATTGTAGTAATCAAAATGGCCGCAATCAAAACACAACTCAAAGTAACTGAAAATGTGGATGTAAAATTTAACCTATCAAACTTTCTTGATTGGGAGAGGAAGCTTCGGCAAGTCCTCAGGAGGAACAACATTGAATATGTAGTTGACCATCCCATCCCCAGTTATTACTCAATGGATATGACTCCGGAAAAGCACTATACGTGGGCAAGCCACGTATCGCTAGTGATGGATCTTATTCTTGGCTCTATCCCCAATGATTGGAGTGCAAGGTTCGTTGCATACGAGCCATGGGCACTCCTAAGGCATCTTAGGGATATATGTCGTGGTAGATTCTAACATAGTGGTCAACATGTCGACCAAAATGTTTTTGAATTGGTAAATTCATTTGAGGATCTAAAGGTTAACGCTCCATTGGGTTGTTGCTTTGACGTCGAAAGACAAAAAGCAAGGGAAAGGGTCATTGATCTTGAAATGACAGAACGGACACCAATCAGAACTCATACAAAGAAATTGGTTGGGCTTCTCAACCGGCTTGAGTTACTTGGTTATCCATTCCCAGATTCTGCAGCTGCGGGAATACTTTTGAATTCTCTTCACCCTGGTTATAAGAAATTCAAACTACTCTATTTTTCCAAGAAAAGGGAGAATACTCTTAGTGAACTAATTTACTTGCTTCATCAGTACGAATTGGACTTTGTAAGTGATAAGCAAGCATCACTGAAAGTAAAGAGTAAGAAAATCAAGAAAAAGGTTCCGGGGAAGATCCAAAGCAAGGGTGCATCTCCATCTGCTTCAGGAAGGCAAGTGACGCCATCCAAGAAGAAGATGAAGAAGGATCGTTCTCCATCTACATCGCAATGCTTCAATTGTAATGAAATTGGTCATTACAAGCGAGATTGCCCCAAACTAAAGGAAGAGAAGAAGGACGGAAACGTTGCTTCTCCTTCAGGTATGTATGTTATACATTGTAATCTAGATAATTCTACTTCTTGGGTATTAGATACTGGTTGTGGCTCACACTTATGTTCCAATCCACAGGGACTAAGGAGAAGTAGAAAGCTGGATAAAGGCGAGATGGATCTACGCGTGGGAAATGGAGCACGGATTGCTGCATTAGCCGTAGGATCTTATTTTATTTCTTTGCCTAGTGGGTTTGTTTTGGAACTAGAAAACTGTTACTATGTTCCTAGTATCACCAGAAACATCATTTCCGTTTCAAGTTTGGATTCTAAAGGTTTTAGTTTTCAATTTAAAGACAATAGTTGTTCTTTTGCTTTGAATGGAATGTTTTATGGTTCAGCACAACAAGAAAACGGTCTTTACGTGCTAGATACGAGCAAACACATTTATAACATAAATACCATAAAGGCTAAAACTGGTGATTCGAATCTCACATTTCTGTGGCATTGTCGATTAGGCCATATAAACATAAAGCGCATGGAATTACTTCAACGGAAAGGAATTCTAGAATCATTCTACTTAGAGAAGATTGATCAATGCGAATCTTGTTTACTTGGGAAAATGACAGAGCAACCTTTCTCTAAGGTGGGAGAAAGAGCAAGCGAACTACTAGGGCTAATACATACGGACGTATGTGGGCCTATGAGTACGAAAGCTAGAGGTGAGTTCAGCTATTTCATAACGTTTACGGACGACTTCAGTAGATATGGCTATATTTACTTAATGAAGAACAAGTCTGAATCGTTTGAGAAATTCCGAGAATTTCAAAATGAAGTAGATAATCAACATGGCAAGAAAATCAAAGCTCTAAGATTGGATCGAGGAGGTGAATATCTTAGCCACGAGTTTGATGACCATCTAAAAGAATGCGGTATTCTTTCTGAATTGACTGCTCCGGGGACACCTCAATGGAATGGAGTGTCGGAACGGAGAAACAGGACCTTACTCGATATGGTCAGGTCAATGATGGGTCAGGTCGAACTTCCTTTACAGTTCTGGGGACATGCGTTGCAAACTGCAGCACTCACACTGAATCGTGCTCCGTCAAAAGCTGTAGAAAAGACTCCATACGAATTATGGACTGGGAAACTTCCAAAGTTGTCTTTTCTGAAGATTTGGGGTTGCGAAGCATATGTCAAGCGATTAATTTCGGACAAGCTACAACCTAAATCTGACAAATGTTTCTTCGTTGGGTATCCAAAGGAAACTATGGGGTATTACTTCTACAACAAGTCAGACAACAAGGTATTCGTTGCTCGTGACGGTGTCTTTTTGGAAAGAAATCATATTTCCAAATTGACAAGTGGGAGAATAATAGACCTCGAAGAGATTCGAGACGAACAACGAACTCAGAACTCTTTAGAAGCAGTTCAAGTTGATGAACCTCCAAGGTATTTAGAAGAGCTAGTGGGAGTAGTTCCTCAAAACGTTGTTGCCCTTCGTAGGTCAAACAGAACTATTTTTCAGCCGGACAGATGGACAGGAGTCCTCTTGACTGAAAACATAGACGTTCTCATATTGGATAGTGATGAACCTTTGACTTACAAGCAAGCTATGACGAGCCCAAGCTCCACAAAATGGTTAGAGGCCATGCAATCTGAAATAGACTCCATGTCTGAAAATCAAGTCTGGGATTTGGTTGATTTGTCGGATGGGTTCACACCTATCGGATGCAAATGGGTCTTCAAATTGAAGAAACACAAAGATGGAATTGTATACATATACAAGGCTAGATTGGTAGCAGAAGGTTACAGGCAAGTTCACGACGTTGACTACGATGAAACCTTTACTCCAGGCGCGATGCTTAAGTCTATTCGGATAATCCTTGCGATTGCCGCTTTTCATGACTATGAAATATGGCAAATGGATGTCAAAAATTCCTTCTTGAACGGTGTTCTTGAAGAGACTGTGTTCATGACACAGCCGGAGGGTTTTGTCGATCAAAAGAACCAAGGAAAGGTATGCAAGCTTAAGAAGTCCATCTACGGACTAAAGCAGGCATCAAGGAGTTGGAATAAACGATTTGATGAAGCAGTCCATATATTTGGCTTCATCAAGAATCAGGACGAATCTTGTGTATATAAGAAGGTCAGTGGGAGTAAAATTGCATTCCTAGTCTTGTATGTTGACGACATACTGCTTATTGGAAACGACATTCCTATGTTGGAGTCTGTAAAGACTTGGCTCGGGAAGTGTTTCTCAATGAAGGACTTAGGAGAGGCACAGTACATATTGGGCATCAAGATCTATAGGGATAGATCTAAAAGGATGATTGGACTAAGACAAAGCACTTACATTGACAAAGTGCTAGCTAGGTTCAATATGATGGAAGCCAAGAGAGGCCATCTACCCATGTCACATGGCATATATCTAAGCAAGAATCAGTGTCCCAAAACATCTGATGAGCGCAGAAAGATGAGTGGAATTCCATACGCTTCGGCTATTGGATCCATCATGTATGCTATGATTTGTACAAGGCCGGATGTTTTGTTCGCACTCAGTGCAACGAGCAGGTACCAGTCAAAACCAGGTGAGGCGCATTGGACTGCTGCCAAGAACATCCTAAAGTACCTGAAAAGGACCAAGGATTAGTTTCAAGTTTAGGTGGTACAGATGAGTTGATTTTTAAGGGCCATACGGACGAAAGCTTTCAAACCGACAAAGATGATTTCAGATCACAGTCTGGGTTTGTGTTATGCCTCAACGGCGGAGCAGTAAGCTGGAAAAGTGCTAAGCAAAGCACTATTGCGGATTCTACAACTGAAGCCGAGTACATTGCTGCCTCAGAAGCAGCAAAGGAAGCTGTTTGGATTCGGAAGTTCATCGAAGAACTTGGTGTTGTCCCCTCCATTAAAGGACCAGTGGCTTTGTATTGTTACAATAGCGGAGCCATTGCCCAGGCAAAGGAGCCTAGGAGCCACCAGAAGTCCAAGCACGTAATGCGGCGATTTCATATACTTCGAGAGATCGTTGAAAAAAAGGAAATCGAGATTTGCAAGGTTGGAACTGACGACAACGTCGCGGATCCATTGACTAAACCGTTGCCACAAGTGAAACAAAACTCACATGTAGCAACCATGGGAATCAAGCATGTTGGAGAATGGCTTTGATTTTCTAAGTATTGTTTTAGAACATCTGTTAGATCTATGTTTAAAACAATTGGTTTAACCATTTCATATTTATGAAATTTATTATTTCATATTCATTTAATTGTGGTTTAGAATTAAATGATAAGTCCATGTGATTCAAATCATTCAAATGGGATGTCAAGATTGATTCTTTGACAAAGAAACACCCATAAATGAACTTGAATATTGAAGTCACAAAGGATCCCTAATCCAGGTCATTGAAAGGTGGACGACCAATGACTAATGAAGATTAGATTGCAAGTAGATTACTTAGTTCTGTTTCTTGAACTAGAGTGACTGGATGTCAGAATCTTTTGCATAGATACTTATTGGATCTTGTATCGGATTGACCATGAGAACGCTTTAAGAGATTAAAGTCATGTCATAGGTAGTTCTCATTAATGGTGATTAGAAACTGTTCCTCAGAACATGAGCGATTATGTCTGCTCGTTTGAGAATTAGTTCGCTTTGATACTAGCTAAACGTCGCACCGTAAAAGGAGGCTATATAAGCAGTTATTGGGAGTACTATGAATCAAAGTGAGTGTTCATGGATTGTAAGAATGGATTGTCCTCCTATCTTTGATAGGATATGGTGTTGTTGTGTAACAAGGCCTCTCGGAGAGTTAGATACTGTAAAATGCATGGCCGTGCTCAGAATGGTTAGGCTTAACCTTCTGCAAAAGTTTGGCAGTTGAACTCTGTAATCCGAGAAACACTTCTGGACCTAATAAGGATGGCTTGGATCTTACCTTATGTTCATTAAGTAACACTAAGCGACAAAGGAATGTGGATGCACACTTGTCTGAATGACAAGTGGGAGATTGAAGGAAATATGTCCTTCACCCAAGGTGCATTAAGTCTAATACCAAGGTTTAGATTAATTGCGAACAATTAATTCAGTGAGATCAAGTGATCGGAACAGCTAGCTGGAGCAATGCTTCCGATCAGTGAGTTCTAATGGATATTGAACTCACAACTTACTCTTGACTGAACCTACAAGGTCACACCAATGACACGTAACAGATCACTGGATTAAATGAATCGGAAATTCATTTAATAGCTTTTCGGGATTTAAGTTGGAAACGTATTATAGGATACGACCTTGCATCGGAATCGTATATCGTATCGCGAATATTCGTAAGCTAGGCGAAACGAATAAATCGTATCGTACGACAGTGATTCGTCGTATACGAAACGATAAATAATATATCTGAAATATATTAAACGCGAATACGTAGAGCGGCCCACGAGCCGAGTGCACGAAGCACTCGAGGCCCATGGGCGCGCGCTAGGCGAGCAAGCAAAGGCCAAGGCAACACGGCAGCGCTGTCAGGTGGCCGAGCGGAGCTGCGCATGTGCGCGCGGGCCTGTGCAGCGACCCAGCCACAGCAGCGAGGCCCATGGCCCAGCGTGTTGTGCTTGTCTCACGCGTGGCTTGCTAATCGGCCTTGCCCTCCGGGCTTGGTCGGTTAGTAAGGTTATGTAAATAACCTTATGACCTAATTTCCAACTTATTGAAATCACAATTCAGATTACTCAAAACTCTAGAGACACAGAGAACCCTAATTCTCTCCGTGCCTCCAAAGTGAGTTCTCCCCAAAAGCAAAGTATCTTGATTAATTGTCTAAGCTACGATTATCAAGACGGATCTGATCGTGTCGGTGAACCAAGTAGAGGAACGACAATTGGAGTTCTTTGTTCGTGTTCGTTGACGGATTATTGTGGAAAACACGCTTCGAATGTAAGTATGCTTAATCTGTGCTTTATACATGTTTCCTGGCTTTGGGGATTGTTCCGCACATGTTATTATGTTTAACTGTATTCCCCTACATAAAAGTCAACATTAGAGAAGTCAATTCTTAAGACTATAAGAAAGGGTACAAGAAATAGGAAAACAAGGAACAAATGAAAGGAATTTACGATTCCGTTTCTACCTCGAAGTTTATGTTTAAAGAGAAGTGTCCAAGAAATCAAACTTCCTTGGTATCATATACCGCTTGAGGTTCTTACTTCGGTAATAACTCAAACAATGGAAGCTAGGCTACACTAATGACCTACAAGTGGGAAATGAAGCATGGAAATGCTACATTAGTTGTAGGGTCATCTAGTTTGTTTTAAGTCCTTTCAAAGGCTGGAACTTAATGGCTATTTTGTTCCATAATCAGCATACCTAAATTTATGTTTTCAAACACAGAAAGACTCATATTCAAGGAAGACAAAAACAATGTTTGTTTGTTATTTGAATGAAATAGTCATTTACGGGTTGAGTCAATATGCTTGATTAAAAACAAACAACTCTTTAACAATAAGAACTTTACTAGGTTCAAATCGATCTCTTGATTTGAGTTCCACTAATCTTTGGCATTGTTTCTTATACCATATCAATAAGTTAACGTTCTAAAGCTCTATTTTGGTGGACTTTTGAAAGTTGATTTATTTCTAGATCATTCAAGACGAGTTAGTCTTACATGTTGAAAGTAACAAAAGATATGAACTATTGTTAGAACTCCTAGACAATAGAGTTCAAAGCTAAAGAAAGATTTTATGACATTATTATTTCACCTAGATTTGAGTGAATATTGGTTTATTTACTCAAACTGATATAAGTTTGGATCCGTTTGGCTAGTTCAAAGATTCAGAAGTATAAAATCCACATGGCAAGAAATCATAAAGATCTAGGTTAGATCATGTTGATGATTACTTGAGACCAAAAATGATCATCAATGATTGTGTGTTGTGATTTCACGATCTAGCTTCATAAGATATAGCATATCTACCTTGGAATGATCGAAGTCAATTAGTACTTGATTCGATCAATGATGAATCATAAAGATTTTTCCTATAATTTCTAAACAAAATGCTCAACTACCACCAAACTAAACCAAATTCGTCAAAGCTATTTGAAAAGTAATTTCAGAATATCTTTTCAACAATATATATATCTAACGAGTTTCAAAACTCGGTGGGAACTTAGTGTTTGTTATTCAACAAACTAAGGCCCAAGTATAGATATATGTTTCATTGTGATTTATTCAAATGAGACACAAGGGTATTGTTTCTACCACGAATTTTTGAGAACATAATGTTTGTTTGCTCGAAATAATGTCCTTTTGGAGATTCGTTTCCAAAATGACAAGTGGGAAAAAATAGACCTCGAAAGTATTCGAGGCGAACAACAAACATAAACGGATGTTCCGGAGGCTTTTCGAAGTTCTTCAGAAAATCTAAACACTTATTCTTTAAGGACTTTAGAAGTGGCTTTAAAGAATAGACATCTCTTAGAAGACTTTACAAGTGCTTCAAGGAGAACGGAATATTCAAAGGACTTTCAAGTGGCTATTGATATTCTATTGTTTGATGTTCTATACCCAAGTAGGCATAGAGTTCAAGTCACTGAAACTATGAGATTCTTCTATTACATAGTGAAGAAACATGGAGTTCAGGTCACTGAAGCTATGAGATTCTTCTATTAGATAGTGAAGAAACCTACAACTTGTAGTTACACTATTATTATGTAGATTAATGAGTTTGTGACTTGTAAGAAAGCTATGACGAAGCCTAGATTCCCTAAAATGGTTAGAGGCCATATATAGACTCGATGTTTTAAGTGGTTAGAGGCCATAAAACATCCTCAATGTTTTGATGACAAAATTGAAATTTTGTTGATTTACAAGAATAGATTAAACACCTATTGGTTGCAAATTGGTTTTAAGGATAAAAACCATCAAACATGGTGTAGACACCTACTTTTGTCCCCATTCCCGAAAGGGAAGGTTCGATGATGAGAACATAAATCTCCACTTGGCAACGCATCTCCTATAAAATAACGAATCTCAATCACCCTTTTCATTTCAGCCAAAACTGCTATTTATGGAAACCTGCTAAAGATAGTAGTTTCCGTAAAAGGTAGTTGTTAAAAGTGGGGAAGTCATAAAAGATAGGAACCTGTCAGAATTAGGTGTTACACTCCAACATAAATCCTAAAAGAGATAGAATTTGCAAAAGGAATTCTATTCCTGGTATAATTCGAAAGTAAGAGTTACGTATGAATTAAAATCCTAACGAACCTAGAGTTCGTAACGGGCCCAGACGCATTCCGTCATAAAGTTAATACGCACTAAAAGACTCGGATAATTCTCAAAAGCTCCGCGTTCTAAGAGTCCAAATCTGACAAAGAACTCGGGCCATATCCCATTTTCAACGCCTGGATCTGGGCGCCGAAATCTTCGGCGCCCAGCCCTGGGCGCTGAAAATGCCTGGGGCCGTGTCGTCTCCGAATTCTTTTTGGATTCGTATTCTAAAAATCTATCTTTCCACAAGCTCTTTCCCTATAAATACAGCCTCAAAACCGACGTGAAAAGGAAACACAACACACAATTCCATAACCTGAGTATTGACTCTAGCCTTAAGCCTAGCCTCACGCTGCGAAATTAATTCGGTGTTCTGTCGCAATCGACCCAAAAGTCGAACATAACGCGTCCTGCCCCTTGTAGCTGATGAATTAAGCCTAAATACTTGAACACTGCTTAGAAACCCGAGATTCGTTAAATAAAAGGAGAAATAGCAAAGCCAAGTGGTTAGTTTTCTGAGAACCGTAACGCACCTCTCAAGGGTGCGTTGTAATGTGCCCCTCATATGATTTAATCGCTTTCATCACCCTTTTATAAAATTGTCAAACTATTAACTTGATTGATCTATCACGCCTAATAAGATAATACCTTGGACAATTGAATTATCATGCTAGGTACCTTAAATCAATCTAAATAAGATAATCACGATAGATTTAGTGTTATGTGTTGCATATTGCTAAAATCAATTCAGAATAGTTTAATAAGTTAACGCATGTCCCTTCAATTATTTATGCTGAGCTAGTAAGGATAACCTGCCTCTGGAGTTATCGATGAGCACTCCTCTCGGTAGTTACAGTCCCCCGAACTCTCAATCTCTGCCCTGCGGGTGTACGTTGAGCGATCCCCACACCAGGGATCACAAGGGAACCTATGGCCGTCGTGGTCGAACATAATTGCACTCCCTTTATTTCACGATAACCAGGTTTTGTCAGTTTTTCTCATTGTCGTTAAAAACTGAATGGAGACTCCTATATTACTAGTCGATTGGGTGTAAACTCACAGGACATCCAATTACACTTGATCTGACGAGGTCACGCCCACGAGGGACGAGGTCACGCATTAGCCTCGTGCCTTTTCGACCCCCTCACAGTGGCGACTGCACTGGGGAACGTTAATGAAACACTCGTGCTCGTAGGTAATCAAAATAGCCGAAGGGAGAAACGATCCTACTCCGCGTTTATTTCCTTATCAAGTTGGGACGACCTGAAAATCAGCATATTAATTTGAACGGACAGAACCGCATAACGAATCTTGGCTCCCTTGGTGTGTTTCATCTCGGGAGTTGGGACTAAGGATACCCATCGCCACTCGGGGGGTGCATACGCTTCGAATGTTGTACACCCGTCCCAAACCCAATCGCTGGCCCACTAGGTCCCTCTCATTGGTGCATGCCCCCTTGGCTTACATCGTGATTGGCCTCTTGGGACGAAATTCGTCTGTTGAATGCACTACCTCGACTGGGGCACGTGTTGGATCTACGATAGAAGCGGTACCAAGCCGGCGCAAATATTACCCATAGAAGCCCATTATGTGATTGTATTGAAATTGTGTGTGACAAATAATACCGGAAAACCAACGACCCTAAAAATTGCCCAAACATTCATAAACACCGATTGGCCAAAGAGTTATACCAAAATACGTGTTCCGCAACCACGGGCGATCGCCACAAAAATAAGCGACGCCTAGGACGGCCTGTAACGGATCCCACTACGCTGCAGAACGCGTAAAGGACGTTATTAGGCAAGCACGCAAAATTAAGTCGTACGAAAAAAGGATTTACGATCAGAATACGAGTACCAGACAGGGATGCATTTTCAATGCCCTTGGCTGGGCGCCAATCATTTTCAACGCCCAGTGCTGGGCGCTGAAGTTGCTGCCTGGCCTATTGGTCAGGCACAGCAGCCTCGGTACCCGCGCATGAAATATACCTAGCAATAAAAAAAATTCGTAACAAATTTGCTACGAGGACGTATGAAAAAAGGCACTCGATTTTAAGAACGATTTATAAAATAAATAACTCCTTGTGTCGTTGTTAGGCTTCCTATAATGACTATGTTCGGCACTAAAACCGAGCATGCCGATTAAAATAACCTTGAATGTCACATAGGCAAAGTATTCAAAAAATGATGTTCAAATAAAGTTTTCAAGGAAAAATAATGTTCGAATAAAAAATAAATAAAGCCGAGTCTAGACTAGGCTATGCCAAAGTACAATCTAAATCCTAAGTCTTAGTTGTCTTATACATAGAATCGGTCATAATGCTTGGTGTCGTTCTGCAAGTTAAAAGGTTAAACCATATTGAGTCTCCCTTCCTAACATTTATATCAATAAGCACCCATGTGTAATTGTCTCCCCTTGCTAAGAATCTACGGCCTCAATACTCTCTCTCACCAATAAAAAGAATATATTATGTAATTCAAGTATTTGCAAAATGGAAACAGTCCATTCTGAAAATCATTCCTCCATAGTCGCACAACCCCCAAAGTGAGCCTAAGGTGTCAATACCATTGGCAGAAAAAAATTAATGGCCTCAAGGCTTATGATCACATTGGGTCACCACTATCATAGTCCTCTCAAGCCACTCGCTCCTTGAAATACTCCTAAGTACGGACTAAAAGATTTTCCATGAATGCAACATGACGAACCATGAAAATACCCAAATCGGCATGCCATAAGGCTACCATTGGGGTAAAGCAATACACACTAAGAGGGAAGCCGCACTAATGATTCTAGTCTTGCAAAAATGAAAATTCGATCTCCCCAACTAACTACCTTGCCAACATTAAGAAAAATGGCGCCTGACAAATGAACACCCAAGGGTTAAAATCTAAAGTGTCAACCAACGAAAGTTATGGTCCAATTAGCCTAAGTTTGAAAGTCGCTTGGTCAAGTTAGGCTTACGCCACGTCATTATTTTGAGTCTAGGCCACCTCCTGGTATTCATACACGGGTTATAATCAGAAAATTTAATGAAAGTTCGAGTCTAAATCACAACTTCCAATTAAATCCCTGAAACTGGAATCTGAAAAGAAGCAAAAAAAATTATTTCCGATGTAATTCTTTCGTCAAATTTCAATAAAGTAAAACAACATTTTAAATCTACGCTATTTGCACATTTTAAGAAACGACTAAATACGCTTGCAAAGTAAGACAATTTAAAGGTCCCCCCTAGGCCTACTAAATTTAAAGGTCCACCCTAGGCCTACTAAAATTAAAGGTCCACTATAGGCCCACCAAACGAGGCTCACTCAGTCTCGCCTCGTGACTCAAAGACCACAACCATCTACCTTTTAGCCCAAGTAAAAAGGGAGAGAAATCCCAAGCAAAAAAGAAAAAAGAGAAAGAGAAAAGGGAGAGCGAAAAGAGCGAGCCATAAGAGATAGAGAAAAGGGAAGCGAAAAGAGCGAGCCATGAAATACTTAGCCCGTACCTCCCAAAGTGCGAAATTTGCCCAAGTAAACGAAGGAAAAGAATTGAGTCAACCAAACCGAATCATTCCACAAAAACTACATAAAGTTCTACGATCTTCTACCCTTTCCAATCTTCATACTTGACTAACACCTATACAAATTATCCTATCTCATTCAATCCATCTTTCAAGCCGTCTTGAGTCACGAATAAAAAAAAAAGACAAATGAAAAGTACATTCTACGATTAACGTAAAATAATAATAATAATAATAATAATAATAAAAGAGAAACTTTGCAAAGCGCCTTTAAAGTTCGTCTAAAAAGAAAAAAGAAGCATTTAGCGCACAAAAAAGATTCGCAAATATTTGGCACAAAACGAAAAGGACAGAAAGGCAGCCCAAACACATTTTCAACGCCCTGGCCTGGGCGGCAAAAATAATAACGCCCAGACCTGGACGCCGTTCTTGCTTATCACTTTTCAACTCCCAATTCCTAAAAGTGTTCGTACATTTTCCTATATACGTGCGGAATAATAACGAACACTTGGGGGTAGAAGATCATATAAAATACACAAAATACGCGCGCTCCAAAATTTTCGTACACTTATTTCACCCTATTTCAAACATTACGATTCCACTCGAACGTACTTGTTTAAAATTGGCATTCTAAGAAACCATTTTCTGGCTAAGAACTACGCAAGACCTGATTCCAAATTAAATCTATTTAAGACGGATACGTAGGTAATCCATAATTCAGTCCAACCAATTTGCAAAAATGTTAAAGCCTATAGAATAACAAGAATAAAAAATAGAGTCCCTTATTGAAATTTAATTACTTGCAATCCAAATCGAAAGAAAAATTTAAGTCAAAGGAAGAATCTAAGTCATCAAGATGCCAAAATGAGCACACATCGAAAAATAATAAGGGCACGTACCCTCGCCAGAAGGAGCACTCACACTCCTAGGCACTTAGTCAAATACTCAAAAGATCACTTTGCCTCAATTAAATGGGGGCTAGCGCGAGCGTCCATGACCTCTAAAGTACTCGACTTGACCCTCCCTAAAGCAAAGTAACTCACTTAAAGACCTTCTTTCACCACTAGACACAGTCATAATCGCCAATAAGTAGTAAAGGCATTAAGCTTGCAATAAAGAGGATTGTTCTACGGCATCGCCCCATCGTTCCTTCGAACTCAGGGCACCCGTTCATGGTAATTCAAATGCTTGCGAATCTCCTTTGAAAAAAATCAGACATTGTCAATTGGACTTGGCACTTAACCAAGGCTCGCCCTACTCAGACATATGACACGGGAATCTAAAATCGAAATCTGAAAGCATCATTAATGAGAAGACATAATAGCAACTGGGGGCTAAAAATTGAAATGAAAGAGCTAGGGAAAGAACTAAGTATACCTTGACCTTTTGTGCAGACATACACCAAGTAAATCTAAGTCAATTTGAAAGCGGTTTATATTCCCGCAATTCTGGAAAAGATGACCCTAAAAGCCGGAAGCATGTGACACACGGGCACAAGTAATATCTTGACACCTGGACCATGGCTTCCAGCAAATCCTTAGACAGCATCCCGAAAATCGTAACAGTGTTTTAATTTACTCATGTAATCCTGTACGAACCCTTCTATAAGTCAACTTACTTAGGACACCTCGGATTGTACACAGTAGGACTCGGATTTCAAATAATTTTCAAAGACTTCTTCGAACATAATAAAGTGTCATTGGTTTAAGCTAAGTATGCGTTTATCTCGATGTTGTAAGTGAGTCAAAAAGATTTCTAAATATGATTATGGGTAAAGAAAGGCACCTAGATTTTGGTGAAGGCACACTTCAACATGTGACTACCTTGACCATCGCAACGTCGCACAATACGACATTTACAAGAGAAATAGCAAATCACTACTCGAACGTACCTCGCACTAAACGAGTCTGGTTCAAACTATTCATGATCCATGTCACCATGAATGCATAAAAACGTATGCCAAGCATTATAACACCAAGCCAATCCCGTAGCTACAATTGGGGGCTTGAGAAAAACACTCTAAAAATGCTCGAAATGACGATTTTATCGCAAATTCTCGACGCTAACGCTATACACACGTCATAGGGGCCCAATCCTAAGGTTTGATCGTGTAAAACGAACCTTAGAATGGCTACAACCCCTTCCAAATTCTAAGCGCTACTTAAAATATATAAAGTCACCCCACTAACAAGGGTAACTGAAAATCGCGAGTCACCAAAACTCCGATCAAACTACTGCACATAACGCTCGCCCTAGAAGCGCCCGTTACACAGTCTACGTCGTTCCAAAGCAAAAGCGAAAGAAAAATCAAGGATAAAAAAAAAAAACATCTATGAATCCTCGCATCGAACGAAGTAATAAGCCGTGCACACCCACGCAGAAGGTGCTACACTTGTTCGAGCACCTGAACGAGGCGTGATGAAGTACTCCAATTTAAAAAATAATAATGATATCCCAACACCTGGAGGAATGTTCTAAGACACGTTGTTAGGCCACACAAGCCAACGTCGCACCATAAGTTCAACCATCCCACGGTACAAGTCTAAAAAAAAAAAGAGTAAGGCATATTGCACTAAGGCGGGCACGACCAAGAGTATGAGGCAAAGACCACTTATCGCCCAAATTCAAAATGCAAGCCACACGACTTCTACATTAAGGATTAAAGGTAGAAAAATATTACCTAACACGGAAGGGATAGCTCGCACCTACACGAGCGGAACCCCAAGGCATCTTTCTCGAAAGAACCTACAAAAATCGCACGCCAAAAGGAAGCATCCCAACATGCATACTTGGGGGCTCCAAGCTACGAAACGACCATAGCAAAATAAAAACAAAAAGTCTCAAAGCAAATGTTTGAACGATCAAAAGGGCACGATGCTTGAGCCCATTTCATGAATGGGCCTGAACCCTATCAAGCTTCTAAGCAAACTAGTCAACATCAGTCATTGCTCAAAAAAAAAATTGATTCAAGCGAACTGATTAATGGACCACACGCAACGGCCATCCTATGAACGCTCGTTCGCACATACGTGTCATCATCCTAAGTATCGAACATTCACGAACGCGTTCAAAAGAAAAAAAAAATATATGTTCAAAATAACAAACAAGAGCGATTAAAGTCTTACACCTCAAGGTATGTTCCTCGGGCCATATAGACTCGCCCAACTATTGCAACGCCTTAAGAGCGACAGTTCCTTTAAATAATCGCCCCAAAGCGACAAACACCGTAGTCCACCAATCGGCTACGACTTCTCGAGAAATCATCACGGTCACTCAACTCATTGTGATCTCCAATAAAATTCTACGTTCCAAAAATAAAGAAAAACAAATCAGAAGAGAATACGTAGAGTTTCCAAGTGAAATAAACGAACGAACAAGAGGCCAACTGTGTCATCAAAAGACCAGCCCAAACAGTATTTTCAACGCCCCACCTGGGCGTGAATTATTTCTAACGCCCAGGCCTGGGCGCCGAAATGAGCCCAGGCCCAAAAGAGGCCCTGACTTCTATAGGGTCCTGCCGTATCCATTCGACTCGAAAATTGCCGATTTTTTTACTGAAAGTCGCACCTCACGGCTTTGTTAAGAGTAGCACACCACTACAAAGATCGCTCGCACTTACGAGCACGATCCCAAACACGATCAAGGACATTAAAAATGCGTATCTCCAAGGAACCTCTTTGACAAGAAAGGACCGTCAAGCACGAGTGCTTGGGGGCTCGAAAGAAAATATATGTTTCAAAAGAGAGTATGCAAAGTTAAAACAATATTCCCAGACTACGCTGTACGAAGTCCCGTGTTTGGATAATCTCAAAAGAAAAAACCGGATTACGACCTCAAGACAAAGGTCGCCGTTGATACTTATACATAGTCCCCTAATCAAGGACCCAGGTAGTAGCAAAATTGAGCCGTAAAGACTAGCTCAAAGCCATGAAAGATGATGACCACAAGACAATGGTCCGTCTAAGCACGTTGTCAACCCACATTCAGGTTGCAACTAAATCCGAGCATCCCTCGAAAGAATTCTCTCTTACAAGAATGAATAAAAAGAAATTCTCAAAAGAAATCACAAGAACAAATCAAATAGGGACTTGCCCACCTCAGGCGGACAAGATCGCGCCACGAACCGCGCGGGTCCCAAATCGAAAAGACGAATTCAGGTTCGCTCACCTCCAGCGGGCGGGGCGTCCACCCTTAGCGGACAGGGCTCGCCCACCTTCAGCGGGCGGGGTCTGCGTCCCTAACCACGCAAGTCCTCAGTTTTCGAAAATGAAAAGAGAACAAATTCTTCAAAAACCAAAAAACAGGCTCGCCCACCTTCAGCGGGAGGGGTCTGCGCCACTAACCGCGCAGGTCCTTAGTCATTGCAGCAATAACTTTTCCCGGTTTATCCTTTTCCAAAAATCAAAGGATGGTTTATCTTTTTCCAAAAATCAAAAGATGGTTTATCTTTTTCCAAAAATCAAAAGATGGTTTATCTTTTTCCAAAAATCAAAAGATGGTTTATCTTTTTCCAAAAATCAAAAGATGGTTTATCTTTTTCCAAAAATCAAAAGATGGTTTCCCTTTTCCAAAAATCAAAGGAGGGTTTCCCTTTTCCAAAAATCAAAGGATAGTTTCCCTTTTCCAAAAAAGTGATGTGCTGGATTTTCCTTTGTTTTACGTCCTATAAAAACAACGGGGTTTTCTCGTTTAGCTAACCCTGAAAATGAGAATCTTTAAAACATTTTACCTCGTGATTGGGCTTGGCCAGGCCTAGTTACACTTTATAGCTTTGATTTCGAAAACATCTTTAGATACTTCCAATGACAAAGTGAGGGAGTTTCTTTACTATCGGTTAACAGATTCCAATGACACGTGAGGAATGTGTTAACACTTCAAGTGATGCCTCCTAAGTCAAATGTTATCACTCGGGGGCTCGTGAGACCCTCGCAAAACAGGTCACATATACCATGGCTTGTATGACGCACTCCGTCTAGTACTTTGACCATCGTCTCATCTCGAGACTCAGTCAAAGTGGGGGTTAACTGTAGACACCTACTTTTGTCCCCATTCTCGAAAGGGAAGGTTCGATGATGAGAACATAAATCTCCACTTGGCAACGCATATCCTATAAAATAAAGAATCTCAATCACCCTTTTCATTTCAGCCAAAACTGCTATTTATGGAAACCTGCTAAAGATAGTAGTTGCCGTAAAAGGTAGTTGTTAAAAGTGGGGAAGTCATAAAAGATAGGAACCTGTCAGAATTAGGTGTTACACTCCAACATAAATCCTAAAAGAGATAGAATTTGCAAAAGGAATTCTATTCCTGGTATAATTCAAAAGTAAGAGTTACGTATGAATTAAAATCCTAACGAACCTAGAGTTCGTAACGGGCCCAGACGCATTCCGTCATAAAGTTAATACGCACTAAAAGACTCGGATAATTCTCAAAAGCTCCGCGTTCTAAGAGTCCAAATCTGACAAAGAACTCTGCCCATATCCCATTTTCAACGCCTGGATCTGGGCGCCGAAATCTTCGGCGCCCAGCCCTGGGCGCTGAAAATGCCTGGGGCCGTGTCGTCTCCGAATTCTTTTTGGATTCGTATTCTAAAAATCTATCTTTCCACAAGCTCTTTCCCTATAAATACAGCCTCAAAACCGACGTGAAAAGGAAACACAACACACAATTCCATAACCTGAGTATTGACTCTAGCCTTAAGCCTAGCCTCACGCTGCGAAATTAATCCGGTGTTCTGTCGCAATCGACCCAAAAGTCGAACAGAACGCGTCCTGCCCCTTGTAGCTGATGAATTAAGCCTAAATACTGGAACACTGCTTAGAAACCCAAGATTTGTTAAATAAAAGGAGAAATAGCAAAGCCAAGTGGTTATTTTCTGAGAACCGTAACGCACCTCTCAAGGGTGCGTTGTAATGTGTCCCTCGTATGATTTTATCGCTTTCATCACCCTTTTATAAAATTGTCAAACTATTAACCTTATTGATCTATCACGCCTAATAAGATAATACCTTGGACAATTGAATTATCATGCTAGGTACCTTAAATCAATCTAAATAAGATAATCACAATCGATTTAGTGTTATGTGTTGCATATTGCTAAAATCAATTCTGAATAATTTAATAGTTTAACGCATGTCCCTTCAATTATTTATGCTGAGCTAGTAAGGATAACCTGCCTCTGGAGTTATCGATGAGCACCCCTCTCGGTAGTTACAGTCCCCCGAACTCTCAATCTCTGCCCTGCTGGTGTACGTTGAGCGATCCCCACAATAGGGATCACAAGGGAACCTATGGCCGTCGTGGTCGAACATAATTGCACTCCCTTTATGTCACGATAACCGAGTTTTGTTAGTTTTTCTCATTATCGTTAAAAACTGAATGACGACTCCTATATTAATAGTCGATTGGGTGTAAACTCACAGGAAATCTAATTACACTTGATCTGACGACGTCACGCCCACGAGGGACGAGGTCACGCATTAGCCTCGTGCTTTTTCGACCCCCTCACACATGGAATTGTTTTCACACACAAAGCTAGATTAGTTGCTAAAGATTACAAGCAAATTCACTGCGTGGATTGTGTTGGAACCTGATGCATAATCGTAATGCTCAAGTATATAATTCAATCAATGATTGCATATTGGTACGTATGGCAATTGGATGACAAAACGTATTCCTAAATTAAATGTTGGAAGAAACTATGTACTGTTAGGTTATGATACATATGACACTACATAGATCATGCGGAAACAACCATTAACCCAGGACAACATATTATTTACACATAATCATATAGCATAATTTAGATGCATACTCTTTGTTGCGTGCCCTCCCTAGCTGCGCCCGAACCGAACAAGAACAAGTCTTTTAGGACTCCAAGTGTCGTCCCTCCGTAGATAGTCCACAGCACGTCCGGATCCGCCTTAAGATTGACCAACTAGAATCGCCCTTAAGGTACTAGAAAATTTCGGCACTTTTGAGCAAGGTGTGTGTTTTAATTTTCTCTCAAAAAACTCACTTTTGAATACTTTGAAACTTGTGTATAAATTATGACCCCTAGGCCTTTATTTATAGAGTTATGGAAAAGGAATCGTAATCCTAGTAGGATGCGAATTAATTGGAATTAGAATCCTACATGAATTCTATTTAATTCATTTATCCAATTAGGAATAGAAATTTAATCATACACTGACTCTTGTAGATTCAGGAATCACGCATGAGCACAAACTCACACACACACGGCAGCCACAAGGGCTGCCCATGCGCGTGCGAGCAGCAGCCCGCGCAGCACGGCCCACGCAGCCGTGGCCCTTGGCGCGCGCTGGGCCTGCCTTGCGGTAGGCCTGGGCGCTGCCTTGGCTGGGCTTGTGGCGCGCATGCTTGCTGGGCGATGGCCCCGGCTTCGTGCTGGGCCTTCGTCCGGCAAGCCTCGTCCGATGCTAATTCGTACGATACGCTTCCGATTAAATTTCCATTTCCGGAATCTATTTCCGATACGAACAATATTTAATATTTCCGATTCCGGAATTAATTTCCGTTTCGAACAAATATTTAATATTTCCGTTTCCGGAATTATTTTCCGATTCCGGCAATATTTCCGATTCTGACAATATTTCCGTTTCCGGTAATATTTCCGATTCTGGTAATATTTCCATTTCCAATAATATTTTCCGATACGTACCATGTTTCCGTTTCCGGCAACATCTACGACTTGGATAATATTCATATTTCCGATACGATCCATATTTCCGTTTCCGGCAATATCATCGTTTCCGGAGTATTCATTTCTTGCCTGTGACGATCTTAGCTCCCACTGAAACCAAGATCCGTCGGTTCCGAATATTCATAGATGGAGTATTTAATGCCATTAAATACTTGATCCGTTTACGTACTATTTGTGTGACCCTACGGGTTCAGTCAAGAGTAAGCTGTGGATTAATATCATTAATTCCACTTGAACTGAAGCGGCCTCTAGCTAGGCATTCAGCTCACTTGATCTCACTGAATTATTAACTTGTTAATTAATACTGAACCGCATTTATTAGACTTAACATAGAATGCATACTTGGACCAAGGGCATTATTTCCTTCAGTCTCCCACTTGTCCTTAGGGACAAGTGTGCATTTCCTAATTCCTTTGTCGCTCGATGCTTGCTCTTGAACATAAGGTAAGAGTTGTCATCCTTATTATGTCCAGAGGTGTTCCTCGGTTTCAGAGTTCAACTGATCAAATAAACAGATAATCATAGCCTATGATTCATCCGAGCACGGCCATGCATTTCACAGTTTCTAGCTCTCCGAGTGGCCTTGTACAACTTTTAAGCATCTCATCCCGATTTATGGGAGGACAATCCCAATCTTGCGATCTTGAGATTAGACTTCGTTTGATAGGTGATTACCTGAGCGTTGCCTTTATAGCCTCCTTTTACGGTGCGACGGTTGGTCAACGTCAAAGCAACCAGTTCTCAAACAAGTAATCTCAAATCACTCAGGTATTGAGGATTTAGTGTCTAATAATTTAATGAAATTTACTTATGACAGACTTTCATCTCTTATAGTAAAGTTTCATAGGTCTTGTCCGATACTAGTCTTCCCAAAGTAAGTATCTATGCAAATGATTATGACATTGCCATGTCCACATAGTTCAAGAAACAGAACTACTAGTCATCTTGCACTCTAATCGTCTAACGTTTTCTACGCGTCCAATTTTATAGAAAACTCCAATTAGGGACCATTTTCAACCTTTGACATTCAAGTTCACTTGATAGACATTTCTTAGTCACAGGACTGGTCCTGACAGTCTATCTTGAATATATCGTCAAATTGAAGGGACTCATCATTTAATAAACCACAAATTAAATGGAAAAATGAATTTCTTTCATTTATTGTGAATGATTAACCAATAATGTTTTACAAAGATTTAAACTCTAAAACTTTAAAACATTAAACAGAGACATCAAAGCCATTCTCCAATATGCTTGATTCCCATAGCTGCAGTGTGCGAGTTGTGCTTCGCTTGCGGCAGAGGTTTAGTTAATGGATCTGATATGTTGTCATCAGTTCCAATTTTGCTTATCTCGACTTCTTTTCTTTCAACGAACTCTCGTAGAAGGTGAAATCTACGAAGTACATGCTTGACTCTCTGGTGGTGTCTAGGCTCTTTTGCCTGTGCAATAGCTCCGTTATTATCACAATACAGGGCTATTGGTCCTTTAATGGAGGGGACTACACCAAGTTCTCCTATGAACTTCCTTAGCCATATAGCTTCCTTTGCTGCTTCATGTGCAGCAATGTACTCCGCTTCAGTTGTAGAATCCGCAATGGTGCTTTGCTTAGCACTTTTCCAGCTTACTGCTCCTCCGTTGAGGCAGAAGACAAACCCAGACTGTGATCTGAAATCATCTTTGTCGGTTTGGAAACTTGCGTCCGTATAACCTTTAACAATTAATTCATCATCTCCACCATAGACCAGGAAGTCATCTTTGTGCCTTTTCAGGTACTTCAGAATGTTCTTGGCAGCAGTCCAATGCGCCTCTCCTGGGTCTGACTGGTATCTGCTCGTAGCACTGAGTGCGTACGCAACATCCGGGCGTGTACATATCATAGCATACATTATTGAACCAATCAATGATGCATATGGAATCCCATTCATTCGTCTACGCTCATCAAGTGTTTTTGGGCACTGAGTCTTGCTTAGAGTCATTCCATGAGACATGGGTAGGTAGCCTCGCTTGGAGTCCGCCATCTTGAACCTATCAAGCACCTTATTGATATAAGTGCTTTGACTAAGTCCAATCATCCTTTTAGATCTATCTCTGTAAATCTTGATGCCCAATATGTACTGTGCTTCTCCTAGATCCTTCATCGAAAAACATTTCCCAAGCCAAATCTTGACAGAGTTCAACATAGGAATGTCATTTCCGATAAGCAATATGTCGTCGACATATAATACTAGGAAAGCAATTTTGCTCCCACTGACCTTCTTGTATACACAAGATTCGTCTGCGTTCTTGATGAAACCAAAGTCACTGACTGCTTCATCAAAACGTATATTCCAGCTCCTGGATGCCTGCTTCAATCCGTAGATTGATTTCTTTAGCTTGCATACCTTTTTAGCATTCTTTGGATCCTCAAAACCTTCAGGCTGTGTCATAAACACAGTTTCTGTTAAAACGCCGTTTAAGAAAGCAGTTTTGACATCCATCTGCCATATTTCGTAATCGTAATATGCAGCGATTGCTAACATTATTCGAATAGACTTTAGCATTGCAACTGGTGAAAAGGTTTCATCGTAATCCACACCGTGGACTTGCCTGTAACCTTTTGCAACCAATCTAGCTTTGAAAACTTCAAGTTTCCCATCCTTGTCCTTTTTCAGTTTGAAAACCCATTTGCTTCCAATGGCTTGGTAGCCATCTGGCAAATCGACCAAATCCCATACTTGGTTTTCAGACATGGAGTCTAATTCAGATTGCATGGCTTCTTGCCACTGCTTGGAGCTAGGGCTCGTCATAGCTTGCTTGTAAGTCGCAGGTTCATCACTTTCAAGTAATAGAACGTCATAGCTCTCGTTCGTCAAAATACCTAAGTACCTTTCCGGTTGAGATCTATATCTTTGCGATTTACGCGGGGTAACATTTCTAGATTGACCATGATTCTCACCAGATTCTTCTAAAGATCTCTGAGTTTCATCCTGAATGTCATCTTGAGCATTCTCTAGAGTTTGTTGTTCGACTCGAATTTCTTCGAGGTCTACTTTTCTCCCACTTGTCATTTTGGAAATGTGATCCTTCTCCAAAAAGACACCATCTCGAGCAACAAACACTTTGTTCTCAGATGTATTGTAGAAGTAATACCCCTTTGTTTCCTTTGGATAGCCCACAAGGATACATTTGTCAGATTTTGGATGAAGTTTGTCTGAAATTAATCGTTTGACGTATACTTCACATCCCCAAATCTTAAGAAAAGTCACATTTGGAGGCTTTCCAAACCATAATTCGTATGGAGTCTTTTCGACAGCTTTAGACGGTGCTCTATTTATAGTGAGTGCAGCTGTATTTAGTGCATGTCCCCAAAATTCTAATGGAAGTTCGGCCTGACCCATCATTGACCTGACCATGTCTAGCAAGGTTCTGTTCCTCCATTCTGACACACCGTTCCATTGTGGTGTTCCAGGAGGAGTCAATTCTGATAGAATTCCACATTCTTTCAGATGGTCATCAAATTCATAGCTCAGATATTCACCGCCTCTATCAGACCGCAGTGCCTTAATCTTCTTGCCTAATTGATTCTCTACTTCACTCTGAAATTCCTTGAATTTGTCAAAGGATTCAGACTTATGCTTCATTAGGTAGACATAACCATACCTACTGAAGTCATCAGTGAAAGTGATAAAGTAGCTGAAACCACCTCTAGCATTTGTACTCATTGGTCCACATACATCTGTATGGATTAAACCCAATAGTTCATTTGCTCTTTCTCCAACTTTAGAGAAAGGTTGCTTTGTCATTTTGCCAAGTAAACATGATTCGCATTTACCATAATCCTCTAAGTCAAATGGTTCTAGAATTCCTTCCCTTTGAAGTCTTTCCAAGCGTTTCAAGTTTATATGGCCTAATCGACAATGCCACAGATAGGTGAGATCTGAATCATCCTTTTTGGCCTTTTTGGTATTTATGTTATATACTTGTTTGTCGTGATTTAATAAATAAAGTCCATTGACTAATCTAGCAGATCCATAAAACATCTCTTTAAAATAAAACGAACAACTATTGTCTTTTATTATAAAGGAAAATCCCTTAGCATCTAAGCAAGAAACTGAAATGATGTTTTTAGTAAGACTTGGAACATGGAAACATTCTTCCAGTTCCAAAACTAGCCCGGAGGGCAACGACAAATAGTAAGTTCCTACAGCTAATGCAGCAATCCGTGCTCCATTTCCCACTCGTAGGTCGACTTCACCCTTGCTTAACTTTCTACTTCTTCTTAGTCCCTGTGGATTGGAACATAAGTGTGAGCCACAACCTGTATCTAATACCCAAGAAGTTGAATTAGCAAGTATACAGTCTATAACGAAAATACCTGAAGATGGAACGACTGTTCCGTTCTTCTGATCTTCCTTTAGCTTCAAGCAATCTCTCTTCCAATGCCCCTTCTTCTTGCAGTAGAAGCATTCGGATTCAGAAGTGGGTTGACTGACCTTCCTCTTTGCAGATTTGGCGCCAGTTTGCTTAGTTGGGCTGGCCTTGTTGCCACCTTTCTTAGCATTCCTCTTCTTTCCAGATTTCTTGAACTTGCCCCCACGCACCATAAGCACATCCTGCTTATCACTTTTGAGCGTCTTTTCAGCGGTCTTCAGCATACCGTGAAGCTCAGTGAGCGTTTTGTCCAGACTATTCATACTGTAGTTCAGTTTGAACTGATCATACCCGCTATGAAGAGAATGGAGGATGGTGTCTATAGCCATTTCCTGAGAAAATTGCTGATCCAGCCGACTCATATTCTCAATGAGTCCAATCATTTTGAGAACATGTGGACTTACGGGCTCGCCTTTCTTAAGCTTGGTCTCAAGAATTTGCCTATGAGTCTCGAATCTTTCGACTCGAGCCAGATCTTGGAACATGTTCTTCAACTCACTGATGATTGTGAAAGCATCTGAGTTGATGAACGTTTTCTGCAGATCCGCACTCATGGTGGCGAGCATTAGACATTTCACATCCTTGTTGGCATCAATCCAACGATTGAGGGCAGCCTGAGTGACCCCGTCGCCAGGAGCTTCGGGCATCGCCTCATCTAGGACATACTCCTTTTCTTCCTGCATAAGAACTATTTGCAAGTTCCTTTGCCAGTCAAGGAAGTTTTTCCCGTTCAACTTCTCCTTTTCGAGAATTGATCGAATGTTGAATGAATTGTTGTTTGCCATATTAAAACTACAATTGAAAAGAATAAACAAATAAATAACCATTCACAGTTTCTCTTAATAAACTTAAATTCTAGCATACATGCATAATTCAATGTTTATTAAGCATTTTATTCAAGTTATGTGTTCCGGCAGGTGTGAATAAAATGATTCCAAGATCCTAAAATCATTGAAGAACTAAGCACAGTTTGTCGACTTAATCCTAGAACATCTTAGGTAAGCAAAAGCCTTTTGCTAATAGTCTAGAAACTATTCTTGGTTGATAGGTACGTCTAAGAACTTATTAGGTAAACCTATCGAATTTGCCACGACATAAAAGGACTCCTTACTTATATCGTTGAGTTTCACCAAAACTAACATGTACTCACAATTATTTGTGTACCTTGCCCCTTTAGGACCAATAAGTAACACCTCGCTGAGCGAAAACTATTACTAGATTGATGTAAAGGATATCCAAGCAAGTGTATATTTTGGCATGGCACCTTTTAACTCAATTTTTAAGTTTGGAACTTAAGGCTCTTACTATGTTGGTTAGATTTTAAGTGAACTAAAATCCTTAATCATGCAACATAATCAAGCTTTTGATCTCATGCATTTTAAGACACATTTAAAGCAATAAATAACTTAAAACATGCATAAGATATTTGTGATCTAGTATGGCCCGACTTCATCTTGAAGCTTTGACTTCAAAGTCCGTCTTGAAAATCTCCGTGGGAGGCACCATTTTCTTCAAATAGGATAAGCTATAACTAATTACAACTATTTGATGGTACGCAGACCATATTTGAATTGAAAAATAACTTTGGTGCTTTAGACCAATTACATTCAAATTAATGGTACGCAGACCATATTTTCTATCCTATTTGGGCCATACTAGTCACTTCATAACCTGCAAAACAGTACATATATAATATATACCATTCACCCATTCATTATCATGAATGGCCCACATAGCTGGTTAGTAAAACACATTATGCATCACGTAAACATTTGCAGCAATTAATCAAGGGCACCAATAATCTACCAATTATTTAGTCCTTATTAATTCTAATCGAGTTGTTTTAACCTTAAGGATTTGTAGACCTAATCAAGAGTTTATGACTAAAAAGCGCTCCCACTCAAACCAATAAATTCATATGCTTTACTAATTTTAAACATAAAATTGTATTTCTAGTCTAACCGGAAACATACAAATTTAATTAAAATTTAAAGCTCATATAAATTTATAATTGAATCCAAAAATTTAATTTAATTTCAGTCGCATTTAAATTAATTCATGATTTTAATTTTAGTAAAATAATTAGAATAAATTCCATTTATTATAATTATAATATTCAAAATTAAAATCCAAGAAATTAATTCAAATTATTAATTTTAAAATTAATTAAAATTACGTGAACTGAAATTTTCAAATTAAACATTCAAAACGATCTAATCGTAACGCAAACACCCTACGCGTTGCACGCCCATGGGCCGTACGCACACAGCCATTGCTGGCCATGTGCGCGCAGCCCATGCGCCCGTTGCATAGCTGCTGCTGTCCTATCGCAAGCCTCCGCACAGCGCCCCATCGCACGCGAGCTATCGCTCGCAGTGCGCGCGCGCGAGATCGCTCGCTGGGCGCGCTGGCTCGCTCGCTGTGCACGCGAGCCATCGCTCGCTGGGGCGCGACATCGCTCGCTGGGCGAGCGACATCGCGCGCTGCGCGCGCGAGCCATCGCTCGCTGGGGCGCGACATCGCTCGCTGGGCGAGCGACATCGCGCGCTGCGCGCGCGAGCAGTGCTGGGCGCAGCGCTCGTGGCACGCGAGCTTGCGCTCGCTGCGCGCGAGGCTGCGCGCACTTGTGCGAGGCAGCGCGCGTTGTGGCGCAGCTCGCTTGCTGCCCACACGCGACTGCCTTGGCTCGCCCTTCGCCCATGCCCATTCGCTCATTGCTCGTGGCACACGACACAAGGCAGGGCTGCTGCCTTGTGCTCGTGCACTCCGCCCTTGCTCATTGCATTCGTGCCGCACGGGCGACGAGCTCCCTTGCTCGTCGTCGCATGCCCGCATTATACAACACCCCTTAAGGGTAACACGAAGCGTCCATTGCTTCGTGCGTGCAAGTTATTTGAACGAATCGCATAAAAATTTAAAATTTATATTTAAAATTAATGACAAATTAATAAATATTATTAATTTCATAATTTTAGGGCGAAAAATCGAAAATTTATTATCCAATTGATTTCCGATTGATATGGATTCAAGTCTAGGTCATAAAAATTTAAAATTTATCGTAAATTTACAATTTTTATGGTGGTTTTTAATCATAGGTTTCTAATTAAATTACAATTAATTATGAAAATCAAATTAATTCTAAATTATTCTAATTTTCAACAAATTAATCATAATTACAAATTAGATTGCATAATTAACAAGACTAGGCATTCAAACTTGTTAAACATATGCAGTAGGTCAATCAAAAATTCAAGATTTATCAACAGGAATCGCAAATATTTAATTTAACATCTTAAATTTACGAAATTTTGCATTCGAAAAACTAAAACCTTCGAAAAGTCATAGTTAGGCTTCGAATTTGAGAATTCTGGGTTCGGCAGAAAAATACTATTTTTGTCAAAATTTTAGAATGCCTTTTACATGCGGAATTGACACAAAAATCACTCAATTCGGATGAGTAATGAAGAAACTGCCGAAAAACTGCGTACATATAATTAAATAAACGCAATTTGCAATTAATTA
The DNA here is from genome assembly GCF_020520425.1 of Spinacia oleracea. Lineage (NCBI taxonomy): Eukaryota > Viridiplantae > Streptophyta > Magnoliopsida > Caryophyllales > Amaranthaceae > Spinacia > Spinacia oleracea. The sequence continues at coordinate 54,418,192 of NC_079490.1, forward strand.
ACAATTACGAAAATTAATCACCCCTTTTAATTCTTGCAAATTTGTAATATTTAACCATGTTCATGCAATTTAGATTATGAAAATAATAAGGGGCTCTGATACCACTGTTAGGTTATGATACATATGACACTACATAGATCATGCGGAAACAACCATTAACCCAGGACAACATATTATTTACACATAATCATATAGCATAATTTAGATGCATACTCTTTGTTGCGTGCCCTCCCTAGCTGCGCCCGAACCGAACAAGAACAAGTCTTTTAGGACTCCAAGTGTCGTCCCTCCGTAGATAGTCCACAGCACGTCCGGATCCGCCTTAAGATTGACCAACTAGAATCGCCCTTAAGGTACTAGAAAATTTCGGCACTTTTGAGCAAGGTGTGTGTTTTAATTTTCTCTCAAAAAACTCACTTTTGAATACTTTGAAACTTGTGTATAAATTATGACCCCTAGGCCTTTATTTATAGAGTTATGGAAAAGGAATCGTAATCCTAGTAGGATGCGAATTAATTGGAATTAGAATCCTACATGAATTCTATTTAATTAATTTATCCAATTAGGAATAGAAATTTAATCATACACTGACTCTTGTAGATTCAGGAATCACGCATGAGCACAAACTCACACACACACGGCAGCCACAAGGGCTGCCCATGCGCGTGCGAGCAGCAGCCCGCGCAGCACGGCCCACGCAGCCGTGGCCCTTGGCGCGCGCTGGGCCTGCCTTGCGGTAGGCCTGGGCGCTGCCTTGGCTGGGCTTGTGGCGCGCATGCTTGCTGGGCGATGGCCCCGGCTTCGTGCTGGGCCTTCGTCCGGCAAGCCTCGTCCGATGCTAATTCGTACGATACGCTTCCGATTAAATTTCCATTTCCGGAATCTATTTCCGATACGAACAATATTTAATATTTCCGATTCCGGAATTAATTTCCGTTTCGAACAAATATTTAATATTTCCGTTTCCGGAATTATTTTCCGATTCCGGCAATATTTCCGATTCTGACAATATTTCCGTTTCCGGTAATATTTCCGATTCTGGTAATATTTCCATTTCCAATAATATTTTCCGATACGTACCATGTTTCCGTTTCCGGCAACATCTACGACTTGGATAATATTCATATTTCCGATACGATCCATATTTCCGTTTCCGGCAATATCATCGTTTCCGGAGTATTCATTTCTTGCCTGTGACGATCTTAGCTCCCACTGAAACCAAGATCCGTCGGTTCCGAATATTCATAGATGGAGTATTTAATGCCATTAAATACTTGATCCGTTTACGTACTATTTGTGTGACCCTACGGGTTCAGTCAAGAGTAAGCTGTGGATTAATATCATTAATTCCACTTGAACTGAAGCGGCCTCTAGCTAGGCATTCAGCTCACTTGATCTCACTGAATTATTAACTTGTTAATTAATACTGAACCGCATTTATTAGACTTAACATAGAATGCATACTTGGACCAAGGGCATTATTTCCTTCATGTACATGGCATGTCATAGGATTTGTGGATCCAAATAAATACTTGAAAAGGAAAGCTAGCTTATGAAATCTAAGTACAGATTTAAACAAGCAATTGGGGATTAGAACTGTATTTTAGTGAAGCTAATAAGTACTTTGGTTTCATAAAATGTACATAACTCTTATAGATATATAAGAAGTTTAGTGGGAGTACATAAAACATAATTGGTCCTTTGTGTATCACACACATATCTCTCTATTGTGAAATAACATTCAAATGCTAATGACTTAGATTTGAAATTATTTATCAATGATGGACCAAGGAGAAACTTAGTAAATACTGGGTATTAAGATCTATTTACAAAGATCTTATAATATTGTTTTAGATTAAGTAATGGTATTTACTAAATCAAACACGAAAGACTCCATTGGAGATATTCGACCCATGTGAATAAATCTAAGTAAAGAATGTTTGAACTATGTATAAGCCTTTACTAAGTTAAACATCAAAGAGTCTAAATGAGATTCTTAAACCTATATTATATGTCAAAGAATTTAGCTAGATTTAGTATCTACTGAAACTAGATGAGCTAAAGTTACATGAATAGAATTCAATTGGGAATTATTCTGCAAAGAATTTATCATGTATGATATAATATATGGATCGCCAAAAACGTATCGTATGACTTTAGGCATGACGAACATATACCAATCTCTATTGATCTAAGTAAAGATCAACTAGATTGAGATCAAAAAAACTTATGGTACTTGAAAAGGTACATAAGAATAGTTCTTGATTCAAGGAAATAAAGATATGCTAAATATTGATGCTACACGCATAAACACTGGCAAAGGATCAAGCATAATCCCTTGGAGTTAACCATTTTCAAGAACGAGCTATGTGCATCGTATTTTGAAATGGCAACATGGATTGGAGACCATGAGTTGTTGCGTGGGAAATTAAATATTAACTTCTATGTTCTGAGATACAGATGGAAAGTCTTCCACATATATGTGAACTGCTTGGATAAGTAAATCCAAACAAAGCATCACTAGTAACCTATACAGTTGAAGTAAAAGTACTTATTGCCCAAGAAGCAATAAAACAGGGTTGTTTAAGTTAAGAGTTCTTCACTGAACTTGGGTAGATCATATGCCTTCTGGCTTGATGGTTCTTCATTGCAAAATGCGTAGAACCACTCTAGAAGCAAGAAACACGTCTGTTGACTTGATGGTTCTTCATTGAGAAATGCGTAGAACCACTAATGTAGCAAGAAATACTAGATCACAAGATAAACATACTCAAAAGATCTTATCATCTATCTCGAAGAACATTCGATTAAAAGGATATTAAGATTGGCAAAGCATGAAAACCAAACCTATATGCAACAAGTGAGAAACAACACTCACATTGTGGCACTGGAAATCAAACATAGATTTGAATTCCATGAACTGTTTTAAAGATGGGTTTGAGGCCCATGGTTGTAAAACATTGGAGTTGAACATTTATCATATATGAAATGTATTTTCATATTCCATTTAATCTTGGTTTAGTATTAAATGATGAGTCCCTTCAATTTGACGATATATTCAAGATAGACTGTCAGGACCAGTCCTATGACTAAGAAATGTCTATCAAGTGAACTTGAATGACAAAAGTTGAAAATGGTCCCTGGTCGGAATTTTCTATAAAGAAGGAGGCATAGAAAACGCTAGACGACTAGAATGCAAGGTAACTAGTAGTTCTGTTTCTTGAACTATGTGGACATGGCAATGTTGCAATTATTTGCATAGATACTTACTTTGGGAAGACTAGTATCGGACAGACCTATGAAACTTTACTGTAAGAGATAAAAATCTGTGATAAGTAAATTTCATTAAAATTATTAGACACTAATCCTCAATACCTGAGTGATTTGAGATTATAAAGGCAACGCTCGGGTAATCACCTATCAAACGAAGTCTAATATCAAGATCGTAAGATTGGGATTGTCCTCCCATTAATCGGGATGAGATGCTGAAAGTTGTACAAGGCCACTCGGAGAGCTAGAAACTGTAAAATGCATGGCCGTGCTCAGATGAATCATAGGCTATGATTATCTGTTTATTTGATCAGTTGAACTCTGAAACCTAGAAACACCTCTGGACATAATAAGGATGACAACTCTTACCTTATGTTCAAGAGAAAGCATCAAGCGACAAAGGAATTAGGAAATGCACACTTGTCCCTAAGGACAAGTGGGAGACTGAAGAAAATAATGCCTTTGGTCCAAGTATGCATTTAATGCTAAGTCTAATAAATGCGGTTCAGTGTTAATTATACAAGTTAACAATTTAGTGAGATCAAGTGAACTGTATGCTTAGCTAGAGGCCACTTTAGTTCAAGTGGAATTAATAATATTAATCCACAGCTTACTCTTGACTGAACCCGTAGGGTCACACAAATAGTACGTGAACGGATCAAGTATTTAAGTGAGTTAAATACTCCATCTATGGATATTCGGAATCGACGGATCTCGGTTCCAGTGGGAGCTGAAATCGTCAAAAGGCAAATTATGGATACTCCGGAAACGATGATATTGCCAGAAACGGAAATATGGATCGTATCGGAAATATAAATATTATCCAAGTCGTAGATGTTGCCGGAAACGGAAACATGGTACGTATCGGAAAATATTATCGGAAATTGAAATATTGCTGGAATCGGAAATATTGCCGGAGACGGAAATATTTTCAGAATCGGAAATATTATCGGAATCGGAAAATATTGCCGGAATGGAAAATGTTAAATATTTTTTCGAAACGGAAATTAATTCCGAAATCGGAAATATTAAATATTGTTCGAATCGGAAATGAATTCCGGAATCGGAAAACTAATCGGAAGCGCGTCGTACGAAATAAGCATCGGACGAGCTTGCTAGAAGAAGGCCTAGCACGAAGCCAAGCCCAGGCCTAGCAAGCCCAACGCGCAAGGCATGAGCAACACAGCAGCCAAAGGCAAGCAAGGCCTAGCGCAAGGCCAGGCCCAGCGCACCCTTGGGCTGCGAGCAAGGGGCAGCGAGCTCGTGTGGGCTGCGAGCCTGCGATGGGCTTCTCGCGAGCGCGGGCATGTCTTGATCGCTTGTGGGCCGTGCTCGTGTGTGTGTTGGAGTTTTGTGCATGCATCGAATCCTTCAGAAATTAGGATTAGATTAAAAGATTAATTTCCTAAGTTACTAGTTTTTAGTAAACTCTAATTCTAATAGATTTAGAATACTTCAATCCTAGTAGACTTCCAATTCCATTATTCCTACTCTATAAATATGTGATGGCATTCCCAAATTTAATAACACATAATTTCAATTATTCACCTAGTTTTAAGGATTGAAACTAAGTCTAATATTTGCCTAAAATATTCGAACATATTCATAGAACCTTAGGTGCAATTCTAGTTAATTAAATATAAGGCGGATCCGAACGTGCTGTGGACTATCTACGGAGGGACGACATTTGGAGTCCTAGACTTTTTCTTGTTCGGTTCGGGCGCAGCTAGGGAGGGCACGCTACAAAGCGTATATATCCTAAATTATGCTAGTTGTTATGTGGCAAGTAATTTGGATTCCTGGCTTTATGGTTTATCCACATGATCAATATATATGATTTATCTCTATTACATAAAGGAACAGCTGAGGGCGTTTTTGTAACATCAATTTTCGTGTCCCCGTTTGAAAAGACCACAACACCCTCTCCACTTCGCGTCTCTCAAACCCTTCGTTGCCCTTTCTCCCTCCGCCTCTTCTTTCTCTCTCCTCCCTTCACTCAATCTCCTTCACTCAATCTCTCCCCCATTCCCTCAATCTCACATCTTCGATCTCTCCTCCCTCCATGATAGAGAAAGGGTAAATGAGCAAACCAGACGAATTGAACTTCAACATCACAACGGGTTTCTCTTTCAAATCTCAGGTACTCGCTCAAATTACTTCTCCCGATTTGTTATGGAATTGGAATTGAATTGTATATTTGTATGTAATTATGCATTTCATTTTTGCTTTGCTGTATTCATGCGGTTTCAATGAATTTTCTTCAATTTAGTTGTGTTATTTTTTGTTGTTCATCGGTTCAGATCCGTATTAACTTCTTTCTATTTCACCCAGAAGCCTCAAATTTGGGTTTTTATCAAAATCGAAGCTTTCTGCAATCTGCTAGATAACCAGACCACGAATTTGGTGATTCTGCAATTTCTGATTTTGGAATTCATCTTTTCTGGTAATTTCATCATTACCCCCTCAATTTATTTATTTTGTTTTTCCTTACTTTTTTGTTATTTTTTTGTTTTTTTTGGTGTGTTAATTTAGTTTTTTTGGGTGTGAATTTCCTGATTTTGGAGTTCGTGGAAAATTGTGATTATTTTCACCAATAGCTCATTTAAAACATAGGTAATGTTTGAACTGGATATTTGGTTGTTCTAGAATTTCAACTAGGCTTTGGTAGGTAATTTTATGTAACTTTTCTGATTCTGCGCTTAATGTTTGTGGAATTTGTTGATTTTTTGCAATGAAAACTGATGAATCGGATCGGGAGCTTCCATGTCGGACGGTTCTTCTTTCGCCTATCTGCCGCCATCCAGTTCCATTCCGACAACCAGTGGCACGGTTGCCGAGTTTCTCACCTGCCTTCTGTCTCGCGATCTCTTCTTATCTACCGCTGTTTCCTCTTCTAATCCGGTACACTTTCTTTCTCCTCCATTATAATTAGCCCTAAGTTTTATTTTCTTTTATATAGTGTTAAAATTTGTTGTAATTTATTTGATGTTGGTATTGCCATTGTGAGAATTAACAAACATCAATTTGGTACTGTTGTCTGATCATCAAGCCGTTATGGTAGTATACGGGATTGAAAAAGGAATTATATTGCCCGATTTGTAGTAATTGAAATGGTTGTTGCTGTTTGTGTAGCCCCATATTGGGTGTAGTATTCTTGATTGTTGTATACTAGGGCATGGTTTGCGGAAAGGATGTCAGGGTTATTTATTTTGAGGAATGCAGTGGCTATAGGGGAGATCTAGAGAAGAACACAAATTGGTGGGTAGTCGACCAGTTCATGCAATATTTTTTTAAAAAATTATACATAGTAGGATGTTGACCAATTCAAATTTAAAAATCTTTCTGCGCTTTCCTTATAAAACCACCAAGCGGTCATTAAGATTTTCTTAAACTACATATCTACAATTAGTCGAACAAAAACGACATAAGTAACTTTAGAATCCAAAACACTCTGCTAACAAACAATCAACGCATATTTTTTTGTTATTAATTCCTAAACTAATATTCGCCCTGATTTTAGGAGTTACAGAGTACAAATTTGTTAGCACAAAGTTTTTGAAATAATTACATGATTTGCTTTGTTAGCACAAATTTGTTAGTTAGCACAAAATTAGTTTGTTAACCGTGAATGATAGTTGGGAATGATAGTCTTATATTGAAGCTGATTTAATTTCCACTTTGTGCATATTATAATTATACCGGTGCATAACCTGTATATTTGATTCTTTGGCGCCGACTATCATACTATTTCACCATTAATTCTTTTTTGGGTATTGGTTTAATTTTTCTGGGTTTGTTCATTTTAATTAATATGAAATTGATAATTACAGAGTATTTCTTTGAATTATTTTAGTTTGCTGTAAAAGTGTTATTACCTAGGTATTAGTTGTATCCTCTCCGTACCAGAGAGCTGATAGTCCTCTCTGAAATAGAAAATAAGCTAGTTGTGCTCATCTTCAGTCCTCTCTGAAATAGTAAATGATCTGGTTGTGCTCACCAGAAAAATAAGCATGTGATTAATTGGGATGACTAAATTTTCTTAATTTGTCACTCTTATACTTTTTTTTATTTTTGGTAAACAAAGGAAAGCCCACAATACTTAAGTAGAGTTAGAGGCATAAAGCCTATTACAATCCAAAAGCAAATCATCTAAACAATAACTAGGGGGATGGGGAACTCTTATACTTTCTTTACTTATCGGTTTACAGGTTCTCAAACTAACCAAAAGTAGCAGTTCTGTAAAACCAAAACAGGTCTGTAATAACTTCCTTTTAGTATGAAATGTTTCGTTCATATTCGAGGGATAATGTCTATCGGAATTGAATTGCTGTGTCTGAGAACAAATTTATTTTATTATTTCATTTGTGTATGAAGAATCTATATGTGTAGAAAAGGGGTAGTTTAGTTTGCAGCAACATCTCCATAACCATTAATCATTGCTGCCAAACATGAGGGAAGGTCTAGCTATTCTACCCCAAGGCTCACAGCCTCACAGGTCAATCACCAAACAAGAATTTTTCTTGATTTTAGAACAACTGCAACGAGGGAAGGCCTTGCTATTCTATCCCAAGGCTCACAGCCACACAACTCCAATCACCTCCAAGTTTTGATTTATTTTTTTTGGGTTGCAAATATTGAATGTGGTTTTATGTTGATGTATTGGATATGACAAGTAATTAAAGTAAGAAGTAAGCAAGTAATTTTGACCTTTTTTTTAATGAATTAGTAATATTCTTGGCTTAATGATTTTTTTTTATTTAGGGATCTTGCTCTGTTGATCTTTTCCACTAATACCTTTCAGTAAAAGTTTGGATTTCGTAAAAGTTTATGCAGTTTATCTACATTTTCAGCATTTTGTTAAAATTCTGTTATTATCTTGCACGCATCGCGTGCATATAAGACTAGTATGTATCATAACCTAACAGATGTGGATGAAGAGATTTATATGTTTCAGCCTGAAGGTTTTGTTGTCCCATGTCAAGAGAACAAAGTTGTAAACTAGTCAGGTCATTGTATAATAGACTTAAGCAAACTCCTAAGAAATGGCATGACAAGTTTGACCAGACAATGACTGGTAATAGATATCATGTAAATAAATGTGGGTCTTGTGTTTATTCTAAACATGATTCAATTGGTTATGTGATTATTTGTGTTTATGTGGATGATATGCTAATTTTTTGTATTGATTTGGATCGAGTGAATGACACCAAATAATTTTTGAGTTCAAAATTTAAAATGAGAGATATGGGTGAGGCATATGTGATTTTGGGAGTATAAATTATTAGAACTCCAAATGGCATATGTCTTAGTCAAACTCACTACGTTGAAAAACTTCTTAAAATATTTCATTCATTCAATGTCGATCGAATTAAGACCCCATATGATATAAGCTTTCATTTAAAGAAAAATAAAGGTGATCATGTTTGTCAATCTGAGTATGCTAAAATAATTGGCAGTGTCATGTTTCTTATGAACTACACTAGGCCTGACATTGCTTATTGTTATAATATTTTGAAATATTCTGGATTAATATTGTGTAGTTAGCCATGATTTGGTAATCTTGTAAGTTTAGTAGGTAAATAATTCTCTAGCATAATTGTAGCGTACTGTAGCACAATTATAGCCTTAGATTACATGATAGCCTAGCAATACTACTGTCATCGTTTTGTATATAAGCCTAATTATACCAATGAAATAATCAAGCAATTATATTATTTCATTGAGGAAAACCCTTAATGGAGGGAAATTTCTAGTGAATTATTTACCTACTAAACTTACAAAATTACCAAATCATGCCTAATTACACAATATTAATTCAGATATTTCCATATGTAGGGGGTGTTTTTGTCCTCCTACAAGGGGGGCGGTTCTTTAGAAAACCATTGTATTTTTGTACCTCGAAGGAGTCGCCACCAAACATAGTTTAAAGTCTCGTTTGGAAAGACCGCAATTGACTCTATTTTGGATAAGGCTTTGAATCCTCGAAACGGATGGGTGAGATCCGGGCACGGGAACGAAATGCTTATTCCGCGAGCTTTATAAATATTCAAGTACGTTGGCACAACATTTTTTCGAAAATATACCCTAGATTAGACTATGTGGGTTTGAATTTTAGAGAAAATAGAATCTCTAATTGTATGGTGGTCACTTTGCTTTAAAGATAGATTTAAAGGAACCTAATTAATGTCGGTTTGTCCAAAAAATTATCTTTGTTAAGGGTGATGTAACCTTGTATTTTGTTGTATTTAGCATGTGCGGTGATGAAAGAAATAAAGCAAATAAAGCAACATCACAATACTAAATAAAGTGCGGAATTAGTAAATACAAGACCCCCTAGACATGGACTAGGGAGTAGGTCCACATTGCCTAGAAATGGACTAGGCAAGTAAAGGTGCGGAATTGAAATTGCGGTATTGAAATTGCGGAATTGAAAGGTTCGATATTGAAATTGCGGAATTGAAAGGTGCATAATTGAAATTGCAATATAGAATGGTGCATAATTGAAACTTGTACTTGGGCACATGAGATTTGAACGCCAAGCGGCTCCTTAAAAATAAGTGCGCCCGACACGAATTCAAAGCCAAAAATCTCAACTTGGGAGAGATTGCTCAACCCAAATATCCTAGATTTTGCATATTGAACTTGAACTTGAAAACTTGAATATTGAAGTATTGAATTTGAAAGCTTGAATATTGAAGTATTGAACTTGAAAATGCTTGAACTTGAAAGGACCCTAGTTTAGAGAAGTAGCCATGAACAACCCTAAACATGGTGGGATCTTGAAATTTGAAAAATTGAACTTGTATATTGAAAAATGGAGTTTTGAATCTCAAAAGACTAAACCTTTAAGGATTAAAAGGTGTCATCTTTGATTACTCTATGCTTGAAAGTGATTCTAGTTCAAAGAAGTGATTGTAAACAACTTTGAACATCCTTGAATCTTGAAAGTTTGCATTTTTGTATTTTGAAAGGTTATGATTTTTAAAAAACATGTATGATTGTTGCAAGTGGCATTTTTAATAATCAAAATGCCAACTTGCTAATCATTTTGAAATCAAAACAACATAATTGATTAGAATGGGATTCGGATTTACCTATTTAGGTTTAGGCAAGAGCTCCCAATTGCTTTTGAATTAGAGATTTTGTATGTGTTTTGAAGGGTTTTTGATTTGTATTTTGAGGTGTAATGTCGCTATTACGACGTTGTATTATGTTTTTCCTCCTCTTTTGATGCTGAAAATGAGGGGTATTTATAGGAGGGATGGGTGCAAGACGCCAGCATACGCCAGCGCAGCACACCGAGCCAGCGCTGGGCGCTGGTGACGTGGCGTGAATGCCGCCAAAACAAGAACGTGGGCTCCGTCCTTGTTTCGTCTTGTAGTGCTTGGATTTTGAAATTGGATTTTGAAAGTTGTATTTTGTACCGAGTTCCGGGAGGGAAACGGCCTCGGGAATTGGATTTTGGATTTTGAATTTGGAAATATTCTTAGCAATTGGGATTTCCGCCTGGAGTTATTCCAATCACCTAGTAAGGATAATGGTATCTTCATCATCCCAGAGGGGAGACACAAATTAGGTGTCTACAGAAGCCCCCACTTTGACTAAGGGTTCGGTTAGGAAAGCGCAAGTCAAAGTATTTCGAAAGGGACGGAGAATGATCAAGATGTTCTGCAATCGAGATCACTCTTTGTACGCCGGTACCTGCATAAAACAGACGTTAGAAAAAAGGATTGAGTCTACCTCGGTGCGGTTGTGACGACTCCGATTTGTACTTGTACATTTCCGCCTTCAGTTCAGGACAGAGCTTGGCATCGAAAATTTTGAATCTTGAATTTTTGAATCTTGAATATTTGAATTTGAACACCCGGAGTTGATCCGTTGGGGCTGTGCTTTGCTGGGGATAAGAGCTTAGGCCCTTAAAACTTTGAAATTTGGACTGACTTTCCCGGAGCTTGGGTCCGTTGGGAGTTGAATGCCTGAGTCGTTGTATTTTTTGGACTTTGTGTTCTTGAAATATTTATCTGTTTGTACTTGGATATACAGGTGTATACCCGTTTTTTCGATGGATGGCCTGATGCGATGTTTGATGCTTGGTGCGGAAGACCGTAGCAGCAAAGGACGTGCAATCAGCACGGGAGACCGCACGCGCTGAAGATTCGCGCATGAAACGGGCAGCGCTGGGCGCTGGGCTGGCGTACGGCGCGGGGATGTGCTATATAAGCACCCCTTGCCGTGCCATTTTGAGGAGAAACATCTTGCTTTCTTGCTCTTTTTCTCTCTCAAAGGTTAAATTGTCTTCCCTTGGTCTTGTTCTTGCCTTATCCATGTAAGTATTTCATGTTTTTCTTATGAAATAACTCTAGGATTGCATTTAGTTTTGATTTTCTCGTACTTTGAAATGATGCTTGTATGCTTAAGCTTCTTGAATCTTGTAGAAGATTGTTTGATAGTCACTTGAACTTGAACTGTTGGAACATGTAGTTTTGAATTTTTTTGAAAGTTTTCTTGAATGTCGTACCTGGTAGTTATAGATAGTAGTCTCACTGGTGACCTGGCGGGGTCTCGGGTAGAGAAATAGGTTAGGATGCCTTGATGTTGTTTTGTAGAGTTTTGAATTGCTGGCTTCGGCATGGGTAGCCTAGGCGTTGATGTTGAACTTGTACACCTGCTTCGGCGTGGGTAGCCTAGGCGTTGGTGTTGAACTTGTATACCTGCTTCGGCATGGGTTGCCTAGGCGTTGGTGTTGAATTTGTATACCTGCTTCGGCATGGGTTTGTTTTGACTTTGTATAGGCTAGTATAGGATAGCCCCCAGTTTAGAATTTTGACACTTTGTACTTCACTTGATCGCTGAATCGTCTGCGGTTCGAGCTGGTGAGGAGGATGCTTCGGATGATGAAGCGGCTGCAATAAAATGCCCCGGGTGGGGGTATGGTTCCCCGTGAGGCGCCCACTTTTGCTGGTACTGGTTGGAGTCCTTCCGACGTGGTGTTTTGCCCGAGTGGCACTTGTCTCAACGGCCTTGCGCTGGCTTGGTGAGTCTTGTACTGTGTTTGGAGTTTGTATCTTGTACTTGTATAGGTTTGGAATTGACTCATTCACCTGTGGGCCGATGGAAAGCCGTTTCGTACTTTCTGGTCCTTGGTGGAGGTTCAGAAGGCCTTTAAAGCCCTTCGTGCTGATGAGGAGGCCATGGATATTTGGTCGCAGACTGGCCTAGCTGACTTCTGGCGTGCCATGGGAGGCACTTCGAGGAGAACGGGGATCAAGCCCCGATTGTGGGCTTTGTTGGAGCGGTGGTGGGATACCACCAACACTTTCCACATATCATGGGGGGAGATCACCATTACCCCCTTTGAGTTTACTATGATCACGGGTCTTCCTTTTTCTGAGAGGAACGTGACCTTTGATCCGAAGCTGACGTGGCGCTCTGCCGGTGCCAGGGACTTGTTTGGCCCTGTTGTTGACTTGTCAGAGGACGACACCCATGCTTCTGTGACGGCGATTGTGGAGGCTATCTGCGGTGTAGGTCTGACTGCAGAGCAGAGAGTTAGGCTCTTCCTCCTAGTTTTGGTAAGTAGAGTGATGGCCCCGAGCAGGAATAATCGGGTGCACATCAGATTTCTGTCCGTTCTGCGGGACTTGAGGGTTGTTTCGAGCTACAACTGGGGTGGTTTGGCGTATAGCCACCTCTTGTATGAGATGAAGCAGGCCTCCCGGACTGCGCCGGGGAGCGACCCGAGCATGGCTGCCCTGTGGAGTGTGCTGGAGATATTTAAGACTCCTTGTACTTTGTATGTCATCTTGTATGTTTGTATTTGAACTTGACTGATGTTTTTCTTGCTTCTTGAAAGATTTGGATATATGAGCCCTTTCCGACTTTGGCGCCAGATCGTACTAGAGATGCGGCTTACCCGTATGATGCCTCTTGGATAGGAGCAATGCGCGTTAGGGTGCCTCTAGCGACTTCCCGCAGAGCTTGGAGAGTTCTACCTGCTACCGAGGTGATCTTTTGTACTGTTTTGCTCTCTTGTATTTATATTTCTATTGTTGCCTGAGTTGTCTGCTTTGCAGGTGGTGTGGCGTCTTTTTGCCAATGCGCTTGTACCTGCCTCGGCTGCTCGTGCCCATTTCTTTTCTGGGCGGCGGGTTTTGCTTCCAGGGGTGTACTGCCACATGTGGTACCTAGGGGAGCGAGTATCCCTTCAGCACATTTCGGGGGATAGACTTGTCCCCAAGGACCCACCAGGGTCTATGTTGGCGTTGCATGAAGAGCTTGCCCGGCTCTATGTGGAGGCTAGGGGCGATGTTGTTTGCCGCTCTTGGAGGGATTTTGTACACAGGAAGGGGAGCTATGACGACTTCCTGAGGAGGCTGGCTCCAACAGTACGCTTCGTACTACCGGTGAGCTTTTGAACCTTGTATATTGTATGATTGGATGATTGGATGATTGTATGTAGGAGGAGGAGGTTGATCCTGAGGAAATTCCTCATGCTGATAGGATCCTCTGCTATGAGAACTCGGACGGGGAAGAGGTGGTGGAGACCATCCCTGTAGCTTCTCCTCCGCACCGGAGATCGTATGATGTTGTACCCGAGCATTATGCTGCTGTAAGTACTGTTGCACTTTCTTGAAATTGATTGAAATCTTGTATTTGGAAATTGATCTTGAATTTTGTATGCAGGCCCCTCGGGCGAGAGTGCGTCGCTGGATGCTTTTGCTTGATTCCTGGAAGAGGCATTGTGCCAAGCTGACCCGAAAGCTTTCTGGCCGGGACTTAGAGGTGCTTTACTTGATCTTGAGATTTGTATTCTGGAAATCCGAACTTGGATGTTGACTCTTGACATTGTATTTTGTATAGGAGCGTCGTTGAAACCGTATAGGATCCGTTGACAGAGAACCCCAGGTGGAGACATCCTTGAGGCAGGAGGGACCGAGCTTGGAGCTGGGACAGGGGTCCAGTACTGGTGCTCATCAGAGGCATTCTGATGCTGAGCGGGGAGCTTCCCCTTTTGTACATGTTGATCCCAACAGGCATTCGTTTGGAGGTGCAGGCAGTTCACGACCCTTTGTTTCTTCCCCTGGTTACTACTTCGGAGGAAGTGGTCCCCAGCCTTGGGGTGCAGATTCCTGGGCTTACTATGCAGAGATGGAGAGGATGCGCTAGGCTCAGATGTTTGGGTCGTACCAGTATATGGCGATGTCCCCGCCGTATCAGTATTCCTCTCCTCAGCAGGGAGTTCATCCCTCTCCTGGCACACTTCGTATCTCGGAGCAGGATCCTAGTACCCCTGGGACGGAGTTGGATCAGGATCTGTAGCGCCTTAGGAGGCGGAACAGGGACAAGGCGCCTGTGGTTAATATTACTGCTGGTGACGACTCGGACTGACCCTGCATGGTAGCGAGTTCCAGCTTGCCTGGGTTGATTTTGTATAGGCTGAATTGTATTGTATTTGTATGGATTTGAAACTTGAATTTTTGTATGGTTGTATGGCTTTGCACTTGAATTGGTTTGCAAATTTTTTTTAAGATTGGCTTTTATATGTTTGAATGTTTGGAATTGTATGCGTTGTGTGTGCCTTGAAATTTGTGGCTAGATGCATGCATGAGAATTTTGCCAAAAAAATTGAAAAAATTATCCCCATTTTTCGGGTGTATATACCCACTATAAGCCCCCACTTTGACTGAGGTTTTTTGGTTAGAAAAAGCGCAAGTCAAAGTATATTCAACTCTTGCTTATGCACATGCAGACTAGACTTAGGACGCCAGTCTAGGACTAGAATGCTTGAATTTTGAAATTGATCCGAAATCTGCCCGAAGCGTTGATCCGGACTGCTTAAAATTGCGCGGCTTGCGGCTTTGGAATCTTGAATAATGGAGGTTGTACTCTGCTGTCCGAAACACTAAAGAGTGTGTACTCGGAGTCATAAAAGAGGACGGTGGCCTCGTCCTTTGATGCAGGCCCTGCGCCTGGCGTAGGCTTGGCGCCTGGCGCCTGTGAGCTGTCGTGCAAGCCGACTCTTGTATAAATAGGGAGCTTGTTGGATCACTTCTTGGATCAATCCTTCCCTGCTATCATTGCATACTGCTTCCTCTCGAAAAGAAAAGAGAATATGGTTGTGTCCTTTGAGAGTGCCTTGAACTCGTGGCTTGGTTCGCTAGGCAAATTGGAGAAAAGGGAGCTTGAGGGCATGCATCTTGGGGTGCTCGTCTCTTTCTGGTTTGTAAAATTGGATTTACACTTCATTCTTGCTGCTCTGCAGGCTTGGGATCCAAATCATCATGTCTTCCGCTTTGGAAATAATGAGGTATGTCCCCTCCCTGATGAATTTAGTGCTATATTGGGGTGGCCCACTATGCTGGAGCCATGCATGCCCAGTGTTGAAGAACACTTTTTCTTGAGTTTTGAAAGGTATTTGGGCTTGAAGCCCCCACTTTTGAGTGATGTTGTATATGGCAGAGGGGTGAATTGTCCCTCTTTGTCACCTACTTTGCTGGGCTTGATGTTCCCAAAGTATTCCGCCTGAGAGCCTTGAGTTTTTGTATATTCGCTCGCTTTCTCTTTTCGAAACAGGGGTTTGGCAATGGTGATGCCTCCCTAATAGAAATTGTAGAGCAGTTTGCTAATGGTCGGGACCGAATGCCGCTTGTGATTGGCGAAACATTGATGGGCCTTGACATGCTGAAGTCATACCCCTCTTCTCTGCCATCGGGAAGTCCGGTATTATTCCAAGTAAGGGTCTGGAGCCTTCTTGTATGTTGAATTTGTACTTGTATTTGAATTTGAATTTTGAATTTTGATATGCACTTGTTGCATACTCCCCAAGGTTTGGCTTCTGGAGAGGCTCATGTTGGTGGCACCACCGGAGAACATGGAGAGCTATAACAGAAAGGGATTCACTATGCGGCCCATGATATGTGGCCGGCTTTCATTGCATGAGTGGCGATGCGCACTCTTTGGGATTGAATCTTGTATAAGGTGGGTAGTTCCTTGGTGGGGAATTGCTGCTATGAGACATGCCCCTGGTTCTACTACTTTGAGGGTGTCAAGCCTCTCAATGCTGGTCTTCTACTCGCCTAGTCGAGTGATGAGACAGTATGGCTTGAAACAGGAGATCCCGGACTGTATTGAAGAGAACCGGAAAACTGTTGTGCTGAATGCAAATCGTCTTGAAATTTGGAGGTGGTATTGGGTTACTAAACCATTTTTGAGTATTCAGTTCCCACCTGAGCCTGTTACTCTGTCTGCGGGGTACATTGTATGGATGAGAGGTCTAAGGCAGAGGGACATTTCTCTCTCCGGACCAGCTAGAGTCCAAGGTTCTAGAGCTAGACGTCCTGCATCAACTGACTATGAGGAAGGGGACGGGAGTGTGGCCCATCTGGTGCTTGACCGTTCGGAATCCAAAGGAGGTTCGTCGTCCTTCCGTCTTGGAAGGTTTGCAAGTTCCTTCTCCCGCCGCTTGGGCAAGGGGAAGATTGATGATTGATTGCGGGAGGAGCCAGGGGATAGTACTCAAGGTGCCAAGACTCGAGAGCATAGTCGCCCGACCCTAGATCTTTGTAGGCTAAATGTGTTTGAAATTGTATTGGAAGGAATTGCGTTTAGAATGTGTTTGGAAGATGTGTTTAAAATATGTGTTTAGGAAGTGAAAAGGCTTTTGAACTTTGCTTCACTTGATCTTGACTTTGTATTTGAATTAGCTTTGAAGGCCTTAGGGCCCAAATAAAAAGTTATCGTGTTAAATTCCGCTTGAACATGCTTTGCTTTGAATTGGCACATTTGGAATAAAGACAACAACATTTGAGTTTTGAAATTTGATTTGATTTTTAGGATTCCCTTAATTGAGGAAATTTTGATTTTTTTTTGAATTAAAGTGAGGTTGCCTACGTGTCCCGTTAGGGAATCAGGCCGAACGTAGTTCAGACCACCTTACAGGACTTTGAATTGGATTCTTAAATTTGAACATGGAACTTAGACATAGAACTTCTTGAGTTGATCGAGGTTGGTCAGGGATCTGAATTCTGTTCCGTCAATGTCTGTTAGTTCGACTGCTCCCCCGGAGAGGATTTTCTTGACAATGTATGGGCCTGCCCAGTTGGATTTGAATTTTCCCCTTGGGTCCATGGTGCTTTTGCGAAGGGCTTTCAGGACAAGCTCGCCTTCTTTGATGTTTCGGGTTCTGACCCTTTTGTTGAAATGTCTGGCCACTCGGCGCTGATAGACTTGTACATGGTGAGCGGCTTGATGCCGGCGCTCATCGAGCATGACTAGCTCGTCATATCTTGCTTGTACCCATGCAGCTTCTGGGATTTTTCTTTCGAGGACTATCCTTAGAGAAGGTATCTCTAGCTCGATAGGTTGTACTGCTTCCATTCCATAGACTAATGAGAACGGAGTTGCACCAGTTGAAGTGCGAATTGAAGTTCGATATCCCCACAATGCGAAATGCAGCTTCTGGGGCCAGTCCTTGTATTTGGTAGTCATTTTCATGATGATGGTTTTGACATTCTTGTTGGCTGCTTCGACTGCCCCATTGGTTTGTGTGAAGGAAATAATGCCCTTGGTCCAAGTATGTATTTAATGTTAAGTCTAATAAATGCGGTTCGGTATTAATTAACAAGTTAATAATTCAGTGAGATCAAGTGAGCTGAATGCCTAGCTAGAGGCCGCTTCAGTTCAAGTGGAATTAATGATATTAATCCACAGCTTACTCTTGACTGAACCCGTAGGGTCACATAAATAGTACGTAAACGGATCAAGTATTTAATGGCATTAAGTACTCCATCTATGGATATTCGGAATCGACGGATCTTGGTTTCAGTGGGAGCTAAGATCGTCAAAGGCAAGTAAATGAATACTCCGGAAACATGATATTGCCGGAAACGGAAATATGGATCGTATCGAATATAAATATTAGCCAAGTCGTAGATGTTGCCGGAAACGGTGTGAGGGGGTCGAAAAAGCACAAGGCTAATGCGTGACCTCGTCCCTCGTGGGTGTGACGTTTCTTTTTGTCAAATCAAGTGTAATTGGATTTCCTGTGAGTTTACACCCAATTGACTAGTAATATAGGAGTCGCCATTCAGTTTTTAACAACAATGAGAAAAACTAACAAAACCCGGTTATCGTGACATAAAGGGAGTGCAATTATGTTTGACCACGACGGCCATAGATTCCCTTGTGATACCTGGTGTGGGGATCTCTCAATTTACACCCGCAGGGTAGAGATTGAGGGTTCGGGGGACTGTAACTACCGAGAGGAGTACTCGCTCGTCGATAACTCCAGAGGCAGGATATCCTTACTAGCTCAGCATAAATAATTGAAGGGACATGTGTTAACTATTAAACTAATCTGAGTCGATTTTAACAATATGCAACATATAATACTAGATCGATCGCGATTATCTGATTTAGATTGTTTTAAGGGACCTAGCATGATAATCCAATTTCCCAAAATATTATCTTTATTAGGCATGATAGAACAATCAGATTTAATTAGTTTAACAGTTTATAAAAGGGCGAGGAAAGCAATTAAATCATGCGAAGGGACACATTACGACGCATCCTTGAGAGGTGCGTCACGGCTCTTAGAAAACTAACCACTTTGACTTTCCTATTTCTCCTTTTATTTAACGGATCTCAAGTTACGGGCTTAATTCTTCAGCTACAAGGGACAGGATACGTTCTGTTCGATTTTTGTATCGATTGCGACAGAACGCGGATCAATTTCGCAGCGTGAGGCTTAGGCTTAGGGGTTGGAGTCAATACTCATAATATGAATTGTGTGTTCTTTCACGTCGAATTTGGGGCTATATTTATAGAAAAGAGTTCGTCGAAAGATAGAATTTTAGAGCTCTAATCCACGAAGAATTAGGAAAGAACACGTCCCAGGTAATTTCAGCGCCTAGGGCTGGGCGCCGAAGATTTCGGCGCTCAGAGCCAGGCGTTGAAATAGGGTCTGGGCCGTTTTCTTTGTCAGATTTGGACTCTTAGAATTCGGAGTGTTTGAGACTTATTCGAGTCTTTTAGTGCGCATTAACTTTATGACGGAATGCGTCTGGGCCCGTTACGAACTCTAGGTTCGTTAGGATTTTAATTAATACGTAACTCTTATTTTCGAATTATACTAGGAATAGGATTTCTCTTGCAAATTCTATCTCTTGTAGGATTTATGTTGGAGTGCAACACCTAATTCTGACAGGTTTCTGTCTTTTATGATTTGCCACTTTTAACAACTACCTATTATGACAGTTACTATTTTTAGCAGGTTTCTATAAATAGCAGGTTCGGGTGAAATGAAAAGGGTTATCGAACTTTCCCTTTCGGGAATGGGGACAAAAGTAGGTGTCTACAGTTAGCCCCCACTTTGACTGAGTCTCGGGATGAGACGATGGTCAAAGTACTGAACGGAGTGCGTCACACAAGCCATAGTATAGGTGACTTGTTTTGCGAGGGTCTCACGAGCCCCCGAGTGATAACATTTGACTTAAGGGTCATCACTTTAAGTGTCGACATATCCCTCACGTGTCATTGGGATTTGTTAACGGATAGTATAGATACTCCCTCACTTTGTCATTGGAAGTATCTAAAGAGGCGTAGAAACTCCCTCACTTTGTCATTGGGAGTAGCTACAGATGTTTTCGAAATCAAAGCTAAAAAGTGTAATTGGGCCTAGCCAAGCCCAATCACGAGGTAAAAATGTTTTTAAAGATTCTCATTTTCAGGGTTAGCTAAACGAGAAAACCCCCTTGTTTTTATGGGATGTAAAACGAAGGAAAATCCAGCACATCGTTCTTTTTTGGAAAAAACGGAAAACCAATCTTTTAATTTTTGGAAAAAAGGAAAACTACTCACATCGCTCTTTTTTTGGAAAAAACTGAAAACCAATCCTTTAATTTTTGGAAAAAAGGAAAACTACTCACATCGCTCTTTTTTGGAAAAAACGGAAAACCAAAAAAAGTTATCGCTGCAGCGACTAAGGACCTGCGCGGTTAGTGGCGCAGATCCCGCCGGCTAAAGATGGTGAGCCTGTCCGCTAAGGGTGGACGCCCCGTCCGAAAGAAGTGGACGAATCTGTTTTGAAGTTTGTTTGCTTTTTTTTGAAAATAAGGACCTACGCGGTTTGTGACGTAGACCCCGCCGGCTAAAGATGGCGAGCCTATTTTGAATTTGAAGATTTTATTTTTCGAAAACTGAGGACCTGCGCGGTTAGTGACGCAGACCCCGCCCTCTGAAGGTGAGCGAGCCTTGTCCGCTAAGGGTGGACGCCCCGCCCGCTGGAGGTGAGCGAACCTGAATTCGTCTTTTCGATTTGGGACTCGCGGGGTAAATGCCGCGATATTGCCCGATTGAGGTGGGAAGTCCCTATTTCATTTGTTCTTGGGATTTCTTTTGAGAATTTATTTTTGTTCATTCTTGTAAGAGCGAATTCTTTCGAGGGATGCTCGGATTTAGTTGCAACCTGAATGTGGGTTGACAACATGCTTAGACGGACCATTGTCTTGTGGTCATCATCTTTCCATGGTTTTGAGCTAGTCTTTACGGCTCAATTTTGCCACTACCTGGGTCCTTGATTAGGGGACTATGTATAAGTATCAACGGCGACCTTTGTCTTGAGGTCGTAATCCGGTTTTATCTTTTGAGGTTATCCAAACACGGGACTTCGTACAGCGTAGTCTGGGAATATTCTTTTAACTTTGCATACTCTCTTTTGAAATATATATTTTCTTTCGAGCCCCCAAGCATTCGTGCTTGATGGTCATTTCTTGTCAAAGAGATTCCTTGGGGATACGCATTTTGTGATGTTCTTGATCATGTTTGGGATTGTGCTCGTAAGTGCGAGCGATCTTTGTAGTGGTGTGCTACTCTTAACAAAGCCGTGAGGTGCGACTTTTAGTAAAGAAATCGGCAATTTTCGAGTCGAATGGATATGGCAGGGCCCTATAGAAGTCAGAGCCTTTTCTAGGTCTGGGCTCATTTTCGGCTCCCATGCCTGGGCGTTAAAGATTTCGGCGCCCAGCGCTGGGCGCTGAAAATGATTTCTGGCGAGGTTTCTTGATGACACAATTGGCCTCTTGTTCGTTCGTTTTTTTTTTCTTTTCGTCTAGAGATTCGTTTTTTTTTTGAACGAACCGTTCATTTGAGATCACCGTTGATTGGTCAATAATTATTTCTCGAGAAACCGTAGCCTAATAGTGGTGTTTATTATTTCCTTATTCGTTCGCCATTTCTTAGCTTAGAACGATTGTGGGATTAATCTTCAACGACTAAAGTCAGGCGTGGGATTTTGCGTCGGAGTTGATTATTGGGCAGATCTGCCTCTTTTCCGCTCGCTTATTTCACTTGGAGATTCTACGTATTCTCTTCTGTTTTGTTTTTCTTTATTTTTGGAACGTAGAATTTTATTAGAGATCACAATGAGCTGAGTGATCGTGATGATTTCTCGAGAAGCCGTAGCCGATTGGTGGACTACGGTGTTTGTCGCTTTGGGGCGCTTAATTAAAGGAACTGTCGCTCTTAAGGCTTGCAGTTAATGCAATTGTTGGGCGAGTCTATATGGCCCGAGGAACATACCTTGAGGCGTATATTTTTGATCGCTCGTATATATTTTTTCTTTTGAACGCGTTCGTGAATGTTCGATACTTAGAATGATGATATGTATGTGCGAACGAGCGTTCATAGAATGGCCGTTGTGTGCGGTCCATTCATCAGTTTGCTTGAATCATATTTTTGAGCAACGACTGATTTTGAATAGTTTGCTTAGAAGCTTCATAGGGTTCAGGCCCATTCATGAAGTGGGCTCAAGTATCGTGCCCTTTCGATTGTTCAAAATTTGCTTCGAGATTTTTTTTATTTTGCTATGGTCGTTTCGTAGCTTGGAGCCCCGAAGTATGCATGTTGGGATGCTTCCTTTTGGCGTACGATTTTTGTAGGTTCTTTCGAGAAAGATGCCTTGGGGTTCCACTCATGTAGGTGCGAGCTATCCCTTCCGTGGTCGGTAATATTTTGCTACCTTTAATCCTTAATGTAGAAGTCTTGTGGCCTGCATTTTGAATTTGGGCGATAAGTAGTCTTTGCCTCTTTTACACATGCTCTTGGTCGTGCCCGCATTAGTGCAATATGCCTTACTCTTTTTTTTTTAGACTTGTACCGTGGGACGGTTGAACTTATGGTGCGACGTAGGCTTGTGTGGCCTAACGGCGTGTCTTAGAACATTCCTCCAGGTGTTGGGATATCATTATTATTTTTTGCATTGGAGTACTTCATCACGCCTCGTTCAGGTGTTCGGACAAGTGTAGCACCTTCTGCGTGGGTGTGCACGGCTTATTACTTCGTTCGATGCGAGGATTCATGGATGTTTCTTTCTTTTTATTTTCTTATATATCCTTGATTTTTCTTTCGCTTTTGCTTTGGAACGACTTAGACTGTGTAACGGGCGCTTGTAGGGCGAGCGTTATGTGCAGTAGTTTAATCGGAATTTTGGTGACTCGCGATTCTCAGTTACCCTTGTTAGTGGGGTGACTTTATATGTTCTAAGTAGTGCTTAGAATTTGGGAGGGGTTGTAGCCATTCTAAGGTTCGTTTTACACGATTAAAGCTTAGGATTGTGCCCCTATGACGTGTGTATAGCATTAGCGTCGAGAATTTGCGATAAAATCGTCATTTCGAGTATTTTTAGAGTGTTTTTCTCAAGCCCCCAATTGTAGCTACGGGATTGTCTTGGTGCTCTAATGCTTGGCATACGTTTTTATGCATTCATGGTGACATGGATCATGAATAGTTTGAACCAGACTCGTTTAGTGCGAGGTAAGTTCGAGTAGTGATTTGCTACTTCTCTTGTAAATGTCGTATTGTGCGACATTGCCATGGTCAAGGTAGTCACATGTTGAAGTGTGCCTTGACCAAAAGCTAGGTGCCTTTCTTTACCCATAATCATATTTAGAAATCTTTTTGACTCACTTGCAACATCGAGATAAACGCATACTTAGATTAAACCAACGACACTTTATTATGTTCGAAGAAGTCTTTGAAAATTATTTGAAATCCGAGTCCTACTGTGTATAATCCGAGGTGTCCTAAGTAAGTTGACTTATAGAAGGGTTCGTACAGGATTACATGAGTGAATCAAAATACTGTTACGATTTTCGGAATGCTGTCTAAGGATTTGCTGGAAGCCAGGGTGCAGGCGACAAGGTATTACTTGTGCCCGTGTGGCACATGTTTTAGGCTTTTAAGACCATCTTTTCCAGAATTGCGGGAATATAAACCGTTTTCAAATTGAGTTAGATTTACTTGGTGTATGTTTGCACAAAAGGTCAAGGTATAATTAGTTCTTTCCCTAGCTCTTTCATTTCAATTTTTAGCCCCCAGTTGCTGTTATGTCTTCTCAGTAATGATGCTTTTAGATTTCGATTCTAGATGCCCGTGTCATATGTCTGAGTAGGGTGAGCCTTGGTTAAGTGCCAAGTCCTATTGACAATGTCTGATTTTTTTCAAAGGGGATTCGCAAGCATTTGAATTACCATGAACGGGTGCCCTGAGTTCGAAGGAACGATGGGGCGACGCCGTTGAACAATCATCTTTATTGCAAGCTTACTGCCTTTACTACTTGTTGGCGATTATGACTGTGTCTAGTGGTGAAAGAAGGTCTTTAAGCGAACAACTATGTCTAGTGGTGAAAGAAGGTCTTTAAGTGAGTTAGTTTGCTTTAGGGGGGGTCAAGTCGAGTACTTTAGAGGTCATGGACGCTTGCGCTAGCCCCCGTTCAATTGAGGGAAAGCGATCTTTTGAGTCTTGGCTAAGTGCCTAGTAGTGTGAGTGCTCCTTCTGGCAAGGGTACGTGCCCTTATTCTTTTTCGATGTGTGCTCGTTTTGGCATCTTGATGACTTGGATTCTTCCTTTGACTTAAATTTTTCTTTCGACTTGGGTTGCAAGTAATTAAATTTCAATAAGGGACTCTATTTCTTATTCTTGTTATTCTATAGGCTTTAACATTTTTGCAAATTGGTTGGACCGAATCCTGGATTTCCTACGTATCCGCCTTAAATAAATTTAATTTGGAATCAGGTCTTGCGTAGTTCTTAGCCTAGAAAATGGGTTCTTAGAATCCCGATTTTAAACAAGTACGTTCTGAGGTGGAAACATATTATTTGAAACGGTAGAATATGTGACGTTTATTATTATTTTAATCTGCCGCTTTTGCCGTAAGCCAAAATTTTATTTTATTTTTTAAGTACATGTATTTGCACAAAAATCTTTTCATGTGTTTTTTGGTACGTATATCTTTTCATGTGTTTTTTGGTACGTATATCTGAATACGTGTTGTACCCCTCCAAGTGTTCGTTATTTTTCCGTGCATGTGTGGATAAAATGACGAGCACTTCTGGACAAAATTTGGCAAGCAGAGAGATTTAGCGCCCAGGCTGGGGCGTTAAAGATTTCGGCGCCCAGCTGGGGGCGATGAAAATGATTTCTGGGCGGATCTTTTTTGGTGCGCTAAATGCTTATTTTTCTTTTTAGACGAACTTTTAAAGGCGCTTTGCAAAGTTTGCTTTTTTATTATTTATTATTTTTTGTACTTTTCATTTGTCTTCTTTTTTATTCGTTACTCAAGACGGTTTGAAAGATGGGTTGAATGCGATAGGATAATTTGTATAGGTATTGGTCAAGCATGAGGATTACATCTGCTAGGACTCACAATTTGCAGCCTCAAGCTAGTGTCATGAGTTTACATCAACCAAGGTCAATGAGTAGCATGGGGACGGCTCAAGGGTATATCAACAGGATGTATCTAAACAAGTTATATGGTCATTATGCTAATGGTGGTGTAAGAGCAGGTTTGGGCTTTGGAAATAATGGGTATGACGCACGTGTCAATGACCGTGCGTGGTTTGCAGTTGATAACAAGTTCAGGAACAAGAGTCGAGGTAATGGTTTCTTGGGTTATGGCAATGATAACATGGATGGGTTAAATGAGCTGAACAGGGGCCCCAGAGCGAAGGCGTCTAAGAACATAAGGACTGGAAAGGGTAGACATCGTAGAACTTTATGTAGTTTTTGTGGCATGATTTGGATTGGTTGACTCAATTCTTTTCCTTCGTCTGCTTGGGTAAATTCCGCACTTTGGGAGGTACGGGATAAGTATTCCATGGCTCGCTCTTTTCGCTCTCCCTTTTCTTTTTATTTTTTTCTTTTTGCTTGGGATTTCTCCCCCTTTTTATTTGGGCTAAAAGGTGGATGGTTGTGGTCTTTGAGTCACGAGGCGAGACTGAGTGAGCCTCGTTTGGTAGGCCTATAGTGGACCATTAATTTTAGTAGGCCTAGGGTGGACCTTTAATTTTAGTAGGCCTAGGATGGACCTTTAATTTGTCTTACTTTGCAAGCGTATTTAGTCGTTTCTTAAAATGTGCGAATAGCGTAGATTCAAAATGTTATTTTTACCTTACTGAAATTTAACGAAAGAATTACATCGAAAATAATTTTTTTGCTTCTTTTCAGATTCCAGTTTCTGGGATTTAATTGGAAGTTGTGATTTAGACTCGAACTTTCATTAATTTTTCTGATTATAACTCGTGTATGAATACAAGGAGGTGGCCTAGACTCAAAATAATGACGTGGCGTAAGCCTATAATACTTGACCAAGCAACTTTCAGACTTAGGCTAATTGGACCATAACTTTCGTTGGTTGACACTTTAGATTTTAACCCTTGGGTGTTCATTTGTCATGCGCCATTTTGCTTAATGTTGGCAAAGTAGTTAGTTGGGGAGATCGAATTTTCTTTTTTGCAAGACTAGAATCATTAGTGCGGTTTCCCTCTTAGTGTGTATTGCTTTATACCGATGGTAGCCTTATGGCACGCCGATTTGGGTATTTTCGTGGTTCGTCATATTGCATTCATGGAAAATATTTTAGTCCGTACATAAGAGTATTTAAAGGAGCGAGTAGCTCGAGAGGACTAGGATAGTCGTGACCCAATGTGGTCATAAGCCTTGAGGCCATTAATTTTTGCTAATGGTATTGACACCTTAGGTTCACTTTGGGGGTTGTGCGACTATGGGGGAATGATTTTCAGAATGTGACTGTTTCCATTTTACAAATACTATAATATATTCTTTTTATTGGTGAGAGAGAGTATTGAGGCCGTAGATTCTTAGCAAGGGATGACAATTACATATGGGTGCTTATTGATTTAAATGTTAGGAAGGGAGACTCAATATGGTTTAACCTTTTAACTTGCAGAACGACACCAAGCATTAGGACCGATTCTATGGATAAGACAACTAAGACTTAGGATTTAGATTGTACTTAGGCATAGCCTAGTCTAGACTCGGATTTATTTATTTTTTATTCGAACATTATTTTTCCTTGAAAACTCTATTTTAACATTATTTTTTGAATACTTTGCCCATGTGACATTCAAGGTCATTTAATTAGCATGCTCAGTTTTCGTGCCGTACATTATCGTCATAGGAGGCCTAACAATGACACAAAGAGTTTTTTATTTTTTTTAAGTCGCCTTTAGAATCGAGTGCCTTTTCATACGCCCTCGCAGCAATTTTCACGAATAGTTTTTTTTTGCTACGTATTTTTTATGCGCGGGCACTGAGGCTGCTGTACCTGACCAAAAGGCCAGGCAGCAACTTCAGCGCCCAGCGGGGGCGTGAGAATTATTGGCGCCCAACCAGGGGCGCTAAAAATGCGTCCCTGACTGGTACTCGTATTCTGTTCGCGTATATTTTTTGTATATGCGACTTAATTTTGCATGCTTGCCTAAAACGTCCTTTACGCGTTGTGCAGCGTTGTGGGATTCGTTACGGGCCCTCCTGAACGTCGCTTATTTTTGTGGCGATCGTTCGGGGTTGCGGAACACGTATCTTGGTATAACTTTTTGGCCAATTGGTTTATGAATGTTTGGGCAATTTTTAAGGTCATTGGTTTTCTAGCATTATTTGTCACACACAATCACATAATTCGCTACACATAACTAACATTACATCATTAGGCAAAATAATAATATGTCATGTAGTTTATGATAGACTTCTATGGGTAGTATTTGCGCCGGCTTGGTACCGCTTCTATCGCAGATCCAACACATGCCCCGGTCGAGGTAGTGCCTTCAACAAACGAATTTCGCCCAAAAGGCCAATAACGATGTAAGCCAAGGAGGCATGCACCAATGAGAGGGACCTAGTGGGCGAGCGATTGGGTTTGGGACGAGTGTACTACTAGCGAAAAGTGCCGAGTGGACAACATTCGAAGCGTATGCACCCCCCGGTTGGCGATGGGTATCCTTAGTCCCAACTCCCGAGATGAAACATCCAAGGGAGCCAAGATTCGTTATGCGGTTCTGCCCGTTCACATTAATATGCTGATTTTCAGGTCGTCCCAACTTGATGGGGAAATAAACGCGGGGTAGGATCGTTTCACCCTTCGGCTATTTTGATTACCTATGAGCACGAGTATTTCCTTCACTATCCCCAGTGGAGTCGCCACTGTGAGGGGGTCGAAAAAGCACGAGGCTAATGCGTGACCTCGTCCCTCGTGGGTATGACGTTTCTTTTTTGTCAAATCAAGTGTAATTGGATTTCCTGTGAGTTTACACCCAATTGACTAGTAATATAGGAGTCGCCATTCAGTTTTTAACGACAATGAGAAAAACTGACAAAACCCGGTTATCGTGACATAAAGGGAGTGCAATTATGTTTGACCACGACGGCCATAGGTTCCCTTGTGATCCCTGGTGTGGGGATCTCTCAACGTACACCCGCAGGGTAGAGATTGAGGGTTCGGGGGACTGTAACTACCGAGAGGAGTACTCGCTCGTCGATAACTCCAGAGGCAGGATATCCTTACTAGCTCAGCATAAATAATTGAAGGGACATGTGTTAACTATTAAACTAATCTGAGTCGATTTTAACAATATGCAACATATAATACTAGATCGATCGCGATTATCTGATTTAGATTGTTTTAAGGGACCTAGCATGATAATCCAATTTCCCAAAATATTATCTTTATTAGGCATGATAGAACAATCAGATTTAATTAGTTTAACAGTTTATAAAAGGGCGAGGAAAGCAATTAAATCATGCGAAGGGACACATTACGACGCACCCTTGAGAGGTGCGTCACGGTTCTCAGAAAACTAACCACTTTGACTTTCCTATTTCTCCTTTTATTTAACGAATCTCAAGTTACGGGCTTAATTCTTCAGCTACAAGGGACAGGATACGTTCTGTTCGATTTTTGGATCGATTGCGACAGAACGCGGGATCAATTTCGCAGCGTGAGGCTTAGGCTTAGGGGTTGGAGTCAATACTCAGAATATGAATTGTGTGTTCTTTCACGTCGAATTTGGGGCTATATTTATAGAAAAGAGTTCGTGGAAAGATAGAATTTTAGAGCTCTAATCCACGAAGAATTAGGAAAGAACACGTCCCAGGTAATTTCAGCGCCCAGGGCTGGGCGCCGAAGATTTCGGCGCCCAGAGCCAGGCGTTGAAAATAGGGTCTGGGCCGTTTTCTTTGTCAGATTTGGACTCTTAGAATCCGGAGTGTTTGAGACTTATCCGAGTCTTTTAGTGCGCATTAACTTTATGACGGAATCCGTCTGGGCCCGTTACGAACTCTAGGTTCGTTAGGATTTTAATTAATACGTAACTCTTATTTTCGAATTATACTAGGAATAGGATTTCTCTTGCAAATTTTATCTCTTTTAGGATTTATGTTGGAGTGCATCACCTAATTCTGACAGGTTTCTATCTTTTATGACTTGCCACTTTTAACAACTACCTATTATGGCAGTTACTATTTTTAGCAGGTTTATAAAAATAGCAGGTTCGGGTGAAATGAAAAGGGTGATCGAGATTCGTTATTTTATAGGAGATGCGTTGCCAAGTGGAGATTTTATGTTCTCATCATCGAACCTTCCCTTTCGGGAATGGATACAAAAGTAGGTGTCTACAAACGGAAACATGGTACGTATCGGAAAATATTATCGGAAATGGAAATATTGCCGGAATCGGAAATGGAAATATTGCCGGAATCGGAAATATTGCCGGAAACGGAAATATTGTCAGAATCGGAAATATTATCGGAATCGGAAAATAATTCCGGAAACGGAAATATTAAATATTTGTTCGAAACGGAAATTAATTCCGGAATCGGAAATGTTAAATATTGTTCGTATCGGAAATGAATTCCGGAATCGGGAATTTAATCGGAAGCGTATCGTACGAATTAGCATCGGACAAGACTTGCTAGACGAAGGCCCAACACGAAGCCAGGCCGTCGCCCAACAAGCCATACGCATCAAAACCACACGCAAAAGCCTCGTCAGGCCCAGCGCAAGGCCAGGCCCAGCTAGGCGTGGCGCGCGCACGGATCAGGTGGGCTGCGAGCATTGGGCCAAGGCGCCGTGCAGTTCGCGTGGGCCGCGAGGCATGCGCGCGGGCTGTGCGGTGCTCGTGCTCGTGCTCGTGTGCGTGCTATACGAATCCTAAAGCTATCGGAATTCGTGCTATGATTAAATCCTAATCCTAGAAGATAGAAATTAATTATTTAGAGTTCTAAAAGGATTCCAATTAATTAATTAGTATTCTAATAGGATTCGAAATCCTTTTCCATGATTCTATAAATATATGCCTAAGGACATAAATTTATACAAGAGTTTTTATTAACAAGTATTCATACAATAAAAGCTGTGATTTTTGAGCAGAAAAATCAGTCACATTAATTGCCTATTTTAGCCGAAAATAATAGTACCTTAAGGGCGATTCTAGTTGGTCAATCATAAGGCGGATCCGGACGTGCTGTGGACTATCTGCGTAGGGACGACACTTGGAGTCCTAAAGACTTGTTCTTGTTCGGTTCGGGCGCAGTTAGGGAGGGCACGCTACAAATGTATGCATCCTAGACTAATTATATGATTATGTGCAATTAATATGTATCCTGGCATTAAGGTTTTTCCGCATGATTTATGTTATTCATATGTATCATAACCTAACATTGTGGGAGATAAGGTGAAGAGCGGTGATGTTGAATCTTGTACTTAGTGAATAGATCTTTACACTCTCCTTGAAAATGGGTTCCCTGGTCACTGATGAACTCGTGAGGAACGCCGTATCTGCACATGATGTTTTCTTGTATGAACTGGGCCACTTGCTTGGAACCCAATGCTTTGAATGACCTGGCCTCGACCCATTTGGTGAAATAGTCGATGGCGACCAGTATGAACTCATGACCCCCGGTGCCTGTTGGAGTGACTTTGCCGATGACGTCGATACCCAGGCTGAGAATGGCCACGGTGATGACTGAGAGTATAGCAATTATGGAGGAATGTGCTTCAGATTCACACACTTTTGACATGTAGGACATTTCTTGACAAAGAAGTAGCAGTCCCGTTCGAGGGTAGTCCAGTAGTATCGAGCCCTGATGATATTGAGGGCTAGAATTTTCCC
Source organism: Spinacia oleracea (assembly GCF_020520425.1). Classification (NCBI taxonomy): domain Eukaryota; kingdom Viridiplantae; phylum Streptophyta; class Magnoliopsida; order Caryophyllales; family Amaranthaceae; genus Spinacia; species Spinacia oleracea. The sequence continues at coordinate 54,448,924 of NC_079490.1, forward strand.
ATTCATGTGGGTGCCACAGACTCCAGCATGTATGTTATCCATGACTCTTTGAGCTTCGTGCTTGTCAACACATCGGAGGTTAGGACCGCCAAGGGACCTTTTGTATAGAATGCCTCCTTCTATGACGAAATTGGCTGATTGTAATCGTAGAGCCCTTTGATTTTTGCTTGAAAAGTGTGGGGGATACTCTGATTTTGTAGATACCTTTGGATGTCTGTAAACCAAGGTTCATCTTTGTCTTGCTCGACCTCGTCAATAGCATGGACATATGCTGCTTCTTGACGTGTTTCAATTGTGAGTGGCATTTCAGCCATGCCGCTTGGAATGTTGATCATTGAGGCCAGTTTTGCCAGTGCATAGGCGAATTGATTCTCCTCTCTTGGGAGGTATGTATAGCGAAGCTCTTCTATTTGTTCAGACAGCTGCTCAAGATAGGAGGAATCCCCGTATACTCGAAGTTTCTGGACGCCCAGTGCTAAAGGGGCTTCCAGGCCCATAATGCATGCTTCATATTCTGCCGCATTGTTTGTGACGTTTGAAGGAAATAATGCCCTTGGTCCAAGTATGCATTCAATGTTAAGTCTAATAAATGCGGTTCAGTACTAATTAACAAGTTAACAATTCAGTGAGATCAAGTGAGCTGAATGCCTAGCTAGAGGCCGCTTCAGTTCAAGTGGAATTAATGATATTAATCCACAGCTTACTCTTGACTGAACCCGTAGGGTCACACAAATAGTACGTAAACGGATCAAGTATTTAATGACATTAAATAATCCATCTATGGATATTCGGAATCGACGGATCTTGGTTTCAGTGGGAGCTGAGATCGTCACAGGCAAGAAATGAATACTCCGGAAACGATGATATTGCCGGAAACGGAAATATGGATCGTATCGGAAATATAAATATTATCCAAGTCGTAGATGTTGCCGGAAACGGAAACATGGTACGTATCGGAAAATATTATCGGAAATGGAAATATTGTCGGAATCGGAAATATTGCCGGAAACGGAAATATTGTCAGAATCGGAAATATTATCGGAATCGAAAAATAATTCCGGAAACGGAATTATTAAATATTTGTTCGAAACGGAAATTGATTCCGGAAATCGGAAATATTGAATATTGTTCGTATCGGAAATGAATTCCGGAATCGGGAAATTAATCGGAAGCGTATCGTACGAATTAGCATCGGACGAGGCCTGCCAGACGAAGACCCAGCACGAAGCCGGGCCATCGCCCAGCAAACCAGCGCGCCACAAACGCACCAGCCAAGGCTGCGCCAGGCCCACCGCAAGGCAGGCCCAGCGCGCGCCAAGGCTACGGCAGCGTGTCGGCTTGCGGCAGTGGGCTGCGAGCTCGCGGGCTGCGCGCGCGCGCATGGCGGCCCTCGTGGGCTGCTGTGCGTGCGTATGTGTTTGTGTGCTACTCGAATCCTAAAGCTACCGGGATTTGTCATATGATTAAATCTAATCCTAAAAGATTTAGTTTATTTAATTAGAGTCCTAGTAGGATTATAATTAAATAAATTAGTATCCTAATAGGATTCCAAATCCTTTTCCATAACTCTATAAATAGGTGCCTTGGGTCACATATTTACATCGAGCATTCAAGTATTCAAAGTGAGTTTTTGAGAGCAAAATTCAGTCATACAATTGCCTATAAAGTGCCGAAAATTCTAAGTACCTTAAGGGCGATTCTAGTTGGTCAATCTTAAGGCGGATCCGGACGTGCTGTGGACTATCTACGGAGGGACGACACTTGGAGTCCTAAAGACTTGTTCTTGTTCGGTTCGGGCGCAGCTAGGGAAGGCACGCAACAAAGAGTATGCATCTAAACTATGCTAAATGATTATGTGTAAATAATATGTTTTCCTGGCTTTATGGTTTTTTCCGCATGATTTATGAATTGTCATATGTATCATAACCTAACAGTGGTATCACGAGCCTCTTATTATTTTCATAATCTAAAATTGCATGAACATGGTTAAATATTACAAATTTGCAAGAATTAAAAGGGGTGATTAATTTTCGTAATTGTTAATTAATTGCAAATTGCGTTTATTTAATTATACGTACGCAATTTTTCGGCAGTTTCTTCGTTACTCATCCAAATCGAGTGATTTTTGTGTCAATTCCGCATGTAAAAGGCATTCTAAAATTTTCAAATTCGAAACCAGAATTCTCAAATTCGAAGCCTAACTATGACTTTTCGGAGGTTTTAGTTTTTCGAATGCAAAATTTCGTAAATTTAAGATGTTAAATTAAATATTTGCGATTCTTGTTGATAAATCTTGAATTTTTGATTGACCTACTGCATATGTTTAACAAGTTTGAATGCCTAGCCTTGTTAATTATGCAATCTAATTTGTAATTATGATTAATTTGTTGAAAATTAGAATAATTTAGAATTAATTTGATTTTCATAATTAATTATGATTTAATTAGATACCTATGATTAAAAACCACCATAACAATTGTAAATTTATGTTAAATTTTAAATTTTTATGACCTAGACTTGAATCCATGTTAATCGGAAATCAATTAAATAATAAAATTTTCGATTTTTCGCCCTAAAATTATGAAATTAATATTATTTATTAATTTGTCATTAATTTTAAATATAAATTTTTTAAATTTTATGCGATTCGCTCATATAACTTGCACGCACAAAGCAATGGACGCTACGTGTAACCCTTAAGGGGTGTTGTATAGTGCGGGCATGTGACGACGAGCAAGGGAGCTCGTCGCCCATGCGGCACGAATGCAATGAGCAAGGCCATGGTGCACGAGCACAAGGCAGCAGCCCTGCCTTGTGTCGTTGGCTGTGTGCAATGGGCGAATGGGCGAGGGCGAGAGCAAGGCACAGCAGTCGCGTGTGGGCAGCAAGCGAGCTGCGCCACAGCGCGCACTGCCTCGCGCAAGCGTGCGAAGCCTCGCGCGCAGCGAGCGCAAGCTCGCGTGCCACGAGTGCTACGCCCAGCGTCGATGCCTCGCGCAGCGAGCGATGGCTCGCAGGATCGAGCGCTGGCAAGCGCGCTCAGCGAGCGCTGGCGAGCGCGCGCAGCGAGCAATGGCCCGCATAAAGCGAGCGTTGGCGAGCGCACGCAGCGAGCGCTGGCTCGCATGAAGCGAGCGTTGACGAGCGAGCGCAGCGAACGATGGCTCGCGTGCATCGAGTGCTGGCGCGCGCATCGAGCACCAGCTTGCGTGATGCCTTGCGAAGGAGAGCAGCAGCAGCGATGCGACGCAGCGCATGGGCTGCGCGCACATGGCCAGCGATGGCTGTGTGCGTGTGGCCCATGGGCGTGCGTTGCGTGGGGTTGTTGCGTTGCGATTAGATTGTTTTGAAATTTTAATTTGAAATTTTCAGTTTACGTAATTTTAATTAATTTTAAAATTAATAATTTAAATTATTTTCTTGGATTTTAATTTTGAATATTGTAATTATAATAAATTTTATTTATTCTAATTATTTTACTAAAATTAAAATCATGAATTAATTTAAATACGACTGAAATTAAATTAAACTTTTGGATTCAATTATAAATTTATATGAGCTTTAAATTTTAATTAAATTTGTATGTTTCCGGTTAGACTAGAAATACATTTTTATGTTTAAAATTAGTAAAGCATATGAATTTATTGGTTTAAGTGGGAGCCCTTTTAGTCATAAACTCTTGATTAGGTCCACAAATCCTTAAGGTTAAAACAACTTGATTAGAATTAATAAGGACTGAATAATTGGTAGATTATTGGTGCCCTTGATTAATTGCTGCAAATGTATACGTGATGCATAATGTGTTTTACTAACCAGCTATGTGGGCCATTCATGATAATGAATGGGTGAATGGTATATATTGTATATGTACTGTTTTGCAGGTTATGAAGTGACTAGTATGGCCCAAATAGGATAGAAAATATGGTCTGCGTACCATTAATTTGAATGTAATTGGTCTAAAGTACCAAAGTTGTTTTTCAATTCAAATATGGTCTGCGTACCATCAAATAGTTGTAATTAGTTTTAATTATAGCTTATCCTATTTGAAGAAAATGGTGCCTCCCACGGAGATTTTCAAGACGGACTTTGAAGTTAAAGCTTCAAGATGAAGTCGGGCCATACTAGATCAAATTTATCTTATGCATGTTTTAAGTTATTTATTGCTTTTAAATATGTCCTAAAATGCATGAGATCAAAAGCTTGATTATGTTGCATGATTAAGGATTTTAGTTCACTTAAAATCTAACCAACATAGTAAGAGCCTTAAGTTCCAAACTTAAAAATTGAGTTAAAAGGTGCCATGCCAAAATATACACTTGCTTGGATATCCTTTACATCAATCTAGTAATAGTTTTCGCTCAGCGAGGTGTTACTTATTGGTCCTAAAGGGGCAAGGTACACAAATAATTGTGAGTACATGTTAGTTTTGGTGAAACTCAACGATATAAGTAAGGAGTCCTTTTATGTCGTGGCAAAATCGATAGGTTTACCTAATAAGTTCTTAGACGTACCTATCAACCAAGAATAGTTTCTAGACTATTAGCAAAGGGCTTTTGCTTATCTAAGATGTTTTAGGATTAAGTCGACAAACTGTGCTTAGTTCTTCAATGATTTTAGGATCTTGGAATCATTTTATTCACACCTGCCGGAACACATAACTTGAATAAAATGCTTAATAAACATTGAATTATGCATGTATGCTAGAATTTAAGTTTATTAAGAGAAACTGTGAATGGTTATTTATTTGTTTATTCTTTTCAATTGAAGTTTTAAATATGGCAAACAACAATTCATTCAACATTCGATCAATTCTCGAAAAGGAGAAGTTGAACGGGAAGAACTTCCTTGACTGGCAAAGGAACTTGCAAATAGTTCTTATGCACGAAGAAAAGGAGTATGTCCTAGAAGAGGCGATGCCCGAAGCCGCAGGCGACGGGGTCACTCAGGCAGCCCTCAATCGTTGGATTGATGCCAACAAAGATGTGAAATGTCTAATGCTCGCCACCATGAGTGCGGATCTGCAGAAAACGTTCATCAACTCAGATGCTTTCACAATCATCAGTGAGTTGAAGAACATGTTCCAAGATCTGGCTCGAGTCGAAAGATTCGAGACTCATAGGCAAATTCTTGAGACCAAGCTTAAGAAAGGCGAGCCCGTAAGTCCACATGTTCTCAAAATGATTGGACTCATTGAGAATATGAGTCGGCTGGATCAGCAATTTTCTCAGGAAATGGCTATAGACACCATCCTCCATTCTCTTCATAGCGGGTATGATCAGTTCAAACTGAACTACAGTATGAATAGTCTGGACAAAACGCTCACTGAGCTTCACGATATGCTGAAGACCGCTGAAAAGACGCTCAAAAGTGATAAGCAGGATGTGCTTATGGTGCGTGGGGGCAAGTTCAAGAAATCTGGAAAGAAGAGGAATGCTAAGAAAGGTGGCAACAAGGCCAGCCCAACTAAGCAAACTGGCGCCAAATCTGTAAAGAGGAAGGTCAGTCAACCCACTTCTGAATCCGAATGCTTCTACTGCAAGAAGAAGGGGCATTGGAAGAGAGATTGCTTGAAGCTAAAGGAAGATCAGAAGAACGGAACAGTCGTTCCATCTTCAGGTATTTTCGTTATAGACTGTATACTTGCTAATTCAACTTCTTGGGTATTAGATACAGGTTGTGGCTCACACTTATGTTCCAATCCACAGGGACTAAGAAGAAGTAGAAAGTTAAGCAAGGGTGAAGTCGACCTACGAGTGGGAAATGGAGCACGGATTGCTGCATTAGCTGTAGGAACTTACTATTTGTCGTTGCCCTCCGGGCTAGTTTTGGAACTAGAAGAATGTTTCCATGTTCCAAGTCTTACTAAAAACATCATTTCAGTTTCTTGCTTGGATGCTAAGGGATTTTCCTTTTTAATAAAAGACAATAGTTGTTCGTTTTATTTTAAAGAGATGTTTTATGGATCTGCTAGATTAGTCAATGGACTTTATTTATTAGATCACGACAAACAAGTATATAACATAAATACCAAAAGGGCCAAAAAGGATGATTCAGATCTCACCTATCTGTGGCATTGTCGATTAGGCCATATAAACTTGAAACGCTTAGAAAGACTTCAAAAGGAAGGAATTCTAGAACCATTTGACTTAGAGGATTATGGTAAATGCGAATCATGTTTACTTGGCAAAATGACAAAGCAACCTTTCTCTAAAGTTGGAGAAAGAGAAAATGAACTATTGGGTTTAATCCATACAGATGTATGTGGACCAATGAGTACAAATGCTAGAGGTGGTTTCAGCTACTTTATCACTTTCACTGATGACTTCAGTAGATATGGTTATGTCTACCTAATGAAGCATAAGTCTGAATCCTTTGACAAATTCAAGGAATTTCAGAGGGAAGTAGATAATCAATTAAGCAAGAAGATTAAGGCACTGCGGTCTGATAGAGGCGGTGAATATCTGAGCTATGAATTTGATGACCATCTGAAAGAATGTGGAATTCTATCAGAATTGACTCCTCCTGGAACACCACAATGGAACGGTGTGTCGGAACGGAGGAACAGAACCTTGCTAGACATGGTCAGGTCAATGATGGGTCAGGCCAAACTTCCTTTAGAATTTTGGGGACATGCACTAAATACAGCTACACTCACTATAAATAGAGCTCCGTCTAAAGCTGTCGAAAAGACTCCATATGAATTATGGTTTGGAAAGCCTCCAAATGTGTCTTTTCTGAAGATTTGGGGATGTGAAGTATACGTCAAACGATTAATTTCACACAAACTTCATCCAAAATCTGACAAATGTATCCTTGTGGGCTATCCAAAGGAAACAAAGGGGTTTTACTTCTACAATACATCTGAGAACAAGGTGTTTGTTGCTCGAGATGGTGTCTGTTTGGAGAAAGATCACATTTCCAAAATGACAAGTGGGAGAAAAGTAGACCTCGAAGAAATTCGAGTCGAACAACAAACTCTAGAGAATGCTCAAGATGACATTCAGGATGAAACTCATAGATCTTTAGAAGAATCTGGTGAGAATCATGGTCAATCTAGAAATGTTACCCCGCGTAGATCGCAAAGATATAGATCTCAACCGGAAAGGTACTTAGGTATTTTGACGAACGAGAGCTATGACGTTCTATTACTTGAAAGTGATGAACCTGCGACTTACAAACAAGCTATGACGAGCCCTAGCTCCAAGCAATGGCAAGAAGCCATGCAATCTGAATTAGACTCCATGTCTGAAAACCAAGTATGGGATTTGGTCGATTTGCCAGATGGTTACCAAGCCATTGGAAGCAAATGGGTTTTCAAACTGAAAAAGGACAAAGATGGGAAACTTGAAGTTTTCAAAGCTAGATTGGTTGCAAAAGGTTACAGGCAAGTCCACGGTGTGGATTACGATGAAACCTTTTCACCAGTTGCAATGCTAAAGTCTATTCGGATAATGTTAGCAATCGCTGCATATTACGATTACGAAATATGGCAGATGGATGTCAAAACTGCTTTCTTAAACGGCGTTTTAACAGAAACTGTGTTTATGACACAGCCTGAAGGTTTTGAGGATCCAAAGAATGCTAAAAAGGTATGCAAGCTAAAGAAGTCAATCTACGGATTGAAGCATGCATCCAGGAGCTGGAATATACGTTTTGATGAAGCAGTCAGTGACTTTGGTTTCATCAAGAACGCAGACGAATCTTGTGTATACAAGAAGGTCAGTGGGAGCAAAATTGCTTTCCTAGTATTATATGTCGACGACATATTACTTATCGGAAATGACATTCCTATGTTGAACTCTGTCAAGATTTGGCTTGGGAAATGTTTTTCGATGAAAGATCTAGGAGAAGCACGGTACATATTGGGCATCAAGATTTACAGAGATAGATCTAAAAGGATGATTGGACTTAGTCAAAGCACTTATATCAATAAGGTGCTTGATAGGTTCAAGATGGCGGACTCCAAGCGAGGCTACCTACCCATGTCTCATGGAATGACTCTAAGCAAGAATCAGTGCCCAAAAACACTTGATGAGCGTAGACGAATGAATGGGATTCCATATGCATCATTGATTGGTTCAATAATGTATGCTATGATATGTACACGCCCGGAAGTTGCGTACGCACTCAGTGCTACGAGCAGAAACCAGTCAGACCCAGGAGAGGCGCATTGGACTGCTGCCAAGAATATTCTGAAGTACCTGAAAAGGCACAAAGATGACTTCCTGGTCTATGGTGGAGATGATGAATTAATTGTTAAAGGTTATACGGACGCAAGTTTCCAAACCGACAAAGATGATTTCAGATCACAGTCTGGGTTTGTCTTCTGCCTCAACGGAGGTGCAGTAAGCTGGAAAAGTGCTAAGCAAAGCACCATTGCGGATTCTACAACTGAAGCGGAGTACATTGCTCCACATGAAGTAGCAAAGGAAGCTATATGGCTAAGGAAGTTCATAGGTGAACTTGGTGTAGTCCCCTCCATTAAAGGACCAATAGCCCTGTATTGTGATAATAACGGAGCTATTGCACAGGCAAAGGAGCCTAGACACCACCAGAGAGTCAAGCATGTACTTCGTAGATTTCACCTTCTACGAGAGTTCGTTGAAAGAAAAGAAGTCGAGATAAACAAGATTGGAACTGATGACAACATATCAGATCCATTGACTAAACCTCTGCCGCAGGCGAAGCACAACTCGCACACTGCAGCTATGGGAATCAAGCATATTGGAGAATGGCTTTGATGACCCTGTTTAATGTTTTAAAGTTTTAGAGTTTAAATATTTGTAAAACATTATTGGTTAATCATTCACAATAAATGAAAAGAATTCATTTTTCCATTTAATTTGTGGTTTATTAAATGATGAGTCCCTTCAATTTGACGATATATTCAAGATAGACTGTCAGGACCAGTCCTGTGACTAAGAAATGTCTATCAAGTGAACTTGAATGTCAAAGGTTGAAAATGGTCCCTAGTCGGAGTTTTCTATAAAATTGGACGCATAGAAAACGTTAGACGACTAGAATGCAAGATGACTAGTAGTTCTGTTTCTTGAACTATGTGGACATGGCAATGTCATAATCATTTGCATAGATACTTACTTTGGGAAGACTAGTATCGGACAAGACCTATGAAACTTTACTGTAAGAGATGAAAATCTGTCATAAGTAAATTTCATTAAAATTATTAGACACTAAATCCTCAATACCTGAGTGATTTGAGATTACTTGTTTGAGAACTGGTTGCTTTGACGTTGACCAACCGTCGCACCGTAAAAGGAGGCTATAAAGGAAACGCTCAGGTAATCACCTATCAAACGAAGTCTAATCTCAAGATCGCAAGATTGGGATTGTCCTCCCATAAATCGGGATGAGATGCTTAAAAGTTGTACAAGGCCACTCGGAGAGCTAGAAACTGTGAAATGCATGGCCGTGCTCGGATGAATCATAGGCTATGATTATCTGTTTATTTGATCAGTTGAACTCTGAAACCGAGAAACACCTCTGGACATAATAAGGATGACAACTCTTACCTTATGTTCAAGAGCAAGCATCGAGCGACAAAGGAATTAGGAAATGCACACTTGTCCCTAAGGACAAGTGGGAGACTGAAGGAAATAATGCCCTTGGTCCAAGTATGCATTCAATGTTAAGTCTAATAAATGCGGTTCAGTACTAATTAACAAGTTAACAATTCAGTGAGATCAAGTGAGCTGAATGCCTAGCTAGAGGCCGCTTCAGTTCAAGTGGAATTAATGATATTAATCCACAGCTTACTCTTGACTGAACCTGTATTTAATGACGTTAAATAATCCACAGCTTCAGTTCAAATAGTACGTAAACGGATCAAGTATTTAATGACATTAAATACTCCATCTATGGATATTCGGAATCGACGGATCTTGGTTTCAGTGGGAGCTGAGATCGTCACAGGCAAGAAATGAATACTCCGGAAACGATGATATTTCCGGAAACGGAAATATGGATCGTATCGGAAATATAAATATTATCCAAGTCGTAGATGTTGCCGGAAACGGAAACATGGTACGTATCGGAAAATATTATCGGAAATGGAAATATTGCCGGAATCGGAAATATTGCCGGAAACGGAAATATTGTCAGAATCGGAAATATTATCGGAATCTGAAAATAATTCCGGAAACGGAAATATTAAATATTTGTTCGAAACGGAAATTGATTCCGGAAATCGGAAATATTGAATATTGTTTGTATCGGAAATGAATTCCGGAATCGGGAAATTAATCGGAAGCGTATCGTACGAATTAGCATCGGACGAGGCCTGCCAGACGAAGGCCCAGCACGAAGCCGGGCCATCGCCAGCAAGCCAGCGCGCCACAAACGCACCAGCCAAGGCTGCGCCAGGCCCACCGCAAGGCAGGCCCAGCGCGCGCCAAGGCTACGGCAGCGTGTGGGCTTGCGGCAGTGGGCTGCGAGCTCGCGGGCTGCGTGCGCGCGCATGGCGCCCCTCGTGGGCTGCTCTGCGTGCGTATGTGTTTGTGTGCTACTCGAATCCTAAAGCTACCGGGATTTGTCATATGATTAAATCTAATCCTAAAAGAATTAGTTTATTTAATTAGAGTCCTAGTAGGATTATAATTAAATAAATTAGTATCCTAATAGGATTCCAAATCCTTTTCCATAACTCTATAAATAGGTGCCTAGGGTCACATATTTACATCGAGCATTCAAGTATTCAAAGTGAGTTTTTGAGAGCAAAATTCAGTCATACAATTGCCTATAAAGTGCCGAAAATTCTAAGTACCTTAAGGGCGATTCTAGTTGGTCAATCTTAAGGCACATCCGGACGTGCTGTGGACTATCTACGGAGGGACGACACTTGGAGTCCTAAAGACTTGTTCTTGTTCGGTTCGGGGCAGCTAGGGAAGGCACGCAACAAAGAGTATGCATCTAAACTATGCTAAATGATTATGTGTAAATAATATGTTTTCCTGGCTTTATGGTTTTTTCCGCATGATTTATGAATTGTCATATGTATCATAACCTAACAACGTTGAATTGCAGTTTTGCTGATATAGGAATGTGAGTGCCGTCTGGAGCTACTAGGATTACTCCAACACCACATCCGTTCTGGTTGGAAGCACCGTCAAAATGCATTGACCAACTGTCATCACTGGTCATTAAGATTTGCTCGTCGGGTAAGTTATAATCTTCCTCTTCTGCCTCGACAGGACAGTCGGCTAGGAAATCTGAGACTGTTGAACCCTTGATAGACTTCTATGGAATGTATTTGAGGTCGAATTCTGCTAGCATGACCAACCATCTGGACAACCTTCCGTTGAGTGCTGGTTTTTCGAATAGATACTTGAGAGGATCCGCTTTGCTGAGCACATGTACTGTATGGGAGAGCATGTAGTGCCGTAATTTCTTTGTGGCCCAAACCAAGGCGATACTGCGTTTCTCGAGCTGAGTGTATTTGGTCTCGTACTCGATCAGCTTTTTTCTTATGTAGTATACGGCGTTCTCCTTGCCTTCAATTTCCTGGGCAAGCATAGACCCCACTGCTGAATCTGTTGTTGTGAGATAGAGCCTTAGGGGAATCCCTGGCATGGCTGGCTTTAGTACTGGTGGGTTGGAAAGGTAGCTCTTGATTGTATCGAAGGCATGCTGACAGTCGTGATCCCACACTTTGGGCTCGCTTTTTCGGAGCTTTCGAAATACTGGTTCACAGATCATTGTGAGTCTTGAAATGAACCTGCTGATATATTGTAGTCTGCCGAGAAAACCCCGAATTTCCTTTTCATTCGTTGGTGGTTGCATCTCGAGGATTGCTTTGATTTTTGAAGGATCAGCCTCTATGCCTTGAGAGCTGATAACATACCCGAATAACTTGCATGACGTTACCCCGAATGCGCGCACACTTTTGAGGATTGAGCCTCATATTGTATTGTCTGAGCCTGTCAAAAAACTTTCGAAGTACTGAGGTTTTGTCGCTCTTTGGATTTGAAAATCATGTCGTCGACATATACCTCAATTTCCCTGTGAATCATATCGCTCATGATGATTGTGGCTGTTCTTTGATGAGTTTCTCCTGTGTTCTTTAGTTCGAACGACATAACTGTATAGCAATATGAGCCCCACTGAGTGATGAATGTTGTCTTCTCCCTGTCCTCCTTTGCCATGGGAATCTGATTGTAGCCTGCGTACCCGTCCATAAAAGAGAGTAAGGCATGATTTGCGGTGTTGTCGACCAAGATGTTGATGTGAGGCAATGGAAAACCGTCTTCAGGGATGGCCCTGTTAAGATCCATGTAGTCCACACACATTCGTACTTTGCCATCTTTCTTTGGAACTGGGACGACATTTGCAATCCATTCTGGATATTTTGCTTCTCGAATAAACCCGGCCTCTAGCTGCTTGGAGACCTCTTCTTGAATTTTGAGGGAAACATCCGGTTTCATGCGACGGAGTTTCTGCTTGATGGGTTTTAAACCTGGAAGAAGGGGAATTGTATGCTGACCGATGCTTGGATCAACCCCTGGCATATCATGATAGGACCATGCGAAGACGTCTACATACTCTGAAAGTAGCTTGATAAGATCGTCCCGCTCTGCTTGAGAAAGAGTTAAACCAATCTGAACTAGTTTTGAATCACTGCTGTTAGAAAGGTTGATTTTTTTCTATTTCCTCAATTATGGGCGTCCTGTTTTCGTGATTTTCGATAGCTTTTAGAAATTCAAAGTCAGCTTCTTGTGATGCAAAGTTGTTTGGATTAGGATTGTGTTTTGAATTAGGACTCGAAGAGTAAGTAGAAATTGAAGTGTTATTGAAATCAGCAATCATTACATCGACTGTTTTGACTTGAAGCTCGGCCTTTAGAGGCTCTTGATTGATGCAATACCCTAGTTCTAGACACTTAGACTCATTGCTAGACTCAGAAATTGAAAGACAAGCTCTGGACCTGGACAAAGACACTTAATCGTAAAGGTAGTTCTCAGGGTATTCCCAGACATCTGCGTCATAATCGTCATAATCATCGAAGATGGGGCTGCATGCACAGACTTTCAGGACTTGGTCCCTATCTTGATTCCATGTGTTGTAAGGAAATACGGCGAAGCTTCCCTTGCATGAAGTGTTGATCCCTAAGAGGAACATTCTCACCATCTTGCCCTCTGGCTGCTCGGGCTGAATTGTATGAGCGGAGATTGCCCATCTGTGGTAGTATTCTGGAATGCACTCGTCCTTTTCCTGGCGTACAGCCGGCTTTTGTTTGATGAGAGTGTCTCGGAAGCTTGAACCTTTGAGGGTGAGGCAGGTAGGGCCATCCAGTATTTCCTCGAACCAAGGCTCCCCGAATAGTAGGTCGAAGTTAGTAGGCACATCGATTACCAGGAACTCAACATTGTTGTAATAGGTGTCAAAGGAGAAAACCAGCTCGAGCACTCCCAGGACTTTGTATGTGACACCTTAGAGTTTGACAGTTTGTTGGGCACTCAACATGAGATTGTACTCGAAGAACCCTAAAGCCTTCAAGGTGGCGAGTGGACATATGTTCTCTTGAATGTCGGTGGTTACCCTAGGTTCGGGGATCACCCAGTTTTGAGCACTAGGAAGTAGATGGAAAAGGCTTGGAACCATCAGCTCGTAACCTGGCTTGCATATTGTGGAGATCAGATTGCATGGAAACTCCTCTTCTTCATCTTCGCAGTCATAGGAGATGGCTTGCACGGAGGGGGTTTTCTTAGCCCCGGATAGTAAGGGTAAGGTCTTGTTGTCGACCATGTTCTGGATCAAGTGCTTGAGCTTGTAGCAGTTTTCGATGTCATGACCCTTCCCCTGATGGTACTTGCAATGGGCTGTCGGATCCCAACTCTTGGATCTTTTGTCGACCGGCGAATCAGGTGTTGGACCGATTGGTGCTATGACTTGTTTTTCAACCAGCCTATCGAATGCCTCACTGTAAGACATTCCGAGGTTTGTGAAGACCCTCAGTGGCCTGCCTCGATAGTTGCGCTGATTAACATTGCTTTTGAAGTTGTTTGACTTTCGACCTTGAGGAGCCTCTAGGGCGTTAACCTCGTGAACTTTGTGTGTTGTCTCAGGTCTCTTTCCCATCCACTTTTCAGCTTGTGGAGCTTGGGCTGCTGGTGCTTTCATCAGGTCATCCTCTATGTCGACCCCGATGTCGTAGGTTCTCTTGAAGCTTTCCAAGCCTAGGTACTTCATGTGAGCATTGTATTTTGGAAGAAGACCAGCTATAAAGATCTTGACCAATTCTCTCTCGGAGGGCCGGGTCACCATTTGGGATGCCATTTCTCTCCACCGATTGAGGTAAGTAGTGAATCCTTCCTGAGGCCCTTGCCTGAGAACTTCGAGTTCCCTTAGAGTAGTCTGGAGTTGAATGTTGGGCTGATATTGCTCCATGAATGCTCGAGCAACCGCTTCCCATGTATTTGTTTGATGTTCCTTGAGTGAATAGTACCACTTCTGGCAGACAGGTTCCAGAGACATAGGGAATACCACTAGGTATAGCTCGAGTTCAACCCCCTTGATGGCCATTGTAGCTCTGAAGTTCTTGAGATGGTACTTGGGATTGTCAGTTGATTTGAACTTTGGAATATCATTGGCGGAAAATTTGTCTGGCAGATTTGCCTTCCCCTTGAGGTTGTCCTCCATTGAGGTGTCGAAGTAGTTCTCTTGATTGGTAACCTTACTGACAAGACTCTCGATCTTCTTGGTTAAATCATCAGTGGGCGCGCCCTGTTCCACGGCACCCAGTCGGTTGCTTATGTTCTCCACATTGGCGTTGAGGCTGGCGAAAGCCGTTAGGAGTTGAGTGAGTTGATCAGAGGCAGATTGGCCTGTTTCTTGAATGGGACTAGAAGTTTGATTTGTAGGAGATGAATTGGCTGCTCGTTCGATGCCGGCTATGAGGGAGGCTAGGGCTGATGGATTTCTTTTCAACCTCTCTCCTCTTCGGCGAACCCACAGGATCCTTGGACTCCTATTTAGAACACACCAGACGATTTTAGAACTTGGACTTCCCGACAAATGATATGATATGCATGCAATGAATGAGACCTAGACTTGACTCTAAGTGCCACTCTGAAGATTCGGGATTTTGGGTTTTTGTACATGTATCCGGGATTTGCAACCCGTTGGAAATGTTTGAGATGAGCCTTCATTCTTTTGTGGAAGTTGACTCTTTGTACTAGAACTTGAAATATCGAAAAAATGAATATTTCGACCTATTGGAAATTGGACTATTTTTAAAGGGAATTTCAACCCATTCGAGAATTTTGGAAATTAGACTTGTACTAGGAAATTGAATTTCGTATTATTTCAAGGGGATTTCAACCCGTCAATATTTTAGGGGATTTCAACCCGTTGGACTTGGAGTATTTGAAGGGAATTTCAACCCGATTGAAAGGGAATTGATTTTGTATTATTTCAAGGGATTTTCAACCCGTCAATATTTTAGGGGAATTTCAACCCGTTGGATCTTGGAATGTTTGAAGGGAATTTCAACCCGATTGAATGGAATTTGTATTATTTCTGGGGAGTTTCAACCCGATTGGAAAATTGGACTTGTACTATTTCAGGGGATTTTCAACCCGTTGGAAGTATTTGGAATGGGGTTTGTATTATTTCAGGGGATTTTCAACCCGGAGATAGAATATGGAATTTTAATTTGTATTATTTCAGGGGATTTTCAACCCATTGGAAGATTGGACTTGTATTATTTCAGGGTATTTTCAACCCGTTGGAAGTATTTTGAATTTTGTACTGGGGAGCGATAGAAAGAAAGAGTTTTTGTAACATGAGATGAATTTGAATTTTGAATTTGACTCGAAGTTTGAACTTTGAAATGGAAAAGACGCACTTTTGTATATAAGATATGAGGCTTTGTATTTTGAAAACTCCGGCATCATGCCGCCATGGAGTTAAGGGATTGAATTTGGAAACTTGAAAGTCTGGCCTTATGCCGCCGTAGACTTGGAATCTTGAAGTATAGGACTTGAGATTGAATTGAGGACTTCGAACTTGAAGTTTGAAATATAGAATAGAAAAGTCGGCATTGCGACGGCATGGATTTGGAACTAGATACTTTGAGTATAGGACTTGAAGATTGAAGGATTGATTCGAAAAATTGGCATTACGCCGGCCATGAGTTTTGACGTTTGAACTTGAGACTTTGAGATTGGTATTGACAACTTAAATTTGAGGTTTGAAGACTTGAATGTTCGATATAGAAAAATCCGGCATTACGCCGTTGGATTTGGGTTTTGGACTTTGGAATTTGAATAGAAAATCCGGCATTATGACGCCGTTGGATTTGAGTTTTGAACTTTGAAATTTGACTAGAAAATCCGGCATCATGACGCCGTTGGATAGAGCCTTGAAAATTGAATTTGAACTTGAAACTCGAAATTTGGACTAGAAAATCCGGCATTATGACGTCGTTGGATTTGAACTTTGAAAATTGAGGTTTTGGACTAGAAAATTTGAATTTGAACTTGAAACTCGAAATTTGGATTAGAAAATCCAGCATTATGACGTCGTTAGATTTGAACTTTGACTTGGAAACTTGAGGTTTGGATTTGAAAATCCGGCATTATGACGCCGTTGGATTGAATCTTGAACTTTGAAACTTGGAATTTGGACTCTAAAATCCGGCATTATGACGCCTTTGGATTGAATTTGGAATTTGGAATTTGGACTCGAAAATCCGGCATTGTGACGCCGTTGGATTGAATTTGGAATTTGGACTCGAAAATCCGGCATTATGACGTCGTTGGATTGAATTTGGAATTTGTGCGTGAGGCTTGTTTAAGGGTTTTGAATCAAATGGAGTGACACTCCTAAAGACCCTAAAATCGGCGATTTAGATGCATGAGGTTTGAATGATGCTCCTAGGGGCTTGGTTTCCTAATTGGAGGCTAATGGGTTTTGGCAAGCTAGAACTCGAGGTTAGCCATTCACGCGTGAAAAGACGCCCACACAATGCACAAGTAGCACGTTGTCACACTAGTCATGAATATGAATGCGACATGCAAAGTTCTCAACCTAAGGTCGGTCTAAGTTTTGTATGATGCAAGTGGTCGGCGTAGGGTGTCAAAAAGGTACTCGACTAAGAGACGGATCCGGCGACAACTTTCACATCCGCCTAAGGGAGGTGTGTGTCGGCAGACGACCTCTATACTTGACATCAGGAATGTCAAGTAAATGCCAAGTTTTGGTAGGCGCAGAAATGGTTACACACTTTGGTCGGGAACCGTATGGAGAGTCACCATTTCGTTGCCCCCGGGGCTAGCCCGAATGTAGAACACATCCGTTTGGGCAAAGGTAGAAATTCATTTTGCACAATATGGTTTTCGAAAAATGCATGAAATGCCTAGAAATTGAAATTGAAATCGTACTTGAATTTGTATTTGTAAAGCTCGTTTTTCGGCACTCATTCACGAGGTTTGGGAGCGTCCTTCCAGATTCAAAAATAGACTAACTCCCAACACGAAAAGTTAAGCAAAAGTGGGCAACAAGCCATTGTGAGCCACTGTCCTGGATGCAGGCAGTGGCGTTGGGCGCAGGGGCTGCGCCTGGCGCCAGTGCTGGCATCCAGTACTTAAGCAGATCAGTGGCTTGCTGCTCGAAATCTGCTCGCATTTTCAAAATTGAAATTAGTAAAGTCCCCAGTGGAGTCGCCAGAATTGTAGGGGGTGTTTTTGTCCTCCTACAAGGGGGGCGGTTCTTTAGAAAACCATTGTATTTTTGTACCTCGAAGGAGTCGCCACCAAACATAGTTTAAAGTCTCGTTAGGAAAGACCGCAATTGACTCTATTTTAGATAAGGCTTTGAATCCTCGAAACGGATAGGTGAGATCCGGGCACGGGAACGAAATGCTTATTCCGCGAGCTTTATAAATATTCAAGTACGTTGGCACAACATTTTTCGAAAATATACCCTAGATTAGACTATGTGGGTTTGAATTTTAGAGCAAATAGAATCTCTAATTGTATGGTGGTCACTTTGCTTTAAAGATTGATTTAAAGGAACCTAAGGCCGGTTTGTCCAAAAAATTATCTTTGTTAAGCGTGATGTAACCTTGTATTTTGTTGTATTTAGCATGTGCGGTGATGAAAGAAATAAAGCAAATAAAGAAACATCACAATACTAAATAAAGTGCGGAATTAGTAAATACAAGACCCCCTAGAGATGGACTAGGGAGTAGGTCCACATTGCCTAGAAATGGACTAGGCAAGTAAAGGTGCGGAATTGAAATTGCGGTATTGAAATTGCGGAATTGAATGGTGCGATATTGAAATTGCTGAATTGAAAGGTGCAAAATTGAAATTGCAATATAGAATGGTGCATAATTGAAACTTGTACTTGGGCACATGAGATTCGAACGCCAAGCGGCTCCTTAAAAATAAGTGCGCCCGACATGAATTCAAAGCCAAAAATCTCAACTTGGGAGAGGTTTCTCAACCCAAATATCCTAGATTTTGCATATTGAACTTGAACTTGAAAACTTGAATATTGATGTTTTGAATTTGAAAGCTTGAATATTGAAGTATTGAACTTGAAAATGCTTGAACTTGAAAGGACCCTAGTTTAGAGAAGTAGCCATGAACAACCCTAAACATGGTGGGATCTTGAAATTTGAAAACTTGAACTTGTATATTGAAAAATGGAGTTTTGAATCTTAAAAGACTAAACCTTTAAGGATTAAAAGGTGTCATCTTTGATTACTCCATGTTTGAAAGTGATTCTAGTTCAAAGAAGTGGTTGTAAACAACTTTGAACATCCTTGAATCTTGAAAGTTTGCATTTTTGTATTTTGAAAGGTTTTGATTTTTGAAAAACATGTATGATTGTTGCAAGTAGCATTTTTAATAATCAAAATGCCAACTTGCTAATCATTTTGAAATCAAAACAACATAATTGATTAGAATGGGATTCGGATTTACCTATTTAGGTTTAGGCAAGATCTCCCAATTGCTTTTGAATTAGAGATTTTGTATGTGTTTTGAAGGGTTTTTTATTTGTATTTTGAGGTGTAATGTCGGTATTACGACGTTGTATTCTGTTTTTCCTCCTCTTTTGATGCTGAAAATGAGGGGTATTTATAGGAGGGATGGGTGCAAGACGCCAGCACACGCCAGCGCAGCACACCGAGCCAGCGCTGGGCGCTGGTGACGTGGCGTGAATGCCGCCAAAACAAGGACGCGGGCTCCGTCCTTGTTTCGTCTTGTAGTGTTGTACCTTTGTACGAATAGTACTAGGCTTGGCGTTTTGTGTTTGCGTGGAAGTTAAGGCATTATTTTGCGTCTAAAAACAAACCTTTCTTAGGTTTTGAATTCCGGTTGTACGGGACGGGGCCCGGCATGCTCGGTTTTGTGGGTCGGCGCCCGAATTTGACTTGCCTTATATTATTTTGAGTGGAAAAGGCCTAGTAAAACCAATGGGATGGTCTAATAGATGATATTGTACTTGGATTTTGAATTTGAATTTTGAAAGTTGTATTTTGTACCGAGTTCCGGGAGGGGAACGGCCTCGGGAATTGGATTTTGGATTTTGAATTTGAAAATATTCTTAGCAATTGGGATTTCCGCCTGAGTTATTCCAATCACCTAGTAAGGATAATGGTATCGTCATCATCCCAGAGGGGAGACACAAATTAGGTGTCTACACCATATATTCTAACATTTATTTTGTGAGTAGGTTGAGCAGGTCCACTTATAACCCAAGCAATGAGCATTGGGGTCATTTGAGGCGTTTACTTAGGTACCTAAGGGGTATCATGAATTGGGTATTGCACTACGCCAAGTTTCAAGGATTGTTCGAGGGTTTTGTAATGCCAATTGGGTATCCGACAATGATGAAGTCAACTCCACCAGTGGTTATGTCTTCAACCTAGGGATGAAGTTTCTTGGAAATCTTGTAAACAATCTTGTATTGTTGTGTCTACTATAGAATTTGAGTTTATTGCTCTTGAATTGGCAGGTCATGAGGCAAAATGGTTGAGGAACATGCTTGCAGATATTCCACTATGGGGGAATCCAGCTCCTTCAGTTGCACTTCATTGTGATTCACAAGCTGCTATTGTCGTGGCAAACAACCATGCCTACAATGAGAAGAAGAGACTTATTTAATTGAGGCACAAGGTCATCAAAGAATTTTTGTCAAGTGCAGTGATATCACTAGACTATGTTAAGTCTGAAAAGAACATCGCGGATCCGTTAACAAAAGACCTATGTAAACAATTAGATTTGGATACATCGGAGGGGATGGGCTTGAGACCTATTGGATGAATTGTAAAGTGATGAACTCTTACTCACTATGAGCTCAAATGGGAACGTTATGTATTAAATCATAAGCACAATTTTTTTATTTTTGTCCATTCCTTAGAAGTTTATTATGTGCTTGCTACTAATTGGAAAGAGGTTAAACATATGACTCTTAATGAACCCCTATCCATATTTTTGGTGGTGTGATGTAGATCGCACTTGATGCGATTCACCTACTTAGGTATGGAAGTGATGTTGCTTCCTATGAGAATGGGCTATTCTCTAGAGCACCTACGAGCATCCAGGTTGTGGACGTATGGCCAGTATAATTAGTCACTTTTATTGCCGGAGAATTAGATTATTATATATGTTCAATTGTGTGCGTTGAGTAATGGGTTTCTAACCTCCTATTAAGTTCAAGACGAAAGTCACGTACGTGGTAGGAAATAGATCCTAGGTTGAATGCCACTAAGTGTTAATTCAAGTCTCAAGACTTTGACACTTATTCAATTGTCTGTTTTGCCCAGATATTCAATTCCTTTATTTCTTTCTTTCTTTTTCTCAACTTCGAGCCTGTGGGGGATTGTTGGAAGTTCTTTTTGAAAATGCAAAATAAAATAGTGGAAAAAGTGAAAGGGTAAAAGTCCCACATTGATAAAATACTAATTAACTTTCGTCCTTGTTTATATTTGGGAGCTTGAGTGTAATACTTGTTTGAGAAAGTGTGAGAGTGGAATAGTTGGACACATAAAACAGAAGCGCGCGCGTGGCCTTGATACTTGGGATCTTGCTAATGCGCGGGCGTGGGTGGGTTGTTTGGGCCCGTATATTCATTTTGGTCGCCAACGGTTTGGTTATTTCTTGCTGTAATGGTCAGAAGATTTAATCAATCCACTAATGGCATTGATTACATAATATGTTCCGTCTTAACTGCTCCACTACGTCCGTTAATATTTCTAGTCGTTTTATGGCTGTTGCAGTTCCAAAAATTCTCATTATATATTTTTCACTTCTGTTTTTCCATAAACACATTACTACAGAAACTGAAATCTCATTCTCTCTAAAAATTCTCTCTTATGTTCTGGGCAAATATTCTGATCTCTAATCACGACTTGTGAGTGCACACAATCCTTGGTGTCGTGTTAATTCTGGAGGACAACCGCAAGTTTTTACTGCACCGGAGTAACACGGAATTATCTTTTAAAGCAATGGTTCAGCTACGACGCGAAATTACAAAGTCAGGGACAATTCAATATGGTTATATGGGTTATGGCCTTATGGGTTACCTCATTCCCACTTTTGGCCTTTTTCTAGTTGGTTTGTAAGCGCATATGATAGGCCCATTTTATTGAAGTACGGAGTTTTCCTCAATCAAAGTCCCAACATAAAATCTTCCGAGCACATCATGCTCATAAATTCTTACTTCGTACTCCGTACTTCCATAGTAGTCCGTACTACATACTGAGTACTTGGAGTAGTTATTATTCCCAACGCATAGAAATCTCTCCTTTAAAACACTACTTACCCAGTGTTTCCAAATCGATTAGGACAAATCGCCTAATCAAATCGGTTCACTGAGTGAAAGGCATAATTTATGGAGTCAAACCTCTAACGAGATGTCGAGATGGAGATTGTAATCCGAAAAAAGTATGAAAAACGTTAAATACGAAGCAATAAAGGCCGATACCAAATCAATAATGTTGATATATTCAAAGCGCAAGACTACATATAAGATTAAGATTTGTGTTTTTACACCACTCCGATGTAAGAAAAGTAACTGTCGAATCAAGAATTTATGATTAACAATAGGATAAGATGTTACCCGATTATCGATCTAATAAGAAAATAGTTGTGTCGTGGTATGGAGGCCACTGACTTAGAAGCAAATTTCGCCACTACCGGTACAGGCTCTCAAGTGACGAACGCCCCCCAAGGTTAACACAACTCTCCTTCAAATCCGTGCACCCGAACTTGAAAGGTGAAACTGCTCAAGAACTGCTCAAGAACTGCTCAAATCTCTAATAGGATTTCGGGTTTGTGTTTTTGATATATTGTGTTTTTTGGGTTCTTATTTTTTTGCCGTGAAAAATATGTGTCTTGGCAGAAAAGGTTAAATATTGATTATATAAGAAGTTGAGTTGCCAATATAAACAAACCACATAAAAGGATAATTTTATCCACTAACTCCCCCAATCACGTGGTGCTTAATGATTGTAAAAAATAAAACCAAGGAGTTCTCTTAATTCAATAGTGAAAGCCACGGTGTAGTTGCGGCTCATGCGAGTATGTCATAGTTCAGCCGCGGATCAAACGGATCCTTCCACGCAACGTACTCCAAAATTGAAACGCTTTACCCGGCACCTCCTTCGTGTGCGTCTTCAAGTACAATTCACCGGTTGTAGGCATTTTACTTCCATTTTCCTTTGCCTAAATATATAAGTAATGTGTGTAAGTATTTAAAGTAGTAACAATGTAAATTAATTTAAGTTAAATCATTAAGTTACCATCTTCTTTGCAGCCTCAGTTGTTGAAATGGAACCTTGGAAATGTGAGGGTTCGACCTTGTTGGTCAATGAACCCCCTCTCCTATTTTTCTTGGCCCGCTCAGATCTTTTCTTGAATTCATCATCAACATCCACAAACTTCATCATTTCTGCATGCACTTCATCAGGCATCCAAGCTGGCTTCCTTCCACTCATTCTTTTTGTGACCTGGTAGTGCATGTCCCTGACTCGTTTGAATGCATTTGCATGGTAATCATGCACAGCAAGGTGATCAAACTCAGGCAACCATTTATAGGTTCTCTACACAAAAGAAAATAAAAGAAAGGATCTTTTGTTATGTTACAATTATAACAAGTTGATAGATTAAAAGTGATACATTAAATGATATAAAAATGAATAAACCTTGAACAAGGTGAACCAATGCTCTTTTGTATCCTTGTCAACTTGGGTGTAACACGTCCAAGGACTCTTGAAATATTTCTGGATGACGTTAGTAATATCCCGGGAAATGGAGCTATGATCAAACCTTAGATAGGGAAATAGGAAAAAACACAAGTAATGTTAGTTTACAAATTCCTTACATGAGATAAAATAATTTAAATGTAACTCTAAGTCTTACCAAAGTTCACCCGGTGCCATCCAAATCACTCCAGTATTCTCAGATTCTTCATATTCTTGTGAATCAGGAACCAACTCTTGAGAGTCTGGACCTTGAGTTTCATCATCATCAAAGGTATCCTGTGTGTGTTGGGTGACCCGTGGACCAGCTCCAAGGCCACCTGAACGACCACCTCCATGGCCACCTCCATGGCCACCTCCAAGGCCACCTTCACGACCACCACGTGCACCTAAACGATTGCGGATGGTTGAATTTTCTCCTCGATATGACATCTAATAACAAACAACAAACAACTACATTTGATATAAACAACAAAATTAGGGTTTGGAAAATTAAATCATTATATCATGACAAATTAAGACCAACAACTCCAGGATCTACAAGCATACATCAATTAAGTACTACCTGACTGCGGCAACAAACTGCCAAGAGAAGCAGCATTAACACCACCTCCCACTAAATTTCACCAACCCCAGCAGCATCCGCATATTCCGATGAGCACACAAGGCTGGGTGAGCACACAAATAATGAAATTATAAACAACTTCTTTCACCAAAACAAGTTCATTCTAACACTTGTAAGTTTTTATCAACTTGACTTGCAAGGATCTTATTCAGATGAATTATCTGTTGATGCCTCAAAAATAACTTGTCAAAAGTTCCTACACTTGTAAGTTTTTATCAACTTGACTTGCAAGGATCACACAACCATGCAGCCAAAACCCCTAAAGAAAGAAAATATTGAGCTAAAACAATGTTCCAATCAAGAGACTGGCGGGATAATAGTTAAGGAATTAGAGCTTTTTTAACAGTAAACTAACCCTTGGTTATGCGAAATCATGCAGTTATACACAATCATCAAACTTGTATGACATTAAGCGAAATCAAACTTGTACAACTTCTTTCACCAAAACAAGTTCATTCTAACATTCTGCTCTACCTATCTATCTTCATTCTAAGCTTTTTACAAATAATCAAATTATACAAAAAACCCAAAGCCATAAATCTACACATAGACCAGATTCTAAAAAGTTAGGGTTTGAACACATTGAACCAAAATCAATAAATCAAAAGGAACAAAGATTACCTGGTTAATTGGGTGTGTCGACGACTCGCGAGAAAGAGTGACAGCGGCGGTGGGTTGCGGCTGGCGGCGGTGGGGATGGGGGTGGGGCTGGCGGCGTCGGTCAGGATTGTTGGCTTCACCCAATTCGGTGGTCGACTTTACCCCAATTCTAAGCTCTGTTCCTTTTTTTTTTCTACAATGTACAATGAGGAGTTCAGTTGGTCGTAGTTGCTATAATTGTTTTTTATAATTTTAACGACCGCTAAACCGGCCGGAATAATTAAATAAGCGGTTGGTAAAATTTTAGGCATTTTTTTGAACTAATCGGATTTTTACTGACTATTAGTGTAGACACCTACTTTTGTCCCCATTCCCGCAAGGGAAATGTTCGATGATGAAAGCGTAAATCTCCACTTGACAACGCATCTCTTATGAAATAAACGAATCTCAATTCCCCTTTTCATTTCACCCGCAACCTGCTATTTATGGAAACCTGCTAAAAATAGTAACTGCCGTAAAAGGTAGCTTCTAAAAGTGGCAAATCATAAAGGATAGAAACCTGTCAGAATTAGGTGTTTCATTCCAACATAAATCCTAAATGAGATAGAAAACTGCGAGAATCCTATTCCTAATATGATTCGGAAATAAGAGTTACGTATTAATTAAAATCCTAACGAGCCTAGAGTTCGTAACGGGCCCAGACGCATTCCGTCATAAAATTGATACGCGCTAAAAGACTCGATTAAATCTCAAACTCTACGGATTTCAGGAATCCGAATCTGACTAAAGAAAACAGCCCAAACCCTATTTTCAACGCCTGGCTCTGGGCGCCGAAATCTTCGGCGCCCAGGCCTGGGCGCTGAAAATACCTAGGTACGTGTTTTTTCCTAATTCTTTGTGGATTAGAAATCTGCAATTCTATCTTTCCACGAACTCCTCCCTATAAATAGACCCCTAAATTCGACGTGAAAGGAATACACACAACACATAATTATATTCTGAGTATTGACTCCAACCCTTAGCCTAAGCCTCTCGCTGCGAAATTGTTCACGCGTTCTGTCGCAATCGATCCATAAATCGAACAGAACGTATCCTGTCCCATAATTGAGATTCGTTAAATAAAAAGGAGAAATAGCAAAGTCAAAGTGGTTAGTTTTCTGAGAACCGTGACGCACCTCTCAAGGGTGCGTCGTAATGTGTCCCTTTTCGATGATTTAACTGCTTTCCTCGCCCTTTTTATGAACTGTTAAACTAACTAAATCTGATTGTTCTATCACGCCTAACAAATATAATATTTTTGGGAAATCGGATTATCATGCTAGGTCCCTTAATGCTATTTAAATCACATAATCACGATCGAATTAGTATTATATGTTGCATATTGCTAAAATCAATTCAGATTAGTTTAATAGTTAACGCATGTCCCTTCAATTATTTATGTTGAGCTAGTAAGGATATCCTGCCTCTGGAGTTATCGACGAGCGAAGTACTCCTCTCGGTAGTTACAGTCCCCCGAACCCTCAATCTCTACCTTGCGGGTGTATGTTGAGAGATCCCCACACTAGGAATCACAAGGGAACCTACGGCCGTCGTGGTCAAACATAATTGCACTCCCTTTATGTCACGATAACCGGGTTTTGTCAGTTTTTCTCATTGTCGTTAAAAACTGAATGGCGACTCCTATATTACTAGTCAATTGGGTGTAAACTCACAGGAAATTCAATTACACTTGATTGAATAAAAAGAATCGTCACACCCACGAGGGACGAGGTCACGCATTAGCCTCGTGCTTTTTCGACCCCCTCACAGTGGCGACTCCACTGGGGATAGTGAAGGAAATACTCGTGCTTGTAGGTAATCAAAATAGCCGAAGGGTGAAATGATCCTACCCCGCGTTTATTTCCCCATCAAGTTGGGACGACCTGAAAATCAGCATATTAATGTGAACGGGCAGAACCGCATAAAGAATCTCGGCTCCCTCGGGAGTTGGGACTAAGGATACCTTTTTTCGCCAATAGGGGGGTGCATACGCCGCGCATGTTTCCCACTCGGTACTTGTGCAGGTAGTACACCTATCCCGAACCCAATCGCTCGCCCATTAGGTCC
This sequence comes from Spinacia oleracea, assembly GCF_020520425.1. Taxonomy (NCBI): domain Eukaryota; kingdom Viridiplantae; phylum Streptophyta; class Magnoliopsida; order Caryophyllales; family Amaranthaceae; genus Spinacia; species Spinacia oleracea. The sequence goes on from NC_079490.1 coordinate 54,475,482, forward strand.
CTCTCGCCTGCATGCCCCCTTGGCTTGCACTTGCGGGTTGGCCTTTTGGGCGAAATTCGTCTGTTGAAGACACTACCTCGACCGGGGCATGTGTTGGATCTACGATAGAAGCGGTACCAAGCCAGGCGCAAATAAACTACCCATAGAAGCCTATCATAAACTACGTGGCATATTTAATTTTCAAATCCGTGTTTGTAATGTAGTTATGTGTAGCGAAATATGTGATTGTGTGTGACAAACTATCCTAGAAAACCAACGACCTTAAAAATTGCCCAAACATTCATAGACTAATTTGCCAAAGAGTTATACTGAAACACGTGTTCCGCAAACCCGAATGATCGCCACAAAATAAGCGACGCTCGCGATGGCCTGTAACGAATCCCACAAACGCTGTTACGCGTAAAGGACGTTATTAGGCAAGCACGCAAATCGAAGTCGCATAAACAGAAGACAGAAAACGAGAACCAGCCAGGGACGCATTTTCAACGCCCCTGGCTGGGCGCCAGAATTTCTCACGCCCCTCGCTGGGCGCTGAAGTTGCTGCTTGGCCTTCTGGTCAGGCGCAGCAGCCTCGGTGCCCGCGCGAAAGGAAAATACGTAGCACAAAAAAATGTTCATAAAAAGAATTGCTACGAGCGAATAAGAAAAGCACTCGATTTCAAAAGCGACTCGCAAAAAATTAATAACGCTTTGTGTCGTTGTTAGGCCTCCTACGACGACAATACCCGGCACCAAAACCGAACGTGCTAATAACTATGAATGTCGCACGGGCAAGTGTTTCGAAAATCCAAAGAATGACCAAAATAAATAAATAAAACCCAAAAGTGTACCGACAAAAGAAAGAGTGAAAAACCAATTTAGAGAGTCGAAGTCTAGACTAAGTAATGCTTGAAACTTTGGGAACCTAAACTTTCGCTTATCTTATGCCTAGGACTGGTCCTGCCACTTGGTGCCGATCAGGGAATCAACGGTTAGTGCGTCTCGAAGATACATCGCCAACACCAGGTTTAGTAACTCCGAGCTCCGTCCGACGTCCCTCATTTCAAGGATCTCCGCTTCCCCAACCTCAATTCGCACCTTCAAACATGTCCATCGAAGATTTGCGAGACCAGATGGTCTAAATGACCCAACTTATGGGCCTACTGAAAATGGAAAATGAAGCTTTAGCGGCTGCGCAAGCCAAAAATGACCTCGATAACGAGAAGAGGATTGAAAAAAATGGTCCTACAGCAAACCATGGGGAGCAAATACTTCTCTCTCGATCCTGAACCTTTTCCTGGCAAATTACCAGAAAAGTTCAGTTCATCTGACTTACCAAAGTTCAAGGCCACGGACAACCCCTGTGATCATCTACTGAGCTTTGTGAACACCATGAACTTGAAAGGCGTGGACAAGTCCATGTACTTACCTGCCTTTCCTTTGTCCTTGGAACCTGTGCCGCTCAAGTGGTACTATCACCAGGACCCTAAGCTCTTCCCCACTTGGGAAGACTTTGTCAATGTCTTCATCAAGCAATACTCGTCGAACATGGATTTCCAAGTCACCATGCGCGAGCTGGAAGTTCTCTTCCAAAAGAAAAATGAGGGTTTCACAACCTACTTTGCTAGATGGAGGGACCAGGCGGCCCAGCTAATCAATAGGCCTCCCGAAACAGAATTGGTCCAAAAATTCATTGACAGCCTGGACCCGGCTTACAGACAACACCTTAGGTACCTGGGACTCGACACTTTCAAAAGAGTTTATGATGTGGGAATAAAGATCGAGGACGACCTCGCCAAAACCATACAGAACAAACCCACATATAAGACCAACACCTATAATCGGGGTAACACATCCCAAGCCCAAGAAGTCCATGCTGTAGAAAAGACTCCCGCCCGAAGAAACTCTGCAAGATGGGTCCGAGACCGAAAGTTTGCCCCACTCGGGTCAACTTTGGTACAAACCTTTGAAAGACTAACCAATCAAGGAAAGTTGAGACCTATAGGCCCCACCCGTGACCCTCCTGTCAAAAGAAAATATTGGGTCGAAGGTACTTACTGTAAATTCCATCAAGGAAATGGGCATGACATTGAAAACTGCTGGAATCTAAAACATATGATCCAGGACATGATAGAGGATGAAGTGATACCTCTCCCTAACGTTGGCAAACCCAACAACAACAAGAGCCCACTCGGCTCTTGTCACATCTCTCTCGACCAACCAGAGAATTTCGACCCCACGGTGTATATTACACCTCAAGGTGCACCACTCGCTGTGGTCCCTATGGATCGAATCGAGAGGGAAGTGTGCGGTGTGTGGAACGATGATGCTGAAGATATTTACCTATCTCAAGTCTCGGGCCAGGACTTCTTCACTGAAACTTGGCCCGGGTATGCTCTCATTGACACCACCCCTCAGGAGCCTGAGGTCGACAACCTCACCCGATCCGGAAGAATATACCAACCGGATATTCACCCACCTCCTATGGACGACATCCCGGTTAGGCAAACTCCTGAGAATAGACGGCACGCCACCGTCGCGGAAGTCATTGAAAATCCTCTCCTGAAACAACTAAAAAGAACCAAGGCCGAGATTACCATCTGGGATCTTATGTGTACTTCAAAGGAACATCGCGAAAAGCTTATTCGCTCACTTGACCTCATCTCAGTACCTACAGATATCACACCTGACTCATTGGTTAGCCATGTCACGAGAGATGCCGGAGAAAAGGCCATAGTTTTGACCGATAAAGACTTACCCAAAGAGGGGGGTGCTCACAATAAAGCCCTTTACCTAGTGGTTGGATGCAAAGGACAAAACATCCCCCTAGCACTCGTAGATAATGGTTCGGCGGTTAACGTCTGCCCATTGCGAACCGCCCATTGCTTGGGGCTAGGAAACGATGACTTCCAAACCTCCATACAAGGGGTACGAGTTTATGATAACTCCCGAAGGCCTGTATTGGGAAAAATCAACCTTGCCATACAAACCGGGCATGTGGCACGCACCACGGAGTTTCAAATAATCGACATCAAGCCCACTTTCAACCTCCTCTTGGGGGCGACCTTGGCTCCATGACTTAGGAGGTGTGGCTTCTACCTTGCACCAAATGGTTAAACTTAACCATAACGGGGTAATACTAGAAATCCGCGCCCCTCCTCTCGACGTCAGTTGTACTATGGTTGCAACGGCTGAAAGTGCAGACGACCTTTATGGGTTTCAAATGGAAGAAACAATCCAGTTCATCGAAGATTATGATCTAGCATTCCTAGACCCGCATGCATCCCGAGTCATCCCTAGAATGCTGTTAGCTCAAGGTTATTTCCCAGAAACCCCATTGGGCATAAGGAAGAAGGCATACACATTCCATCCTTTTCCCAACAAATCTACTCCCTTTGGCTTAGGTTATGAACCAACGGAGGAAGATATTGCTGACCGCCTATCTAGGCTACGCCTTAACAAAGCCAAACAAACCACCCTCCTTCCCCCATATCAAAGGACCCTTAACGGGATGTTCGTTCGGGAAGGAGAAGAACACCCATGCTGTGATTTCCCTGAACCCTTCGTTCAGGATGGCTTGCTAAAACCCGGATTTGAAATTTTCCATGACTGCCACACCTTGGATGAGGCACCCCACCTCGCCCAGACTAAAACAGCTGAAATATTGGACAACCAGGCTCTATGGACATTGTTTAACGAATCGAGGCCTATGGAGAACGAGACTGTGATGACTACCCTAGCTTTACAAGATGAAGGTTTCGATCCAACCCGGTTAATCTCTCCTGCATCAACGCTAGAAGAGGTCGAGAACGGATGGGTGAAGACATATCAGTGGGTCAATGCAAAAGGAATGGAATTCAAGATGAGTACCGGTGAAGGACCGAAGTTTTATCAGACTAAACCCCAGGCTTGAGCCACGTAGAGCACCATTAGTAAAAAGCGCCTAGTAGTTCTTTAGATTGATAGAAAAAAAAAAATAGAGACTTTAGAAGGTCCTAAGGCCGCTTAGAATATAGGTCAGTTTTATTTCAGTGTGTTTTCCTTACTTTCCGAATCAATAAAGGCGTAATATTTCTCCTAAAAATTTTATTCTAACACTAAATAAACACCAAATGTACTTGCAAAATACAAAAATAAAGAGGCGGCCCACTATAGGCCCAACAAACAAAGCCCACTCGGTTTTGTAATAGTGCCATGGAAACCAATTCCCGAAACCCACAAAATAAACCACACTATCCCATTCATATCCCCAAAACCTAAAAAGCCAACCAGTGTCATCATAAGAGCCAATCCATGCAACCCAAAATCAAAGGAAATCAAAAATCCAAAACAATGCAAATGTTACCAAAAAAACCAGATTCATAAAACATAGATTCCATCATACCCTTCACTAACAACCCACCTCCAAAGCCTACACAAAGATCTTCATAAATTCCGCACCCTAACTCCATTTTCAAAACTGTTTTGAGTCACCAATAGAAAAAATTAATCTGGACAAAAATGCGTTTCACGCTAACAGTAAAAAAAGCCTCCAAAATAGCCTCAAAATTAACTTTAAATACGAAGCAAAATATCAAGGCACAAAAAAAAAAGAAATAGAAATAAACGCAAGAACATGTGAAGCAAAGCGTCAAAAATTGACCGCCTAAGTCATTTTCAGCGCCTAGGGCTGGGCGCCGGAATTTCTGACGCCCCAGCCTGGGCGTTGAAACTCTCTGCCTGCCAAAAGTTTTCTTTTCAGAAGTGCTCGTCGTTTTATCCACACACAACGGAAAAATAACGAACACTTGGGGGGTATAGTACGTATCCAAATAGGCTTACCAACCAAAAATATAGCCATACAAATTAGTCGAATTTCGAATTTCATATTTTACACGACTTATGGCAAAAAAAAAATGGCAGATGAAAATAATGATAATACTTCACTCATTTGACCGACTAAGTAATATGTTTCCACCTCAGGGCATATCTACCGAAATCCGGCATACTAGAACTAATTCAAAAGCTAGAACTACGCGCGACCTGATTCTGACAAGATACGTAGGCAATCCTTACCAAGGATTAGGTCCAAATAATAAAAAAAAAATTCTTTGTGCAAAAAAGTGTTAGACATATAAAATACATAAAAAAGAGGATAAACAAAAATAAATGAAAACTAAAAATACGCCTTTATTAAAATATAATAAGAAGGAAACCAGAGTGCTAAAAATAAAAACAAACACGACTGAAATAAATAGAGGGCACCTACACCCTAGCAAGAACTACACTACTCTAGTTCTTCTGGATCATCAAATAAAGTCTTGTAGAGGGCAATATTCGTAGGATCCACTCCCACAGTCCTCTGCGCTGCCCCAATGTCAATCTCCATGAGAACCGGCTCCTGGACACTAACTTCCAAAGATGCCAAGGCTTCAGAAACGTTCTCAGTTATAGCCCGCTCAACCTCGAGGGCACAGGCAATGGTGGGAGAAGGATTATTATCATCAATTAGACTAGCCACTGTTTCTACAGGCGGCTGAGCCTTCCTAACCCATACATTGTTCCGGCGATGATCTTCGCGAGAGCTTGCATTTCTTTTAACAACAGCAGGCCCCTTCATGTTAGGCATCTTTTTAGGCCTGAAACTGGAACGGGGAGGAACTTCCTTTCGCTTTCGATCAGGACGAGCTTTCACAGTCTTAACACTATAGGTACGAGGTTTGGCAGAATCAGGACCCTCATACTTAACACGAATACGAGGTATCAAAAGCTCAGCCGGCTCCCCATTACGAGCCTCGGTCCTCACATCTTTGTCATCGGAGCTCATCCACAACTTGTAGTTTTCAAAAAGACCCACAAAGCCATTTGTAGCTACGGCCCAACGCGGGAGACCATCATAATACTTGGCCCACGCTAGGACCCGTGTTTGTGAAAAGGCCGCTACCTTAGGTGGTACCGTATCAGAAAAGGGGATAGTCTGCCTTAAACCATATTGACGCATGACTCGGTAAGGGAAAATATAAATGGGACGATATAGCCCCAACAAAGAAACATAAACCGATACATCAGACCCCTCTGTCATAGTAGTCAAACCCCACCATGGTACCACCCACTTAACAGAACAAATGCCATAAGTAAAAAAGGAGGTCCATTCGGCCTCGTCCTGGCCTTGGTGCAGTATTTTCGGTTACCCAAGGCTATAGGGCGATAGTGTTTAGGATCGGCAGGAGCTTCCAAAAGTCTAAGCCGTTCCGCAAGCCAAATCTACAAAACAGGCACGATCGAATGGTCCCTGGAGCGCAGTTTCAACGCCTAGGACCAGGCGCCAAAAACTCCAGCGCCCAGCCTTGGGCGCTGAAACTCAGCCCCAGGCAAAAAAAAATATGTGCAAAAGGGACGTATACGTGCGCAAGGAAAAATCGATCACCTGCAGTAATAGGGGGCTTCCCTTAAAATGTTCAGATTTGGCATCCTTCTTCAGCTCGTCCGCACTCAGCAAAGTCTCGGCAACAACCAACGGCATGATAGAATAGCAACTTTCCATCTGGCTAATCAAGGGGATCAACCTCATGTCACCGAACTCACCATTGTTATTCGATAGCAAATAATGATTCAACAAGTAAAATACAAGGGCTCGAATATTCAATTTCTGCTCGGTCATATTTTTACTAGGCCTAAAGTGATGTTTTACAAGTTTTGCCAAGTTAACCTTATCATCTACAACAATTTCAGCAAACATGTTATCATCTAGCCCTAGGAAAGCCCTTATGGTTGTTTTACCCTCTTCAATAGTGCCAGGGGTAACAGGAGTAGCATTAGTAGGATAACCAAGGATCGCAGCAAATTCATCAGGCAAAGGACATATTTTGTTGCCCCGAAAGGCAAAAACATGATGATCGGAGTCCCAAAAGCTTAGGGCAGCATGCAGAAAGGTATAATCAATACTAATTTGTTGTAAGCCTAAAAGTGCCTCTAAGTGGTATTCTTTTAACAAAGCTTTTTCTGTGGGAGTAAGGGCCCGTAACCAACGCCTAACAGTCCGTTGGAGTGAGAAAGTAGGGATCGACATGAAAAAAGCAATGAATAATTAAAGCACAACAAAAAGAAAAGAAAGAATTTGAGGGTAGTAGAAAATAGGGACGTATCTAGCCCCTATATATAGCTGAACGCACCCGATGAAATCCTGATCCCATTCGGAAACGTGTTAGGAAATCCGAAAGTCAAATGTTACCAGGAAAGGACATTTAGCGCCCACGGCTGGGCGCCGAAATGTTTAACGCCGGGCCTTGGGCGCTGAAAATGCAGCCCAAGGCCTAGATTTCACAAAACACGGAACAGGAAAGGACTTAAGACCGTGTTGCTAAACACGAGGCCCTATTGCAAGTAGGATCAAGCCCAAAGCATCTTTAGCTCCCAAATAAGCAAGAAAAAAAATATATAAATAAAACTTGGTCGAAACTTAGACTCGTCTCAGAAAATGCTTATGTACACTTTTCAAAAAAAAAAGCAAGTTAAATATCATGGTCATTCTTCGAAATACCAAAAATATGTGTCGTCAAGTCATTGGTTTTCCAAATAAAAAATATTTGTCTGTCAAAGGGTTAATCCGGGCCAAGCTAAAACCGGATGTCGCCTGAAAACTAAAGTCGCACTCCACGGCTTCGCTAAAGTAGCACACTACTGTAGAAGGTCGCTCGCACATACGAGCATGACCCCAAACATGATTACAAGATGCGAAAAACAACCGACGAGCCCCAGTGCTTGGGGGCTCGCAAAAAAAATAGACTCCAACGAGGAGCGCGCGATCAAAATCACATTCCCAGACTGCGCCATACACCATATCATGTTTGATATCTCAAAAAAGAACAACAATAGGTTCGACCTCATCGAAAGGACGTCACTGACACTTGTGCACGGTCCTCTGATCAAAGACCAAGTCGAGCTGTAAAGAGTAGCTCAAAAATCACGAAAGCGGACGGTCGCAAGACAAAGATCCGTCTGAACACGTTGTCAGCCCACGTTCAGGTTACAACTAAATTCGAGCACCCCTCGAAAGAATTCGCTCTTGCAAGAATGAATAAAAAGAAATTCTCAAAAGAAATCACAAAGAACCAAAACTTGCCCATCTTCAGCCGGCAAGATCGCGTCACAAACCGCGCGAGTTCCCAAATCGAAAAGAAAACGAATTCAGGGACGTCCACCCTCAGCGGACAGGGCTCGCCCACCCTCAGCGGGCGGGGTCTGCGTCACTAGCCGCGCAGGTCCTCAGTTTTCGAAAAAATAAAGTCTTCAAAATTAAGACAGGCTCGCCATCTTCAGCCGGCGGGGTCTACGTCACAAACCGCGTAGGTCCTTATTTTCAAAAAAGCAAAACAAATTTCAAAATAGATTCGTCCACTTCTATCGGACGGGGTGTCCACCCTTAGCGGACAAGGTTCGCCATCTTTAGCCGGCGGGGTCTACGCCACAAACCGCGTAGGTCCTTATTTTCAAATTTCAAAAACAGATTCGTCCACTTCTATCGGACGGGGTGTCCACCCTTAGCGAACAGGCTCGCCATCTTTAGCCGGCGGGGTCTGCGCCATTAAAACCGCGCAGGTCCTTAGTCGCTGCAGCGATAACTTTTACTGGATTTTCCTTCGTTTTACGTCCTATAAAAACAAGGGTGCTGGATTTTCCTTCGTTTTACGTCCTATAAAAACAAGGGTGCTGGATTTTCCTTCGTTTTACGTCCTATAAAAACAAGGGGGTTTTCTCTTTTAGCTAGCCCTGAAAATGAGAATCTTTAAAAAACATTTTTACCTCGTGATTGGGCTTGGCCAGGCCCAATTACACTTTACAGCTTTGATTTCGAAAAACTCTGTAGCTACTCCCAATGACAAAGAAAGGGAGTTTTTACGCACCTTTAGATCCTTCCAATGACAAAGTGAGGAAGTTTCTATACTATCAGTTGACAAGTCCCAATGACAAGTGAGGGATATATCGACACTTCAAGTGATGACCCTTAAGTCAAATGTTATCACTCGGGGGCTCGTGAGACCCTCGCAAAACAGGTTACAATACACCATGGCTTGTGTGACGCACTCCGTCTAATACTTTGACCATCCTCTTACTCCAAGACTCAGTCAAAGTGGGGGCTAACTGTAGACACCTACTTTTGTCCCCATTCCCGCAAGGGAAAGGTTCGATGATGAAAGCGTAAATCTCCACTTGACAATGCATCTCCTATGAAATAAACGAATCTCAATTCCCCTTTTCATTTCACCCGCAACCTGCTTTTTATGGAAACCTGCTAAAAATAGTAACTGTCGTAAAAGGTAGCTTCTAAAAGTGGCAAATCATAAAGGATAGAAACCTGTCATAATTAGGTGTTGCATTCCAACATAAATCCTAAATGAGATAGAAAACTGCGAGAATCCTATTCCTAATATGATTCGTAAATAAGAGTTACGTATTGATTAAAATCCTAACGAGCCTAGAGTTCGTAACGGGCCCAGACGCATTCCGTCATAAAATTGATACGCGCTAAAAGACTCGATTAAATCTCAAACTCTACGGATTTCAGGAATCCGAATCTGACTAAAGAAAACAGCCCATACCCTATTTTCAACGCCTGGCTCTGGGCGCCGAAATCTTCGGCGCCCAGGCCTGGGTGCTGAAAATACCTGGGTACGTGTTTTTTCCTAATTCTTTGTGGATTAGAACTCTGCAATTCTATCTTTCCACGAACTCCTCCCTATAAATAGACCCCTAAATTCGACGTGAAAGGAACACACACAACACATAATTATATTATGAGTATTGACTCCAACCCTTAGCCTAAGCCTCTCGCTGCGAAATTGTTCACGCGTTCTGTCGCAATCGATCCATAAATCGAACAGAACGTATCCTGTCCCATAATTGAGATTCGTTAAATAAAAAGGAGAAATAGCAAAGTCAAAGTGGTTAGTTTTCTGAGAACCGTGACGCACCTCTCAAGGGTGCGTCGTAATGTGTCCCTTTTCGATGATTTAACTGCTTTCCTCGCCCTTTTTATGAACTGTTAAACTAACTAAATCTGATTGTTCTATCACGCCTAACAAATATAATATTTTTGGGAAATCGGATTATCATGCTAGGTCCCTTAATGCTATTTAAATCACATAATCACGATCGAATTAGTATTATATGTTGCATATTGCTAAAATCAATTCAGATTAGTTTAATAGTTAACGCATGTCCCTTCAATTATTTATGTTGAGCTAGTAAGGATATCCTGCCTCTGGAGTTATCGACGAGCGAAGTACTCCTCTCGGTAGTTACAGTCCCCCGAACCCTCAATCTCTACCTTGCGGGTGTATGTTGAGAGATCCCCACACTAGGAATCACAAGGGAACCTACGGCCGTCGTGGTCAAACATAATTGCACTCCCTTTATGTCACGATAACCGGGTTTTGTCAGTTTTTCTCATTGTCGTTAAAAACTGAATGGCGACTCCTATATTACTAGTCAATTGGGTGTAAACTCACAGGAAATCCTATATTACACTTGATTGAATAAAAAGAATCGTCACACCCACGAGGGACGAGGTCACACATTAGCCTCGTGCTTTTTCGACCCCCTCACAATTAGTTAGTCGGAAAGCATGGAAAAGCAGTCGCTAATTTGTCGACAGCTAAAAAAACAGTCGGTAAATTTATAAAATAACGACCGCTTCTTCATCGGTCGGTAATTTACCGACTGCTTTAATTTTGGTCGATAAATTTAGTTTTACCAACCACTTTTGGCGGTCGATAATTTTAGTCGCTAATCAAGCGCTTTCTTGTAGTGAGAGACAACACGTGTTAAATGAAACTACTCATATCACGCTTAGGTATCTGCAACTGACCTAAGACTTCTGAAGACCACTACCAAACATTCCTTACTAGGAAACAACTAGCAAGTAATTTCATTATGTACACGTTCTTATATAAGGTGCTACACAAAAATACAATTTGAAAATCTCTTTGAACTTCAATCATACATGAACCTATGTTGATGCAAATAGACCCCTAAGTTAGAAAAACTTAGTCACAAGAGATACATAATATGTGGTCAATACTAAAGCTAGAGTGAATCCTCTAAAAACACAAATTGCACTGATCTTAGCCTTTTACGAACTCTTACCTTCCAACTCACACCTGAGAGAAACTTAGTAATCAATCCTGCTAAGATTGGACAAGCTTGAGCTAACATGTCTTAAATAAAAGACTCACAATCACCTTTATATTACAACACTCATCCAACTAGTCCCAACTAATGCACATGACCTCTTAGGATGATTTATGAAAGTTATCCATTACTTCTCGAAGACACCCCATGAACTTCACTGGTCCCTCATAACTTCTTCAAAACAAAATAGAAGAGAGTATCGATTTCACTAGTTGTGCTCTTACCTTTTTGCTACACCCCAGTAAAACTGACTCATCCAACAAATTAGAAATTAATGAAAGCAAAGCGAAATTAATAGCAATGAGTGAAATAAATGTAACTTTATCATATCTGATTGTTAATCAAACGATGACTTTACCAGATCCACAATTAGTGAAATCATTCAATTCAAATAAATGAAAAGACATGCAATATGCAAATCATCTTATACAATATCCACAACATTACAATATATCACAAGTATACAACCTAGGTTCATTGTGGCCCACAACAAGGTTAAAGGTCTCACCTAAGTTGTACACCCCCACAGTTTCAAGAACTCGTGATAATAAACATAACCTTAAAAGGACACATCTAGCAGAAACCACTTCAAGTGAGAGAAAATATTAACCTTATAAAGAATTAAACCAACTGCATACCCCACACATGGTGAAATTACCCAAATTCAAAAGATGCATCACAAAGGCAAACAAGTCTCTCCAAATTAATTGACCTCACCCTTTGGTCTCATTCACTTTTGTTGCAGGGTCTCTTACAAACAAAACCACAAGGAAGATACTCAACTCAACACCCTCGCCAACGAGAGTCAAACTAACTTACTTGTTAGTCTCGAACACTAGCTTCACCCCCTCAAAGCTTAACAAAGGAGCTAATTAAGATAAGCACAAAAGGGGTCACTTAATAATAATACACTACTACAATTTCCGTGTTATGGCGACGCGTTTTCAGCTCTTTAGCGACGCCAAAAGGCGTCGAGAAAACAGGCCTCGACGCCTATCATTATCGTCGTGAAAATGATAGTCGAGAATTCGCGACACCATTAGGCGTCGACAATTGGGACGCCCTGCATTGTCCAGATAATTCTTAGGGAACGTCTTGATTTTGTATTATGCGTCGACAATTGCGACGACTTTCGATGTCCCGAAAATTATCAAGGCGTCGAGATTCTCGACGCCTTCTAGTGTCTTGAAATTAGTTCTAGGCGTCGAGAAACAAAAAACTAAACATGGATCAAAAAAGTATGTCGACGCCTTTCTGGGTCTTTATACTAGACATTATTTGTCGCCCACATTTGTTCTCGACGCTAAGGTATCCAAAGCTTTTGTTAAAACCCATAGTACATTCATGTTACTAATTAATTAGGATCTAGCAATAAGTACGGTACAAATTCACATTACTAATTAACTAGGATCTAGCTATATACTTATTTAAAAATGATGGTTCATAGTAGCTAAATAAAACTAAAGCCTAGAAAACTAAAAACCATAGTAAAAGAAACTAAAGCCTAGAAAACTAAAATCCATAGTAAAAGAAACTAATCCTAGAAAAACTAAAATTCATAGTAAAATAAACTAAAGCCTAGAATAACCAACTAGGATATAGACGATTGTTTGTAGTACGTAGCTAATATGAAGCTCAAGTGTCCCAGGCTTCTTCATTCTTTCGTTGCACCTTTATCACGTTGGACGGCCTTCAAAGAAAAATGCAAAATGTAATAAGTACAAATAAAATGTAACAAGTGCACAAGGTAAAGAAAAGAGGTAGAATAATATAGGCAAACCAAAATGTAACAAGTACAAAGAGCAGTTGCAGTTTCAGAAGGTGTTGAATGCAACTGAATAATTGACTAATTGAGCTGGCTGACTAGATGAATGCAGGACAAATTCTGCAGCCATTTCTGTAACTAAACATCATAATGTATATACGGATGTTGTTCAGAACAGTTGCAGTTTAAAAAGGTGTTGACACCAAGGTTCAGTTTTCCAACTACTGTTCCGGAAGAACAAAATTTGTTGATAACATAAGTTTGGATAGAGAAGTGAGGTTCATTCACATTGATTCTTTAAAGCTAGTGACTGCTCCTACCTCCATTACTCTTTACCCACTATTGAATCTGCAGCTCTAGAAGAGAGCTGCCAGCTTCATGAAACCATAAAAGAACTTCAAGCAATTGTTGTCCAATTAGAAGAGCAACTAAAAGCATATAGAGGAAAAGAGGATGCTTAAAACGCTGATATTGAAAATATATCAAAACAAAAGGTCAGTCTTTTCCCCCCCAGTTTATAAGCTTGGTTTTTTCCTGAATTCCGCAGCAGGAAAAACTCCAGTTCTCTAGGAAGCACCACGACCACCACCACCAACAACAACAACAAATCCTAGTTCTCTGGAAAGCGCCTCACACGACATTTAACAAGCAACATATAACCTATTAGATCATAGACTGCAAAGACAATCTACTTGTCAAGGCGGTCAGTGTCTGGACGACAGAGTTTCAAATCGGTTTTTCAGGTGGTTTTTCTGGCCTACCGACTTTCCAGCACCTACTATATGAATTGCTATTCCGGAGATCAACACCAGGTAGTTAAGTCATCAGAAACTGCACTACAGTAGGTTAGGGAGATAGGGTAACGGGTGTTAAAGAGGAAATACCTAGCATTTTCCTACTGCCTTACAACCAATATACAAATAAAGTAATCCGCAATTCTAACTTTATTCACTAATTACTTGGAGGAAATTTATCAGTCGTATCTGCTGCTTAATAAAAATAATTTTTTTATTTTATACAGACAAGCTCATATTCAGAAACATATCATTTCTGATCACACCATGTAAAATGACAAACTGCTGAATGAGGACCTTCATTCAAATAGTCTAGCTCTATTGGAAGTTAGGAATTTAGCTTGGTCCTAAAGAAAAATGTGACACGGATAACATGTTTCTTGAATAAAACGAGGGCCTTAGAAGTTGTCTATTGGAGGTAAATGGTTCGTGTCAATTGGTTAAAACTGGTTGTCTCATCCGTCTAAACCAATACAGCACGGTCTATAATAGAATAGCTTAATTAGGCAGTCACGATCTTCATCATGGGAGTCCGACGGAGAAACAATTTCAAGGATTATTAACTAGTAGAAACTGAAACTGAATAAGGCAGGGGAGAAAAAGGAACACAAGTACACAAACATTTCATCAAACACATTGCAATAAACACGTATAATCAGACAATAATTACTTAGTCAAAACATGTCATATATCTATCAAATACATTCAGTACCGGTTAAACAGATCAACACGGAACACAAAAACTTACTTTGTTTCTCAAATACTGTGGATATGTTGACAAGGATTCAATCAGAGCATGCTCCTGTCATGTAAACATGAAATACTGTTAGACCCCAAAGAAATTATTAACTAATGAATGGTAATTACCAATTATTAACTAATCATGCCCATGTTCGCAACTATAGAACATAAGAAGAAAGCTACAACAAGGGAAAAAATTATTGAAAAGCATACTTGCAGAGTTGCAGCCGATTTGATGACATACAAGATACTTAAACTTTAGAAGAAAAATCAGTGGTAATAGTACACCAATTATCAACAAGGCATACAGACAGCATAAGGATCAGTCAGAAACTTGGATTACTAGTGATGTACATACAGTTTCAAACTCCCTTTCAGATTGAAATTTTTTAAATGCCTAGTTTTATGTTGCTAACAAGTTGCGTCTTGTATGTTCTGTGTTGCAGAAGTAGCCTTAAACATTACTGATCCTTCTGATGGGTTTGAGTATGTACACTACATTGTTCAGCAACGTCCACATAGTATTTCTGCCTGGAATAGCTATTACCGATTAGTCTTAAGGAACATAATACCATCATATTTCTCTTAAAACGTGGCGTCCCTGTTTATTTGGATTTCAAGCTGTAATCCTATTGATTTTATAAATAGGCTTGAACGACAGAATTATACTATGAGGTCTATAGTTCATTTTAATGTCTTCGATGATTGTTGTTTAAATTGAGATTATTTAGGGTGTATTATTTAAGTTAAGCTAATATGGTTCCTATAAGTCTCTTCTGATAAGTTTAATTTAACTAGTTCCAACATGTTCATATAAATTAAATTCAGTTGAATAGAACACACCTTTAGTGAAATTTTAAGTCTCTTCCTTGCAAACTTCCTCTCGTTTTTTTGATCTCTCATTCTGTTTTTTAGCACCTGCCCTATATCAATGGTTCTCAAATTCAACAATGTTATAAACTATGTTATGGCCTTTATCTCTCATTCTAATTTTTGGCACCTGTTGTTTATCTCTCATTCTGTTGCAAATATACACGATAGTGTCTTTATGGTCTGTCTTTTCTGTCAATAATATAGGTTCAAAACTTTCTAGTAGCAACATCAGACATCTCCTTGTACCCTGAATTCTCCTCAGATACTAACTATACCTAAAAGGGACAAAAGGCAACAAGAAGGAAGAAAAAGATAGTTGGCCAAGTATTCTAAATTTATTTTCCACTTATTTGTTAAGTTACATAATTGTCCAATTATCATAATCTGAACTCCTGTCTTTCACAGTTCAATTCAGGCAAGCTCAACCAAACATGGTGGGCTGTGAAGAGTCCAGGCAGCCCCAACTCCTAAGTTAATTGTATTGTTCGATCTGTATCTTGTTTTTTGTTGAATGTTGAAAATGGTTAACATATGAGCATAATGGTTATCCTTCATTTCAGGTTCTGCCATTATTGTAGAACACCAATACCTTGACCAACTCTACCCATTTTCCAATAAAAAAAACAACAATGTCCTCCTCCAAACTCTGGTATAAGTATGTTCTAACTCCAAATAACACAACCATTTTGAATCCACCAAAATCTATTCTAAATACGTTCCAACTCTAGAAAATAGCAATTATCAGTCACCCTAACAAAATTCAATTGTGACATACAACTTCAAACTACCAAAACTCAGAAATCTTAGAATCAACACACAAGAAATTATCATCTATATCAGCACAACAAGGAGAAACACATGAATCAAAACAACCAAATTAACCCCAAAACACAAAATAACCCAAAATAGTAGCCGAGAATAATATACTAAATTACTACCTGTGCAACAATACCTCAGAAATTTAGCACAAAATTGAGCAGCATACCCCTTTGAAATCCAGCACATGAAGTGAAATTGAGTCGTTTTTTGCCACTGACTCGTTAGGATGATGAAAGGGAGAAGATGAAGAAACGAAATATCAGATCAAAAAAAAGAATAAGAGGAAATTAACAGCAGATAATTAGAAGAACGTAGACAAACCTGAATATCAATGGCAAAGACACAATTGAGAGTTTCGGATTTGCATAGGAGAAGTTGTTCTTTTGGGAGTTTTCGCTCATTAGGGTTTGAGCGAGAGTGATATGCGTGATGGAACGGTTAAGGAAATTTGTAGTTTTAGCACTCAGTAGAATAGCTAAATATTTTTTTAATTGGAAGCGCAAAATTCTAATTTTCAGGAAATATTAAACACGCGTCCAAATAAGTTAACATGTGCAAGGCACATGTATTTATGACGCCAAACGACGCCACCAGAACTGTCGAATAATTCTTCGACGCCATAAGGCGTGTAAAAAGCACGGAAAATATTTTCCGCCCCAACGCCATCCTCTTAGCGTCGAGGTCACAACGTCTACAAATAGGTTGTTTTGTAGTAGTGATAAAAATATTATGTAAATTAAAGCTAGACTTTCAAAATAAATAAAATGAGAAAATTGAACTTCCCTGTTAACGAGCATCCATTGGCAGCTCAAGATATTCAAGTAGTTAAGCCGAAAACTCATGTCTTCTTTCGCGCTCACAATAATTCCTTCAACGTTCCTTGGATTATATTGAAGTGCACACACTCAACTATGAACTATAACACCTTTAGAGGTTATACTTCCTGATCGCCTTAGTGCTCAACACATTTCACTACAACACAATCAGATATTCAATCGAGCATAGTATACATATGACCGAAGTAACAAATTGTTCTCATAGCTTCAGCAACCATGACCGACTGCCACTATAACCATTGCCCGCATCATATTCTCAATACATTTCTTGCATTTGTTCATCCTTTCTTGCAAGCCGCATCAAACAAAACAACGATAGACTGGTTTATTCTCCAAGATTAAATACCAATTTGATAGCAATTAACATAATATTGCCATGATAGATAATCAAGTATAATAGAACCCTAAAATCAATGTCACACCAAATAATCCAAAGGAAGAGTCCCATCTCGATATATGTGCTTCCAATTAATAGATTAATACCAAACCTAATGTAATAGCAGCAATGGTTTAGGAAAACCTAAATATTTCATCTTTACCGCAAAGTATAACATCAAAGTTTGGAGATCAAATTTTCTACGACTTGAAAAGCCCGTATCAACTCACTGCATTAGTTGGATACTTCTTGCTCAAATACATATTGTTTAATAAAACAATCTTTGACTAACTAATGGCGCACTAGTCCTGAATCCAAGCTAGTATAATCGGTATTACTATAATTAATTTTATTAAAAAGCTTGAGCATCCAAATGATTACATTGTGGGACTAATATTTCCATGACTCGAACCGAACTCATGGTTTGAAACAGGTTCAATCAATGTCCATAATAACGACAGAATTAAAAATTTGCTTCTAAATTGTAAGAAAAGTAGCTGTCGAATCAAGAATTTATGATTAACAATAGGATAAGATGTTACCCGATTATCGATCTAATAGGAAAATAGTTGTGTCGTGGTATGGAGGCCACTGACTTAGAAGCAAATTTCGCCACTACCGGTACAGGCTCTCAAGTGACGAACGCCCCCCAAGGTTAACACAACTCTCCTTCAAATCCGTGCACCCGAACTTGAAAGGTGGAACTGCTCAAGAGCTGCTCAAATCTCTAATAGAATTTAGGATTTGTGTTTTTGGTATATTGTGTTTTTTGGGTTCTTATTTTTTTACCGTGAAAAATATGTGTCTTGGCAGAAAAGGTTAAATATTGATTATATAGGAAGTTGAGGTCTTGTAAACACCTCAAAGTTGCCAATATAAACAAACCACATAAAAGGATAATTTTATCCACTAACTCCCCCAATCACGTGATGCTTAATGATTGTAAAAAATAAAACCAAGGAGTTCTCTTAATTGAATAGTGAAAGCCACGGTGTAGTTGCGGCTCATGCGAGTATGTCACAGTTCAGCCGCGGATCAAACTGATCCTTCCACGCAACGTACTCCGAAATTAAAACGCTTTGCATTATCATTCACATCCGACACGAATTACACATTTAAAAATGTATAGGAAGCACTACGTATGACGGTATGAAATAATGAATGAATGAGGGAGCTCCAGAAGTGCTTTGAAAAGTTGAGCAGCAAAAAAAGAGTCACCCTAATTAAGTTAAATAAATAAATTAGACACTATAGTTTCTCTTCATTTACACTGCACATACGTATTAATTGTTAAATGATGTCAATCATAATATTCAAGAACCTTGATTTAGTTTCCTTTGAGTTTGGTTAGTAATGATTTTACCCAAAGCCACGCCAAACTTTCCAACAAGATCTGGGAAAGTAGGTAGTGCAAAAGAGTAATGATCCACTGCCACTGCCACATGAGCAACGTCGTCGTCTTGATTGTGTATTTCCATAGCACACCTTCCCCGAACTTTGTTAGGGATATAAGTGCAAGGAGAAGACTTAGATGATCGAACCGGGCTGCCCTTTGGAAGGGCGTTGAATACAAGACCACTCACCATCCAGTTTTCCCCGTCTAGGATTCTTACTCCCATGCTTTGTTGGATTGGTCCACTACCCATTATAAGATAAAAAGTTAATATCATTTGAAAACAACTCTTCTTATTCATCCACATTTTTATATACTTGGAATTCTACCAATTACAACGTAACTCCAACCTATGCTTCTTCTGAAATGTGCAGTGTGAATAGGAATGGAGGAAATCAAACTCGAAAGGCGGGAGCTGAGGAGGAAGGAGGGTTGTATCAGAGAATGAGAGTACCAAATTAAAGTTGATTAGTTTTTCAAGGGATGAGAATATGAGATGATATGATGTTAATTAGATAATTGCATGGAAAATTTTCAGTATAAATAGATGCAGGAGACCGAAATGTCAAAGAACATGTTTTAGAGTTTGACTTAAATAACGCGGAGTTAAGTTAAGAGGCCTTAAACTGCGGTCTGGTCAACATTTCCCCAATCTGTGATTGTGACTGTGACTGTGACTTCAAATATTTGTGCGTAGAACTAGTCTTACGATCTTTAAATTATTTATAACGTTTTTTACAAATATGAAATTAAGGTAATTCCATAAAATACTAAATAACACGTTAAATAAAATGGAAAGAATCAGTCAACCAACTATATTGTCTGTTATTCGTACTACGGCAGAGTACTAGTAACTACTTTCTTTATTTGGTAATCGGAAGAATGCCAGCGTGGCAGCGTGATTCTAAACTTCTAATTTGGCTATTTTAATCAACGCGACTAGACTATGCAGAAAGATTATGGTGAAGGCCTGGTATAGTGGTATGTTACGATGGAATATACGAAAACTCATCTTAGCCGATGGGATATTCACTCATAGAGTTGTAGTCATGTAT
The DNA here is from genome assembly GCF_020520425.1 of Spinacia oleracea. Lineage (NCBI taxonomy): Eukaryota > Viridiplantae > Streptophyta > Magnoliopsida > Caryophyllales > Amaranthaceae > Spinacia > Spinacia oleracea. The sequence goes on from NC_079490.1 coordinate 54,495,282, forward strand.
GTTTACGGCGCATAGTTTAAGTTTAAGTTTAAGTTTAAGCCAAATAAGTTCACATAATATAAGGTCCAGTAAGACTCTATTTTCACAGCTAAATTTATATGTAGTATTATACGAGGTAAATGAGATTCATAGTTGACGAGGAATAATGTTGAGGGGACATTTTCAAATCACTTTGAAGGTGTTTTGATCCACATAAAAATCAAAGTATGACTTGGGGATCGACTTGGTGTTCATGAAGCTTAAGTACTTGTGGTCTTGGGGAGATAACTGTTTATGCCAAAATTCGTATGGGGGCGACTTTCGGCTAGGATCGACACTAACTAAGCAAAGAATCAATGACACAAATAAAGAGACACGACACAGAGGAGTGTTGACGCGGAAAACCCAGGAATAAGGTAAAAAACCGCGGATAGCTATGAGGCTATCAATCCACTAAGTGTTCTATATGATTGTTTATGCTCTTCTTTCTGAGAATTGATATTGAAAATCTAAAGTACAATAATGAATGCTGAAACAGTTGATAGCTTAAGAGTTTGAGTGCTTGAGTGAACGTCCTTTGCTTGTCATCATCTTCGTCCTTTTATAGGGTATTCCCAACGGTCTAATCGGTTGAGAGAATCCCACAAAGATAGGAGTATCTTTGTCACACGTCTCTTCAGTCTTCAACCGCCTCCGCGCTTCTCGCGCATGTCTTGGACTCGTTCTTGCTAGCGTGACGGCGCTGCCTATCATGGGCTTTAGGTTAACTTATCTTTATCAACCCGTTTCTTGAGGACGCGTCTCTGTTGCCTATGCGTTGTCACATGTCCTTCGTCGTTTATGCCTCGTCGTACGATGCTACGTCGGACGTATCTCCCTGGAGCTGTGTTTACCTGCGACACGACAGGACCTGGCTGACACGACATGATCAAACGTTAGAACGGTTATGTCGTTAGTCCAAAAAGTGGGATAACAGTTTGCCCCCAATTGTGAATTTGCGGAGTCACACAGAGCAAAAGAAACAATTCAAATTTTAAAAAACCGTCTCCAACTGCCTAATTCGTGGGATAAAACCGTTCAGAATTCCAGAGTAATAAATACCAATTCACGACATGCAATAAAGTTCTTCACACCAAGTTTTTTCAAAAAATTTCTAGATCCGAAAGCAGGAGAGAGAAGAGGGAGAAAGCGAAGTCGATTTTCGCACTGAGTTTGTTCGATTTCAGGTAAAATTTGCTTTCTTTTTCGATTTTCTTGTAGATTTTTATAAGTGAGATGGGTAGATCTAAGTCGGTTGTAGCGAGAGGAAAGGGGGAGTCGGGTTCCACTCGGGTTAAGTCCCTTAACCCGATATATTCTACTGTGGTGGATCCGGCGGCTTTTGTTGAACTTGCTGGTTTGCCGCCGTCGGCGGAAGTGAAGATTCCCGGCTCGGATGAGGAAGCCTTTGACTGTCCAGAGGGGTATGTGGTTATGTATGAGTATCCGTTCACAATTGGCTTCAAATTTCCTTTCACTCCTCTAGTTAGGTCCTTTATCGAGGTTTTCCATTTGAGCCCGGGTCAGTTGATGCCCCAGATATGGCGGGTTTTCACGGTGGTGCACGGAGTTACTGCGAACTGGCGTACGCCGTTTGACCTGTCTGACTTGATGTACACTTACGACCTAGCACTGCAGAAGTGTTGTAGGTATACCTTGGTTACGAAGAAGGGGAAGACGAACTTAGGTGTTGGTTTAGGTGTGAACGACAGGGGTTGGCAGAGTCGTTTTGTCTTTGTAGGCAAAGATTCTCTGGGAGATAAAGGACGGTTTCTGGTCGAGGGATGGACGACGGAAGGTAAATGTGTCGTTTTATCTTTGTTTCTCGTCGTTTTACTGAACGTCGCCTTACTTGGTTTTGTTTTGCAGTTGTCAAGGCGTCGTCGTTGACTGAGTTGAACGCTGATTCTGAGGATAAGTATCGGAAGTTCTTGGGTTATTCTGTCGAGGATAGATCTTTTAGTCGCGACGGAGAGTTTTTAGACGAGCAGGAGGCGAACCGGTCAGGCGACGTCGCCGAGGAGGAGGAAATAGACGAGGAATCAGGTCAACTGACTCGTCGTCGGAAAAGGTTGGATTTGCTTGAGGAGGTAGTGGCAAACTCATCGTCCGCCGAAGGTGAAGTAGGCGATATGGCTGACAACTCAGGTATTTGTTCGTTTGTTTATTTCGGGGTTTGTATATATTTTTGTTTTTGCTTTGGATAATGTTTGACCTTGATTTTTTGTATTGGGTGTAGAGCATACTCTGTCGTCTAGGCCTGTGTCGAGGATGTCTCAGAGCGAGATTCAGGAGCGTGCAAGGAAGCGATTGAGGTCGTCCTCGACTTCTGGTGGACGAGGTATGACGGTCGTACCTCGGTTTTCTGCGATAGGTTCGTCGGCCGAGACGCCTGTCGTCATAGGAGCCGAAGGCTTTCATCCGATTGCTTCGTCGTCGCCTCCACAGCCGTTCAAGGCGTCGTCTGCTGCTGTCGACGTTAGTAAAGTGTCTACTTCGTCGGCCAAGAAGCGTCCTGTCGAGACGGATCCTGTCGAGGATACGGTTATCACTTTGCCCCCAAGCTTCTTGGGTGATGAAGAGGCGTCGGTTATATGGCCTTTCGCTGATCGCTTGTTCTTGCCTACGACGTATCGACGATATCACGAGGTGGATCCTCTTCCTGTCGCGTCGGACGCCGCTGAGCTTAGTCTGCGGGTGAGTTTTATTTAGTTTATTCTTCTTTTTTGTTTGCGAAAGATGTGTGTTGTGTAAATCTGTTTTGGCATTGGTTTTGCGCAGGCGTCGCAGGCTGCCTTGGCTGTACGTAGGCAGTGTTCGTTGCTGTGCGACGAGGTGACGAATGCGAGGCAGCTGACAGCGACGGCGAAGAAGGCGGCCGCGTCGTGGGAAGCGAAGTGGAAAGCTGCTGAGAAGAAGGTCGTGGACCTTGCTGCGGTGGTCAAGGCCAAGGGTGATCAATTGAAAGGTAAGGATAAGCAGTTAGCCGACGTGGCTAAAGATCTGGAGAAAGTGAAGGAAGAGCTGGCCTCGACGACGGAGGAGTTGGATGGATTGAGGAGCTTGTACGACGCCCTGCAGGAGGAGGCGAAGGACGTCGAGGCTCTCGCTATATGGAGGACGCGGGCGCAGATGATGTATTCCTGCTTGATTGGGGAGACTAGCCTTTGGCCGTGTCAAAAGGAGGTGGACGACTATCTGGCTAATGGCGGTACCATGGCTGACCTGTCGGTGCCTGTGGTGGATCCGGAAGAGTTAGCGAAGACGGCTGACACTGCTAGTACTGAGGCGACAGAGGTGGATGCGGCTTTGTTGGTGGTGAGTGCGCCTGTTCCGGACCAAGAGGGGGAGGTTTTAGCTGTTGGGTGCGAAGAGGAGGCCCTCGTCGTCGTTTCTCAAGACGAGACGTTGGACGTGGCGTCGGTGGAGGTGTCAGTCGTGCCCCCAGAGCAGGAGTCGGAGCAGGAAGCCGTGGCCTTTACTCAGGAAGAAGGGATGTAATAGTTTGTAGTTTTCGAATTTCTGTTGGTTTTTGTGTTTTGTTTGTGAACTTCTTTACTCGTCGTCGATGGCGACGACGAGGTGGTTTGGATGACTTGTGTTTTGTTTTCGTGTTTGGAATGTTTTTATTCGTTGTCGGTAGCGGCGACGCGGTGTTTGGATAATGTTTTGTGTTTGAATTTCGGAAGTCGTGGCCTTAGGGGTCGCGCGTCGTGTATGATAAGTTTGTTTTTCTTTTCCTTAGTCGTTTGTTCCTTATGGTTATCCCGTTGCGTTTTGATGTCTTAGTTTCGTGTAGCAGATGCTTTGCAAGTAATAAGTATTGAATCGACTGATGTGTAAAATCATACCTGCGCTGTTTGTTCGTTGTCTCTCGCGATCTCGTTCTGAGTCGTACGTTGTTGCTTATGGATGTCATTCGTCGTGCGTCTTGCATTCTGCAAAAGAAAACATGGGTCGCTAGAAGGATTGGCCGTTGGGGATGCCAACGGCCCTCCGATGCTTAAGTCAGTAATGGTTTTTAAACGAAAATAAAACGATAAAGAAAAATAAAGACGACGATACGATGACTGATAAAATTGGTTACGACGAGATTTCAAAAATGGTAGAGTTTAAGATGTGTTGCGTTCCAGCTTCGGGGGACCGACTTGCCATCTTTGGTAATGAGTCTGTATGCCCCCTTTCCGACGATTTTGTCGATCAAGTACGGTCCTTCCCAAGCTGGTGCTAATTTACCTGCGTTTAATTCTTTCGTGTTTTGAAATGCTTTGCGCAGTACCCAATCTCCTTCTTTGAACATTTTCACTTTGACATTTTTGTTGAAGCATTTTGCCACGATCTGTTGTTGTGACGCCATTCTTATCAACGCTGCTTCCCTGAGATCTTCTGTGTTGTCGAGGTTTTCGCTGAGTTCTACGTCGTTTTGCTCCGGCGTCATGAGTCCATATCGTGCACTGGGCAACGTCACTTCAGGGGGAAGGACTGCTTCGCACCCGTAAACGAGTGAGAAGGGAGTCTGTCCCGTCGCCGTCCTAGGCGTCGTCCTGTTGGCCCATAGGATGGATGGTAGTTCTTCTGCCCATCGCCCCTTCTTGTCGTCCAACCTCTTTTTCAGCGACGCGATGATCGTTTTGTTGCTGGATTCCGCCTGTCCGTTTGCTTGGGGGTATCTGGGCGTCGACGTCTTTAGCTCGATGTTCCATGTTTTGCAGAAAGCTCTTGTCTTGTCGCTGATGAATTGTGATCCGTTGTCGCAGATGATTTCTGACGGTATTCCGAACCTGCATATTATGTTAGTCCATATGAACGAGCATACCTCTTTGTCCCTTACTTGTTGGAATGCACCTGCTTCTATCCACTTGGAAAAATAATCTGTTAGGGCTAACATGAAGACCTTTTGTCCTGGGGCGACGGGCAATTTGCCAACGATGTCCATCCCCCATTTCATGAAAGGCCACGGAGTTAGGGTTGGATGCAAGAATTCGGATGGTTTATGTGTCATACCTGCGTGTCGTTGGCACTTGTCGCACCTGGATACGTACCTCATGGCGTCCTTAAGCATTGCTGGCCAATAGTATCCATTTCTTTTGATTCTGGTTGATAAGCTTCGTCCTCCTTCGTGTCCTCCGCATTCTCCTTCGTGGTATTGTTTCAATAGTATTTCCCATTCGATTTCTTCGGCACATCGCATCAACATTCTGTTTGCTGATCGCTTAAATAGTACGTCCTGCAAAATAACATATCGTGAAGCTTTGAAAAGTATCTTTCTGGCTTCTAGCTTGTCGTCGGGTAGAGTTTCGTGCTTTAGGTAATCGAAGATGGGTTTGGTCCAACTGTCTGTGTTTAAGGTTGATAGGACGAGGCTGGCGTCTTGTGGTATGTCTTTTTCGACGGCGGGCGACAGTAGGTGTACTAGAGGTATGGTCGAGAATGGTGATTTTCTGAGTGCGGATCCTAGGTTGGCAAGGGCGTCGGCTTGCGTGTTTAGGTCTCTTGGGACTTGTTTGATGGAGAAGGGTTTGAATTTGGAAGTTAATTCTTTTGCTTTCTCGAGATACAAGGTCATTTTTAGGTCTTTAGCTTCGTAGTCGCCGTTAATCTGGTTGACGATTAATTGTGAGTCGCTGAAGATGTTGAGTCCGCTTGCCCCTAATTCCATAGCTAATGTCATTCCGGCGATTAGCGCCTCGTATTCTGCTTCGTTGTTAGTTGCCTTGAAATCGCAGCAGATTGCCTGTGCTATCATGTCCCCTTGTGGTGATTTCAGTACGACGCCTAAACCTGCACCACGAAAGTTAGATGAGCCGTCGACGAAGAGTGTCCATATTCCTTCTATGTTGTTGATGAGTTTGACTTCGTCGTCTGCTATCCTCTCTAAGTCGGGGCTGAAGTCTGCCACAAAATCTGTTAGGGCCTGCGATTTTACAGCCGTTCTTGGTTGATACTTGATGTCGAACCTTCCTAGTGCCATTGTCCACTTCTCCATTCGACCTGTCAGTTCTGGCCTACGCATCACAGACTTGATTGGATAGTTAGTCATCACCACTATTTGGTGAGTTTCAAAATAATGCCTTAGTTTTTTGGCTGCGGTAACGAGTGCTAAAACGAATTTTTCGAGGGAGGAATACCTGGTCTCTGCTTCCAGTAGTGACTTACTGATGTAATAAATGGGTAGTTGTTGTGCTTCGTCTTCTCGAGCTAGGACCGCGCTGACTGCCGTCGAGCTAACGGCTAAATAGAGTTGTAAGACTTCTCCTTCTTTTGGCTTGGATAGGAGGGGTGGCGACATCATGTATTTTTTGAGGTTTTGCAGGGCTGCTTCGTGGTCGTCGGACCAGTTAAACCCCTTGTTTTTGCGCAGGACGTCGTAAAATAATCGACACTTGTCCGACGACCGCGATATAAAACGGTTTAGTGCCGCCACTCTCCCTGTCAAGCGCTGTACCTCTTTTATGTTCCTGGGGGATTGAATGTCGATGATCGCGCGCACTTGGTCGGGGCTGGCCTCGATTCCTCGTTGGGTGACGATGTAACCTAAGAATTTTCCTGCGGACACTCCGAAAGAACATTTAGTCGGGTTAAGTTTCATACCGTACTTTTTTAGTATGTCGAAGGATTGTCGTAAGTGTTCCACGTGATCGTCAGTCTTCCTCGATTTCACCAGCATGTCGTCAATGTATACCTCCATTGTGTCTCCGAGTTGGTCTTTAAACATCTTGTTGACTAATCTTTGGTACGTCGCACCTGCATTTTTAAGACCAAAAGGCATGACTTTATAACAATAAATTCCTCTATCCGTTACAAAAGATGTTTTTTCCTGGTCGTCTGGGTGCATAAGGATTTGGTTGTATCCTGAGTAGGCGTCCATGAATGTGAGTAGCTCGTGTCCGGCTGTGGCGTCGACCAGGGCGTCGATGTGCGGCAGAGGGAATGGGTCCTTGGGGCAAGCTTTGTTGATATCTGTGAAGTCGATGCAGACTCTCCATTTTCCGTTCTTTTTACTGACGACGACGACGTTTGCTAGCCAGTCTGGATATTTGACCTCTCTGATCTTCCCTGAATCTATCAGGTTTTGGACTTCTTCGTCTATGATTTTATTCCTTTCGGGTGCGAACTTACGTCGTTTCTGTTTTACCGGTCTGAAGCTGGGGTCGACGTTGAGCTTGTGGGTGATCACGTCTGGGCTGATTCCTGTCATGTCCTCGTGCGACCAAGCGAAACAGTCCGAGTTTTCTCTTAGAAACGACACTATCTGACTTTTGATGTTGTCAGGCAGTGAGGCTCCGATCCTTACGACTTGGTCTGGCTTTGTCTGGTCTAGTACTATCTCGTCGATTTGTTGGTCGTCGGGGTCGTCCGATGTCGACCCTGGCTGTAATTGCTAGATGGGTGACTTGGATGGTTTCAGTGCTGTCTCGTAACATTTCTTCGCATCTCTTTGCTGCCCTTTGATTTCCATGACCCCCCACTTGGTTGGAAACTTGATTGATTGGTGATATGTTGATGGCACTGCCTTCATTTTGTGGATCCATGGTCGTCCTAGGATGACGTTGTATGTTGATGGACAATCGACGACGTTGAACTTGGTCATCATGTTGACGCCTTCTGCGTATGTAGGCAGCGATATCTCTCCTACCGTCCGTAGTGCTTCTCCACTGAACCCTACCAGAACTGTTGATCTCCTTACAATGTTTTTCTCTTCTAATCCCATTTCTTGTAGTGCTTCCAAGAACAGTACGTTGGCTGAGCTTCCGTTGTCGACCAGTATCCTTTTGATCAATGCGTTCCCTATTGGGAGCGATATTACCAACCCGTCGTGGTGCTCCCGCTGTGTATCTACAGAATCTGAATCGTCGAAAGTGATAGCCATTGCGGTCAGGGACCTGTGTAGTGCGACCTCGTCTTCGGTTTGTCCCTCTTCTACGGTCTCAGATTCTCCCCTGTTAATTTTTTTAGCTGCAGAAGAGGTTAGTCTACAAATATCTGAACCACCGGAAATAACATTTACCACTTTATTGAATGGTGGTGGGTCTGGTCGCTCGCTGCTTGTCGTTGGGCCGGGCAGGGTGGTTTGCTCTTTGGAAAATGTTTCTTTTCCCTTGTCGCTCAACAGTTCCTTTAGATGCCCCCGTTTCAGGAGGTATGCGACCTCCTTTCTGAGGGAGATGCACTCCTCGGTTGTGTGTCCGTTGTCGCGGTGGAAGTCGCACCATTTGCTCATGTCCTTCATGGAGTCCGGTCTGTCGTTCTTCCGGGGCCATCTGACTGTTCCACCCACATTTTGAAGGGCGTTCACCACACCTCCAATGTCGACGTTGAAGCCGTAGTCGGAGATGTTAGGGTGTTCGACCCGCTCGTTCCTGTAAACATTGTTAGTATCATAATACTGATTGACACTTTGTACCTGGTTTTGCCGAACATATGGTTGGTGTCGCCAATTGTTGCTCCTTGGGGTGTACGATCTTCTGTCGCTGCTGCCCCCTATCGATCGTTGAGATGCTGTTCGGATAACCTCGTCGTCTTCGATTCGCATCTGGGCGGTGGCCCTTGATCTCACCTCTTCGAAAGTTGCACAGGGGTATTTGGTTATTTCCCGGTATAGCTCCGAATTGGGGATGAGGCCTCTCTTGAACGCCTCAATAGCAGTCCTGACATCACAATTTTTTATACCAATTTTTTCACAATTAAAACGGTTAAAATAATCGCGTACCGACTCGGTTGGCCCTTGAACCAACCGATAGAGATCATTGGTTTGTTTTTCTAACTGGCGACTGCTGGCGAATTGTTGGTAGAAGGCGTTGATGAGATCGGACAAACAGGAGATGGATCTGGGAGGGACGTTCGTGAGCCATTCCAAAGCTGCTCCATCAAGGGTGCCGCCGAATGATTTGCACATAACAGGTTCCACTAGGTCGTGCGGAATCCCGATCTGCCACATGCGCTGCTTGTAGAAGTTGACGTGCCTATAGGGGTCGGATGTCCCGTCGTACAGGGTGGTCCAGGTTCGGAGCCGGAGTGTGTGCGGAACTGTCACTCTAGCGATCGCTTCGCAGAACGGCGACGCCGCATACCCGTCGGTCGGCTCGGTCTCCACTGGTGTAGGTGCCCCGGGGAACCTGGTCATCAACTTCATCAGGCGGGAATAGTGCTTCGTCATGCGTGCATCCATCTTGTTCAGGCGTTGGGTCACCGGATCAGGAGCTTCTTTGTCTTCTTCCTCACGGGTTTCCTCCTCATCGTCGGTCACATCTTCAAAGTCATCGGGCATCTCGAACGTTAGCTTTTTTGGCTTCCCACCTTTGTAGCGGGACTGGTGCTTGTTGCTCTTCACAGATTCGAGCTCTTTCTGGAGGGTTTCATTGGATGCCCTCTCTTGGGCTAGCTCGGCTTGGGCTTTCTCGTAAGCCGCTTTCATCTCTACGATCGTCATCTCTCCAGTAGTCATGGTGAAAGGGGTGCTTTTGTGTAAAACCTAGTTAATGTCCCCACAGACGGCGCCAAACTGTTTATGCCAAAATTCGTATGGGGGTGACTTTCGGCTAGGATCGACACTAACTAAGCAAAGAATCAATGACACAAATAAAGAGACACGACACAGAGAAGTGTTGACGCGGAAAACCCAGGAATAAGGTAAAAAACCGCGGATAGCTATGAGGCTATCAATCCACTAAGTGTTCTATATGATTGTTTATGCTCTTCTTTCTGAGAATTGATATTGAAAATCTAAAGTACAATAATGAATGCTGAAACAGTTGATAGCTTAAGAGTTTGAGTGCTTGAGTGAACGTCCTTTGCTTGTCATCATCTTCGTCCTTTTATAGGGTATTCCCAACGGTCTAATCGGTTGAGAGAATCCCACAAAGATAGGAGTATCTTTGTCACACGTCTCTTCAGTCTTCAACCGCCTCCGCGCTTCTCGCGCATGTCTTGGACTCGTTCTTGCTAGCGTGACGGCGCTGCCTATCATGGGCTTAAGGTTAACTTATCTTTATCAACCCATTTCTTGAGGACGCGTCTCTGTTGCCTATGCGTTGTCACCTGTCCTTCGTCGTTTATGCCTCGTCGTACGATGCTACGTCGGACGTATCTCCCTGGAGCTGTGTTTACCTGCGACACGACAGGACCTGGCTGACACGACATGATCAAACGTTAGAACGGTTATGTCGTTAGTCCAAAAAGTGGGATAACAATAACTCCATGTGAATGTGGTGTGTATTTGAAGCAAAGGTATTTTCCCTATCATTTTATCAGCAAATTCGCACTCTTTTCCTCGTACATACATACGTCCAGTATATTCGCATACCATATGCCATTGTAACATGAATTAGCAAAAACATTTACGTTGTACTCCCTCCGTCCCTTAATACTCGCACCGGTTTGACCCGTGCGGAGTTTAAGACATTTTAATTGACTTGTTAATTTAATGGTTGTTACTCCCTCCGTCCCTTAATACTCGACCCGGTTTGACCGGCACAGAGTTTAAGGGACTTGAATTGATTTATTAGTTTAATAGATAGTATGGTATTATTTTAATGTAGTTAGTGGAAAATGTGTAAAGAGGTAGAGTATGGGTTGAATTTTTTATTATTTTTTGTATGGAGTAGGATGTAGTTGAGTTAATAAGGGGGGAGTGAGAAATAATATAATATTGTTAAATAATTCCATTTTTAGAAACAAGTCAAGTATTAACGGACGGCCCGATAAGGAAAGCAGGTCAAGTATTAAGGGACGGAGGGAGTAGTTGATAGTGGGGTATTTTTTAATATAGTTAGTGGGAAATGTGTAAGGAGTGGGGAGTGGGGAGTGGTGAGTGGTGAGTGAAGGGTGTGGATTTTTAAATGATTTTTTGTAGGGAGTAGGGGTGTAGGCGGGGTAGTAGGTAAGTGTGAGAAATAATATAATATTGGTTAACATTTCCATTTATAGAAGCGGTGCAAATATTAAGGGACGACCCGAAAAGGAAAGCAGTGCGAGTATTAAGGGACGAAGGGAGTACAAATTTAACTAGGATCTCCGAAAATTAATGATATACTACGTACGTCGTACGAAATATGTCCTAATATGTGGCATGTGACCTTTCGAACTATGTCTCTATTATCGGCTGCGTGCTATCGGAGAGAGAACAACGGGAGAAGGATGAACTGGATATGGACAGTTCCGATAAGATTTCATTCTTGAACAAAAATTCATTTTTTGACTTATTTCATAATAAATTAAAAGTTGCTCCTGCTAATCAGCCTAGAGCCTTGAGCATTGTACAAGGACGTGCTGTAGGAGTAACCCATTACCTTCTGGGTGGAATTGCCACAACATGGGCGTTCTTCTTAGCAAGAATTATTGATTCGCCAAAAGAACAGTGTAACGGTTGCTCGAAGCAACCTTATTAGTGTTAGAAAAAGAGCTCTGTAAAATCAGTAGATAGTTAGAAAGAAAATGGTTAACAATGTGGGATAAGTAGTTTAATGTATTGGGAAGCTGTGACGTGTTATGAACACCGTCTTAGAAACAAAATTCGCCCCGCCTATGGTGCAATCGCAATGGCGTTGCCCCCCAAGATTTCACACATCTATCTCCCTTAATGTGCACTCAAATAGGGGAGATTAGGAACTCATAATCATGCTTAGAATTAGAGAGAGAAATCAGTAAAGAAGAGGGGAAGAAGATGGTTTTCTCTGTGTTTTTGGACAACAAGAATCCTCTTTTAAATTTAAAGCCATAAGAAAAATGTAACTGAAGATTTTCTTTTATGACAGAAATCTGTCAGATTTAAAACCAGGGGAATAAAACATAAAAGCTTTCTGATATTAATTAAGGAGGAAAATCAACTTTGGGGGCGTAAAATAAGGGACTGTTACAACACATTAAAAAACACAGTTGAATAGACTTGTAACTGGTGAGTTTCATAGATCTGAACTCTCAGTTACAACATGGTCCTTTTAGCCTATACCATGGTCCATTTGCATTATATCCAACAATTAGCGCCCTTGCATTGCAATTGGGTCTGGGTTACGCAAGATATATATCTTCATTTTTTTTATTTGCACCATTCACAACAATTTCTATGCACACCCTCTTTTATATCAAACTTTTGTGATTTATATATAATGATTATATTGTCATGTGATATATTCTTATATTCGTCACGATATATATATTTTCAAAATATTGACTTATTATAATTTTTCTATTGTGTAATTAGAAATATTAAAGGTTAAAGATTTCCATGGACAAACGTGAAACATCAAATGGTGCAAGCAGCAGGGAAAAAAAATTGGAGGAAGTATATGGAGATGTTTATGATTTACCACAAGCATTATTTACATACTACTCCCCCCGTTTCTTTTTGTTCTTTACATTTGGCCTTTTGCACGTTTATTAACGACTAATTAATGTTCATTGAGATTCCTCTATTTTTTATTTATTTAAACAAGGATAATTACTTTTATTTATAATGTTTTCCCTCTTATCAAAATTCTGATACTGGGAAAATAAGAAAATTTTAATGTTACAATAGAAAAGTGTGAGAGATTAAATGACCCAGTGAATTTAATTGGTTAAAATAATCATTGGACACTAATTTTGATAGAATATAAAGCATTTATCTAATAATATATATAAAAAGAAATGTAAAGAACATTTTGAAACACCAAAAAGGAAAAACGTAAAGAACAAAAAGAAACGGAGGGGGTAGCTACAAAAGTGCTAGCCGACACCGGTACGACCACTCCATTATTTATATGGCCATGTATACATAGTACTCCCATCCTTTTAGAATACTTGTAATAATTTGACTGATGCACTTGTCAATGCTCTAGCTAATTTAATTATAAATATATGCAATTATATATTAGTAAAATCTATAATAAAAAATATTTGAAAAATATACATGAAGACTAATCTAACAACATACTAATTACACAATAACATTTGATTCATATAAATTAGTAAGAAAATATGGTCAAAGTTAATATACAAATACTGCAAAAGACAAACTGATACAAGTATTAAGAAACGGAGGGAGAATTAAATAATGTACTTTGTACGCATATGAATGAAATGTCGGCGGAAATTAGGTTAATTTATTATTATTATTATTATTATATTATTATTATTATTATTATTATTATTATTATTATTATTAATCAAATGCTAACAAAGTCAATCATTTTACAAATAATTAGTGAGAAACCGAGATACAATCTGGGCTCCCACTCCTCTTGCTATAGCAAAACCTATCCTGGTAAAAGTATGAGCAGCAGCACGAGCCCCAATGTCCTGAATCCCAGAGAACTTCTGAACCCGCTTCAGCAACGCAACAACGTCCTTATCCAGTTCCCCCAAAGAGGAGAAAGAGAACGGAAGAAAGTCATAACCAATTCCCCGACAACGTGCTTTGTGCTTGACCCCGCTTCCGAATAGCCGCATCAGTCACAACCCGACCCGGGACAAAGCCGGACAACCCAGATTGTGTCAAAGGAGAAGATCCCGTCAAGTCAACACACACATCAGAGCCCCGATCCCAAGAGTAGAGCAACACGTTTGCAGGTCGGAGAGCTCCATCGTTCCCTCCAAACAGGCCAACATCAACCTCTTTCCGCGCCGAAATCCCAGACCGATAAAACATATCAACAAGGGTATCCCGTACCACATTATGCCGATGTTTAATACCCACAATGCCAACACATGACACCGCATGATCACCAAAGATATCTCCCGCAAAGACCATGGAGCAAGCAGAACATGGTGTCGTAACAGAGAACAAAGGATATCAATGAGATGATGGTGATCAACAGGAATATCAGGTAAGGCCAGAGTTGGAGAAGAAGGGTGCTTCGATTGTAAATCCGCAAGAGTGGCCTCATTATAAGGAGCAACACCAGAAGAAGAAAGATCACGGACTGCGGCGGTGTAATGGCCATCACAAATCTCCTACGACACTGCTTGATATTCTGCTCTGCCAACTCAAGATCCTCGTCAACATCCATAAAAGTAGGGGATCCAGCTGCCAAAGCTTCCCGCAAAAGAAGCATACTACCACCTGGCTGACTCCAAGTACGAATAGCATTAGCAATGCTCTCTTCATGTCGTTCCCGCCTAACGGCAGATGAACACTCGCGGTTACTCCCCGGACTAAAGGTTCTAAGGATACATAGAGAAAACACGAGAAGCGTGACCCAACCAGAGATGTTTTCAGGCTTGCATATCATCTTATCAAGCGCGCCTTTCAAAACCCGGGAAAAACCTAATCGACACTTAGGAGGAATGGATGTCACAGTGCAAAGCCGCTTAGAAAGCAATCTGTCAAGGAGTGAGAAGGTCAAACCATAATCCTGCTCTTGCATCGCGGGATCCACAATACTAGGTACATCAAAGTTGAGTTGCGGTTTTGAAATACCATAGAGCACAAATCGAACAACACCATCCCCCAAATCAGGTGGGGCCACAAAATCAGAACCTCTATGACGACATTTAGGACGAAGAGAATGCGTCTTAAAACAATCCCCACAAAGCCAAATCCCCATATGGCGAAAGGTCAACTCAGCATCAGAAAAAATAGCCAAGTCAGTGGTTAGAGAATGTCGAGTGACCACTTGAGCATCATCCTTACAATGACGATCACGAAGATGAGTGATCAAAGAGCTCTTAGTAAGCCCATTTCCACCGTCGTCTTGACACCCACTAAGACCCACAAACGGACAATGAAAACACACCACACCAGTAGACATTGTAGTAGCCCATGGTAGCACAACCAGAATAAACGGTCACAAAGCAACAACTATGCACCAACAACAAACTCAAAGAAAAATATGCTACTGTTGCATGCAGTAGAAGTGAAAACTTGCAACTTAATGAATATAATTCCTTTAATTCATTGATTCATGAAACCCCACAATCACAATAGCAATAACAAGACAACACATCAAACACAATAGGACAAAACAGGAAACAAGACAAAACAATTTCAACAACTAGGCAATACCACAACAACATTGTATCCACAACGAAGCCAGCAACACACACGAACCTGTAACACCAACACGCCACGGCCAACACCACACACGAACACTGCTAGAAACGAACACTCAATACCAAAAACCCACCACTTCGCCACAAACTCAACGCCACAACCCCTGCCGAAAACGAACACTGCCGGCAACAAACACAACAAACACCAACAATTCCCACGTCGCCAAAACTCGAGGAAGCTGCGCCAAAACAGACCCGCAAAACACCTGGACCACGCCCGAATTTGCACACCACAAACAAACCCAAACTGGACACCGAAAACCACCCTGAAAGCCGCCTGAAACTCGCCTGAAAACGCACCCAAAACTGGACCTATGCACCAACGTACCAAAACTGCTCCGCCAACGTATCAAAACTGCACCTATGCACCTAATAAATGGACCCGTAAAACGCCTGTAACGACGCTGGAAACCACGCCTGAGATAGCCTGAAACCTCGCATGCGCCGTGAAGCCTTCGCCGGACTACTGCTGCTGGAAAAGCTGCCGGAAAACGAGGCCTAATGAAACTCCGATCCAACCTTAATCGCCCCCATTTAAGAGAAAACGAATTATTATTATTATTATTATTATTATTATTATTATGGAAAATTTGTAATTTTTAATCCAACCTTTGCCCGATTTTCTTTAATTAAGCCTACCTATGCGATATTTCTAAATAATCCAACCTTTATGACCCAACTACTATTATTAAGCCTAACAAGTTACTAACCTGCTATAGGCGGTATTCAACCTTACGTGGCATATAACAATTATAATTTTCCCCCCCTTATTTTCTTTAATTGCTATTTTAATTTTCGTTCCTCTCTCCTCTGCGATTTTCTGCTTCATCTCTGAACTCCTCTCCATTATTTCTCTTCTACCTCTTCTCCACCATTGTCGATCCCTCATACCTCTCCATTCGATCCATTCGAAGTTCATCAAAAATAATCAGCAATTGCTATGACTGGGGTAAAGCAATTGCCTGTTGGATCTGGATCTTCTTCAAATTCAATTTTTTTTTCTTTCTAAATTTTCAACAAGATCACAATAAACAACATCCCACAACATAAAAAAACTATATTATTTCAACAGCTCGGATTTTTACGAACTGACCATCAAGGAAGCCCAAAATTCAAAATTTACCAAAAAAGGAACAAAAACGCTAAGGTTCGTAAGTTCACCTTCAATTGTACAATTTTGGAGACAAAATTTGAATGCGCGTGGATGAAGTCACCTATTTCCACAAGAAAATCGCTGAGGATGTCATGAACCAGTACAATTGTGATTGAAGCAGCAGTAATGGAGGAGAGAGGAATTGAAACACGGTACAGAGAAGAGAAGGGTTAAGGGTTTTTTGAAAAAAAAAATGAAATCCTTGTTTAGGTGGCAAGTGATGATGACGTGTCCAATATTTTAGCAGGGAAACCAACTTTAGGTTGTCAACGTTTTTAACATTGACATTGTAGCACGTAACCGGTCATCCAGGCTAAATAATAGTAGTTGGGTCATAAAGGTTGGATTATTTTGAAATATCACATAGGTAGGCTTAATTAAAGAAAATCGGACAAAGGTTGGATTAATAATTACAAATTTTCGTTGACTTTGTAGCAGGTAACCGGTCATCCAGGCTTAATAATAGTAGTTGGGTCATAAAGTTTGGATTATTTAGAAATATCGCATAGGTAGGCTTAATTAAAGAAAACCGGGCAAAGGTTTGATTAATAATTACAAATTTTCCTATTATTATTATTATTGTTATTATTGTTAGGTTATGATACATATGATATTACATAAATCATGCGGAAACAACCATTAACCCAAGGATACATATTATTTACACATAATCATATAGCATAATTTAGATGCATACTCTTTGTTGCGTGCCCTCCCTAGCTGCGCCCGAACCGAACAAGAACAAGTCTTTAGGACTCCAAGTGTCGTCCCTCCGTAGATAGTCCACAGCACGTCCGGATCCGCCTTAAGATTGACCAACTAGAATCGCCCTTAACGTACTAGAATTTTCGGCACTTTTGAGCAAGATGTGTGACTGAATTTTTCTCTCAAAAACTCACTTTGAATACTTGAAAACTCGTTCTAAATTGTGAACCCAGGCCACATATTTATAGGGGTATGGAAAGAGAATTGGAATCCTATTAGGATACGAATTAATTAAATTAGAATTATAATAAAACTCTTATTTAATTAATTTATCAAATAGAATTAGGAATTTAATCATTAACCGAACTCTGCACGTTTTAGGAATCGTGCATGAACACAAACTCACACACACACACACGGCAGCCACGATGGGCCGCCCATGCGCGTGCGTGCGAGCAGCAGCCCACGCAGCGAGGCCCACGCAGCCGTGGCCTTGGCGCGCGCTGGGCCTGCCTTGCGGTAGGCCTGGGCGCTGCCTTGGCTGGGCTTGTGGCGCGCGTTTGGCTTGCTGGGCGATGGCCTGGCTTCGAGCTGGGCCTTCGTCCGACAGGCCTCGTCCGATGCTAATTCGTACGATACGCTTCCGATTAAATTCCCGGTTCCGGAATTCATTTCCGATACGAACAATATTTGATATTTCCGATTCCGGAATCAATTTCCGTTTCGAACAAATATTTAATATTTCCGTTTCCGGAATTATTTTCCGATTCCGATAATATTACCGATTCTGACAATATTTCCGTTTCCGGCAATATTTCCGATTCTGGTAATATTTCCATTTCCGATAATATTTTCCGATACGTACCATGTTTCCGTTTCCGGTAACATCTACGACTTGGATAATATTTATATTTCCGATACGATCCATATTTCCGTTTCCGGCAATATCATCGTTTTCGGAGTATTCATTTCTTGCCTGTGACGATCTCAGCTCCCACTGAAACCAAGATCCGTCGATTCCGAATATCCATAGATGGAGTATTTAATGCCATTAAATACTTGATCCGTTTACGTACTATTTGTGTGACCCTACGGGTTCAGTCAAGAGTAAGCTGTGGATTAATATCATTAATTCCACTTGAACTGAAGCGGCCTCTAGCTAGGCATTCAGCTCACTTGATCTCACTGAATTATTAACTTGTTAATTAATACTGAACCGCATTTATTAGACTTAACATAGAATGCATACTTGGACCAAGGGCATTATTTCCTTCAGTCTCCCACTTGTCCTTAGGGACAAGTGTGCATTTCCTAATTCTTTTGTCGCTCGATGCTTGCTCTTGAACATAAGGTAAGAGTTGTCATCCTTATTATGTCCAGAGGTGTTCCTCGGTTTCAGAGTTCAACTGATCAAATAAACAGATAATCATAGCCTATGATTCATCCGAGCACGGCCATGCATTTCACAGTTTCTAGCTCTCCGAGTGGCCCTGTACAACTTTTAAGCATCTCATCCCGATTTATGGGAGGACAATCCCAATCTTGCGATCTTGAGATTAGACTTCGTTTGATAGGTGATTACCTGAGCGTTGCCTTTATAGCCTCCTTTTACGGTGCGACGGTTGGTCAACGTCAAAGCAACCAGTTCTCAAACAAGTAATCTCAAATCACTCAGGTATTGAGGATTTAGTGTCTAATAATTTTAATGAAATTTACTTATGACAGATTTTCATCTCTTACAGTAAAGTTTCATAGGTCTTGTCCGATACTAGTCTTCCCAAAGTAAGTATCTATGCAAATGATTATGACATTGCCATGTCCACATAGTTCAAGAAACAGAACTACTAGTCATCTTGCATTCTAGTCGTCTAACATTTTCTATTCGTCCAATTTTATAGAAAACTCCGACTAGGGACCATTTTCAACCTTTGACATTCAAGTTCACTTGATAGACATTTCTTAGTCACAGGACTGGTCCTGACAGTCTATCTTGAATATTTCGTCAAATTTGAAGGGACTCATCATTTAATACTAAACCAAGATTAAATGGAATATGAAAAATACATTTCATATATGATAAATGTTCAACCCCAATGTTTTACAACCATGGGCCTCAAACCCATCTTCTAAAACAGTTCATGGAATTTCAAAGCTATGCTTGATTTCCAGTGCTACAACGTGAGTGTTGCTTCTCACTTGTTGCATAGGTTTAGTTATCATGCTTTGCCAATCTTAATATCCTTTTCATCGAATGTTCTTCGAGATATGATGATAAGATCTTTTCGAGTTTGTTTATTATGTGATCTAGTCTTTCTTACTTCGATGGTGGTTTTACTCATTTTGCAATGAAGAACCATCAAGTTAGCAGACGTTTTTCTTGCTTCAAGAGTGGTTCTACGCATTTTTCAATGAAGAACCATCAAGCCAGCAGATAGGTGATCTACCCAAGTTCAGTGAAGAACTTTAAACAACCCTGTTTTATTGCTTCTTAGGCAATAATTACTTTTACTTCAACTGTATAGGTTGCTAGTGATGCTTTGTTTGGATTTACCTATCTAGGCAGTTCATAGATATGTGGAAGATTCTCCAACTATATCTTAGAACATAGAAATTATTATTTTAATTTCCCACGCAACAACTCATGGTCTCCAACCCATGTTGCCATTTTCAAAACACGATGCTCTATAGCTCGTCCTTATCAATGGTTAACTCCAAAGGGTCTTTCTTGATCCTTTGCCAGTGTTTATGCGTGTAGCATCAATATTTAGCATATCTTTATTTCCTTGAATCAAGAACTATTCCTATGTACCTTTTCAAGTACCATAAGTATTCTTGATCTCAATCTAGTTGATCTTTACTTAGATCAATAGAGATTGGTATATGTTCGTCATGGCTAAAGTCATACGATACGTTTTTGGCGATCCTCATATTATATCATACATGATAAATTCTTTTGTAGAATAATTCCCAATTGAATTCTATTCATGTAACTTTAGCTCATCTAGTTTCAGTAGATCCTAAATCCAGCTAAATTCTATAATATAGGTTTAAGAATCTTACTTAGATTCTTTGATGTTTAACTTAGTAAATGCTTATACATAGTTCAAACATCCTTTACTTAGATTTATTCATATGGGTCGAATATCTCCAATGGAGTCTTTCGTGTTTGATTTAGTAAATGCCATTACTTAATCCAAAACAATATCATAAGATCTTTGTAAATAGATCTTAATACCCAGTATGTACTAAGTTTCGCCATGGTCCATCATTGATGAATAATTTCAAATCTAAGTAATTAGCATTTGAATGTTATTTCACAATAGAGAGATATGTGTGTGATACACATAGGACCAATTAAGTTTTACGTACTCCCACTAAACTTCTTATATATCTATAAGAATCATGTATATTTTATGAAACTAAAATACTTATTAGCTTCACTAAAATACAATTCCAATCCCCAATTGCTTGCTTAAATCTGTACTTAGATTTTATAAGCTAGCTTTCTCTTTCAAGCATTTATTTGGATCCACAAATCCTATGACATACCATGTACATAGTTTATTCCAACATTTGATTGAGGAATACGTTTTGTCATCCAATTGCTATATGTACCAATATGCAATCATTGCTTGAATTATAGACTTGAGCATTACGATTATGCATGAGGTTTCAACACAATTCACACCATGAATTTGCTTGTAACCTTTAGCAACTAATCTCGCTTTGTGTGTGAACACAATTTCATGTTTGATGGTTTTTATCCTTAAAACAAACATGCAACCAATAGGTGTGAACCTATTCTTGCAAATCAACAAAATTTCAATTTTGTCATCAAAATATTGAGTATGTTTTATGGCCTCTAACCATTTAAAACATTTGAGTCTATATATGGCCTCTAACCATTTTGGGGAATCTAGGTTTCGTCATAGCTTTCTTACAAGTCACAAACTCATTAATCTACATGATAATAGTTTGACTGCAAGTTGTAGGTTTCTTCACTATTTAATAGAAGAATCTCATAGTTTCATTGACCTGATCTCTACGTTTCTTCACTATCTAATAGAAGAATCTCATAGTTTCAGTGACTTGAATTCTATGCCTACTTGGGTATAGAACATCAAACAATAGAATATCAATAGGCACTTTGAGAGTCCTTTGAATGTTCTATTCTCTTTGAAGCACTTGTACAGTCTTTTAAGAGATGTCTATTCTTTAAAGCCACTTCTAAAGTCCTTAAAGAATAAGTTCGGATTTTCTGAAGCACTTCGAAAAGCCTCCGGAATGTCCGTTTATGTTTGTTGTTCGCCTTGAAGACTTTCGAGGTCTATTTTCTCCCACTTGTCATTTTGGAAACGAATCTCCAAAAGGACATCATTTCGAGCAAACAAACATTATGTTCTCAAAAATTCGTGGTAGAAACAATACCCTTGTGTCTCATTTGAATAAATCATAATGAAACATATATCTAGACTTGGGCCTTAGTTTGTTGAATAACAAACACTAAGCTCCCACTGAGTTTAGCAACTCTTTAGATATATTTAATTGAAAAGATATCCTGAAATTACTTTTCAATAGCTTTGACGAATTTGGTTTAGTTTGGTGGTAGTTGAGCATTTTGTTTTAGAAATTATAGGAAAAGTTTTTATGATTCATCATTAATCGAATCAAGTACCAATTGACTTCGATTATTCCAACTAAGATATGCCATATCTTATGGACCTAGATTGTGAAATTACAACACACAATCATTGATGATCATATTTGGTCTCAAGTAATCATCAACATGATCTAACCTAGATCTTTATGATTTCTTGCCAAGTGGATTTTATACTTCTGAATCTTGGAACTACCCAAACAGATTCAACTTATATCACATTTGAGTCAATAAACCTATATTCACTCAAATCCATGTGAAATAATAAAGTCATAAAATCTTTCTTTAGCTTTGAACTCTATCGTCTAGGCGTTCTAACAATAGTTCATATCTTCTGTTACTTTCAACAAGTAAGACTAGTTGTCTTAAAATGATCTAGAAATCAATCAATTTTCAAAAGTCCATCAAAATAGAGCTTATGAATGTTAACTTGTTGATATGGTCTAAGCAACAATGCCAAAGATTAGTGGAACTCAAATCAAGGGGTTGATTTGAACCTAGTAAAGTTATTTAAAGAGTTGTTTGTTTTAATCAAGCATATTGACTCATTCCGTAAATGACCATTTCATTCAAATAAACAAACAAACAAGCATTGTTTTTGTTCTTCTGAATGTGAGTCTTTCTGTGTTTGAAGCAGAAATTTAGGTATGCTGATTATGGAACAAAATAGCCATTTAGTTCCAGCCTTTGAAAGGACTTAAAACAAACTAGATGACCTTACAACTAATGTAGCATTGCCATGCTTCATTTCCCACTTGTAGGTCATTAGTGTATCCTAGCTTCCATTGTTTGAGTTATTACCGAAGTAAGAACCTCAAACGGTATATGATACCAAGGAAGTTTGATTGCTAGGTCACTTCTCTTTAAACATAAACTTATAGGTAGAAACGGAATCGTAAATTCCTTTCATATGTTCCTTTGTTTTCCTATTTCTTGTACCCTTTCTTATAGTCTTAAGAATTGAATTCTTTAGTGTTGACTTTTATACTTTGTTAGACATGTCCAATGTCACCAACAAGGTTCTTTACCATTTTAATTTATGTTGAATATTTTGTTTCAACTAGATGATCTTACCAGAAGCTTCTAAAGTTCTCTAAGCATCGATCTATTCGAATGTCTAGGGACTAGACTCATTCGAGAATTAAATGGACAAAGATATTAGGTTGTTAACCATTGGTAAAGCTGAGCGTATTAAACTCAATGCTTTATGATCTCAAAACTACAGTGTATTTTGAATTCACAAGCACCAATTGGTTTGCCA
Source organism: Spinacia oleracea (assembly GCF_020520425.1). Lineage (NCBI taxonomy): Eukaryota > Viridiplantae > Streptophyta > Magnoliopsida > Caryophyllales > Amaranthaceae > Spinacia > Spinacia oleracea. The sequence continues at coordinate 54,518,103 of NC_079490.1, forward strand.
TTTGATTTTGATATTCGAAAACAACCATAAAAGTCGATATAAGAAACGTACATTTTAAATTGCTCACTTTCTCTCTTTTCCGTGAATCGTTCTTGGATTCACTACCAATCGAGGAAATTTACTGTTACCTTTCTAAAAGGATTTATTGCAGTGCAAGATATTATAAACAATAATTAAAACATACATTGAAGCATGCAAAGTCTAAACATTTATCATGAATAATAACTTGAAATTAAAGCAACCATGCAATTCAAACAAGTTATTAGCATTTTATTCGATTTTATTGTTCCGGCAGGTGTGAATAAAATGATTCCAAGACCCTAAAACCATTGAAGAATTAAGCACAGTTTGTCGACTCAATTCTAAAACATTTTAGGTAAGCAAAAGCCTTTTGCTAATAGTCTAGAAACTACTCTTGGTCTAAGAACTTATTAGGTAAACCTATCGATTTTGCCACGACATAAAAGGACTCCTTACTTATATCGTTGAGTTTCACCAAAACTAACATGTACTCACAATTATTTGTGTACCTTGCCCCTTTAGGACCAATAAGTAACACCTTGCTGAGCGAAAACTATTACTAGATTGATGTAAAGGATATCCAAGCAAGTGTATATTTTGGCATGGCACCTTTTAACTCAATTTTTAAGTTTGGAACTTAAGGCTCTTACTATGTTGGTTAGATTTTAAGTGAACTAAAATCCTTAATCATGCAACATAATCAAGCTCTTGATCTCATGCATTTTAAGACATATTTAAAAGCAATAAATAACTTAAAACATGCATAAGATAATGTGATCTAGTATGGCCCGACTTCATCTTGAAGCTTCAACTTCAAAGTCCGTCTCGAAAATCTCCGTGGGAGGCACCATTTTCTTCAAATAGGATAAGCTATAATTAATTACAACTATTTGATGGTACGCAGACCATATTTGAATTGAAAAATAACTTTGGTATTTTAGACCAATTACATTCAAATTAATGGTACGCAGACCATATTTTCTATCCTATTTAGGCCATACTAGTCACTTCATAACCTGCAAAACAGTACATATACAATATATACCATTCACCCATTCATTATCATGAATGGCCCACATAGCTGGTTAGTAAAACACATTATGCATCACGTAAACATTTGCATCAATTAATCAAGGGCACCAATAATCTACCAATTATTCAGTCCTTATTAATTCTAATCAAGTTGTTTTAACCTTAAGGATTTGTAGACCTAATCAAGAGTTTTATGACTTAAAAGGGCTCCCACTTAAACCAATAAATTCATATGCTTTACTAATTTTAAACATAAAAATGTATTTCAAGTCTAACCGGAAACATACAAATTTAATTAAAATTTAAAGCTCATATAAATTTATAATTGAATCCAAAAAGTTTAATTTAATTTCAGTCGTATTTAAATTAATTCATGATTTTAATTTTAGTAAAATAATTAGAATAAATAAAATTTATTATAATTACAATATTCAAAATTAAAATCCAAGGAAATAATTTAAATTATTAATTTTAAAATTAATTAAAATTACGTAAACTGAAAAATTTCAAATTAAACATTCAAAACGATCTAATCGCAACGCAAACACCCTACGCATTGCACGCCCATGGGCCGTACGCACACAGCCATCGCTGGCCATGTGCGCGCAGCCCATGCGCTCGTCGCATAGCTGCTGCATCTTCCATCGCAAGCCATCGCACGCTATGGTGCTTGCTGCGCGCGCGCCAGCGCTCGACGCACGCGGGCCATCGCTCGCTGTGCGCGCTCGCCAGCGCACGCTGCGCGCGCTCCATCGCTCGCTGTGCGCGCGAGCCATCGCTCGCTGTGCGCGTGAGCCATCGCTCGCTGTGCGCGCGACATCGCTCGCTGTGCGCGCGACATCGCTCGCTGTTCGCGCGAGCAACGCTGGGCGCAACGCTCGTGGCACGCGAGCTTGCGCTCGCTGCGCGCGAGGCTGCGCGCTCTTGCGCGAGGCAGTGCGCGTCGTGGCGCAGCTCGCTTGCTGCCCACACGCGACTGCCTTGGCTTGCCTTTCGCCCATGCCCATTTGTTCATAGCTCGTGGCCCACGACACAAGGCAGGGCTGCTGCCTTGTGCTCGTGCACCATGCCTTGCTCATTGCATTTGTGCCGCACGGGCGACGAGCTCCCTTGCTCGTCGTCGCATGCCCGCACCATACAACACCCCTTAAGGGTAACACGAAGCGTCCATTGCTTTGTGCGTGCAAGTTATATGAACGAATCGCATAAAAATTTAAAATTTATATTTAAAATTAATGACAAATTAATAAATAATATTAATTTCATAATTTTAGGGCGAAAAATCAAAAATTTATTATTCAATTGATTTCCGATTATTATGGATTCAAGCCTAGGTCATAAAAATTTAAAATTTATCATAAATTTACAATTTTTATGGTGGTTTTTAATCATAGGTTTCTAATTAAATTATAATTAATTATGAAAATCAAATTAATTCTAAATTATTCTAATTTCCAACAAATTAATCATAATTACAAATTAGATTGCATAATTAACAAGGCTAGGCATTCAAACTTGTTAAACATATACAGTAGGTCAATCAAAAATTCAAGATTTATCAACAAGAATCGCAAATATTTAATTTAACATCTTAAATTTACGAAATTTTGCATTCGAAAAACTAAAACCTTCGAAAAGTCATAGTTAGGCTTCGAATTTGAGAATTCTGGGTTCGGCAGAAAAAAATTATTTTTGTCAAAATTTTAGAATGCCTTTTACATGCGGAATTGACACAAAAATCACTCGATTTGGATGAGTAACGAAGAAACTGCCGAAAAACTGCGTACGTATAATTAAATAAACGCAATTTGCAATTAATTAACAATTACGACGAAAACACCGGTTTTTTTTGCTTGCGAGGGTTCGAAGAGAGAACCTCCTTCGTCGCCATGGCAAACACGCGCAAGCAAGCTCAGAAACACAACAATGGTGGAAGCAAGTCAAAGAATAAGACAACTAAAGTGCAACAGAAGGGCCGACCTAATCCTAAGCTTGACAAGGGTACATCAATGGCAGATTCCGATGATGTTTCCGAACACTCGATAAACCCAGAAAATCAATCGGACGATTTCAATCAAATATTAACCCCAAAATCAAGCTTAAGAGATTTGCAACAACAATCACAAATCAGAGGAGACTTTAATGCGTGGCTAAGTGGATTACACAGTGGTAAGGATGTTCGTACCCATTTTTCACATTCAAATATTGGCGGGAATGGCAATACTCTGTTTCAATCTATGAATGATGATGATAATCTGTCTCAACATAATGCTGTGATTCTTGATGACAATGTTGTTAATACTGTATCTAGTACCCAAACCCCCATAGTCCAGATTGAATTTGATGATATTAAAGATGAAATTGCTTACTGGGAATCAGCTGTTGTTTGCTATGTGATTGGGGCTAACCCACCCCAGAATGTTATGGAGGGCTATGTGCGCAGAATCTGGGGGAAGTATAGGGTAGATAAGGTTGCACAGGTGGGAAGGGGTATCTACATGGTACGCTTTACAACAATGGAGAATTGCTCCAAGGTGTTGCAGGGGGGATACCAATTTTTTGATTCCAAACCACTTGTGGTGAAACCTTGGTCTGCTGATGTTAATTTTAGCAAAGATCCTGTTAAGAAACTGCCTATTTGGATTCAGTTGCATGGTTTGGATGTTAAGTACTGGGGGGAGAAAAGCCTAGGCAAGATTGTGAGCCAACTTGGATCATTGATCAAAGTTGATCAAGCCACAAAAAATAGGGACAAACTGATGTTTGCCAGAGTCATGATTGAGGTGCAGATTGATCAAGAATTCCCTAATGTGATCCATTTCAGGAATGAAATAGGCATTATGGTTAGCCAGCAGGTTAACTATGATTGGTTACCAATTACATGTTCTGTATGCAAGGGGATGGGCCACACTCATGATCATTGTAGCAAGAAACAAACTGGAAATGCTAGGAAAATTTGGGTAAAGAAAGCAACTCAACCAGTCACTGCACCTGTGCCACCTCCTGTGCCACTAGGAGATGGTTTTGTTCAAGCCACTAAGTTCAGCAAGACAATCAGCAGACAATTGAAACCAGTGGTCACTGCAAACTCATTCCAAACATTATCTGATTCCGATACTGAGGTTGTTCATGAAGAAAAGGAGGTGTTGTTAAGCACTGTGAGTCCATCAGACAGGGGGGTGACATCCCCTTTGTCTAATGGATAGAATTCTTTGCTGGAATGTCAGGGGGTTGAACAAACACTCAAAACAGATTAATGTGAGACAACTGATCCAATCTCACAACATTAAATTGTTTAGCCTCCTGGAAACAAGGGTTAAAGCACCAAGAATGGGTGATTTGTGTCTCACAGTTTGCCCAAACTGGTGCTTTACCACCAATCTAAGTTGTCATTATAATGGTAGGATTATTCTTGCCTGGGACCCTGATGTGTTCAAAATGAATATCATCCATATGAGAAGTCAGTTGATCCACACATACATCACTGTAAGAAGCTCCGATAAGGGGTTTTTTTGTTCATTCATTTATGGTTTCAACACTCCTGCTGAGAGAGAACCTTTATGGTCCACCTTTTCTTCTTTTGCCTCCCTTAACCAGCATGCATGGTTGATTATGGGAGATTTCAATTCCATCATGGAAATGGAGGACAGAATTGGCTCACCTGTGAGGTTGGCTGATATCAAACCAATGAGGAACTGCATGGCCACTTGCAAACTCTCACAAGTCAAGACAGTTGGAAGGCATTTCACTTGGAATAACAAGCAGGAAGGGGAGGCTAGGGTTTTCTCCAGAATAGATAGAGTGTTGTCCAATACTGCTTGGGATGACATGTTTGCTACTGCTGAAGCAATGTATCTGCCTGAAGGGACCTATGATCATTGCCCTATGATATTGAATACCTTCACTACCAATCAGTCAAAGAAACCCTTCAGGTTTTATAACATGTGGACTTCATCTCCTGACTTTCTTCCACTGGTGGAAAGACACTGGAACAGGTTTGTCTATGGATGCCACATGTTTAGAATCACTCAGAAACTCAAATGGATCAAACAGGATCTAAGGGTCCTGAATAAATCTGGTTATAGTAATCTTGAAGCAACCAAAACTCAACTGCAACACCAACTTGCTGCTATTCAAAACAAGCTCCATAATGACCCTACCAATTTCACTCTAGCAACAGAAGAAAAAACAATTGCTGCTGCATACAGAACTGCAAATGAGAACCATCTTTCTTTCCTTCACCAAATTTCTAAAGCTCACCGGCTTCAACAAGGTGATGAGAATAGCAGAGCTTTCCACCAGAGTATCAGACAGAGAAGAAAACACAACAACATCCACTCTATTCAGAATTCCACTGGTGAATGGGTGAATTCAGTGGAAAAAGTTCAGGAAGCCTTTATGGATTTTTACAGAAACTTATTTGAGGCAAGAATGGATACTAGATCTCCTATCAAGAAGGCAATCATGGATAGAGGGCCAAGACTGACTGAGGATCATGTTAATATGTTGAATTGCAATTTCTCCATGGAGGATATTAAAAGAGTGTTAGATGATATCCCAAGCACTAAGGCACCAGGATTGGATGGGTTCAATAGTCACTTTTTTAAATGCACTTGGGATCTCATTAAGAATGATATGCATGCTGCCATTAATGATTTCTTCAGGAACTGGAAAAATGTTGAAGAAGATTAATGTGACTTCCATCACTTTGATCCCCAAAGTCAGTGTCCCTTCTTCAGTTGGTGATTTTAGACCCATAGCATGTTGTTCAGTGCTTTACAAATGCATTTCTAAGCTTCTTTGTGGGAAGCTAGGTGGAGTTCTCCCTAACATTATCTCCCATAACCAAGGAGCATTTGTTTCTGGCAGATCCATTCTTCACAATGTTCTTGTGTGTCAAGACATTGTCAAGATCTATAGGAAAGGGCAACAGCAGGCTAACTGTCTTATGAAGCTGGATCTTAAAAAGGCTTATGATACTGTTGAGTGGGATTTCATTGAGGAGATTATGCTTGATCTTGGTTTCCCTAGCCATTTTGTTAAACTCATTATGACTTGCCTCACCACCACTCAGTATTCCATCTTGATTAATGGTACCCCTTCTGCATTGATTCATCCTAGAAGAGGGTTAAGACAAGGGGACCCCTTGTCTCCCTTGCTCTTCACCCTATGCATGGAGTACTTTTCAAGGGCTATGCAAACAGTAGGTGAACACCCCTCTTTCAAGTTTCATTCCAGGTGTAGACCTATGAAACTTAATCATTTATGCTTTGCTGATGACCTCCTCATGTTCTGTAAAGGAGAAAAGGAAACAGTTCAACTCATGATGGATGGGTTTGGTGTGTTTTCTAACACCACTGGACTCATGGTTAACCCTCACAAGTCTTCCCTGTACTGCTGTGGAATTCCAGATCATCAACTCCCCTCTTTTACTGAGTTGACTGGTTTTGGCATGGGTTCTCTCCCATTCAAATATCTGGGTGTTCCTGTCTCCCCTCTGAAGTTGAAAGCTAGTGACTGTGATTCTCTCATTGTTAAAATGACCTCCAAAATAAAAACTTGGAGTTCAAGACATCTTTCCTTTGCTGGGAGAGCTCTATTGGTTAATACTGTGCTTATGAGTGTGACTGTCTATTGGTCACAAATGTTTATTTTCCCCAAAACTGTCGTGAAAAGAATCAACTCCATTTGCAGATCCTTCCTTTGGTATGGGAACTATGATGATTCCAGACCTGGCCCTGTGGCATGGGATAAACTTTGTCTTCAAAAAAATCAGGGTGGTTTGGGATTCAGAAATCTGCTCCTGTGGAACCAAGCTGCAGTGGGAAAACTAGCATGGGCTATTTCTAGAAAACAAGACAATTTATGGGTGAAATGGATTCATTCTGTTTATGTGAAAAATAAGAATTGGGATGACTTCATTGCCCCTACTGCAGCAAGCTGGGTGGTGAAGTATGTTTGCTTGGTGAAGAACAGTTGCAACACTCTTTTGCATTCTCACCAGTGGCTGAGAACATCTAAGTACTCTATCAAAGAAACCTACACTACTCTATGTCATCAAACTGATAAGGTTCATTGGCAACAATATGTGTGGAACAGACTTTCTGTGCCAAAACACAGATTCATTCTTTGGCTTACTATGCTTGATAGACTGAAAACAAAAGACAGGTTGTATAAGTTAATGGTAGGGTCTGATGACCTTTGCCCCCTTTGTGGTACACATTCTGAAACAGCAAACCATCTCTTCTTTGATTGCCATTTCAGTGTCAACTGTAAGAACCAGATTATGAGTTGGCTGGGTTTCCAACACAGCAGGAATTCTGTTGCTATCCTCCTCAAACATATTCAAAGATATGCCAAGAGCAAGGTACAGAAGACAGTTATGTACACAGCTGTAGCTGGCCTAGTTTATCACATCTGGAAAGCTAGGAACTCAGCTGTTTGGAGAGCTCAAGTACCAGTGATTAAGAGCACTGTCAAAATCATCCAAACTGAAGTTAAGAGTAGAGTGACAAACTTGCTTAGTTAGAAAACTTGTAATAGAGATAAGGATTGGTTTTTTAGCCTTTGAGGAGCTAGGGTCTTGTTTGGCTTGGTGTTCCTAGCCTTTTGTTGTCCTGTTGCCTGTTTGGTCTGTTGGGACCATTCAGGGGACTGTTTGTAATGGTTGAGTTGGTTGATCAATAAAATTATTACTTGCTTGCCAAAAAAAAAAATAAAAAAAATTAACAATTACGAAAATTAATCACCCCTTTTAATTCTTGCAAATTTGTAATATTTAACCATGTTCATGCAATTTAGATTATGAAAATAATAAGGGGCTCTGATACCACTGTTAGGTTATGATACATATGATATTACATAAATCATGCGGAAACAACCATTAACCCAAGGATACATATTATTTACACATAATCATATAGCATAATTTAGATGCATACTCTTTGTTGCGTGCCCTCCCTAGCTGCGCCCGAACCGAACAAGAACAAGTCTTTAGGACTCCAAGTGTCGTCCCTCCGTAGATAGTCCACAGCACGTCCGGAAACGCCTTAAGATTGACCAACTAGAATCGCCCTTAAGGTACTAGAATTTTCGGCACTTTTGAGCAAGATGTGTGACTGAATTTTTCTCTCAAAAACTCACTTTGAATACTTTAAAACTCGTTCTAAATTGTGAACCCAGGCCACATATTTATAGGGGTATGGAAAGAGAATTGGAATCCTATTAGGATACGAATTAATTAAATTAGAATTATAATAAAACTCTTATTTAATTAATTTATCAAATAGAATTAGGAATTTAATCATTAACCGAACTCTGCACGTTTTAGGAATCGTGCATGAACACAAACTCACACACACACACACACGGCAGCCACGATGGGCCGCCCATGCGCGTGCGTGCGAGCAGCAGCCCACGCAGCGAGGCCCACGCAGCCGTGGCCTTGGCGCGCGCTGGGCCTGCCTTGCGGTAGGCCTGGGCGCTGCCTTGGCTGGGCTTGTGGCGCGCGTTTGGCTTGCTGGGCGATGGCCTGGCTTCGAGCTGGGCCTTCGTCCGGCAGGCCTCGTCCGATGCTAATTCGTACGATACGCTTCCGATTAAATTCCCGGTTCCGGAATTCATTTCCGATACGAACAATATTTGATATTTCCGATTCCGGAATCAATTTCCGTTTCGAACAAATATTTAATATTTCCGTTTCCGGAATTATTTTCCGATTCCGATAATATTTCCGATTCTGACAATATTTCCGTTCCCGGCAATATTTCCGATTCTGGTAATATTTCCATTTCCGATAATATTTTCCGATACGTACCATGTTTCCGTTTCCGGTAACATCTACGACTTGGATAATATTTATATTTCCGATACGATCCATATTTTTCCGGAATTATTTTCCGATTCCGATAATATTTCCGATTCTGACAATATTTCTGTTTCCGGCAATATTTCCGATTCTGGTAATATTTCCATTTCCGATAATATTTTCCGATACGTACCATGTTTCCGTTTCCGGTAACATCTACGACTTGGATAATATTTATATTTCCGATACGATCCATATTTCCGTTTCCGGCAATATCATCGTTTTCGGAGTATTCATTTCTTGCCTGTGACGATCTCAGCTCCCACTGAAACCAAGATCCGTCGATTCCGAATATCCATAGATGGAGTATTTAATGCCATTAAATACTTGATCCGTTTACGTACTATTTGTGTGACCCTACGGGTTCAGTCAAGAGTAAGCTGTGGATTAATATCATTAATTCCACTTGAACTGAAGCGGCCTCTAGCTAGGCATTCAGCTCACTTGATCTCACTGAATTATTAACTTGTTAATTAATGCTGAACCGCATTTATTAGACTTAACATAGAATGCATACTTGGACCAAGGGCATTATTTCCTTCAATTATTACTATTATTATTACTATTATTATTATTATTATTACTATTATTATTATTATTATTATTATTATTATTATTATTATTATTATTATTATTATTATTATTATTATTATTATTATTATTATTATTATTATTATTATCACGTTACAAGCTTAACAAGCTATAAAGATCAAGTGAACTACAAGAAGTTGGAGGGGAGCCGAGATACAATCTGGGCCCCCACTCCTCTAGCTATGGCGAACCCGATCCTGCTGAAAATGTGGGCAGCTGCCCGTGCCCCAATGTCCTGAGCCCTGGAGTACGCCTGAACCCGCTTCAGCAAAGAAACAGCCCCTTTCTCTAATTCCCCAAAAGAAGAGAAGGAAAAAGGAAAGAAACCGTAACCCAAAGCCCTACAACGTGCCGCATACTTATCCTGCTTCCGCTGAGCTGCAACCGCCACAACCCAAAGCCCTACAACGTTATTATTATTATGGTCCACCTTGTCTTCTTTTGCCTCCCTTAACCAGCATGCATGGTTGATTATGGGAGATTTCAATTCCATCATGGAAATGGAGGACAGAATTGGCTCACCTGTGAGGTTGGCTGATATCAAACCAATGAGGAACTGCATGGCCACTTGCAAACTCTCACAAGTCAAGACAGTTGGAAGGCATTTCAGTTGGAATAACAAGCAGGAAGGGGAGGCTAGGGTTTTCTCCAGAATAGATAGAGTGTTGTCCAATACTGCTTGGGATGACATGTTTGCTACTGCTGAAGCAATGTATCTGCCTGAAGGGACCTATGATCATTGCCCTATGATATTGAATACCTTCACTACCAATCAGTCAAAGAAACCCTTCAGGTTTTATAACATGTGGACTTCATCTCCTGACTTTCTTCCACTGGTGGAAAGACACTGGCACAGGTTTGTCTATGGATGCCACATGTTTAGAATCACTCAGAAACTCAAATGGATCAAACAGGATCTAAGGGTCCTGAATAAATCTGGTTATAGTAATCTTGAAGCAACCAAAACTCAACTGCAACACCAACTTGCTGCTATTCAAAACAAGCTCCATAATGACCCTACCAATTTCACTCTAGCAACAGAAGAAAAAACAATTGCTGCTGCATACAGAACTGCAAATGAGAACCATCTTTCTTTCCTTCACCAAATTTCTAAAGCTCACTGGCTTCAACAAGGTGATGAGAATAGCAGAGCTTTCCACCAGAGTATCAGACAGAGAAGAAAACACAACAACATCCACTCTATTCAGAATTCCACTGGTGAATGGGTGAATTCAGTGGAAAAAGTTCAGGAAGCCTTTATGGATTTTTACAGAAACTTATTTGAGGCAAGAATGGATACTAGATCTCCTATCAAGAAGGCAATCATGGATAGAGGGCCAAGACTGACTGAGGATCATGTTAATATGTTGAATTGCAATTTCTCCAGGGAGGATATTAAAAGAGTGTTAGATGATATCCCAAGCACTAAGGCACCAGGATTGGATGGGTTCAATAGTCACTTTTTTAAATGCACTTGGGATCTCATTAAGAATGATATGCATGCTGCCATTAATGATTTCTTCAGAACTGGAAAAATGTTGAAGGAGATTAATGTGACTTCCATCACTTTGATCCCCAAAGTCAGTGTCCCTTCTTCAGTTGGTGATTTTAGACCCATAGCATGTTGTTCAGTGCTTTACAAATGCATTTCTAAGCTTCTTTGTGGGAAGCTAGGTGGAGTTCTCCCTGACATTATCTCCCATAACCAAGGAGCATTTGTTTCTGGCAGATCCATTCTTCACAATGTTCTTGTGTGTCAAGACATTGTCAAGATCTATAGGAAAGGGCAACAGCAGGCTAACTGTCTTATGAAGCTGGATCTTAAAAAGGCTTATGATACTGTTGAGTGGGATTTCATTGAGGAGATTATGCTTGATCTTGGTTTCCCTAGCCATTTTGTTAAACTCATTATGACTTGCCTCACCACCACTCAGTATTCCATCTTGATTAATGGTACCCCTTCTGCATTGATTCATCCTAGAAGAGGGTTAAGACAAGGGGACCCCTTGTCTCCCTTGCTCTTCACCCTATGCATGGAGTACTTTTCAAGGGCTATGCAAACAGTAGGTGAACACCCCTCTTTCAAGTTTCATTCCAGGTGTAGACCTATGAAACTTAATCATTTATGCTTTGCTGATGACCTCCTCATGTTCTGTAAAGGAGAAAAGGAAACAGTTCAACTCATGATGGATGGGTTTGGTGTGTTTTCTAACACCACTGGACTCATGGTTAACCCTCACAAGTCTTCCCTGTACTGCTGTGGAATTCCAGATCATCAACTCCGCTCTTTTACTGAGTTGACTGGTTTTGGCATGGGTTCTCTCCCATTCAAATATCTGGGTGTTCCTGTCTCCCCTCTGAAGTTGAAAGCTAGTGACTGTGATTCTCTCATTGTTAAAATGACCTCCAAAATAAAAACTTGGAGTTCAAGACATCTTTCCTTTGCTGGGAGAGCTCTATTGGTTAATACTGTGCTTATGAGTGTGACTGTCTATTGGTCACAAATGTTTATTTTCCCCAAAACTGTCCTGAAAAGAATCAACTCCATTTGCAGATCCTTCCTTTGGTATGGGAACTATGATGATTCCAGACCTGGCCCTGTGGCATGGGATAAACTTTGTCTTCCAAAAAATCAGGGTGGTTTGGGATTCAGAAATCTGCTCCTGTGGAACCAAGCTGCAGTGGGAAAACTAGCATGGGCTATTTCTAGAAAACAAGACAATTTATGGGTGAAATGGATTCATTCTGTTTATGTGAAAAATAAGAATTGGGATGACTTCATTGCCCCTACTGCAGCAAGCTGGGTGGTGAAGTATGTTTGCTTGGTGAAGAACAGTTGCAACACTCTTTTGCATTCTCACCAGTGGCTGAGAACATCTAAGTACTCTATCAAAGAAACCTACACTACTCTATGTCATCAAACTGATAAGGTTCATTGGCAACAATATGTGTGGAACAGACTTTCTGTGCCAAAACACAGATTCATTCTTTGGCTTACTATGCTTGATAGACTGAAAACAAAAGACATGTTGTATAAGTTAATGGTAGGGTCTGATGACCTTTGCCCCCTTTGTGGTACACATTCTGAAACAGCAAACCATCTCTTCTTTGATTGCCATTTCAGTGTCAACTGTAAGAACCAGATTATGAGTTGGCTGGGTTTCCAACACAGCAGGAATTCTGTTGCTATCCTCCTCAAACATATTCAAAGATATGCCAAGAGCAAGGTACAGAAGACAGTTATGTACACAGCTGTAGCTGGCCTAGTTTATCACATCTGGAAAGCTAGGAACTCAGCTGTTTGGAGAGCTCAAGTACCAGTGATTAAGAGCACTGTCAAAATCATCCAAACTGAAGTTAAGAGTAGAGTGACAAACTTGCTTAGTCAGAAAACTTGTAATAGAGATAAGGATTGGTTTTTTAGCCTTTGAGGAGCTAGGGTCTTGTTTGGCTTGGTGTTCCTAGCCTTTTGTTGTCCTGTTGCCTGTTTGGTCTGTTGGGACCATTCAGGGGACTGTTTGTAATGGTTGAGTTGGTTGATCAATAAAATTATTACTTGCTTGCCAAAAAAAAAAAAAAAAAAAAAAAAATAACAATTACGAAAATTAATCACCCCTTTTAATTCTTGCAAATTTGTAATATTTAACCATGTTCATGCAATTTAGATTATGAAAATAATAAGGGGCTCTGATACCACTGTTAGGTTATGATACATATGATATTACATAAATCATGCGGAAACAACCATTAACCCAAGGATACATATTATTTACACATAATCATATAGCATAATTTAGATGCATACTCTTTGTTGCGTGCCCTCCCTAGCTGCGCCCGAACCGAACAAGAACAAGTCTTTAGGACTCCAAGTGTCGTCCCTCCGTAGATAGTCCACAGCACGTCCGGATCCGCCTTAAGATTGACCAACTAGAATCGCCCTTAAGGTACTAGAATTTTCGGCACTTTTGAGCAAGATGTGTGACTGAATTTTTCTCTCAAAAACTCACTTTGAATACTTTAAAACTCGTTCTAAATTGTGAACCCAGGCCACATATTTATAGGGGTATGGAAAGAGAATTGGAATCCTATTAGGATACGAATTAATTAAATTAGAATTATAATAAAACTCTTATTTAATTAATTTATCAAATAGAATTAGGAATTTAATCATTAACCGAACTCTGCACGTTTTAGGAATCGTGCATGAACACAAACTCACACACACACACACGGCAGCCACGATGGGCCGCCCATGCGCGTGCGTGCGAGCAGCAGCCCACGCAGCGAGGCCCACGCAGCCGTGGCCTTGGCGCGCGCTGGGCCTGCCTTGCGGTAGGCCTGGGCGCTGCCTTGGCTGGGCTTGTGGCGCGCGTTTGGCTTGCTGGGCGATGGCCTGGCTTCGAGCTGGGCCTTCGTCCGGCAGGCCTCGTCCGATGCTAATTCGTACGATACGCTTCCGATTAAATTCCCGGTTCCGGAATTCATTTCCGATACGAACAATATTTGATATTTCCGATTCCGGAATCAATTTCCGTTTCGAACAAATATTTAATATTTCCGTTTCCGGAATTATTTTCCGATTCCGATAATATTTCCGATTCTGACAATATTTCCGTTCCCGGCAATATTTCCGATTCTGGTAATATTTCCATTTCCGATAATATTTTCCGATACGTACCATGTTTCCGTTTCCGGTAACATCTACGACTTGGATAATATTTATATTTCCGATACGATCCATATTTTTCCGGAATTATTTTCCGATTCCGATAATATTTCCGATTCTGACAATATTTCCGTTTCCGGCAATATTTCCGATTCTGGTAATATTTCCATTTCCGATAATATTTTCCGATACGTACCATGTTTCCGTTTCCGGTAACATCTACGACTTGGATAATATTTATATTTCCGATACGATCCATATTTCCGTTTCCGGCAATATCATCGTTTTCGGAGTATTCATTTCTTGCCTGTGACGATCTCAGCTCCCACTGAAACCAAGATCCGTCGATTCCGAATATCCATAGATGGAGTATTTAATGCCATTAAATACTTGATCCGTTTACGTACTATTTGTGTGACCCTACGGGTTCAGTCAAGAGTAAGCTGTGGATTAATATCATTAATTCCACTTGAACTGAAGCGGCCTCTAGCTAGGCATTCAGCTCACTTGATCTCACTGAATTATTAACTTGTTAATTAATACTGAACCGCATTTATTAGACTTAACATAGAATGCATACTTGGACCAAGGGCATTATTTCCTTCAATTATTACTATTATTATTATTATTATTATTGTTATTATTACTATTATTATTATTATTATTATAATTATTATTATTATTATTATTATTATTATTATTATTATTATTATTATTATTATTATTATTATTATTATCATTATTATCATTATTATTATTATTATTATTATTATTATTATTGTTATTATTATTATTATTGTTATTATTTTTATTATTGTTATTATTGTTATTATTGTTATTATTGTTATTATTGTTATTATTGTTATTATTGTTATTATTGTTATTATCATTATTATTATTATTATTATTATTATTATTATTATTATTATTATGGGAAACCACCAAAACGTTACAAGCTTAACAAGCTACAAAGATAAAGTAAACTACAAGAAGTTGGTGGGGAGCCGAGATACAATCTGGGCCCCCACTCCTCTAGCTATGGCGAACCCGATCCTGCTGAAAATGTGGGCAGCTGCCCGCGCCCCTATGTCTTGAGCCCTGGAGTACGTCTGGACCCGCTTCAGCAACGAAACAGCCCCTTTCTCTAACTCCCCAAAAGAAGAGAAGGAAAAAGGAAAGAAACCGTAACCCAAAGCCCTACAACGTGCCGCATACTTAACCTGCTTCCGCTGTGCAGCAACCGCCACAACCCGACCCGGAACGAAGTCTGACAACCCAGATTGCGTCATAGGTGAAGACCCAGTCAAGTCAACACACTCATCTACACCGCCATCCCAAGAATAAAGCAATATATCTGCAGGACGAAGAGCTCCATCACTCTCACTAGTCAGCCCAACATCAACCTCCTTACGAGCAGAAATCCCCGACCGATAGCAAATATCCAAAAGGGTATCACGAACAACATTATGTCGATGTTTGATACCCACGATCCCAGCACAAGACACGGCATGATCCCCATAAATATCCCCATCGAAAACCCGAGAGCAAGCAGAACACGTCGTCGAATCAGAGAACAACGGAATACCCAACCGATAGCAAAGAACCGAACGATAAGTCTTACCGTTCATAGTCTGGCCTAAACCCGAGATGGGGACTGCCCGCAACCAAGCTGAGGAGTGATCCCCCTGCTGGGATTTCCAAAGGGCAACATGACGCGAAGATAAGGAGTAGGCGGGTACCGCATCAGCAGTAACCTTCGTGAAATATATGTCTGCCAATTTCTTCATGAGAGTGGGGGCAGCGATTTCACTAGGGCTACTCATAAGGTCGCTCTCCACGGTCCTATTGAAAAGACCAAGAGCATCATCAAAGGCCGACCCCGGACCATCAACACCTGAAAGCCGAAGAAGCGAATCCTGCAAACCAGAAGACTGCAAACGGGATGCAAGAAAAGCATAATGCCGAACATCACCAGCTGAATAAACACCCAATCCTCCATACGAATAAGGCAAGGTAGCAAGACGCCATTGCCAGTCACCGAACCCAGGTCCCGAAGCAGTCACGACACGCTCTAAAGAAGCCCGAAGAGCCACATCAAAAGATACTTGGGCCGCTTCAAAAAGATGAGGTGGACAAGTGCGCATAGCAAAGTAGAGTTTAGAAACTCCAGTGCACGCACGAAGAAGCAACAACTCACACTAGGGATCATTAAGCTTAGCTACAGCATCCATCAACACAACAGTCTTCGACACCCATCGCGAAACCAACTCCTTACAAAAAGAGGAATCCGTACTGACTGGACCACCAAGCAACTTAACACCAAGTGCAGGACGAGCAATATCCGTAGGAAAGACACCCTCTAGACGACTGCGTGGGTCCTCCGAAGGCCAGAAAACCTCTGTCTTCTCAACATTAACATGGAGACCTAAATGAGGACCCTCCTCCAAAATCAACTCCAAGACCTTTCCAACCACCAAAGTGTCACCAACGATAGTGCCATCATCCAAGTACCACGCCTGCAGAGATAGATCAAAAGAGTCCCTGATTCGACACACCAATGGATGTAGAACCAAAGAAAATAGCAAAGGGCCGAGAGGATCCCCTTGCTGCACACCTTGACAAGACCACAAGGTATGCTCCCCATAATACAACCGTGCTGGAGAAGAGTAGCAGAATTCAACCCAACGCGAAAGAGCAGGACAATGTAGCCGAACCTCACGCAACAAAGCCGAACGATCAACCAAATTGAATGCATTCTGAAAATCCACCAATAACATAGAGAGGCCAACATCGGCCCCACGAGCCTCAACCAAACGATTGACAGCATGGAGAATAGCCTCACCACCTGCTGGAACCCCAACTCCAAACTGAAGCCCCCCAAAGTAGTTCCCTAAACGCGGACCAATCATAGCAGCCCCAACCTTAGAAAGAAGACGCCTCCAAATAGTGCCCACAGCAATAGGCCGAATACCACCACCCGGCTTAACAAGTGGCGTAAGAGGAGCACTATAAATATATCCACCAAGCTCAGCAGGACACTTTCCAGCAAGAAAGAGATTAACTACCCGAGTGATAGAGTCCACCAACTCATCAGAAACAGCTACAGCAGCACCACCCAAGCAATCCAAAAGGTGTTGAGCACGCAAGCCATCTCTACCGCACGAAGTACCACGCGGAAAGCCCCTAATCTGCTCCAACACAACAGCGGAGGAAGCAGTAAGGTTATGATCAACTGGGATATCCGGTAAGGTAGGTTCCGGAACTGAAGGGTGCTTTGCTTGCAAATCAGCAGGAGTAGCATCATTGTAAGGGGCAAGACCTGAGGACGAAAGAACTCTAACGGCAGCCGTGTAGTGACCGTCAGAAATTTTTCTCTTGCATTGCTTAATATTACCCTCCGCCAAATCATGGTCGTCGTCAACATCCAATAGAGGGGGAGACACGCTAGCCAATGTGTCCATAACAAGCTGCTCAGAACCACCAGGCACACCCCAAGAACGAATAGCAGCGGTGATACTCTCTTCCTGACGACGACGCCTAACACCGGATGAACACTCACGATTACTCCGCGGAGAAAAAGTCGTGAGGACACAAAGAGGTAACACGAGCAACTGAACCCAACAAGCGATGTCATCTGATCTGCAAATCACCTTATCAAGCGCCCCTTTCAGAACTCGAGAAAAACCCAAACGACATTTGGGAGGGATGGATTTCACAGAACGCAACCGCTTAGACAACAAAGAGTCTAGAAGAGCAACATCAAAAGAAAAATGATGTTCCCGAGGCGCATCAGAAGAAGGCAGCTCGGAAGTAGGAGCTAGGGGTTTTTGAATACCATAGAGAATAAAACGAAGAATACCATCCCCAGAATCAGGAGGGTCCACAAAACAGTACTAGAACCACTGCCATGTCGACACCTAATACGATGAGTATGAGTCTTGAAACAATCTCCACATAGCCAAATTCCCATACGACGAAAGGTCACTTCAGCCGAAGTAAAAACCTGCAAATTGGTAGTAAGGGAATGACGGGTAACATCCCGCACACCAAAGCAACAATGACGATCCCGTAAGTGAGTGAGCAGAGAACTCCTCACCAAACCACGCCCACCACCATCCTGGCACCCGCTAAGACCCACAAAAGGGCAATGAAACTTTTCCACGGAAGCCGCCATATCAAAGCACTTCCACCAAAAAGTAACTCCAACGTCACTGCACCGAAAACTGAAACTGAACGCACTGAATCTGAACACCGAAACTAAAATCAAATGCCCCAAACAACCAGAAACTCAACACCCAAAACCGAAACTGAATTCGCAGCACAAAACACGTTGTATCTTGAATATTACCACGGATATGCCGTGGCGGATGGCTGAAGACGCACCACTCAACCACAACGCACACAACACCACAGCCAACACCACTGCCACACAACACCACTGAACCAGAAACACAACCCACAGCAGAACCGCAACCCCCACTATCGTCGCAACCCCCACTGTCGTCGCAACAACCCCACCGCAATCGAGCCCTACAAACAACTGAGAAATGGAGCCCACTCCAACCCACACTGCCGTCACAACAAACGCGCCTGAAACCGCCCAAAACGTCGCACCGAACAAGCCTGAAACCACCCTGAAACACGCCTAAAACAAGCCTGAAACAAGTCTGAAGCCACCGACCAAATGCGAATAATAACCACGCCTGAAAACTGCCCTAAAACACGCCTGAAACCACCGACCAAATGCGAACAATAACCACCGGAAACCGATCAATAGCCAGCCTGAAACCACCGGAAATACGAACTAAGAAACTGCACCACTGCCGCCTGAGAACTGCACTCAAAACTCGCTGCGAACTGCTCCAAGAAACCTGCAAACTGCCGTAAAACCACCCTTAAAATACCCGAAAACCACCGACCAAACTCCGGCAACCCTCACCGCCGATACAACCACCGGATTTGACGTGGAACCGACGATCGTGAAAGCCCTAAACCCCCATATTCGCCCCTTTGAGAGAAACCGACGTTATTATTATTATTATTATTATTATTATTATTTTTATTATTATTTTTTTATTATTATTATTATTATTATTATTATTATTATTATTATTATTATTAATCAATGGTGTTGCCTCGAAAAAAAATTTGGCCTTGCTAATTGTAACGTAGAAGTATGAAAGAAAGTTTAAGTATTGGTACCTATTGATTTTTTTTTTTTTTTACGAATGTTCACACTAAAAAAAACATCTTACTACTTTAGAAATGGTCGGATATGATAGACCGTTGTTGCTACTCCCTCCGGGTCTTTTTGTTCTTTACGTTTGGTATTTTACATGTGTTTTAACGATAATTATAATGTGCATTGAGATTCCTCTATTTTTGCTTGTTTAAACAGGGCAAATTACGTTTATTTATAATGTTTTCACTTTTATCAAAATTATGATATTGAGAAAATGAGAAAAATTTAATGTCTTATTGTAATAACTCGTATTTATGAAGAAATTACAAATATATTTTATTATATTTATAAAGCATTTTACTATTTTATAAATTTAAATCGCATTTAAAAAAGTTATTTAAATGTGTTTAATTAATTAAAGGTACTTAATATTTTAATTAATCTTCAAGTTGAGAATTTATTTGGGTTTAGAAATTAAAACGATAATGGAAAAATAGGGAATATTATGGAACTGGTGGAGTACTAATTTAACAACACATTTAGGGAAAAAACAAAGGAGAATGCAAAGGGAAAAAATATTATTCGAAACCTCATTGCTTAATTAATTTATTGGTTATTTTTGCGATCATATTGTAATGGTTAAATTACTATGTATATTAATACAGTACTGTATTAGTGTAAGAAAATCCCCTATGTATAGAAATCTAGAGCTACACATTACTTTACCAACATTATTAATCTTACTACTATATTTTTCTTTGTCGATCCGACATCTTTAGTGTATAATTATACGGAGCATGATTTACTGCTTTTTAGTACTTTGTATTGAACGTACATTAATCTTTTACCAAATAAATATACGTATAGTTTTTTTTCCCTACATTTCTTGTGTGTAATAATTATATAAGTACTCATATTGTTTACTGCTAATCTTGAAAAGTGAATACTACATTCTAGTGTATAGTTTGATGCATTTTAGTACTCCCTCCGTCCCAAATTATTCTTTATACTTACCTTTGCACAAAGTTTTAGGTGATAAATAGTTTTTTGGTTATCAATTGTTATTTTATTGAAAAAGTAGATATGTAGGAGTTAGTAGAGTATTTTTTTAATTGAATGAGAGATGGTATGGGGACAAAAAAAAATAGTGGGAAAAGAGAGACAACATAGTAATTGTGGGGTCATTCCTAATTTAGAAGTGTAACAACTAATCTGGGTTGGACGAAAAAGGAAAGTGTAACAAGTAACCTGGGACGGCGGGAGTATTTTGTATTTACTCCTGATCTTGAAAAGTGAATACTACATGTATTATTTGCATCTTATATTGAATAATTGTTCTCATGAAATAAATTTATTTTTACTTAATCCAATTAGATTGTTTCTCTTAAGAAAATAGCATATAGGTTGCAAATTTGCATTAAATTTTCCCTAAATCTTGGCATATATTTGTAGACACCTACTTTTGTCCCCATTCCCGAAAGGGAAGGTTCGATGATGAGAACATAAATCTCCACTTGGCAACGCATCTCCTATAAAATAACGGATCTCAATCACCCTTTCATTTCAGCCAAAGCTGCTATTTATAGAAACCTGCTAAGAATAGTGACTGCCGTAAAAGGTAGTTGTTAAAAGTGGCAAAGTCATAAAAGATAGAAACCTTTCAGAATTAGGTGTTGCACTCCAACATAAATCCTAAAAGAGATAGAATTTGCATTCCTGGTATAATTCGAAAAAAGAGTTACGTATTAATTAAATTCCTAACGAACCTAGAGTTCGTAACGGGCCCAGACGCATTCCGTCATAAGTTAATACGCACTAAAAGACTCGGATAAATCTCAAAAGCTCCGTGTTCTAAGAGTCCAAATCTGGCAAAGAACTCAGCCCAGATCCCATTTTCAACGCCTGGATCTGGGCGCCGAAATCTTAGGCGCCCAGCCCTGGGCGCTGAAAGTGCCTGGGCCGTTTTATCTCTGGATTCTTTTTGGATTCGTATTTTAAAATCTATCTTTCCACACACTCTTTTCCTATAAATACAACCTAAAATCGACGTGAAAATAACACACAATTCCATAATCTAAGTATTGACTCTAGCCTTAAGCCTAAGCCTCACGCTGCGAATTGATCCAGCGTTCTGTCGCAATCGACCCATAAGTCAAACAGAACGCACCCTGCCCCTTGTAGCTTGATGAATTAAGCCTAAATACTGGAACATTGCTTGGAAACCCGAGATTCGTTAAATAAAAGGAGAAATAGCAAAGCCAAGTGGTTAGTTTTCTAAGAACCACAACGCACCTCTCAAGGGTGCGTTGTAATGTGTCCCTCATATGATTTAATCGCTTTCATCACCCTTTTTATAAAATTGTCAAACTATTAATTTGATTGATCTATCACGCCTAATAAGATAATACCCTGGACAATTGAATTATCATGCTAGGTACCTCAAATCAATCTAAATAAGATAATCACGATCGATTTAGTATTATGTGTTGCATATTGCTAAAATCAATTCAGAATAGTTTAATAGTTTAACGCATGTCCTTTCAATTATTTATGCTGAGCTAGTAAGGATAACATGCCTCTGGAGTATTATTGATGAGCACTCCTCTCGGTAGTTACAGTCCCCCGAACTCTCAATCTCTGCCCTGTGGGTGTACGTTGAGCGATCCCCACACCAGGGATCACAAGGGAACCTATGACCGTCGTGGTCGAACATAATGGCACTCCCTTTATGTCACGATAACCGGGTTTTGTCAGTTTTTCTCATTGTCGTTAAAAACTGAATGGCGACTCCCATATTACTAGTCGATTGGATGTAAACTCACAGGAAATCCAATTACACTTGATCTGACAACGACACGCCCACGAGGGACGAGGTCACGCATTAGCCTCGTGCTTTTTCGACCCCCTCACGGTGGCGACTCCACTGGGGACGTTAATGAAATACTCGTGCTCGTAGGTAATCAAAATAGCCGAAGGGTGAAACGATCCTACCCCGCGTTTATTTCCCTATCAAGTTGGGATGACCTGAAAATCAGCATATTAATGTGAACGAACAGAACCGCATAACGAATCTTGGCTCCCTTGGCATGTTTCATCTCGGGAGTTGGGAATAAGGATACCCATCGCCACCCGGGGGGTGCATACGCTTCGAATGTTGTCCACTCGGAACTTTCGCTAGTAGTACACCTATCCCAAACCAAATCGCTCGCCCACTAGGTCCCTCTCATTGGTGCATGCCCCCTTGGCTTACATCGTGATTGGCCTATTGGGACGAAATTCGCTCGTGAATGCACTTCCCCGACCGGGGTATGTGTTGGATCGACGATAGAGGAGGTACCAAGCCGGCGCAAATATTACCCATAGAAGCCTATCATAAACTACGTGACATATTATTTTGCTTCATGTTGTAATGTTAGTTGTGTGTAGCGAATTATGTGATTGTGTGTGACAAATAATACTAGAAAACCAACGACCCTAAAAATTGCCCAAACATTCACAAACACCAATTGGCCAAAGAGTTATACCAAAATACGCCCAGGACAGCCTGTAACGGATTCCACAACGCTGCACAACGCGTAAAGGACGTTATTAGGTAAGCACGCAAAATTAAGTCGTATGTACGAGAAAAGGATAGACGAACAGAATACGAGTACCAGTCAGGGGCGCATTTTCAGCGCCCCTGGCTGGGCGCCAATCGTTTTCAACGCCTTTGCTGGGCGCTGAAGTTGCTGCCTGGCCTTTTGGTCAGGCACAGCAGCCTCGGTACCCGCGCATATAGTATACGTAGCAATAAAAAAATTCGTGACAAATTTGCTACGAGGACGTATGAAAAAAGGCACTCGATTCTAAGAACGACTTATAAAATAAACAACTCCTTGTGTCGTCATTAGGCTTCCTATAACGACTATGTTCGGCACTAAACCCGAGCATGCCGATTAAAATAACCTTGAATGTCACACGGGAATACCTACCCGTGATAGCCATCAAGGATCGCAATGGAAGTGGCATATCCTGAACATCTACTCCTAGAGGTCGCACAAACCCAAGAGATGCATGCTCTGGGACACGACCCTCTACGTTCTAAAAGGCCACTCGCCCCAAAGAACTGCACAATCCCAAAAGCCTCCCCCAACGCACATGCTTTCGGGCTATTGTTTGGGTAGAAAAGAAAAGAACAAGGAACAAAACAGAAATCATTGCATTGGCCCTTCAAGATGAATTATTTGATCCCACTAAACTGATCGCTCCATCACCCCTAAAGGTCGACCAAACCCAACAAGGGTGGCGCAAGACCTTCAAATGGACTAATGCTCGTGGAATGAAGTTCAAGATATCTGCAGGAGAGGGCCCAAAATGTGAAGAATTTGATTTTGAATCCGAGTCTGAACCTAATAAAATTGTAATCCCTCCCAAAACTAGTTTAGACCCGGAAATATCCACTTCGGGAGATCTTTTTGATGTAATGCTTCACGACTTTAATAAGATAAACAAAACTTTTGAGTATATGCCGCTTAAAAATCCGAGTAGTAATGCAGAATGCCTCGCCACTAATGAGCACGAAAAAGAGCCAGAAGATGAATACACCGAATTAATAAAAGCAATAAAGAACAAGAACTCAAAACCCCTATAAGTGAGGACACAGAATCGGTAAATATTGGAACAGAAGAAAATCCTAAATTCATTAAAATTGGCCTCACCTTAACTCCCACTGAAAAAACCGATCTAATCTCCACTTTACGGGAATTCGAGGGTGTCTTTGCTTGGTCCTACAAAGACATGCCCGGAATAGATCGAGAAATCGCTGAGCATAGGATTCCGCTGGATCCCAAAATGACGCCAGTAAAACAAAAGCTACGACGGCTTAAGCCGGAGATAGCCTTGAAAATAAAAGAAGAAGTCACTAAACAATTAGACGCGGGCTTCATAAAGGTCTCCAACTACCTAGAATGGGTGGCCAATATTGTCCCCGTAGCTAAAAAAGATGGACGAGTGCGAATGTGCGTTGATTTTCGAGATCTCAACAAAGCCAGTCCCAAAGATGACTTCCCTCTACCTCACATTGACATATTGGTAGACAACACTGCGGAACATGCGCTTCTCTCCCTTATGGATGGGTACGCAGGATATTACCAAATACTTATGGCAGAAGAAGACATGGAAAAAACAACCTTCATTACCCCTTGGGCTACATATTGCTACACTGTAATGCCTTTTGGTTTGAAAAACGTGGGGGCCACCTATCAAAGAACAGCCACCACGTTACTTCATGACATGATACACAAAGAAATCGAGGTCTATGTAGACGACATGATCTTCAAATCTAAAGACCGGCACGATCACCTCCCGGCACTTAAGAAATTCTTCACCCGAATCCTAAAATATAACATGAGACTAAATCCAATGTGTGTTCGGGGTAACCTCCGGAAAATTACTAGGATATGTGGTTAGTACACGGGGAATCGAGATTGACCCATCCAAGATTAAAGCCATTACCGAAATGCCCCCACCAAAAACTGAAAAACAGATAAGGGGCTTCCTAGGAAAGCTGCAATACATTAGTAGGTTCATTTCCAAGCTTACTATGACTTGCGAGCCAATATTTAAAAAATTAAGAAAAGAAGAAAAAGCCGGATGGGATGAACAATGCCAAACTGCCTTCGATAAAATCAAAGAATACCTAAGCAAACCACCCGTCCTTTCCCCTCCTTTGCCCGGAATTCCTTTACGTCTATACCTAACCGTCACGGATACTGCAGCGGGAGCTATTCTCTCACAGTGTTTACATGGATCCGAGCGAGCCATCTACTACTTGAGCAAGAAGTTTGTACAGTACGAGACGAGATATACAGAACTTGAGAAAACTTGCCTCGCCCTCGTTTGGGCGTCCAAAAAACTCAGGCATTACCTACTAGCCCACACCGTTCATATAGTGTCACAACTAGACCCCTTAAAATACATGTTCAAAAAGCCCGCACTAAACGGTCGCTTATCCAGATGGCTAGTCATGCTCTCAGAATTCGATCTAAAATTCATGCCAGAAAAAACAATCAAAGGAAGAGCGGTAGCCGAATTTCTGGCCGAACATGCTACGAATGAGGAAACCACGGAAGCTTACCTCCTCCCCGACGAGGAACTTCTGATGATACGAGACGACTATTGGACACTATACTTCGACGGTGCATCCAATCAAAAGGGATGCGGCGTCGGAGTTCTCCTAGTCAGTCCCGAAGGGGCCCATATACCAATTTCCGTCAAACTTGACTTCGAGGCCACAAACAATGCCGCCGAGTATGAAGCCGGCATAGTCGGGCTAGAGGCCGCGGTTAGCCTCGGAGTCAAGCATTTACAAGTCTTTGGGGATTCTTCCCTAATAATCAACCACATATCCAAAAGATGGAAAGTCCGAAGCACCAGTCTCTCAAAATATCAAGCCCACTTAGACCAAATAGTTGAGCAATTCGAAAAAATCGAGTATACATACTTACCAAGAGACGACAACCAATTCGCGGATGCACTAGCAAAATTAGCTTCGATGCTCAACATCCCGAGTGAGTGGGACAGAATGACCCTTGGGGTCGAACGAAGAAAAGAGCCGGCTTATTGTTGTGCCATAGACTCCGAACCTGAAAATACCGAAGAAGAACCATGGTATACGGACATCCTTCGTTATAAAACAAGTGGGGAATTCCCCCCAAACACCTCCCCGCGAGCACAAAAGGCCCTACGCCTCCTCGCGTCACAATATAGCATAATCTTGGGAGAATTGTACAAATACACGCC
Source organism: Spinacia oleracea (assembly GCF_020520425.1). NCBI lineage: Eukaryota > Viridiplantae > Streptophyta > Magnoliopsida > Caryophyllales > Amaranthaceae > Spinacia > Spinacia oleracea. The sequence goes on from NC_079490.1 coordinate 54,544,242, forward strand.
GAATAAAATCAAGTTACTTTGTGTTCACCAAAACCAAGCCCAAAGACTAATGGAAGAATACCATAACGGCGTGTGTGCACCTCATATGAACGGCAAAATGCTATCCCGAAAAATATCCCGCTCAGGATATTATTGGACCACCATGGAAACCGATTGCCATCACTTTGTGAAAACCTACCCAAAATGCCAAATTTTCAGTAACCTTAACCACTTACCTCCCTCAGAACTATACACATTCACTTCCCCATGGCCCATTTCTACCTGGGGTATAGACATAATTGGCAAAGTAACACCCACAGGTGTAGGGGAACACGAGTACGTTTTAGTCGCAATTGATTACTTCACTAAATGGGTAGAGGCAGTATCCTACGCGAAATTAACGGCCAAGCATGTAGCTCGCTTTCTCGAAAAGAACATATTCTATCGATACGGGGTTCCACATGAAATCATAAGCGACCAAGGTTCCCACTTTAGGGCCGAAGTTCAAAACCTACTCGAAAAATATCATGTCAAACATCATAAATCCTCTCCCTACAGGCCGCAAATGAACGGCGCGGTAGAGGCGGCCAATAAAAACATTAAAGTCATAATTGAAAAAATGGCCGAAAATTATAGGGACTGGCCCAACAAATTACACTTTGCATTATGGGGTTATATCGAACCTCAATCCGCACCTCTATTGGAGTAACACCTTACTCCTTGGTATACAGAATGGAAGCAGTCCAACCAATCGAGTTGGAAATTCCCTCCCTCCGGATCGTCCTAGAAAGCAAGCTACCCGAGGCCGATTGGGTTCAGGCTAGGTACGACGAGCTCGACGAACGGAGGTTGAGAGCTTTACATCACGTGCAAGTGTATCAAAAGCGTATCGCAAGGCAATTCAATAAAAGAGTCAAACCTCGACATATCAAAGAAGGTGATTTCGTGTTAAAAGAGGTCTGTGCACCTACCACGGACCCCCGAGGAAAATTCCGGCCTAATTGGACCGGACCATACTTTGTAAAAACCATCCTACCAGGCGGTGCAGTCCAACTAGCTGACATAGATGGAGCGGAATTCGCTAACCTCACGAATTTAGACCAATTGAAAAAGTATTATATTTAATAAAGTTCAGTCCGGAGATAAGGCATTTAATAATACACATTAAACTCATAAGCAAGCATTCTGCACAATACTCTAACAAAACGGCATAAGACTCACTAAAAAAAAAAAAAAAAGCTCGCAAGAACTTAGTTTCAACGCCTAGGGCTGGGAGATGTTATTTTTCACGCCCAGACCTGGGCGCCGATCTTTTCCAACGCCCATGCCTAGGCGTCATTCTCTTCTGCCACCAGTCCTCCCGCTTCTGCAAGTGTTCGTACTTCTTTCTCGAATTATCAAAAGAATCACGAACACTTAGGGGGGTAGCAGACGTGTAATAAACACCCTTTTCATAAAAAAATATATAATTAGAACTACGCACGACCTGATTCTGACGAAGATACGTAGGCAATCCTTATCAAGGATTCGGTCCGATAAAAAAAAAAGAATAATAAAGTCATGGAACACATCGAGAAGAAAAGACACTACAAGGGCACTATACCCCGACCCATGCACGAGTAAGGCTAAAAGTCCAAATAGAACAAAAAGGTAGCCACAGGAATTTATGAAGGTGCAAGCCCAACAAAGGAGTATGGCACGAGTTTACAAGGACGAAAACCCCAAGTGTAGACATGAGAAAATATACATATGTAATACCCCCAAAGTAGTTGGCTAGTCTAGTACATGTGCACTCTTGTAAGAACTCACTCTTTTTGATACAATATATGCAATCCTTTCTTTTTTCCAAAATTTTCGTTGGTTTAAAAGTTTAGTACCGTCATAATGCTACGTGTTGAGGCCTCATTTGATAAAGGCAACCTAGCAAGCCCAATGAAGGCTCAAACATTCTTGCACCAAAGATTCGCAAAAAATATAATAAATCATATATACATGCGAAATACGAGAATGAATAAAATACAAAGGTGGAGGCAAGCCTAAGACTCGTCCTCGGCTTCACCCCTCCAAGCCTCACCGGTCCATCCCGTCCACCCCCCATGGTGCGAGGATCCCCAGGCTGAACCTCCCCAATGCTGAGGATGTGGCTGCAACTCGGGGCTAGGCTCACGAGCCACTGACAGGGAACGTCGCCCACACTCCGGCCTAGGTCGTTCCCCAAGAATACTCGTCCCCACGTCAGAACGGCGATACTGTAGGGGCGAGTACCGTTCCCGTTCCCGTTCCCTCTCCTCGGGGCCGCGTCCCCCGAACCCCGACGGCCCCGCGTCGTCGGCCCCGGCTCGCCCTGTCTCCGTCTGTAGAAACAAAAAGAAAAGTAAGTGACAGAAATGAGACAACCAAAGAAAATATACATCTCAAAAAGCAAGTACGGATCGGGCCCGAACCAACGCGGACTTCAGCCGGTTGATCACCCCCACCATCGCATTGGCCGTACGGGCCGGGACCTGAAATATGAATGTCAATAACAAAAGAAAACAAAAAACGGGAATAAGAAAGATGCATAAATGAAAGGTGCATGCCGCCTGTACTCCCTCAGGGAGCGGAGCATGGAAAACCCGGCCCTCCGGGATAATCTCCACAAACTAGGATCGTATATCGTATCGCGAATATTCGTAAGCTAGGCGAGACGAATAAATCGTATCGTACGACGATGATTCGTCGTATACGAAACGACAAATAATATATCGGAAATATATTTAATCGCGAATACGAGGAGCGGCCCACGAGCCGAGTGCACGAAGCACTCAAGGCCCATGGGCGCGCGCACGACTAGGCGAGCAAGCAAAGCAAACGGAGCAGCACTGAGGCCCTTGTGGCGCGGAGCTGTGCGTGTGCGTGCGGGCCAAGACCACGACACAGCAGCAGCGCGACCCACGGCCCACTGGCTGTGCGTGTCCGTGTGTTTGGCGTGCGGGCTTGCTAGCCGGCCTTGCCTCATGGCTTGGTCGGTTAGTAAGGTTATGTAAATAACCTTATAACCTATTTTCCAACTTAGCACAATCATAACACAATACACACAACCCTAGGAGAAAACAGAGAACCCTAATTCTCTCTGTGCCTCCATAGTGTGTTCATCCCAAAAGGCAAAGTATCTTGATCGATTGTCTAAGCTACGATAATCAAGACGGACCTGAACGTGTCGGTGAACCAAGTAGAGGAACGACAAGTGGAGTTCTTTGTTCGTGTTCGTTGACATATTATTGTGGAAAACACGCTTCGAATGTAAGTTTGCTTAATCTGTGCTTTATACATGTTTCCTGGCTTTGGGGATTGTTCCGCACATGTTATTATGTTTAACTGTATTCCCCTACAGTGGTATCATGACCCTTATGTATTCAAAGCATGAATTAGCATGATTATTATTGTTTTTGCATCTGTCGAAAAATTTGGAATTTTTGTTGATTTTTCAGAATTTTTACGAATTATTGGATGAATTGCGTAATAATCAGGTCCGAAATCAAAAATGTTCGTTTTTTCGAGTTTTAAAACCCTAATTTGATTGAAAACGATTTTCTAAGATCAATTCATGAGAACGGAATTGCAAAAACAGGCCTCGAAGTGTCGATGTTTGGGCGTTTTTGTTAATTTTTCATTAAAAATTAAAAGTGTCGAACAGTAATTCAATTAAAAGGTCGACCGCAACTACTCGGAAGTTCTTGAAATTTTGACACAATCTTTCTGGGTATATTCTTGATCTATGGTAAAAATTTCAGATTTTTCCGATAAGTATAAACCCTAATTTTGCCTTTCCCCAATTCGTAAAATTTGAAACCCTAATTAAATTTTAATTAATTTTGGTTATATAATTCGGTTAATTGGGAAAGGGGATATAATTTCATGGGTCAGTGGCTAACTTTAAAAATTATTGGATTAATATTTTGAATGGTTTCGTTAATTTTAATCGCACTTAAACCAAATTATTAAAAATCTGAAATTTAAATGTTAAAGAACAATTTAAAGCATCGGATTTTATTAATTAAAAGTTCAAATTTTAATGTTGATTCGTTCGCTCATAAAAATTTGAATAATGTTAGCCTTTGATTTAATATTTTACGAAATTGGATTGTCGTTAAAGTTTATTAAATCGTTAAAAATCGTTGTTTTTCGAAAATAAAAATCGTAACTTTTTGAAAAATAAAATTAATGCAAGTTCGTGAAATTAAATTAAATTTTAATTGAGTTGGTCCGTATCACGAACCAAAGGCACGAACACGAGTGTGGTGGACGTATGGCTCGTCGAGCCATACGGGCTGCTACACGAAGGCCGAGCCGCAGCGACACGAGCAACAGCAAGCGTGCTGCGTGCCTCGTGTGCGCTGGGCGAGGAAGGGGCAGGCGGAACACTTGCGGGGGCTGCGACGAAGCAAGGCGCGAGCCATGCGACGTCCAGCACACACGAACGCACAACACGCAGCGCAGGGGCAGCGGTGCTGCGGGGACGCGCGCGCGCGCGAGGGGCTGGGGGTGTGCGAGCCTTGCTCGTGCGCCTCTTGGGCCACACGCAAGGCATAGGGCTGGGCGCAAGCCTAGCCCAACTACGTAATCGGACTTTTTTCGTTGAAAATTGTTTATTTCGTTGGGCTTCGTATATTTGCATTAATTTGGGCTAACGGGATATTTAATTTTAATATTTTATTTGCTTGGGCCGGGCCGCGAGTTTTAATTTAATATTTCATAATTAATTATCCGGAATAATTATTGGTTTGAGTGGGAGCCACTAAATGAAATTAAAATGAAATAATTACTTTTTAATTATTTTCGTAGGTCGCATTATTTTAATTAAATTCAATTTTAATTAGAATAAAGTCTAAGGATTAATAATTTGGAAATTGAATAATCTTTTAGGACGCGTTTATGTGAACGTGAATTTTAATTAATTCACGTAAATACTTGCATATTAATATGGGCCATTCGTTTTAGCACACGAATGGATGAATGCATAGAATATATATTTTATGTAATGCAGGTACTCCAAGTGACTAGTATGGCCAAATTTAGGATAGTTAAATACGGTCTGCGTACCATTCTATCTTTGAATGTAAAGTTTTAAATATGGTCTGCGTACCATGGAAATTTTGATGTAATTTATTATTTTCAACCATTTATAAGTTTAGAACTTTAAGTTAGCATTTGAACGAAGATTCAAGACGATGCCAAGCTAACAAGGAGGTGATGAAGATTGGATGCTTCAAGACAAGATGTTTTGGGCCATACTAGATCACCATTATTTATGCACTTCTATATATATATATATATATATATATATTATGCGTGAATGTATGAATGTATGTATGCTTTGCATGAACATGTTGTTTCCTATGAATCGATTAGATTTAAGTTCACTAAATAATCGAACCAACATAGAAACAACTAGGTCCAAGTAATATTGCGTTTAAAAAAATTGCCTTCCAAATCAAGCACTTACAAATATCTAGGGATCTAAGATAATACGCTAAAGCGAGGTGCTATTTTAGTTGACTTAGGTGGTAAGGCGTCCTAAAGGAGCACGTTGATTGTGGTTGCAACTCAAACAACAATGGCATTATGTTGTGGCAATGGGGTAAATTATGGCATTAATTTATTAACCAAGAGTAGTTTGGAGATTACTAGCAATAGGTTTTGCTTACCTAAAATCTTAAACTACTTAAGACATGCTAAAGCTGCTTAAGGATTTAGGACTTTTGGGGTCTTGGAATTGTTTCATTCATTTTGGACCATATTTTATTTTTGCATGAATGAAATGTTTAATAGATTTGATGATTGCGTGAATGCTTTTATTTTAAGTTATTAAAGTATGATAAATGTTTTCTTTGCTAGTTCATTCTGTAGAATAGTACATCTTCAACCTTATTGCGTTCGGACAATAGAACTGTGATATTTCCTCGATCGATTGGTAACTATTTTGAGAGCGATTCTCAAAGAAAAGGAGAGTGAGAGCGTATCTTGAATGCTATTTTCTTATAGTGATCTTCATGGTTGTTTTCAAACTAGAATTTGAATGGTAGACCAATTGGACCTCATATATTCAAAATACTGGGTAGTTTTGAAATAATGAAGTATTGAGTTAAAGACTCATGTATAACCAATGGTTAACAACCAAATTTCTTTTGATTCGATAATGAATTAGACTCATTGGATGTTGTCATTCAAAGTGAACAAAAGAAAGGGACTTTGTAAGCGTAACAAAGTAAGAAGATCAAGCAAAGAGTAAAATCTTTAGGACTATAAGAAAACGTTCTAGAAAGGATAGGAAAGGGGAACAAAAGAAATGACTTCAATATTCAATTTCTACCTAAAAGTTTGTGTTAAAGAGAAACGACTTAGAGAATAAGCTCCTATGGTATTAGATTACCGCTTGAGGTTCTAAACTCTTGTTAAGAACTCAAATTCCGGGAGCTAAGTCTGGTAATTGACCTACAAGTGGGTAATGAAGCAAAGTTGTGCTACATTAATTGTAGGGTCATCATGTTTGTTTTAAAGTCCTTCTAAAAGGGCTGGAACTTAATGGTATTGTCTTCCATTAATCATCATAATCAATTTCTGTTTGGACAACGGAAAGACTCACATTCAAAGTAAACAAAAACATTCGTTGAGTGTTTATTTGAATGAAATGGTCACTTAAGGGTTGAGTCATATGATTGATTAATAAACAAACGAATCTTTTCACACTCAAACTTCAGAAGGTTCAAATCAAACATTTGATTTGTGTTCCACATATCTTTGGCAATGTCATACGACCATATCAACAAGTCAACATTCTAAGATTCCATGGCATGGATTTCTGAAAGTTGGTTAATTTAAGACACGTAGGTCTTGCTTGTTGAACATGACATAAGAATGGACTATTGTTAGAAGTTTCTAGACAATGAAGTTCATGGGCCAAAGATGGATTTTATGACCTACCTATTTCACAAGAATTTGAGGAAATATGGCTATATTTACTCAAAGTGAAATATGTGAAATGCTTTAATGCGATTCACAAAAGGGTATAAAATCAACTTGGCAAGAATTTTGGAACATCTAGGCTGGGTCAAGGTGATGTTTGCATAAGCCAAGAAAGATTATCTAGATTGTTTATATGGAAATATGACAATTGAAGCTCCATAAGAATATGGTATGTCCAAATGGAGAAATCGGAATCTATTTCGATTAACGATAATCACGACTATTTTCCTATATAGTTTCTAAATGATACTCTCAAGTGACTTTCACACTAAACAAAGTTGTCAAAGCTAAGGACAAGATGTCATAAGGATTGAACTTCAGTCCAGTACATCTTTTCAGTACATATATATCTAGGGTTGTCGAACCCAGTGGGAGTTAGTGTTTACATCAAACAAACTCAAGGATAGATATATGTTTCTTTATGAGGGACTCATAGAAACAAAAGGTATTGATTCTACCACAAATCTGAGAACATATGGTTGTTGCTTAAGATAATGTCTTTTAGGAAACCATTATATTTCCAAAAAGGCAAGTGGGAGAAAAATGACCTCGAATGGACTTCGAGTCTAGCAACAAACAAATGTAGGATACTTAGGAGTCTTTGGAAAAGCTCCGTACTTAGAAGCCTTTGGAAGTGCTTCAGGAAGACTTTAGAAGTGCTTCAAGAGAATCCTAATACTCAAAGGACTTGAGTAATGTCTTTATAGACACTAACGTTTGATGTTCAATACCTAGGTAAATCGTATAAGGAATAGAATTCAACCAAGATAGATACGTAGTTATCTTGAGGAATGAAAACTATGAAGACTTTGGAAAGTGCTTCAAAAACATACGACTTACAGGTTAGCTACGACGAATTAAAAATTCCCAAGTATGGTTTGAGGCCATCAGAAACATAAGTATGGTTCGAGGCCATACAAAATGGTTTGAGGCCATTTCATCCAAAGTACCTTCATCTTGAAGAATCAAATCTATGATTTGGTTGATTTCCATAAAGGGTTCACTCCCATTGGTTGCAAACATGTTTTCTAAACATGCAACGTTGATTTTCATAAAGGGTTTACTCCCATTGGTTGCAAACATGGTTTTAAAACATACAAAGATGATATTGTATACACACACAAAACAGAAGCTAGATTGGTGGTTAAAGATTGTAAACAACTTCACGGCGTTGATAATGTTGAAATCTTTTTCACCAAGTCGGAATGCTTGAACTATTTTGGATAAATCTAGCAATCATTGCATATGGCATGGCAATTGGAAAACGAAACACCTTATTCAATTGGACTTGTAGAAAGGAATTGTGTACATCACACAATGTAAAAGTTTTGGATGCTAGATAAAAGAGCAAGCTTAAGAAATCTAATCGTAGATTAAAGCATGCAAGTGGGAATTGGACCATATTTGTCTAAAAGGCTATTGAGCAATCATAGCTTTATGAAAATATGGATCATCTTATAGATGAGGAGTTTAGTGGGAGATAAGTCCAGTTTATTGGTTCTATATATGAGATACATATCTCTGTATTGAAAATGACATTCAAATTCTAAATGGTTAGATTTGAAAGTATTTTATTAGAACCATGGCGAAACTTAGAACATACTGGGTTAAAGATCTATTGGATAGGATCTAAAGCGTTGTTTGGATTCGGTAAAAGTAATTACTAAAACAAACACAATGGAGAGACTCAAAAGAGACTCTCATCCTATATGATTAAGTCTAAGTTATGAATGCTTTAACTAAGTATAAAGCTAGGCTGTTATCACTAAAGTTAAGCATGAAGGACCTTGAAGAGGTGCCTTCACCTTGTATCACATGGCGATTCCAAGATTTTAGCAAGATTCAGTGTCTCTTAAAACAGAATGAAGCTAAAAGTTATATGTATGGATTTTAAAATGCGAATGGTTTTTGCATTACTATCAATCATGTATAATGTGATATATAGATCGCCAAGATAATTCGTGAACATTGGATCGTGACGAGTTTATACCAATCTCTATTGATCTGGGTCAAAGATCATTGGAACAGTATCAAGAACATCCAATACATTTGGATATGTAGGATGAGCACTTTATAAGAGGAAGTGAAGATAACTAAAGTTTTGATGCTACATGCATTTGCCTAAGCAAAAGTTGAATCTTGTTGTTAGGCAAACCACAAACATACACGGGCAATTAGGCGTCGTGATTAAAAGGTGGTAATATAGGTTCTAAACCATATGTGATGCATGGGAAACTGAATCAATGATTAGTTTCCAAGTTCTCAGTTGAAAGATGTATCTCCCACATCTATGTGAACTGGTTGGAGTATTCCAAAAAGGAAGCATCATTTGAAATTCTACATAATTGAAATAAATTCATTATTGCCTAAGAAGCAATAAAAGGGAATTGTTTTTAGTGGGAGTTATTCAATGAACTCAGGTTGATCACAAGTCTGCTACCTGGATGATTTTCTAATTTAGATATGATTATCATTCTAAACAGCAACGAAAGACTAGATCATTCTAGAAACATATTCAAAGATCTTTTCATCTTACATCGAAAGGCTTTCGATAGAAAAGATGCTAAGGATAGCAAAGTATGATAAACTAAACCTCTGCATTGAATGATACACAACATTTATATGCAGATATGGAATCAAGTTTGAGTTCCATGAATGTTTTAAGTATTGGTTGAAAGGCCTATATCTGTAAAACATTAAATGCTTGATTTTGGGTTAGAGGCCCACAAATTGGTAAGCATTTGGTTTAAACATTTATCATTTATGAAATTATATTTCATAGTTCATTTAATCTTGGTTTAGTATTAAATGATAAGTCCATGTGGTTCAAATCATTTAAATGGGATGTCAAGATGGATTCTTCGACAAAGAAACACCCATAAGTGAACTTGAATATTGAAATCACAAAAGGATCCCTAATCCAGGTCATTGAAAGGTGGACGACCAATGACTAATGAAGATTAGATTTCAAGTAGATTACTTAGTTCTGTTTCTTGAACTAGAGTGACTGGATGTCAGAATCTTTTGCATAGATACTTATTGGATCTTGTATCGGATTGACCATGAGAACACTTTAAGAGATTAAAGTCATGTCATAGGTAGTTCTCATTAATGGTGATTGGAAACCGTTCCTCAGAACATGAGCGATTATGTCTGCTCGTTTGAGAATTAGTTCGCTTTGATACTAGCTAAACGTCGCACCGTAAAAGGAGGCTATAAAAGCAGTTATTGGGCGTACTATGAATCAAAGTGAGTGTTCATAGATTACAAGAATGGATTGTCCTCCTATCTTTGATAGGATATGGTGTTGTTGTGTAACAAGGCCTCTCGGAGAGTTAGATACTGTAAAATGCATGGCCGTGCTCAGAATGGTTAGGCTTAACCTTCTGCAAAAGTTTGACAGTTGAACTCTGTAATCCGAGAAACACTTCTGGACCTAATAAGGATGGCTTGGATCTTACCTTATGTTCAGTAAGTAACACTAAGTGACAAAGGAATGTGGATGCACACTTGTCTGAATGACAAGTGGGAGATTGAAAGAAATATGTCCTTCACCCAAGGTGCATTAAGTCTAATACCAAAGGTTCAGATTAATTGCGAACAATTAATTCAGTGAGATCAAGTGATCGGAACAGCTAGCTGGAGCAATGCTTCCGATCAGTGAGTTCTAATGGATATTGAACTCACAACTTACTCTTGACTAAACCTACAAGGTCACACCAATGACACGTAACAGATCACTGGATTAAATGAATCGGAAATTCATTTAATAGCCTTTCGGGAGTTAAGTTGGAAACGTATTATACGATACGACCTTGCATCAGAATCGTATATCGTATCGCGAATATTCGTAAGCTAGGCGAGACGAATAAATCGTATCGTACGACGATGATTCGTCGTATACGAAACGATAAATAATATATCGGAAATATATTTAATCGCGAATACGAGGAGCGGCCCACGAGCCGAGTGCACGAAGCACTCAAGGCCCATGGGCGCGCGCACGACTAGGCGAGCAAGCAAAACAAATGCAGCAGCAACGAGGCCCTTGTGGCGCGGAGCTGTGCGCGTGCGTGGGGGCCAAGACCACGACACAGCAGCAGCGCGGCCCACGGCCCACTGGCTGTGCGTGTCCGTGTGTTTGGCGTGCGGGCTTGCTAGCCGGCCTTGCCTCATGGCTTGGTCGGTTAGTAAGGTGAGAGGTGTATTTTCCGTCGTTGATAGAAAACAACCTATGCAAACAATATTTATAAAATCACTCAACTAACCGGCTAGCGGTAAGCGAAGGGATCGTCCCAATGAAACGGTGGTTAATGAGCTTTAAAGTCAATCTAGTTCGAACAAGGATTTGGTTTTGAATTGTCACTTTTAAGAATCTAAAAACAAAGAATTATGCTAAATTGAATCAAGAAAGGGAAACGTTAGGGAGTCGGGGATAGGCTAGGGAAACCGGGGGAAATGAACTCAACTATTTAGCAATGGTGATCATGCAACGAAATGGTGATTAGGCAAATGGCATCTAAAGACGAACCCGCCACCTCTCGGATAGGGAACGCTAAGCGTGTAATCCACAGAAGAGCTTTCGCCTAATCCTAGATTAAACTAACTAGCATATAATAGGCACCTCCATTTGATCACACAAGATGGGACCACAATCTCTTGCCAAACCTATCCTATGGTTCCACGTGACTCTAATCGAATAGCATTTCCAACTACCACTCAACTAGCATGGATATCCTATCATCAAATCATATTTAATCACATGAATCAACCAACAATCAATCAACAATTTCCCCTAATTAAGCCCCTACATTCTCCCCTTACCCTAACCTAATTCTACTCACTAGTCATTCTAGAAATCAAGCAATCCATTAAGAATAAGCTAGCAAGCATGATATTGAAGGAGTAGGAGAAGAGAATTAAGAGTTCAATTGCACAATCAAATCACAAATTGAAAATCAAAGTAACTTCAATCAATGAAATCAAGAATTCAAGAAATTAAGGAATTGAAGAACAATCAACAACAAAGCAAGAGCAAGAATTAAGAAACTAAGAATTAAATTGCAAAATTGAAGAAGAGTTAAGAAGGATTACAAATTGAAGCTTGAATGGAGGAGAGTTTCTCTCTGTAGAATTGCTGAAAATCTACTTTTTAGAATCTCTAATTATCAACTAAAATTCTACACTTAACAAAATAATCAAAAAATCTATTTATAAGTTTCCCCAAATAGAAGCCAAAATTCGAATAAGAGCAGCCCGCGCAAGCATTCGGTCGCACAGAACTTTTGTGCGACCGAACGTAAAAGATTCATTCGAGCACATGTTGGGTCCTGTGCGAGCGAAGGCAGCGAAGAACATTTCCTTCGTCATGTGTGACCGAACGAAGAACCCTGTTCGGTCGAATGGGGTTTCTTGGCTCATAATTCCTCTGCAGCACGATTCGCTCGAACGAAATGCCTTGTGTGGGCGCACAACTCCTGTGCGGTCGAACAACAGAGCACGTTCGATCGCACAAAACCTGTGTTGTCGAATTACCAGGGTTGTGAGGTCGTTTTACAATCTTGGGACATTCTGTCTCAGAAATCCATTTTGTGCGACCGAACAACAAGGGCATTCGATCGCACAAAACTGGAAATTCCATGAACTCCATTTGCACTACTCTATTCGGGCGCACAAAACGCCACTCGACCGCACAAGCCCTGTTTTGGCTCGAATTCACTTGTTTTCCATCATTTTTCATCAAGATCACCTATAAAGCACAAGATGGAACAAAACTTATAAATCTCACACAAAAAGCTATAAAAACTATAAAAAAAAGCATAAAAACTAACATAGAATCCGAAGCTAAGAGCGACATAAATGTCGCTCATCAAACTCCCCCAAGCTAAGCGTTTGCTAGTCTCTAGCAAACTAAACGCAACTAAGGAAGAATGAGCAACTAATCAGATTCTAAAAATTTACCAAAATCAAAATCTAGCAAATCTAATCAAGGCAAGACTAAAATGGAAAACACAAACCAAGAAAAGAAAGAAAGAAAAGAAGAAGAAAAGAAAAGAGAAGAAAAGAAATTAAACTACAAAATTCAAGATGGGCTTTATTATGGAACAAGTATAGAAGAACGCTAATATTACTAATCAAATAAATGAGTACACGCTAACTAATGTCCTAAACCGAGTGAAAGATTCGAGCATCAAGCAAAGTGAACTAAGGGCAAACACTAGTCAATCCCCCTACATCCGGGCATACCACGTCAAATCTCTAGATCTTATCCACCCTTGAGAATAGCGTCTCAAGACACCGCGAAGGCGCCAGAAAATCACCATTAGGCTACCCGACATCTTAGCATGACAACCTTGTTCCTTAAGCTTGACCAAATCCTCCCTCCACCGACAATGACTCAACTCTAAAGGGTCAAGAGGGCTTTTAGGGCGTAACGTAGGCTAGGGGTAAGGCGCGAAACAAATTTGGCCATTTGGTGCTCATACCTAAAGTGAAGCGCAATGATAGAACTAAACTCAAGCATTTTGAACCAAACACAAACTCGTACCACTTATTTGGGGTACCCCCAAGTTTATTCAACAACAATTCTAAACTACAACTCTTTTTGCACTTTTCTTGATTTGATTTTCTCTTTTTTTTTGTGTTTCAAATGAAACTTTTCTCATGCCTTGTTTTTTTTCTCTATTTTTGGCTTTTTCAAAACTTTTGCTTTTGCTTATTTATTCACTATATACAACATACTTCACAAACTTTTCCATTCATGCCAATAACAATCATTCCTCATCTTTGCATATTCATTCAAAACCAACAAACATCATAACACAAAGCTTCACTATCACTTCTAAGGGTTAAAACAAAACAAAGGCTATTAGGCTTGTAATGTGCTTATAAGAAATGAAGGGTCAAGGCTCAAATGGCTAGCAAAGGGGCAAATAAACAAAAACATATGAGAAAAATAAGAAAATAGAGTCCTAAACTAAAAAGAAAAATAGTCACCGAAAGAAATGCCTCTATCGTCCCCTAAAGTAGTTCGGTCGCGGTCTTGGGAAGGAAATGGTCAAACTCGGGAGACAAGAAAGTCAATGCTAAGGATCCATGCCACTCAATATATGAAAATGTGTTTGGGCTTAGTTTTGAGCATGAACCTCAGAAGGGAGCAAATACCATTCTCTCCGGCTTCAAATCACTAGAGAAATCGACACCATCTTACCACAAGACAAGAGTACATGACGCATGCTACCCATAGTTCAACCAACTTTCTTGACACCAAGTCCTAGACTCGACCCAAGACATTAAGAACCGTGTAAAAATCTACCAATTAGGAATAAAAGCATTCTAATCTACAAGTTCCAATTTTATATGCCCCAATCAAGAATTTTGCCTAAGAAAACCTAGAAAAACTTGCCTTGACAAAAAGGAAATCAAAACAAAAGAAAAAGGAAGAAAATAAGAAAACACACCAAAAAGGGAAACAAAAAGAAACAAACAAAACAAACAAAAAGAAAAGAAACTAAAATCAAACTAAATCAATCTAAAAACAAAGAAACAAGCACATAATGGTATGATTCATAGCAATGAGCATCTACAAGTAGCCAACCACACAACAAAACTCCCCCCAAGATAGAATTAGGCCATGTCCTCACGGCCTAAAACCAAGCAAGGAGGGGCACAACTACCCATCCAACCAAAAGCCCCAACATGATGTATGCCCGTCCCCCAAAGTATGCAATAGAGTTAGAAGGATGTTACCGGAATTGTCGTGGGAGCAAGTCCCGCAAAGAGCCGTTAAAACCTGAACAAACTCACCAAAATAAAGACGGGTAAGGCAAAAGGTGGAAAGTGTGAACCCACCGCAATGTAACATACCAAAACAATGCATAGAAGCCTTGGGGTGCCTCCCTGGAGCGCTCGTTTAACGTCATTAGCTTGACGAATCCCCCCCAAATTCATTGGGGGGTCCTTGAGATCCAAGGAAGCAAAAGATCCAATAGAGTCTCCCAAGAAATAGTGTTGGAGCCGATGCCCATTCACTTTGAAGGACCCGGAATCATCATTCCGAATCTCGATAACACCATGGGAGAAAACCCGAACAACATCGAACGAACCGCTCCACTGGGACTTTAGTTTTCCCGGAAACAACTTCAAACGAGAGTTATAAAGGAGGACCTTCTCCCCCTCCTTGAACTCTCTCTTCTCAATCTTGGCGTCATGATATTGTTTAGAACGCGCCTTGTAGATGCTTGCCGAGTCATAGGCATTCATGCCGAGTTCTTCTAACTCATGGAGATCGAGCAAGCGCCGCTCACCCGCACTAGTGAGCTCAAAATTCAAAGTTTTGATGGCCCACATGGCCTTGTGCTCATGCTCCACCGGCAAGTGGCAATTCTTGACATAAACAAGTTTGTAGGGAGTCATCCCAATTGGCGTCTTGAAAGCTGTTCTATACGCCCATAAGGCGTCATCAAGTTTGATTGACCAATCCTTGCGGTTTTTGGCAACCGACTTCTCCAAGATAGACTTGATCTCCCTATTGGTGACTTCCACTTGACCGCTAGTTTGAGGGTGATAGCCCACACCAACTTTGTGACGGACACCATACTTCCGCAAGAGAGCCTTGAACTTACCATGGGCAAAATGGGACCCTCCATCACTAATCAAAGCCCGAGGAACCCCAAAACGCGGAAAGATGATCTTTTTGAAGAGGTTGACTACCACTTTATGATCATTAGTGGGAGATGCAATGGCTTCCGCCCACTTGGAAACATAGTCAACCGCTACAAGAATGTAGAGGTTGCCATAAGAAGAAGGGAAGGGACCCATGAAGTCGATTCCCCACACATCGAACACTTCCAACTCTAGGATGGATTTTGTGGCATTTCATGTCTCTTGGAAATATTACCCGATCTTTGATAACGATCACAAGATTTGACAAATGCCCAAGCACCCCGAAAAAGGGTAGGCCACCACAACATGCTTTGAAGAATCTTGGAAGCGGTTCTATCACCTCCCATATGGCCACCACAAGGGGGAGTGACACATACGAAGGACACTAGGGAACTCTTCATCCGGAACACATCTCCTTAAGAGGCCATCCGGGCACCGCCTCAACGAAGTGGGCTCATCCCAAATATAGCGCCTAGAATCATACTTCAACTTGTGGCGCTCTTGAGTGGTGAGATCTTCCGGGATCGCCCCACAAGCCAAGTAATTAACGATGTCTACAAACCAAGGGAGTTAGGAACTCCCAACCATATACAAAGTATCATCTCTCAAAGCATCCTCGATTGGGACATCATCCGGAGCAACACTCCCAAGTTTTAGCCTAGATAGGTGGTCGGCCACCACATTCTCGGCTCCTTTCTTATCTCTTATCTCAATATCGAATTCTTGAAGGAGTAGAACCCAACGAATGAGTCTCGGTTTGGCCTCCTTATTCGCCATAAGATAGCGAATAGCCGCATGATCCGTGTATACAATTGTCCTTGACCCAACTAAATAGGTCCAAAACTTCTCAAATGCATGCACAATGGCGAGAAATTCTTTCTCGGTAGTGGTGTAGTTGGCTTGAGCTTGATTGAGAGTCTTTGACATATAATAGATCACATGGAGCTTTTTGTCCTTTCGTTGACCAAGAACTCCCCCAACCGAGAAATCACTTGCGTTGCACATCAATTCGAAAGGTAGAGACCAATCCGGAGCTTGAACTATGGGAGTAGAAATAAGGGCACTCTTGATTGTGTTAAAGGCCTTGAGACATGCGGAATCAAAGTGAAAATCACACTCTTTTTGGAGGAGGTTAGTAAGAGGTCGAGCAATTGAGGAAAAATATTTAATGAATCGCCTATAGAATCCGTCATGCCCAAGAAAGGACCGGATCCCCTTAACATTCACTGGGGAAGGCAACTTCTCTATGACTTCGATTTTTGCTCTATCAACCTCGATCCCATGGTGAGAGACTTTGTGCTCTAGAACAATTCCTTCCTCCACCATGAAGTGGCATTTTCCCCAATTGAGCACCAAGTTAACTTTCTCACACCTCGCAAGGCACTTCCCAAGATTGATAAGGCATTCATCATAGGTGGATCCTCCCACCGAAAAGTCATCCATGAACACCTTCATTTCTTCTTCAAGCATATCACCAAAAATACTCATCATACACCTTTGGAACGTCCCTGGGGCATTGCAAAGCCCAAATGGCATCCTTCTATAGGCAAAAGTCCCATAAGGGCAAGTAAATGTAGTTTTCTCTTGGTCTTCCGGGTTTATGGGGATTTGAAAGAACCCGGAATAACCATCAAGAAAGCTAAAATACTTGTGTTTGGTTAGACGTTCAAGCATTTGATCAATAATTGGTAGAGGAAAGTGGTCCTTCTTAGTGGATAGATTGAGTTGGCGATAGTCAATACACATGCGCCACCCGGTTACCGTCCGGGTGGAAATGAGTTCTCCATGTGAATTTTTGACTACCGTCATCCCTCCCTTTTTTGGAACCACATGGACCGGGGATACCCATCGACTATTAGAAATAGGATAGATAATCCCGGCCGCCAAAAGCTTCATTATTTCCTTCTTAACCACCTCTCCCATAGGTGGATTAAGTTTTCTTTGCCTCTCAAGATGTGGTACGGCGTTGTCCTCAAGCTCTATATGATGCATGCAAAGGGTTGGGCTAACACCTTTCAAATCTCCAATAGTGTAGCCCAAAGCCCTTTGATGACTTCAAGACATGAGTGAGCTTGAGCACTTGCTCGTCATCTAAAGAGGAATTGATAATCACGGGGTAAGAAGAGTTGGGTCCGAGAAATGCGTACCTCAAGCTCGAAGGTAGAGGTTTTAGCTCTACCTTGGGAGATTCCTTACCAATTTCGGCTTCATCCAAAGCTTCTTTCCCATCCAACACAAGCATGCATTGCTCGGGTTGAGCGCAAGGTGGTGGGGCATCCAAGAGCTCCTTGTAGTTAGCCACTTCGACCCCTAAAGTACCTAAACCATGTCTATTCAAAAGAACAAGCTCAAGTGGATCATTAGTGGTGAGCAAGTGCTCGTGCATGTCATTCACAATGGGATCAAAAGATTCAACAAAGAGACATTTCTCGTTAGTGGAACTAGGATAACGCATGGCTTTGTTCAAGTCAAAAAATAAGCTATCCTTCCCAACTTTCAAGGTAATGTTCCCTTGCTTGACATCAATAATTTCCCCGGCCGTAGCCAAGAATGGGCGGCCTAGAATAATAGGGACATGCACGTCCTCATCTATGTCTAGGACTACAAAGTCGACGGGGATCACTAATCCACCAACCCTCAAGGGTACATCCTCAACCTTGCCAATAGGGTACTTGACCGAACGGTCGGCAAGTTGCAAAGTGATGTTAGTTGGGACAAGATCACCAACTTCAAGCTTGGCGAACACCGAGTAAGGCATTAGACTAACGCTAGCACCCAAATCACACAAGGCATTGCTTATTTCAAGCTCCTTAATAGCACAAGGGATAGAAAAACTACCCGGGTCCTTGAGTTTGGGTGGCATTTGGTTGAGAATGATAGCACTACAATTCTCGGTGAGGTTCACCATCTCCTTTACGTCGCAATCCCGCTTCCCACTCAAGATTTCCTTGAGAAATATTGAGTAGGTAGGCATTTGTTTCAATGCTTCCGTAAAGGGGAGGGTGATGTGAAAATTTCGAAGAACATCAAGGAATTTTGAGAATTGCACGTCCAACTTGTGCCTTATGAATCTTTGGGGATAGGGAAGTTTAGGAGTGGGGAGAGGTAGGAGAGTTGCCTCCTTTGGTATAGGAGTTTCACCTACATCATTGATGGGAGGCTCCTCTTCTACCACATCATTGTCACTAGACTCAATGACTCCCCCTTGATCCTTCCCATTAGGCTTAGAAACCTTATTAGCTCGAGGAACATCATCTAAGATTTTCCCACTCCTTGTCACTATGGCATTCATTTTCCTTGGAGTATGACTTTGGGGTGGGAGACTAGCATGCGCATGATGTTCCCTAAAGGTATTTGCAAGTTGAGCTGGTTGGGTCTCAATCATCTTCAAGTGAGTGTTGGATTGTTTGAATCCATCCTCAAACTCGACATTCTTCTTGGCTTGCGCCCCCACAAACGACTCCATGAGAGCCTCAAGATTAGACTTGAGAGGCGGGAGTGGTGGAGGTGCAACTCCATAACCACTAAGGTTTGCTTGATATTGGTTGCCAAAGGTCCTCGGTCCATTGAATCCGGGAGGTGGCAATTGAGATGCACCATAAGGAACTCCCGAGTTCAAAGGATAACCCCCACTTGAGGCACCCCTAAATTGCCCATAAGAGTAGTTATAACCCCCTCCACCTTGATGGTTGGGATTATAACCCCCTTGGTTGTATTGGCCTTGATTGCCAAAACCTTGAGCTTGACCATAGGGCGCTTGGCTTTGATAGCCTTGTGCTCTATAGCCACCTCGGTTTTGGCTATCATACCCACTTCCTTGGCCATAGCCTTGGTGGGAACCATACATGGAGGGCCCTCTAGGTTGCCTAGCAAAATTAGGGTTGTTAGGGTTATCATTCCTAGACCTCTCATTGATGGCATTAGCATACTCTACATCAAACTCTCCTTCATACGAAGGGCCATAATCCACAAATGACAAGTTATGAACTAAGGGGCATGCATCGGGGGAATGACTATAGTCTTGGCAATTTTCACAAAAGAATGTGCTCGGAGGCATTGAGCCATAAGAACTAACCTTGCCCTTCCCTTTAGAGAGAAGAGTGGCTGAGGGAGGAGGGATTGTAGACGGTGATGGCGGTTGGCTCGAAGCTCTCCCCGCGAATGGTGTGTTTTCAAGCTTCTCCAAGCGCGAGGTAAGCTTCTCTATCATCCGTGCTTGCTCTATGGCGTACACCGAACCCTTACCATCTTCACTCCTACCTTTCCCATCATAATCCCTTGTGCCTACATGCCAAGATTGGTAGTTTTGAACTACATCCTCAATGATTTCCTCTATTTGATCCTCAGTTTTATTCATAATGGGGCCTCCCGCATCCGCATCAAGACTTGTCTTCGAACTTGGACTCAACCCCAAGTAAAATGTTTGGAGAAACAACCATTTAGGAATCCCATGGTGTGGGAATTCCCTTTGGTACTCCTTGAAACGACCCCAAGCTTCGAAGAGTGACTCATCTCGCTTTTGCTTAAAGGATTGGATCTTGTGGCGACACTCCGCCGTCTTCCCATGCGAGTAGAACTTGTTTAAGAATGCACTTGTCACTTCGGTCCAAGTGCGAAGTGAGTTGGGCTTGACCTCCTTGTCAAGCCAATCACTTGCTCGCCCAAGGAGAGAGAACCGAAACAATGTCAACCTCACGTAATCCGATGTGACACCATTGTGCTTGATTGTGTCACAATAGTGCTCGAACTGTTTGAGATGTTCGTGAGGTTATTCATTACTCTTCCCACAAAAGGGGTGGCTTTGCACCAAATTAATCAAGGCGGGCTTGATTTCGAAGTTGTTAGCACTTGTTGTGGGTGCTTGGATACCGCATGTAGCTGCAAACGCGCCCGGTACTCCCAAGTTCTTAACCGGGAGAGCCATAGTCTCAAAATCCTGCTCACTCTCTTCTTGCTCCGTGTCAACACTCAAAGCTTCAAACCGATTATGACTTGATGAGCTAGTTCGAGCACGCCTAAGTCTCCTTAGAGTCCTTTCCAATTGAAGGTCAAGAGGATGGAGGATCCTTTGACGAGCACGTCCCCTATCAAGCATGAACACTCAAGAAAAACCGTAAGCAATGCCAAGGAAAAAGAAAGCTAAGCGAAATTGCAATGTTTTTGTATTTTCTAATGATGAACTAGTCTCGACTAAAACTCAAAAACAACAATCGTTCCTCGGCAACGACGCCATTTTGATAGGTGTATTTTCCGTCGTTGATAGAAAACAACCTATGCAAACAATATTTATAAAACCACTCAACTAACCGGCTAGCGGTAAGCAAAGGGATCGTCCCAAAGAAACGGTGGTTAATGAGCTTTAAAGTCAATCTAGTTCGAACAAGGATTTGGTTTTGAATTGTCACTTTTAAGAATCTAAAAATGAAGAATTATGCCAAATTGAATCAAGAAAGGGAAACGTTAGGGAGTCGGGGATAGGCTAGGGAAACCGGGGGAAATGAACTCAACTATTTAGCAATGGTGATCATGCAACGAAATGGTGATTAGGCAAATGGCATCTAAAGACGAACCCGCCACCTCTCGGATAGGGAATGCTAAGCGTCTAATCCACGGAAGAGCTTTCGCCTAATCCTAGATTAAACTAACTAGCATATAATAGGCACCGCCATTTGATCACACAAGATGGGCCCACAATCTCTTGCCAAACCTATCCTATGGTTCCACGTGACTCTAATCGAATAGCATTTGCAACTACCACTCAACTAGCATGGATATCCTATTATCAAATCATATTTAATCACATGAATCAACTAACAATCAATCAACAATTTCCCCTAATTAAGCCCCTAGATTCTCCCCTTACCCTAACCTAATTCTACTCACTAGTCATTCTAGAAATCAAGCAATCCATTAAGAATAAGCTAGCAAGCATGATATTGAAGGAGTAGGAGAAGAGAATTAAGAGTTCAATTGCATAATCAAATCACAAATTGAAAATCAAAGAAACTTCAATCAATGAAATCAAAAATTCAACAAATTAAGGAATTGAAGAACAATCAACAACAAAGCAAGAGCAAGAATTAAGAAACTAAGAATTAAATTGCAAAATTGGGAGCGAAGGCAGCGAAGAACATTTCCTTCGTCATGTGCGACCGAACGAAGAACCCTGTTCGGTCGAATGGGGTTTCTTTGGCTCATAATTCCTCTGCAGCACGATTCGCTCGAACGAAATGCCTTGTGTGGGCGCACAACTCCTGTGCGGTCGAACAACAGAGCACGTTCGATCGCAAAAAACATGTGCTGTCGAATTACCAGGGTTGTGAGGTCGTTTTACAATCGTGGGACATTCTGTCTCAGAAATCCATTCTGTGCGACCGAACAACAGAGGGCATTCGATCGCACAAAACTGGAAATTCCATGAACTCCATTTGCACTACTCTATTCAGGCGCACAAAACGCCACTCGACCGCACAAGCCCTGTTTTGGCTCGAATTCACTTGTTTTCCATCATTTTTCATAAAGATCACCTATAAAGCACAAGATGGTACAAAACTTATAAATCTCACACAAAAAGCTATAAAAACTATAAAAAAAAGCATAAAAACTAACATAAAATGCTAAACTAAGAGCGACATAAATGTCGCTCATCATAAGGTTATGTAAATAACCTTATAACCTATTTTCCAACTTAGCACAATCGTAACACAATACACACAACCCTAGGAGAAAACAGAGAACCCTAATTCTCTCTGTGCCTCCATAGTGTGTTCATCCCAAAAGGCAAAGTATCTTGATCGATTGTCTAAGCTACGATAATCAAGACGGATCTGAACGTGTCGGTGAACCAAGTAAAGGAACGACAAGTGGAGTTCTTTGTTCGTGTTCGTTGACATATTATTGTGGAAAACACGCTTCGAATGTAAGTTTGCTTAATCTGTGCTTTATACATGTTTCCTGGCTTTGGGGATTGTTCCGCACATGTTATTATGTTTATCTGTATTCCCCTACAATAAAAAAAGAGAGAGAATAGGCAGTAAAACAAAATGTACATCAAAAAGCCCAATAAGGCAAGAAAGCAAAAGAAGGAGCGAGGCACATACCTCAATCAAGCGCGGCACCCCCGCCAAGGCAATGACGAAATGACGTCTACGGGGAGCCGAGTCTCGCACCGCCAAGCTCATCTGTCCTACGAGCGTCGCATACCCCAAGTCGCCCCAGCAGTATGCGCCTAGAGAAGACACGTGCTCCACCAGGTCTATCCACCTCGGGTCAAAGGTGTCAGTAGGACCCGACAGAAAAGTAGAAGTGATGAAGTGGAGGTAAAACAACCGGGCCTGTCTCAAAGGCGACTCCTCCACCCCATGCTCCAGGCCCCACATCAAATCAGCATAGGGTATCCCACGGGCCTAGTACGAAGGCAATCTCTGACCCAGCCACGAGCCCATGAGCCTGGTACCCTCAACAACAGTCGGCAGCGGGCCACCAGACCTCAGTCGAACGGGAATCCCCGTAAAGGTCAAGCCCGTCAAAGCGGTGTAGTCCTCGGGAGTAATCGTCATCTCGCCCCAAGGAAAATGGAAGGTATTGGTAGTGTCCCACCACCATCTCATAAATGACCGCAAGAAAGATAGGGAGATGTTTAGTCGCAGTATCTCCCAGGAAGTCTTAACTACCGGGAACAACGAACTCGCCCTCACCAAAGCCTGGGCGTCCAAACTCAGATAGCAAAAAACGGTCTCGCTCATCGCCGCACCGTAACCGCGGACTGAAGTATCCCTCCTCGCGTGAAGACGGGTAGTCACGTGGTGCTCCAGATCGTAATGTAAGTCCGACCGTCGTAATACACAGGACCCACCCATAGGGGTCCCGCACCGATGGACTGACGTGTCATACCGCGCTCCGCGTGGTCGCCAGAAGATGGTGATGACTCGCAAGACATGCTGGTCAACGACACAACAACAAGGCATTATACCTTTAACAAGATGGCACTTACCATCTCTAAAAGAGTGCATTCCGCTCATAAAATGGAGTCATACAATTTTGTTCCCTAAAAACATGGTACTAAGTTCAAATTGAGCAAATACCTCCCTAAACAAAATTAACTCCAACAAAATCAAAATTCTTTCATGATTTGTCACTCATGAATTATGAAGAACGCAAGTAGTATACCAAGAACACCTACATTGCAAGAAAACACTAGAATCGTAGGTGCACTTGGGGGCTAGTATAAATATGTCCAAATTTAACAAAAACCAACATACTTGCAAAAATCGACGTGCACAAACTAATTAACATGTCATATAGAACATTTTCAGCTATCTAATTGAAAGAAAGGGGCACGAAATCAAATACCCCCAAATCAATTTCAAGTTCAAGAACACTCAACAAAAAATACTCAAATTTGACAAAAGCTTAACATTACTGAAAATTACTTACATTGGGAGGATTAGGAAGTGATTTGGAGTAGAATTCGTGAAGAAAAATGAAGGAAACGAGTGAAAAATGAGTAAGTTGAGAAGGAAGTTCGAACGAAAATGGCGAAAGAATGGGGGAAGAAGGAGACGGGTCGCGCTTTTTAAAGACCAGCCTCCCCTTGCAATTTCAACGCCCAACTCTGGGCGTTAGAAATTCTCGCGCCCAGTGCTGGGCGCTGAAAATGCTTCCCTAGACAGCGAATATTCACTGTCGGGGCATGCGGGAGTTTTCTTTTGTGAGATTATCCGTTGTCTTAATATTCCTTTCCCGCGAAAAACAACGGTATTGCAAAAATCTCGTTATTTATTAACGAGAGACATACACAGTGTTGGCCCACTTATAGGACACAACCAATTGGGAAATATTGCGACCCACCAACAGGTTGGAATCATAAAAGCCTTTTATTAAAAAAAATATATAGGCAAAATGAAAAGAAAATAAAATCTTCAAAATAAAAACAGGCTCGCCATCTTCAGCCGGCGGGGATCTACGTCACAAACCGCGTAGTTCCTTATTTTCAAAAAAACATCAAAACAGATTCGTCCACTTCTATCGGACGGGGCGTCCACCCTCAGCGGACAGACTCGCCCACCTTCAGCGGGCGGGGTCTGCGCGCAGGTCCTTAGTCGCTGCAGCGATAACTTTTCCTGGTTTCCCTTTTCCAAAAATCAAAGGATGGTTTCCCTTTTCCAAAAATCAAAGGATGGTTTCCCTTTTCCAAAAATCAAAGGATGGTTTCCCTTTTCCAAAAATCAAAAGATCGGTTTTCCGTTTTTTCCAAAAATGAGCGATGTGCTGGATTTTCCTTCGTTTTACGTCCTATAAAAACAAGGGGGTTTTCTCGTTTAGATAACCCTGAAAATGAGAATGTTTAAAATGTTTTACCTCGTGATTGGGCTTGTCCAGGCCTATTTACACTTTATATCTTTGATTCCGAAAACATCTTTAGACACTTCCAATTACAAAGTGAGGGAGTTTCTATACTATCAGTTAACAAATTCCAATGACGCGTGAGGAATGTGTTAACACTTCAAGTGATGACCCTTAAGTCAAATGTTATCACTCGGGGACTCGTGAGACCCTCGCAAAACAGGTCACATACGCCATGGCTTGTATGACACACTCCGTCTAGTACTTTGACCACCGTCTTATCTCGAGACTCAGTCAAAGTGGGGGCTAACTGTAGACACCTACTTTTGTCCCCATTCCCGAAAGGGAAGGTTCGATGATGAGAACATAAATCTCCACTTGGCAACGCATCTCCTATAAAATAACTAATCACCCTTTTATTTCAGCCAAAGCTGCTATTTATAGAAACCTGCTAAGAATAGTGACTGCCGTAAAAGGTAGTTGTTAAAAGTGGCAAAGTCATAAAAGGTAGAAACCTGTCAAAATTAGTTGTTGCACTTCAACATAAATCCTAAAAGAGATAGAATTTGCATTCCTGGTATAATTCGAAAAAAGAGTTACGTATTAATTAAATTCCTAACGAACCTAGAGTTCGTAACGGGCCCAGGTGCATTCCGTCATAAGTTAATACGCACTAAAAGACTCGGATAAATCTCAAAAGCTCCGTGTTCTAAGAGTCCAAATCTAGCAAAGAACTCGGCCCAAATCCCATTTTCAACGCCTGGATCTGGGCGCCGAAATCTTCGGCGCCCAGCCCTAGGCGCTGAAAGTGCCTGGGGCCGTTTTATCTCCGGATTCTTTTTGGATTCGTATCTTAAAATCTATCTTTCCACACACTCTTTTCCTATAAATACAACCTAAAACCGACGTGAAAATAAAACACAATTCCATAATATGAGAATTGACTCTAGCCTTAAGCCTAAGCCTCACGCTGCGAAATTGATCCAGCGTTCTGTCGCAATCGACCCAAAAGTCGAACAGAACGCACCCTGCCCCTTGTAGCTTGATGAATTAAGCCTAAATACTGGAACATTGCTTGGAAACCCAAGATTCGTTAAATAAAAGGAGGAATAGCAAAGCCAAGTGGTTAATTTTCTGAGAACCACAACGCACCTCTCAAGGGTGCGTTGTAATGTGTCCCTCATATGATTTAATCGCTTTCATCACCCTTTTTATAAAATTGTCAAACTATTAATTTGATTGATCTATCACGCCTAGTAAGATAATACCCTGGACAATTGAATTATCATGCTAGGTACCTTAAATCAATCTAAATAAGATAATCAGGATCGATTTAGTATTATGTGTTGCATATTGCTAAAATCAATTTAGAATAGTTTAATAGTTTAACGCATGTCCCTTCAATTATTTATGCTAAGCTAGTAAGGATAACCTGCCTCTGGAGTATTATCGATGAGCACTCCTCTCGGTAGTTACAGTCCCCCGAACTCTCAATCTCTGCCCTGTGGGTGTACGTTGAGCGATCCCCACACCAGGGATCACAAGGGAACCTATGGCCGTCGTGGTCGAACATAATGGCACTCCCTTTATGTCACGATAACCGAGTTTTGTCAGTTTTTCTCATTGTCGTTAAAAACTGAATGACGACTCCTATATTACTAGTCTATTGGGTATAAACTCACAGGAAATCCAATTACACTTGATCTGACAACGTCACGCCCACGAGGGACGAGGTCACGCATTAGCCTCGTGCTTTTTCGACCCCCTCACAATATTTCATACAATTTGATTGGTGAACGAGGGTATTATAGACTATTTTATAGGGAACACCAAAAAGTAATTTACTATAATGACCTTAAAATTTGAAGGAAATATGTCCTTCACCCAAGGTGCATTAAGTCTAATAACAAGGTTCAGATTAATTGCGAACAATTAAATCAGTGAGATCAAGTGATCGGAAAAGCTAGCTGGAGCAATGCTTCCGATCAGTGAGTTCTAATGGATATTGAACTCACAACTTACTCTTGACTGAACCTACAAGGTCACACCAATGACACGTAACAGATCACCGGATTAAATGAATCGGAAATTCATTTAATAGCTTTTCGGAAATTAGTTGGAAATGTATTATACGATACGACCTTTGTCGGAATCGTATATCGTATCGCGAATATTCGTAAGCTGGGCGACACAAATATATCGTATCGTACGACGGTGATTCGTCGTATACGAAACGATAAATAATATATCGGAAATATATTAAATCGCGAATACGAAAGGCATCGGAGTTGCCGGCCCGTCGAGCCAAGCACGTAAGCGTGCAAGGCCCAACGAGCCAGCAAGCTCGCGAGCAAAGGCGAGCAAGGCCAGCCCATTGGGCGCGAGCACGCTACAGCACGCAACAGCGCATCGCAGCAACGAGCGAGCAGGCCCACGGCCCAGCTGCTCGGCGCGCGCTGTGGGCTTCGGCCTGCAGTGTGTCGCTGGGCGCGGGCGTGCGGTCCGTGTTGCTTGGCGTGCACGGCTTGCTAGCCGGCCTTGCTTCTTAGCTTGGTCGGTTAGTAAGGTTATGTAAACAACCTTACAACCTAATTTCCAACTTAACACAATTGATATTACTCAAACCCTAGAGACACAGAGAACCCTAATTCTCTCTGTGCCTCCAAAGTGAGTTCTTCCCAAAAGCAAAGTATCTTGATCAATTGTCTAAGCTACGATTATCAAGACGGATCTGGTCGTTTCGGTGAACCAAGTAGAGGAACGACAGGTGGAGTTCTTTGTTCGTGTTCGTTGACAGATTATTGTGGAAAACACGCTTCGAATGTAAGTTTGCTTAATCTGTGCTTTATACATGTTTCCTGGCTTTGGGGATTTTTCCGCACATGTTATTATGTTTAACTGTATTCCCCTACAGTGGTATCAGAGCCTTATGTATTCAAAGCATGAATTAGCATGATTATTATTGTTTTTGCATATGTCGAAATTTTAGATTTTTTTTGTTGATTTTTCGGAATTTTTTACGAATTATTGGATGAATTGCGTATAATCAGGTCCGAAATCAAAAATCATCGCTTTTTCGATTTTTAAAACCCTAATCTGATGGAAAACGATTTTCTAAGATCAAGTCATGGGAATAGAATTGCGAAAACAGGCCTCGAAGTATCGTTTTTTGGGCGTTCTTGTTAATTTTTCATTAAAAATTAAAAGTGTCGGACAGTAATTCAATTAAAAGGTCGACCTAAATTACTCGGAATTGCTTGAAATTTTGACACAATGTTTCTGGGTAATGCTTGATCTATGGTAAAAATTTCAGATTTTTCCGATAAGTATAAAACCCTAAATTTGCCTTTCCCCAATTCGTAAAATTTGAAACCCTAATTGAATTTTAATTAATTTTGGTTTAATAATTCGGTTAATTGGGAAAGGGGATATAATGGGTCAGTGGATAATTTTAAAAATTATTGGATTAAAATTTTGAATGGTTTCGTTAATTTTAATCGCACTTAAACCAAATTATTAATAATCTGAAATTTAATTGTTTATGAACGATTTAAAGCTTCGGATTTTATTAATTAAAAGTTCAAACTTTAAATGTTGATTCGTTCGTTCTTAAAAGTTTGAATATTGTTAGCCCTTGATTTAATAATTTTACGAAATTGGATTGTCGTTATAGTTTATTAAATCGTTAAAAATCGTTGTTTTTCGAAAATAAAAATCGTAACTTTTTGAAAAATAAAATTAATGCAAGTTCGTGAATTAAATTTAATTTTAATTAAGTTGTTCCGTATTACGAACCAAAAACACGAACATGAGCATGATGGAAGTATGGCTCGTCGAGCCATACGAGGCCATTGCGCTAAGGCCGAGCCATACGACACAGGCAGCAGCAGTTGTGCTGCGTGCCTCGTGCGCGCTAGGCGAGGAAGGGGCAGGCGAGGGAGCATGCGGGGGTGCGACGAAGCGAGGCGCAAGCCTTGCGACGTCTAGCACACGCAGCGCAGGGGCAGCATGGCTGCGGGGACGCGGTGCGCGCGCGCGCGATGGGGCTGGGGGTGCGCGAGCTTTGCTCGTGTGCTCTTGGGCCTCACGCAAGGCGGGGCTGGGCGCAAGCCTAGCCCGATTTAGCAATTGGACTTTTTTTTTATTAAAAATCATTTAATTCGTTGGGCTTCGTATATTTGCATTAATTTGGGCTAACGGGATATTTAATTTAATATTTTATTTGCTTGGGCCGGGCCGCGAGTTTTAATTTAATATTTCATAATTAATTATCCGGAATAATTATTGGTTTGAGTGGGAGCCACTAATTAAAATAAAATAAAATAATTATTTTTTAATTATTTTCGTAGGTCGCATTATTTTAATTATTTTCGTAGGTCGCATTATTTTAATTAAATTCAATTTTAATTAGAATAAAGTCTAAGGATTAATAATTTGGAAATTGATTAATCTTTTAGGACGCGTTTATGTGAACGTGAATTTTAATTCACGTAAATACATGCATATTAACATGGGCCATTCGTTTTAGCATACGAATGGGTGAATGCATAGAATATATATTTTATGCAATGCAGGTACTCCAAGTGACTAGTATGGCCAATTTAGGATAGTTAAATACGGTCTCCGTACCGTTCTATCTTTGAATGTAAAGTTTTAAATATGGTCTGCGTACCATGGAAATTTTGATGTAATTTATTATTTTCAAGTATTTCTAAGTTTAGAACTTTAAGTTAGCATTTGAACGAAGATTCAAGACGATGCCAAGCTAACAAGGAGGTGACGAAGATTGGATGCTTCAAGACAAGATGTTTTGGGCCATACTAGATCACCATTTATTTATGCAATTTAATATATATATATATATATATATATATATATATATATGTATATATATATATATATATATATATATATATATATATATATATATGTATATATATATATATATATATATGTATATATATATATATATATATATATATACATATATATATATATATATATATATTTATATATATATTATGCGTGAATGTATGAATGTATGTATGCTTTGCATGAACAGGTTGTTTCCTATGAATTGATTAGCTTTAAGTTCACTTAATAATCGAACCAACATAGAAACAACTAGGTCCAAGTAATATTGAGTTTAAAAATTGCCTTCCAAATCAACACTTACAAAAATCTAGGGATCTAAGATAGTAGCTTTACGCTAAAGCGAGGTGCTATTTTAGTTGACTTAGGTGGTAAGGCGTCCTAAAGGAGCACGTTGATTGTGGTTACAACTCAAACAACAATGGCATTAAGTTGTGGCAATGGGATAAATTATGGCATTAATTTATTAACCAAGAGTAATTTTGAGATTACTAGCAATAGGTTTTGCTTACCTAAAATCTTAAACTACTTAAGACATGCTAAAGCTGCTTAAGGATTTAGGACTTTTGGGGTCTTGGAATCGTTTCATTCATTTTGGACCATGTTTTTGCTTTTTGCATGAATGAAATGTTTTAATAGCTTTAATGATTGCATGTTTTTCTTTTATTTCAAAGTTATTGAATTTTATGAATGGTTATTTATTGCAAATTCTTTTCGATTGTAGTAATCAAAATGGTCGCAAACATAACAACAATCATATCAGCTGAAATTCTGGATGTCGAGTTAGACTTGACTAATTTTCTTGAATGGAAAGAGAAACTTGTCGAAGTTTTGAAATTTAATGGCATACACTATGTCATTGAACAACCGTTCCCTAGCTATGATGCGCGAGGCATGACTCCTGAAAGGTACAGAAGTTGGGCACTTCACAAGTACCTTGTCACACAAGTCTATCCCTGAGAGTTGGAGAGGGAGGTTCATTACTTTTGAACCTCAAGCTATCCTAAGTAGCCTCGAGGATAAGTGTGCGGGTTTTCGACCCTTGTGCCAAACTGGTGGCAATGGGGTTGACGAATTGACTAATTCGATGAGCGATCTCAAGCTCATAACCCCACGCAAGTCGTGCCTAGAAATCGAATTCTGGAGGCACACAGGCGTATCTACTCTGTCAAGATGGACAAAAACACATCAATTCGGTCTCATGTGGATATGATGTCTGGATTATTTTTCACAATTGAGAGACTTGGTGGTTCCATCAAAGAGTCTGTAGCTATTGCACTAGTGCTGAATTCTCTTCATAAGGATTAAGAAGGTTTTAAGATGCTCTATCTCTTTCATCAGAAAGAGAGCACATTCTATGAACTTGTGGAATTACTCATGAAATGCCAGAAAATCCTTAAGTTAAATCAAGACCCTTTGAATGTGAGGTGCAATAAATTCAAGAAAGTTGGCAAGGGGAAGAAAAGCAAGGTTGCATCTTCGTCCACTCCCGGAGGGCATCTGGCGCCTTCCAAGAGCAAGATGAAGAGGAATGCTTCTCCTTCCACATCGCAATGCTTCAATTGTAATGAAATTGGTCATTACAAGCGAGATTGCCCCAAACTAAAGGAAGAGAAGAAGGACGGAAACGTTGCTTCTCCTTTAGGTATGTATGTTATACATTGTAATCTTGATAGTTCTACTTCTTGGATATTAGATACTGGTTGTGGCTCACACTTATATTCCAATTCACATGGACTAAGGAGAAGTAGAAGGCTTGATAAAGGCGAGATGGATCTACGCGTGGGAAATGGAGCACGGATTGCTGCATTAGCCGTAGGATCTTATTTTATTTCTTTGCCTAGTGGGTTTGTTTTGGAACTAGAAAACTGTTACTATGTTCCTAGTATCACCAGAAACATCATTTCCGTTTCAAGTTTGGACTCTAAAGGTTTTAGTTTTCAATTTAAAGACAATAGTTGTTCTTTTTCTTTGAATGGAATGTTTTATGGTTCAGCACAACAAGAAAACGGTCTTTATGTGCTAGATACGAGCAAACACATTTATAACATAAATACCAAAAAGGCTAAAACTGGTGATTCGGATTTCACATTTCTGTGGCATTGTCGATTAGGCCATATAAACATAAATCACATGGAATTACTTCAACGGAAAGGAATTCTAGAATCATTCGACTTAGAGAAGATTGATCAATGCGAATCTTGTTTACTTGGCAAAATGACAAAGCAACCTTTCTCAAAGGTGGGAGAAAGAGCAAGCGAACTACTAGAGCTAATACATACGGACGTATGTGGGCCTATGAGTACGAAAGCTAGAGGTGAGTTCAGCTATTTCATAACGTTTACGGACGACTTCAGTAGATATGGCTATATTTACTTAATGAAGCACAAGTCTGAATCGTATGAGAAATTCCGAGAATTTCAAAATGAAGTAGAGAATCAACATGGCAAGAAAATCAAAGCTCTAAGATAGGATCGAGGAGGTGAATATCTTAGCCACGAGTTTGATGACCATCTAAAAGAATGCGGTATTCTTTCTGAATTGACTGCTCCAGGGACACCTCAATGGAATGGAGTGTCGGAACGGAGAAATAGGACCTTACTCGATATGGTCAGGTCAATGATGGGTCAGGCCGAACTTCCTTTACAGTTATGGGGACATGCGTTGCAAACTACAGCACTCACACTGAATCGTGCTCCGTCAAAAGCTGTTGAAAAGACTCCATACGAATTATGGACTGGGAAACTTCCAAAGATTCTTTTCTGAAGATTTGGGGTTGCGAAGCATATGTCAAGCGATTAATTTCGGACAAGCTACAACCTAAATCTGACAAATGTTTCTTCGTTGGTTATCCAAAAGAAACTATGGGGTATTATTTCTACAACAAGTCATACAACAAGGTATTCGTTGCTCGTGACGGTGTCTTTTTGGAAAGAAATCATATTTCCAAATTGACAAGTGGGAGAATAATAGACCTCGAAGAGATTCGAGACGAACAACGAACTCAGAACTCTTTAGAAGCAGTTCAAGTTGATGAACCTCCAAGGTCTTTAGAAGAGCCAGTGGGAGTAATTCCTCAAAACGTTGTTGCCCCTCATAGGTCAAATAGAACTATTTTTCAGCCGGACAGATGGACAGGCGTCCTCTTGACTGAAAACTTAGACGTTCTCATAATGGATAGTGATGAACCTTTGACTTACAAGCAAGCTATGACGAGCCCAAGCTCCATTAAATGGTTAGAGGCCATGCAATCTGAAATAGACTCCATGTCTGAAAATCAAGTCTGGGATTTGGTTGATTTGCCGGATGGGTTCACACCTATCGGATGCAAATGGGTCTTCAAGTTGAAGGAAGACAAAGATGGAATTGTATACATATACAAGGCTAGATTGGTAGCAAAAGGTTATAGGTAAGTTCACGGCGTTGGCTACGATGAAACCTTTTCTCCAGTCGCGATGCTTAAGTCTATTCGGATAATCCTTGCGATTGCCGCTTTTCATGACTATGAAATATGGCAAATGGATGTCAAAACTGCCTTCTTGAATGGTGTTCTTGAAGAGACTGTGTTTATGACACAGCCGGAGAGTTTTGTCGATCAAAAGAACCAAGGAAAGGTATGCAAGCTTAAGAAGTCCATCTACGGACTAAAGCAGGCATCAAGGAGTTGGAATAAACGATTTGATGAAGCAGTCAATGAGTTTGGCTTCATCAAGAATCAGGACGAATCTTGTGTATACAAGAAGGTCAGTGGGAGTAAAATTGCATTCCTAGTCTTGTATGTTGACGACATACTGCTTATTGGAAACGACATTCCTATGTTGGAGTCTGTAAAGGCTTGGCTCGGGAAGTGTTTCTCAATGAAGGACTTAGGAGAGGCACAATACATATTGGGCATCAAGATCTATAGGGATAGATCTAAGAGAATGATTGGACTAAGCCAAAGCACTTACATTGACAAAGTGCTAGCTAGGTTCAATATGATGGAAGCCAAGAGAGGCCATCTACCCATGTCACATGGCGTATATCTAAGCAAGAATCAGTGTCCTAAAACATCTGATGAGCGTAGAAAGATGAGTGGAATTCCATATGCTTCGGCTATTGGATCCATCACGTATGCTATGATTTGTACAAGGCCGGATGTTTCGTTTGCACTCAGTGCAACGAGCAGGTACCAATCAGAACCAGGTGAGGCGCATTGGACTGCTGCCAAGAACATCCTAAAGTACTTGAAAAGGACTAAGGATCAGTTTCTGGTTTATGGTGGTACAAATGAGTTGATTGTTAAGGGCTATACGGACGCAAGCTTTCAAACCGACAGAGATGATTTCAGATCACAGTCTGGATTTGTGTTCTGCCTCAACGGCGGAGCAGTAACCTGGAAAAGTGCTAAGCAAAGCACTATTGCGGATTCTACAACTGAAGTCGAGTACATTGCTGCCTCGGAAGCAGCAAAGGAAGCTGTTTGGATTCGGAAGTTCATCGAAGAACTTGGTGTTGTCCCCTCCATTAAAGGACCAGTGGCTTTGTATTGCGACAATAGCGGAGCCATTGCCCAAGCAAAGGAGCCTAGGAGCCACCAGAAGTCCAAGCACGTACTGCAGCGATTTTATATACTTCGAGAGATTGTTGAAAGAAAGGAAATCGAGATTTGCAAGGTTGGAACTGGCGACAAAGTCACAAATCCATTGGCTAAACCGTTGCCACAAGTGAAAGACAACGCACATGTAGCAACCATGGGAATCAAGCATGTTGGAGAATGGCTTTGATTTTCTAAGTATCGTTTTAGAACATATGTTAGATCTATGTTTAAAACAATTGTTTAACCATTTCATATTTATGAAATTTATTTATTTCATATTCATTTAATTGTGGTTTAGAATTAAATGATAAGTCCATGTGATTCAAATCATTCAAATGGGATGTCAGGATGGATTCTTCGACAAAGAAACACCCATAAGTGAACTTGAATATTGAAGTCACAAAGGATCCCTAATCCAGGTCATTGAAAGGTGGACGACCAATGACTAATGAAGATTAGATTGCAAGTAGATTACTTAGTTCTGTTTCTTGAACTAGAGTGACTGGATGTCAGAATCTTTTGCATAGATACTTATTGGATCCTGTATCGGATTGACCATGAGAACGCTTTAAGAGATTAAAGTCATGTTATAGGTAGTTCTCATTAATGGTGATTAGAAACCGTTCCTTAGAACATGAGCGATTATGTTTGCTCGTTTGAGAATTAGTTCGCTTTGATACTAGCTAAACGTCGCACCGTAAAAGGAGGCTATAAAAGAAGTTATTGGGGGTACTATGAATCAAAGTGAGTGTTCATAGATTGCAAGAATAGATTGTCCTCCTATCTTTGATAGGATATGGTGTTGTTGTGTAACAAGGCCTCTCGGAGAGTTAGATACTGTAAAATACATGGCCGTGCTCAGAATGGTTAGGCTTAACCTTCTGCAAAAGTTTGACAGTTTAACTCTGTAATCCGAGAAACACTTCTGGACCTAATAAGGATGGCTTGGATCTTACCTTATGTTCAGTAAGTAACACTAAGTGACAAAGGAATGTGGATGCACACTTGTCTGAATGACAAGTGGGAGATTGAAGGAAATATATCCTTCACCCAAGGTGCATTAAGTCTAATACCAAGGTTCAGATTAATTGCGAACAATTAATTCAGTGAGATCAAGTGATCGGAACAGCTAGGTGGAGCAATGCTTCCGATCAGTGAGTTCTAATGGATATTGAACTCACAACTTACTCTTGACTGAACCTACAAGGTCACACCAATGACACGTAACAGATCACCGGATTAAATGAATCGGAAATTCATTTAATAACTTTTCGGGAATTAGTTGGAAACGTATTATACGATACGACCTTTGTCGGAATCGTATATCGTATCGCGAATATTCGTAAGCTGGGCGTCACGAATAAATCGTATTGTACGACGGTGATTCGTCGTATACGAAACGATAAATAATATATCGGAAATATATTAAATCGCGAATACGAAAGGAATCGGAGTTGCCGGCCCGTCGAGCCAAGCACGTAAGCGTGCAAGGCCCAACGAGCCAGCAAGCTCGCGAGCAAAGGCGAGCAAGGCCAGCCCATTGGGCGCGAGCACGTAACAGCACGCAACAGCGCATCGCAGCAACGAGCGAGCAGGCCCACGGCCCAGCTGCTCGGCGCGCGCGCTGTGGGCTTCGGCCTGCAGTGTGTCAATGGGCGCGGGCGTGCGGTCCGTGTTGCTTGGCGTGCACGGCTTGCTAGCCGGCCTTGCTTCTTAGCTTGGTCGGTTAGTAAGGTTATATAAACAACCTTACAACCTAATTTCCAACTTAACACAATTGATATTACTCAAACCCTAGAGGCACAGAGAACCCTAATTCTCTATGTGCCTCCAAAGTGAGTTCTTCCCAAAAGAAAAGTATCTTGATCAATTGTCTAAGCTACGATTATCAAGACGGATCTGATCGTGTCGGTGAACCAACTAGAGGAACGACAAGTGGAGTTCTTTGTTCGTGTTCGTTGACAGATTATTGTGGAAAACACGCTTCGAATGTAAGTTTGCTTAATCTGTGCTTTATACATGTTTCCTGGCTTTGGGGATTGTTCCGCACATGTTATTATGTTTAACTGTATTCCCCTACAAAATTTCCCTTATAAAATAGAGATACATATTTATACGCATTCCTATATGTTAAATCACTTTTAAAATGTGAAGTTTCACTAAAGGTTACATTTCCGGTTGCGGGCTTGGAACAGGAAAGGCTTGACTTGTGTTCGATGGTAAATGCTGACTGTATCCTGCACAGTGAAACCGTTAACTAGCCTCGGGGGTTGCCCAAGAATTACCCCTCCGATGCTTAAGTCAGATTACGCTGATAGCTCTGTAATAAATGCTTGTAAGAATGATTGGGGTTGAATTGCGTACCTTTGGCATTGATGGGGGTCCATATATATAGACGGGTTACTTCTACGGAGGATCCGAGTTATTATCCTTTGGTTTCGGATCCTCCTCGTCGGGTCTGACTGAAGGATGCTGTCAGAGGAATGCCGACTGCGAGTCGTATGCCTAGGGTACCGAAGGTAGTGTTGGTGTCTCCTTTGTGACTATGCATTCGTCGTAGCTGTTATGGGATGTCCTACCAGCTTGCCGGTAGGGCTACCTGTACAATTAGCCCCCTGAGAGTGATTACAGCTGTCTTGGCAGTTGTAGTTGCTCTGACAAAGAAAAAAGAAAAAAGAGAGGGGAGGAGCCCCCCATACAACTAGCCCCCTCAGGGACGATCAACACCCCATAGGTGTGGTTGTCCTAAAAATGATGGTTATAGTGAATAATTTGTTTTCAATCCTTGTTCTGATGCCACGACTAGCCCCCATTAGGACAAGGCTTGGTCGCGCTATATGAGTTATAGCTTGCAAGCCGGCTGGACTTCTCCGGGTTTGGCTGATAGCCTTCTTGACTTTTTAGGCTGACTAGCTCCCTTGACGTTTTAGGCTGACTAGCCCCCTTGATTTTTAGGCTGACTAGCCCCCTTGGTTTTTTAGGCTGACTAGCCCCCTATGGGATTTTTGGGCCGACTAGCCCCCTTGACTTTTTAGGCTGACTAGCCCCCTTGACTATTTAGGCTGACTAGCCCCCTTGATTTTTTAGGCTGACTAGCCCCCTTGATTTTTTAGGCTGACTAGCCCCATTGATTTTTTAGGCTGACTAGCCCCCTTTGGGATTTTTGGGCCGACTAGCCCCCTTGGGGATACGTGGCGACGGTTCAGCTTCCATGCCACGCGTGGCGGGAGATTTGAAATCTAATTTCTGACATGTGTCAGCCATCCTAGGTGTCTTGGAAGTTGGGGGATTTTTCAACCGCCCAGATCTGTTCCCTGTCGCTTCAACTTCTCGTTAACTCTCCTTAAGTACCCGTTATCTCCCATTTCTCTTGACTTTCAATCTCTCTCCTCACTCTTTTCAATTGCTCTTTTTTCGCTCTCTGTTGCCAACCTTTTCTCTCTCCTGCTTTCTTTTCTCCTTCGTGTTCGCTCTTTCTTTCGCCTCTCTTCCGTTGGAATTCGGTTTCTTCTCTTCGGTAAGTTTAGATCGTGTTCTAGATGCTTTTTGGTTTGGCTGGCTTATTTTGGGTTCGCTTGTCTGACATTCCCACTATTTTGTTTTCAGTTGGGTTGATTGTAAGCTTCGCGGCTGTTGAGGGTAGGTTTTGCTGCGAATTTCTCTAATTAGGTACGGTTTCTGGCTTAACTTTCTCTTTTGTCGAGTTTTTTCTACTTTTGTTTGCATGCTTGTGAGTGGGGATAGCCACCATATGAATAGCGGGGCTGGGTATGATGATGTTATAAATCTGTCTGATAGTAGTAGTCCGTCTGGGATTAAGTTAAACACGGATGGGAATACGGCTGCCTGCAGTGCTAAGAATACTGGGTGGGGGGTAAAGTCCGACAAGCCACTTCCTTTCTCTCAGTTCATGGGTGGGAACCCTGTTACTGGTCCTATCATACCGGTGACTGCGGCTGAATTTACCCGTTCACAACAGTTGCACTCCCTTCGGGCTCGAATGGAGAGGGAACTTAGGCCGGATGAGCATAACGTGCCAACTAGAGAGCCGATTTTAGATGTAGAGCCGATTGCGGTTAGGTACCACTTGCGTTCTTACCGGGAATTTACTCAGCCTGGCGGTTCGGGTCTTGGGGAGTATGGTACTAACATCAGCAATATATATGATTCTAAGGCCATACCGTCAGATGCGGAACCGTCTACCAGTAATCGGAGGGCTATGAAGGAGCCTGCCATACATGATGCGAATGAGGCTGAGTCCGCCGGAAGTGATGACAGATCTCCCTCTCCCGGCGATTCCATCCTAGAGTCCTCTATTTCTAGGTCGCCTGGGCTAAGATCTCCACCCATCGCCGACTCTGATGAAGATGAGGAGGATGCTGCAATTTTGCAGCAAGTGTTTGAAGAGGAGGCTTTGGATGCCGACGTAAATTTTGAAGGTGAGGCTGCTACATTTTTGGTTCCAACTCCTCCTCCGAATGACTCTCCTGCCTTAATCACTTAGATAGATGGTGACTTTGTGGACGAGGCTAATGCCAATTGGCATTCTGAAGTTGGTGGTCGCTTCTTGGGTTTGCCTGAGGGGTATCGGTTGGTTGTGCCGAAGAAGAAGCAGGCGGTGGCCGACTGCCCTGAGGGGCATGTTGTCTTTTGTACGAAAATGTTTGATTATTGGTTGTGTTTTCCCTTGCACCCGTTTATTGAGAAGGTTCTGCGAGCTTGGAATGTCGGCCTTGTTTAGCTATCTCCTATAGTCATCTGAAATTTGGTGGCCTATACTTGGATGTTCTCCGTCAAGCAGTGGCCTTTGACGTTGAATTTGTTGAAAAGACTCCATTGGTTGAAGCGTGACGGTAAGGAGACTGGCTGGTGGACGATCTTTACCAAATCGCAGAGGCAGACTGTGAATCCACGACTTTCTAGGTGCAAGGGCTGGAAGGATCATTTCTATTTCATGGTTGTTCCTGAGGAGTATCCTCTTCGTCGCACTTTCTTCCAGCCTAAACCCGGGATGGAGTAGTTTGACTAGGCTGACCTTGGTGTTCGTGAGCAACGCGCCTATGATAGGCTGCTAGTTGAGTATGTGAATGTGGGTCTCTCTAAGCCGAAGACTCTGCCGGCGTTTTGGCTACCCCCCGCCGGTTATATTCTTAGCCCTGTTGCGCTGGGTGCAGTTGGTCTCGCACCCACACATCCCCTTGGTAAATCTAGTTACTTGCTTGTGTTCCCATATCGTTGCATGTTTTACTTTCCTATGTTTCTTTTTTGGTATTGTGTTGTTCGAAAAATCTTCTCCCTGTGTTGCTTTATTTATTAACATTGTTTCTGTTCCTTAGGGAATCATCTATTGAACAAGGCTGCACTCGGCCTTGACAAGAATTGGAAAGTGATTGAAGGGTGCCGTGACGCCCCTTCCGAGAAATATTACACGGTTGCCACCTTCTGTGCAAAAGCTTGTCGTGGTTGACATCCGACTTTTGTTACTCCTGCCGTTATTGTGGACAGAGGTGTTGTTCCTCGGGTTACTCGAACAAAAGTTCCTGCTGCAGCTGAAGCTACTTCCTCCGATCAGCCTGAGATGTCTACTGGTAATAGGTTCGTTTCTCTTCCTACCGGCCGCGGGGGGCACACTACTCGAAAGAGGTCTTTGCTTCAGACCAACGCTAATTCTCCCAAACGGTCTAAAAATGATACTGAGAAGCCGGTTCAGGAGAAGGTTAAGGATGTTTATGCTAGCGTTGATAAGCCCTTGCAGACCTCGGGTGCTGGCGCGAAGGTTACTGAACAACCTGCTAAGTCGGTCGAGAATTTAGATGTTGATCTGATGTCTAAGCTGAACCGGAAGCAGGTGATGAGTGATCTAATTAGTCATCCGTGCCACCCTGTGCCCATCTCGAGGCATAGTCCGAGTATAAACAGGTATGCCAGCTAGGCGTCTAAGTATGGGGTCATAGTTCGTTCTGGGGACTTCATCGAGGATAAGACGGGTATACTGTCTCCGGATACTCTTGCCGGTCTTTCTTTTCCTCCTGGTCACGCTAACGAGCACTGGCAACCGTCCACTGATGTGCTGAGGGGCGAGTCTATTCTGTTTGACCGTCCCAAAGATGGGGGTACACTGGGCTATCGGTCTTTGCGT
This sequence comes from Spinacia oleracea, assembly GCF_020520425.1. NCBI lineage: Eukaryota > Viridiplantae > Streptophyta > Magnoliopsida > Caryophyllales > Amaranthaceae > Spinacia > Spinacia oleracea. Next base: position 54,584,825 of record NC_079490.1, read on the forward strand.
CAAGTTGTCACACATGTCGATGGTGCGCCACAAGAGATTGAGACGCCGGCTGCACAATTGATGCATGACTTGTATTCGGTACTTACTTCTATCCTTGGTTAGGTTATTCCACCTGATTTCCATACTTGCTTCAATTTTCCAGTTCTGAACATTTTATCTTCTAGGTGACGCAATCTGCGACCAAGCTTGTGGAGTGCTATCGGAGTTATTCTTTTATTATATCGTTTCTTGCATCATCGCCGACTGAGCCAATGTGCTCAACCTTATTCTTTTATTATATCGTATCTTGCATCATTGCCGAGTGAGGCAATGAGCTCAACCTTATTCTTTTATTATATCGTATCTTGCATCATTGCTGAGTGAGCCAATGTGCTCAACCTTATTATTTCATTATATCGTATCTTGCATCATCGCTGACTGAGCCAATGTGCTCAACCTTTTTCTTTTATTATATCGTATCTTGCATCATTGCTGAGTGAGCCAATGTGCTCAACCTTATTCTTTTATTATATCGTATCTTGCATCATTGCTGAGTGAGCCAATGTGCTCAACCTTATTATTTCATTATATCGTATCGTATCTGAACATACTTGCAGTTTATATATTAGCTTAAAAATATGGCTATGTCGGCCTTGTTACATTATGTTTTCATACAAATTTTCATACGTGGAATTTTCTTAGGGTATCTGCATTCCATGAATTCTTCAACGGTGTTCCATCCATCTCCATTAGCCTATATGATCCAGCTACCACCTCTTCCCATATTTGGTATGGCCCTTCCCAGTTTGCAGTCAGCTTGCCTTGCTTTTGTGCCTTTCTGGTTGTTGTCGTCCTGCGAAGTACTAGGTCGCTTACTTCTAGTTTTCTATGTTTCACTCGTTTTTTGTAGGCTCTGCTCATCTTGTTCTTGTAGGTTGCCGACTTGATTTCTGCTTGTAGTCTAACTTCTGGCAAGAAGTCTAGCTGGTGCCTGAGTAAGTTGTCGTTTTCGTACTCCTCGTAGTGCTGGATGCGAAAGGTGGGCAGTGCTATTTCAGCCGGTATGACTGCTTCTGATCCGAAGCATAACTTGAAAGGACTTTCTCCCGTTGCTTCCTTAACCGTCGTTCGGTTTCCCCATAGAACTTCTGGTACTGTGTCTGCCCATTTACCTTTGAATTCGTCCAGCTTTTTTTTAGGGCCGTGAGTATCTGCTTGTTTGCGGCATCTGCCTGTCCGTTGCTCTGGGGGTGGCAGACTGAGGTGTAGGCGAACTTGACTCGATAGTCTGCCAGGAAAGCTCGGATAGGCGTGAAGTCGAATTGGCATCCATGGTCGAACACTATTGTTGTCGGTATTCCGAACCTTGTTATTATATTTTTCCAGATGAATTTCCGAACCTTGTTATCTTTGCTACCGGCTCGGCCTCAATCCACTTCGTGAAGTAATCTACGGTGACAATTAAGAATTTCCTGCCTCCAGAGGCTGTTGTGAAGGGTCCTACAATATCCATCCCCCACTGGGCGAACGGAATTGGATTCAGAATGGGCATTAGGTCATTTGCTGGCATACGTATCACTGGAGCGAACAACTGGCATTTTTCACATTTTTTGACATAATTCTGTGCATCTTCCAGCATAGTTGGCCAGTAGTATCCTTGTCTTTGGCAGATCAGGGAGAGTGTCTTTCCTCCTACATGGTTCCCGCATATCCCTCGTGCATTTCCTCGATTAGTCTTGCGGACTCGTATGCCGTAAGGAATCGTAGCAAGGGGAGGCTGAATGCTCTCTTGTAAAGTTGTCCCTGATATATGACGTACCAGAAGTCGTTTTTTTTTAACTTTCTTTGCCTCGTTGATGTCGGCTGGCAACAATCATGTTGTTTTGTACGCCCAGATACTGTCGTACCATTCTTTCTTTGCCGTGATGACCATTATTTCTTTCCCTTTCTCCTCTGTGCTTCTTCTGTGCATGATCTCTATCATTACTGATCTATTGAGTTCGATTGCTTTCGAGCTAGCCAGTTTGGCTAGGCTGTCCGCGGCAGTGTTCAACGCTCTGGGGACCAATATGATTTCAAAAGCTTCCAGTCTTGCTGTGAGTGTTTTCAGTTTCTCTTGGTACCGCCGCATTGACGGCTCTTTGGTTTCATATTCTCCTGAAAATTAATTCGCCACCAGCTGCGAATCGGTTGTCATTATTACTCTCTTGGCATCTGCCAGCAAACACAACTGCACCCCTGCAATAGCTGCCTCATACTCTGCCTCATTGTTCGAAGCTGTGAAATTGAATCTAATTGCATATTCAAATTTATCTCCCGCCGGGGAAGTCATGACAATGCCGGCTCCCGCGCCTGACTGAGCGGCTGATCCGTCCAATGAAATTTTCCATGATTCTGTTTTGGTTTCATCCTCCTGATAGGATGCTTCGACTACGAAGTCGGCTAAGGTTTGGGCTTTTATTGCATTGCGCGGGTGGAATTCCATATCATATTCTGACAACTCTATGGCCCATCGTAACAGTCTGCCGGCTGTATCCATTTTCTGCAAGGCCTTTTCCAACGGGAAGTTTGTAAGGACTTCTATGGTGTGTGCATCAAAGTACGGTCTGAGCTTTCTAGCTGCTATTAAGACTACGTACGCTAGCTTTTCTATCAGTGAGTATCTTGTTTCTGCCAGGTTCATAACATGGCTGACAAAGTATACCGACTGCTGGATCTTGTCTTTCTCAATGATTAGTACGGCAACGATGGTTTGAGGTGAGGCGGATACATATAATTGTAGTTTGTCTCCCTCTTCCGGCCTGGCTATTGTTGGCATGGTTCGAAGGTGGTCTTTAATCTTCTCAAAGGCTCTTTCCTCCATCTCTCCCCATTGAAACTTCCCGTTCTACTTCAGAGTATTGAAGAATGGGATCAACCTGTCTGCCGACTTGCTAACGAACCTTGTCAGGGCTGCCATTCTTCCTGTCAGCCTTTGTACATCCTTGATGTTTTTTGGTTGAGGCAGACTGAATATTGCCTCTACCTTGTCTGGGTTCGCGTCGATACCCCTCTCGCTGACTAAGAAACCTAAGAATTTCCCCGATTTCACTCCGAACACACATTTCTTGGGGTTCAGCTTCATCTGGTAGCGGCGTAGAGTTTCGAATGTTTCCCTGAGGTCGTCCACATGGTCGCTCTCTAGTCTGCTTTTTACTATAAAGTCATCTACATATACCTCAATGTTGCGACCTTTCTGTTCTGCGAAAACTGTGTCGACTAGCTTTTGGTATGTCGCTCCGGCATTCTTTAGCCCAAATGGCATGGCTTTGTAACTGAATACCCCCCCCCCCCTTCGGTGATGAACGCCGCTTTTTTCCTATCGGCCTTCGCAAGGCTGACTTGGTGGTATCCGGAAAATGCATCTAGGAAGCTGAGAAGTGTATGGCCGGACGTTGAGTCGACTAGCCTGTCGATTCTCGAAAGTGGGTAGCAATCTTTTGGGCATGCTCTGTTTAGGTTTGTGAAATCTACACACATTCTCCAGGAGCCATTGGACTTTTTAACCATTACGACGTTGGCCAACCATTCTAGGTAGTCGCATGGTTCAATGAATCCTGCTGCTAGTAAGTTTTCCACTTCTTCCTGTATTGCATGATTTTTTTCAGTTGAGAAATTTCTTTTCTTTTGTTTTACCGGCCTTATTGATCTATCGACGTTCAGTCGGTGCTCGATTACATCCGGGCTTATACTCGACATTTCGTCGGCCGAAAATGGAAACACGTCAGCGTGTTCAACCGATCATGTTCACCCGCAGCACTGGGTCAATGTCGGTTCTTATCTTTACTGTTATGCCCGGCTCTCCTTCCACCAGCTCAATTTCCCCAACTTCTCCTCCGGCCTCTAGCCTGGGCCCGGTAGCCCCCTCCTCAACGCTTTCAATTTTCGTTGTTTCCTGTTTCTGTCTTTTCTCCTTCTTTGGCAACAAAGATTGTTCACCCTCTGATTTCGAGCTTTGGTTTTTTGCAGGTCTTTTCATTGTCGTTTCCCTTGCTATGTTCATAGATGGGGCCAGTCGTCCTGGTGTTTTTAATGCCGTCAAGTAGCATGATCTTGCTGATTCTTGACTGCCTCGGATTCTCTCTGCCTTCTCAAAGTTAGACATGTATATCATGGTTAAGTGGTACGTTAATATTATTGCTTGTGCGTCATGGATGAATGGCCGACCAACGATGACGTTGTACGCAGCCGACACTTTGATTACCAAGAAGTCTACCATTAGGTCCCTTACTGCCCTACCTTCTCCGATCTGTACCGGCAGCCGGATACTTCGCTCTAGAAAGACAGTGGCCCCGGAAAATCCTATTACCGGGTAGTTGACTCTCGTGAGTTCCTTCTCATCTATTTGGAGTTGAATGAAGGCTTCCCAGAAGATAATGTTCGCTGAACTTCCGACATCTACCAGTATTCTTTTTACCGGAAAATTTGCTATTCCGAGGCCCAAGACCAATGGGTCGTCATGGAGATATATGATTCTGCGGCAGTCTGCGGGGGTGAATGAGATTTCTGGCATGACTGGGGGTGATGGCCACTTTTTGGTGCTGTGGTAGTTTATCAGGTGGCGGTGTTCCGCTAGGCTCCTGTCTGCTCCACTAATTGTTCCTCCGTGGCATGGCCCGCCGGATATGACCCATATTGTTGGCCCCTTCTGGCCGGTATTTCTAGCCTCTGCATCACGGCTGGTTTCTGGTGCCTTTTGTTCTATTCTGAGTGGTGCTTGGGTTGCTGGCAATCTGTTGTTTGGGTTATTGTTTTGTTGGATGTGACTTTGTTGATTGTTGTTGTTTTGTCGGGCTCTATATTGTGTCTGGTAGCCTCTCCTGATCATATCTTCGATGTTATCTTTCAAATCTCTGCACTCTTCCGTATAGTGCCCACAGTCCTCATGGAAAGCACAGTATTTCGAATGTGGTATGGGTTTGTTGCTCATTGGAGGTGGTCTTTTCCAGTTCTCGTTTTTGTTGATGTTGTAGATGGAAGCTCTTGGGGCGTTCAGTGGAGTGTATTCGTGGAATGCGGGGTAGGTGTTGTTTGTTTGTTTTTGGTGATCCCTCCCTTGATAATCTCTTCTCTGACCGTCTCTCCTGAATCCCCTATTTTGTTGCTGTTGTGCTTGCTGAATGGGCCTGGGCGTGGCATTTCTAGTCGGTGCCGACTAGAAATGGTTTGGGATTGTCATCAGTTCATCGCTTTTGATGTATTCGTGGGCTTTTACCAGCGCACTTCCCAAGTCTGTAAAGGATTTCCTTCCCAGATATTTCTTGAACTCGCAGGTGTTCATTCCTCTCATCATGGCCACTACGGCTATTTCTTGCTGCAAGTTTGGTATGCTTGTAGACTCGTTATTGAACCTGGTGAGGTAATCTCTCAAGGATTCTCCGCTCCTTTGTGTGATTGCCATTAGTTCTCCTGACGTTTTCTTTGCTGCCGACTGGTAAATCGGAGCATGAACTCCGCCTCTAATTGCCGGTAATTGTACACTGATCCTTTTGGCAATACCTTGTACCACCCTGATGCTACTCCTAGGAGTGTAGAGGGAAACACTTTGCACCACATGGCATCGGAGTCTGTATACAGCATCATATGTTGCTCGAACATGTTGCAATGGACCTCCTAGTCGATGGATCCGTCGTACTTGCAGAGCGGGAACTTTAATTTCTCCATGGGTTCTTCTAGAATGTCTGCACAGAGGGGTGAGTTCGCAGGTTGGATGGTGTAACGACATGGTGAGTATCTTTGAGGTGCCTCTCTTGCTTTCTCGATGACCATATTTTCGGGCTGACTGCGCAAAGCAATCACTTGGTGTGTGTTGGGGCGGGGCTCTTGTTCTATGCTCTGTTCTCCGAACAAGATTCTTATAGGTAATCTCTTCCTCTTTGTGCCGACTGGGGTTTCAGTCGTTTGATTTATGATTGTCATGGTTGGGGGTGCGGGTTCTGTTTGTTTTTCTTCCTGATTTCAGGGCCGACAGCGCGGCCATCACCGCTTGTGCCGTGGCCAGTTGTTCTTCTGAGAACTGGTTAGTGAGTTCTGACGGCATTTGAGTAATGTTTCTTGTTGGGATTTCGGGTTCTTCTTCTGAGTCATCGTCCTCCACTGAGTATCCCAGGACGTATAGGGGTGTTTCGTTGCTTTTGTTGTTTTCCGCAGTCGTAGTTTTGCTGACTACCGACTGGCTTCCTTGGTGGGGGTGGGTTGGGCATCGACGGGTGTTATGATTGGATCTTCTGCCAACTGTGTGGGTTTCAGGGGGGTCATTGTTTTCGCCGTTTGTGTACTCTGTGGGGTTATTTTTGAGGCCTGTTTCTTGCTTTTCTTATACGAATCCGACTGTGTTCTTTCCATTCTTTTCGGTGATCTCTTTTTTTTTTTTTTTTTTTTTATGTGTGTGGCTGTGGGTTCTGTTTGCAAGTGGGGGCTCCCCTCCTTCTAGCGCCAATTATTCCGGAATTGGAACAGGAAAGGGTTGACTTGTCTTCTATGGTAAATGCTGACTGTATCCTACACAGTGAAACCGTTAACTAGCCTCGGGGGTGTTCCGAGAATTACCCCTCCGATGCTTAAGTCAGATTACGCTGATAGCTCTATAATAAATGCTTGTAAGAATGATTGGGGTTGAATTGCGTACCTTTGGCATTGATGAGGGTCCATATTTATAGACGGGTTACTTGTGTGGAGGATCCGGGTTATTATCCTTTGGTTCCGGATCCTCCTCGTCGGGTCTGACTGAAGGATGCTGTCAGAGGAATGCCGACTGCGGGACGTATACCTAGGGTACCGACGGCAGTGTTGGTGTCTCCTTTGTGACTATGCATTCGTCGTAGCTGTTACGGGATGTCCTACCGGCTTGCCAGTAGGGCTACCCGTACAGTTACTATGACATATTTTTCTTTAGAGGTGATCAAAATTCGGGCAGGGCCGAACTTAAACACAAAAACTCATGCTCAAACCCATAAATTTGGTGCGGGCTATCCGGGCCGAAACGGGTTTATTCCGTGTTTGGTCTAAAAGCGTATTTGAGGTTTCCCAAACTCGCACTTTTTCGGAGAGGACCAGGTCTAATTTATTCCCCTTTGAATGTAATTTTAGTATTAGTCCTCAAATTTTTGGGTTTAAATTGGATATTACACTATGAATTGTGTTGCCAAATTTTAAATGTATCTAATGTACAATATTAAAAATATCGTTAAAAAAACTAGTTATTTTAACTTTTCAAACCCATACTACAAATTTCAAGGTACCGCCACTGGTAGGAGGGGTTTTATGAACAAAAGTTTTTATAATCTCATACCGCGTATTAGTAATGTTATTAAGCCTAGTTGTAAATGTTTATGATGAGTTTAAACCATCTGATCATAAGTTTGTCGATTTATTATTAAAAAAAAAAATAAAAAAAAATGTCAACCTTTTAGGTAACAAATGCGATAAAGAACTCAGTTTTTCATGGTGAAGATTGTCAACGTTAGTTAAGAGTGCTGCTTTGAAAGTAAGATTTATAATCAAAATCGTCAAACAAAGAATTTATAACAGCAGGCGGGGATAGCTCAGTTGGGAGAGCGTCAGACTGAAGATCTGAAGGTCGCGTGTTCGATCCACGCTCACCGCATTTTGAGGGAATTTTTATACATCCGAAATTAACAATGAAGATTTTAATTCTTTTTTATCTAATATTTATTTTAAAAAAAACGTCTAATTATTATTATTATTATTATGGGAAACCACCAAAACGTTACAAGCTTAACAAGCTACAAAGATCAAGTAAACTACAAGAAGTTGGTGGGGAGCCGAGATACAATCTGGGCCCCCACTCCTAAACTATATCTATTGCTCTCGTTGAGAGTCGAACTCAAGACCTCCCGCTTACTAAACGGGTGCTCTAACCAACTGAGCTACGAGAGCTTGTTATTATTATTATTATTATTATTATTATTATGGGAAAGCACCAAAACGTTACAAGCTTAACAAGCTACAAAGATCAAGTGAACTACAAGAAGTTGGAGGGGATCCGAGATACAATCTGGGACCCCACTCCTCTAGCTATGGCGAACCCGATCCTGCTGAAAATGTGGGCAGTTGCCCGTGCCCCAATGTCTTGAGCCCTGGAGTACGTCTAGACCCGCTTCAGCAAAGAAACAGCTCCTTTCTCTAATTCCCCAAAAGAAGAGAATGAAAAAGGAAAGAAACCGTAACCCAAAGCCCTACAACGTGCCGCATACTTATCCTGCTTCCGCTGCGCTGCAACCGCCACAATCCGACCCGGAACGAAGCCTGACAACCCAGATTGCGTCATAGGAGAAGACCCAGTCAAGTCAACACACACATCTAGACCGCCATCCCATGAGTAAAGCAATATATCTGCAGGACGAAGAGCTCCATCACTCTCACTAGTCAGCCCAACATCAACCTCCTTGCGAGCAGAAATCCCCGACCGATAGCAAATATCCAAAAGGGTATCACGAACAACATTATGTCGATGTTTGATACCCACAATCCCAGCACAAGACATGGCATGATCCCCATAAATTTCCCGTCGAAAACCCGAGAGCAAGCAGAACACGGCGTCGAATCAGAAAACAACGGAATACCCAACCGATAGCAAAGAACCGAACGATAAGTCTTACCGTTCATAGTCTGGCCTAACCCCGAGATGGGGACTGCCCGCAACCAAGCTGAGGAGTGATCCCCCTGCTGTGATTTCCATAGGGCAACAAGACGTGAAGATAAGGAGTAGGCGGATTCCGCATCAGCAGTAACCTTCGTGAAATATATGTCTGCCAATTTCTTCATGAGTCTGGGGGCAGCGATCTCACTAGGGATACGCATAAGGTCGGTCTCCACGGTCCTATTGAAAAGACCAAGAGCATCATCAAAGGTCGGTCCCGGTGTTAGGTTATGATACATATGACAATTCATAAATCATGCGGAAAAACCATAAAGCCAGGAAAGCATATTATATTCACATAATCATTTAGCATAGAATTGATGCATACATGTTGTAGCGTGCCTTCCCTAGCTGCGCCCGAACCGAACAAGAACAAGTCTTTAGGACTCCAAATGTCTTCCCTCCGTAGATAGTCCACAGTACGTCCGGATCCGCCTCAAGTTAGACCAACTAGAATCGCCCTTAAGGTTACTAGGAATTTCGGCTAGTGTTTGCAAGTGTATGGCTAATTTTATTTCAAAAACTTACCCTTTGAATACTTCAATCGTACCTGCAAATAATGACCCTAGGCCCTTATTTATAGAGGTATGGAAAAGGAACTGGAATCCTATTAGGATACTAATTAGTTAAACTAGAATCCTAGTAGGACTCTAATTAATTAATTTTATCCTTTTAGGATTAGGAATTTAATCATCAAACAAATCCTACACAATTTAGGTTTCGTATGTGAACACAAACTCTACACGAGCATGACCCACGAGCGTGCAGGCCATGCCCGCGCACAACCCACACGGCCGCTCGGCCCACGCGAGCCGCTAGCCCACGCGAGCAGCAGCACAGCTCGCAGCCCATTGCTGCGCGCGCTGCGCGCGCTGCCATGGCCTGCTGGGCCTGGCCTTGCGCTGGGCCTGGCGTGGCCTTGGCTGTTCGTGTGGCGCGCTTGGCTTGCTGGGCGATGGCCTGGCTTCGTGCTGGGCCTTCGTCCGGCAGGCCTCGTCCGATGCTTATTCGTACGATACGCTTCCGATTAAATTCCCGGTTCCGGAATTCATTTCCGATACGAACAATATTTAATATTTCCGATTCCGGAATTAATTTCCGTTTCGAACAAATATTTAATATTTCCGTTTCCGGAATTATTTTCTGATTCCGATAATATTTCCGATTCTGACAATATTTCCGTTTCCGGCAATATTTCCGATTCCGGCAATATTTCCATTTCCGATAATATTTTCCGATACGTACCATGTTTCCGTTTCCGGCAATATCATCCTTTCCGGAGTATTCATTTCTTGCTTGTGACGATCTCAGCTCCCACTGAAACCAAGATCCGTCGATTCCGAATATCCATAGATAGAGTATTTAATGCCATTAAATACTTGATCCGTTTACGTACTATTTGTGTGACCCTACGGGTTCAGTCAAGAGTAAGCTGTGGATTAATATCATTAATTCCACTTGAACTGAAGCGGCCTCTAGCTAGGCATTCAGCTCACTTGATCTCACTGAATTATTAACTTGTTAATTAATACTGAACCGCACTTATTAGACTTAACATACAATGCATACTTGGACCAAGGGCATTATTTCCTTCAGTCTCCCACTTGTCCTTAGGGACAAGTGTGCATTTCCTAATTCCTTTGTCGCTCGATGCTTGCTCTTGAACATAAGGTAAGAGTTGTCATCCTTATTATGTCCAGAGGTGTTTCTCGGTTTCAGAGTTCAACTGATCAAATAAGCAGATAATCATAGCCTATGATTCATCTGAGCACGGCCATGCATTTCACAGTTTCTAGCTCTCCGAGTGGCCTTGTACAACTTTTAAGCATCTCATCCCGATTTATGGGAGGACAATCCCAATCTTGCGATCTTGAGATTAGACTTCGTTTGATAGGTGATTACCTGAGCGTTGCCTTTATAGCCTCCTTTTACGGTGCGACGGTTGGTCAACGTCAAAGCAACCAGTTCTCAAACAAGTAATCTCAAATCAGTCAGGTATTGAGGATTTAGTGTCTAATAATTTTAATGAAATTTATTTATGACAGATTTTCATCTCTTACAGTAAAGTTTCATAGGTCTGTTCCGATACTAGTCTTCCCAAAGTAAGTATCTATGCAAATGATTATGACATTGCCATGTCCACATAGTTCAAGAAACAGAACTACTAGTCATCTTGCATTCTAGTCGTCTAACGTTTTCTATGCGTCCAATTTTATAGAAAACTCCGACCAGGGACCATTTTCAACTTTTGACATTCAAGTTCACTTGATAGACATTTCTTAGTCACAAGACTGGTCCTGACAGTCTATCTTGAATATCTCGTCAAATTGAAGGGACTCATCATTTAATACTAAACCAAGATTAAATGGAATATGAAAATACATTTCATATATGATAAATGTTCAACCCCTAATGTTTTACAAACATGGGCCTCAAACCCATCTTTAAAACAGTTCATGGAATTCAAAGCTATGCTTGATTTCCAGTGCTACAACGTGAGTTTTGCTTCTCACTTGTTGCATAGGTTTAGTTATCATGCTTTGCCAATCTTAATATCCTTTTCATCGAATGTTCTTCGAGATAGATGATAAGATCTTTTGAGTATGTTTACTTTGTGATCTAATCTTTTCTTGCTTCAAGAGTGGTTCTACGCATTTTTCAATGAAGAACCATCAAGCCAGCAGACATGTGATCTATCCAAGTTCAGTGAAGAACTCTTTAACATAAACAACCCTGTTTTATTGCTTCTTAGGCAATAAGTATTTTTACTTCAACTTTATAGGTTGCTAGTGATGCTTTGTTTGGAATTACTTATCCAAGCAGTTCACAGATATGTGGAATACTTTCCAACTGTATCTTAGAACATAGAAATTAATATTTTAATATCCCACGTGACAACTCATGGTCTCCAATCCATGTTGCCATTTCAAAACACGATGCTCTATAGCTCGTCCTTATCAATGGTTAACTCCTAAGGGTCTTGCTTAATCCTTTGCCAGTGTTTATGCGTGTAGCATCAATATTTAGCATATCTTTATTTCCTTGAATCAAGAACTATTCCTATGTACCTTTTCAAGTACCATAAGTATTCTTGATCTCAATCTAGTTGATCTTCACTTAGATCAATAGAGATGGGTATATGTTCGTTATGCCTAAAGCCATACGATACATTTTGGCGATCCTTAGATTATATCATACATGATAAATTCTTTTGAAGAATAATTCCCAATTGAATTCTATTCATATAACTTTAGCTCATCTAGTTTCAGTTGATACTAAATCCAGCTAAATTCTTTGACATATAATATAGGTTAAGAATCTTACTTAGATTCTTTGATGTTTAACTTAGTAAATGCTTATACATAGTTCAAACATCCTTTACTTAGATTTATTCATATGGGTCGAATATCTCCAATGGAGTCTTTCGTGTTTGATTTGGTAAATGCCATCACTTAATCCAAAACAATATCATAAGATCTTTGTAAATAGATCTTAATACCCAGTATGTACTAAGTTTCGCCATGGTCCATCATTGATGAATAATTTCAAATCTAAGTCATTAGCATTTGAATTTTATTTCACAATAGAGAGATATGTGTGATACACATAGGACCAATTGAGTTTTACGTACTCCCACTAAACTTCTTATATATCTATAAGAATCATGTACATTTTATGAAACTAAAATACTTATTAGCTTTACTAAAATACATTTTCAATTTCCCAGTTGCTTGCTTAAATCCATACTTAGATTTCATAAGCTAGCATTCATTTCAAGCATTATTTGGATCCACAAATCCTATGACATGCCATGTACATAGTTTTCTTCCAACATTTGATTGAGGAATATGTTTTGTCATCCAATTGCCATATGTACCAATATGCAATCATTGCTTGAATTTATAGACTTGAGCATTACGATTATGCATGAGGTTTCAACATAATCCATGCCATGAATTTGCTTGTAACCTTTAGCAACTAATCTAGCTTTGTGTGTTAACACAATTTCATGTTTGATGGTTTTTATCCTTAAAATAAACTTGCAACCAATAGGTGTGAAACTATTCTTGCAAATCAACAAAATTTCAATTTTGTCATCAAAACATTGAGTATGTTTTATGGCCTCTAACCATTTAAAACATTTGAGTCTATATATGGCCTCTAACCATTATAGGGAATCTGGGTTTCATCATAGCTTTCTTACAGGTCACAAACTCATAAATAGTTTGACTGCAAGTTGTAGGTTTCTTTACTATCTAGTAGAAGAATTGCATAGCTTCAGTGACCTGAACTCCATGTTTCTTCACTATCTAATAGAAGAATCTCATAGTTTCAGTGACTTGAACTCTATGCCTACTTGGGTATAGAACATCAAACAATAGAATATCAATAGCCACTTAAAAGTCCTTTGAATATTCTGTTCTCCTTGAAGCACTTGTAAAGTCTTCTAAGAGATGTCTATTCTTTAAAGCCACTTCTAAAGTCCTTAAAGAATACATGTTCGGATTTTCTAAAGAACTTCGAAAAGCCTCCTGAATGTCCGTTTATGTTTGTTGTTCGCCTCGAAGACTTTCGAGGTCTATTTTCTCCCACTTGTCATTTTGGAAACGAATCTCTAAAAGGACATTATTTCGAGCAAACAAACATTATGTTCTCAAAAATTCGTGGTAGAAACAATACCCTTGTGTCTCATTTGAATAAATCACAATGAAACATATATCTAGACTTGGGCCTTAGTTTGTTGAATAACAAACACTAAGCTCCCACTGAGTTTAGCAACTCTTTAGATATATATTTATAAAAAGATATTCTGAAATTACTTTTCAATAGCTTTGACGAATTTGGTTTAGTTTGGTGGTAGTTGAGCATTTTGTTTTAGAAATTATAGGAAAAGTCTTTATGATTCATCATTGATCGAATCAAGTACTAATTGACTTCGATTATTCCAACGTAGATATGATATATCTTATGGAGCTAGATCGTGAATTTACAACACACAATCATTGATGATCATTCTTGACTTAAGTAATCATCAACATGATCTGACCTAGATCTTTATGATTCCTTGCCAAGTGGATTTTATACTCCTGAATCTTTGAACTAGCCAAACAGATTCAACTTATATCACATTTGAGTAAATAAACCTATATTCACTCAAGTCCATGTGAAATAATAAAGTCATAAAATCTTTAGCTTTGATTCTATTGTCTAGGCGTTCTAACAATAGTTCATATCTTTTGTTACTTTCAACAAGTAAGACTAGTTGTCTTAAATTGATCTAGAAATCAATCAACTTTCAAAAGTCCATAAAAATAGAGCTTTTGAATGTTAACTTGTTGATATGGTCTAAGCAACAATGCCAAAGATTAGTGGAACTCAAATCAAGGGGTTGATTTGAACCTAGTAAAGTTCTTTAAAGAGTCGTTTGTTTTAATCAAGCATATTGACTCAACCCGTAATTGACCATTTCATTCAAATAAACAAACAAACATTGTTTTTGTTTTTCTTGAATGTGAGTCTTTCTGTGTTTGAAAACAGAAATTTAGGTATGCTGATTATGGAACAAAATAGCCATTAAGTTCCAGCCTTTGAAAGGACTTAAAACAAACTAGATGACCCTACAACTAATGTAGCATTGCCATGCTTCATACCCCACTTGTAGGCCATTAGTGTAGCCTAGCTTCCATTGTTTGAGCTATTACCGAAGTAAGAACCTCAAGCGGTATATGATACCAAGGAAGTTTGATTGCTAGGTCACTTCTCTTTAAACATAAACTTATAGGTAGAAACGGAATCGTAAATTCCTTTCATTTGTTCCTTGTTTTCCTATTTCTTGTACCCTTTCTTATAGTCTTAAGAATTGAATTCTTTAGTGTTGACTTTTATACTTTGTTAGACATGTCCAATGTCACTCCAACAAGGTTTTTACCATTTAATTTATGTTGAATAATTTGTTTCAACTAGATGATCTTACCAGAAGCTTCTAAAGTTCTCTAAGCATCGATCTATTTGAATGTCTAGGGACTAGACTCATTCGAGAATTAAATGGACAAAGATATTAGGTTGTTAACCATTGGTAAAGCTGAGCGTTTTAAACTCAATGCTTTATGATCTCAAAACTACAGTGTATTTTGAATTCACAAGCACCAATTGGCTTGCCATTCGATTTTGATATTCGAAAACAACCATAAAAGTCGATATAAGAAACGTATATTTTAAATTGCTCACTTTCTCTCATTCTCGTGAATCGTTCTTGGATTCATTACCAATCGAGGAAATTTACTGTTAGCTTTCTAAAAGGATTTACTGCAGTGCAAGATATTTAATTATAAACAATAATTAAAACATACAGTGAAGCATGCAAAGTCTAAACATTTATCATGAGTAATAACTTGAAAATTAAAGCAATCATGCAATTTAAACAAGTTATTGGCATTTTATTCGATTTTATTGTTCCGGCAGGTGTGAATAAAATGATTCCAAGATCCTAAAACCATTGAAGAATTAAGCACAGTTTGTCGACTCAATCCTAAAATATCTTAGGTAAGCAAAAACCTTTTGCTAATAGTCTAGAAACTATTCTTGGTTGATAGGCACGTCTAAGAACTTATTAGGTAAACCTATCGATTTTGCCACGACATAAAAGGACTCCTTACTTATATCGTTGAGTTTCACCAAAACTAACATGTACTCACAATTATTTGTGTACCTTGCCCCTTTAGGACCAATAAGTAACACCTCGCTGAGCGAAAACTATTACTAGATTGATGTAAAGGATATCCAAGCAAGTGTATATTTTGGCATGGCACCTTTTAACTCAATTTTTAAGTTTGAAACTTAAGGCTTTTACTATGTTGGTTAGATTTTAAGTGAACTAAAATCCTTAATCATGCAACATAATCAAGCTTTGATCTCATGCATATTTAAGACATATTTAAAAGCAATAAATAACTTAAAACATGCATAAGATAAATGTGATCTAGTATGGCCCGACTTCATCTTGAAGCTTTAACTTCAAAGTCCGTCTTGAAAATCTCCGTGGGAGGCACCATTTTCTTCAAATAGGATAAGCTATAATTAAAACTAATTACAACTATTTGATGGTACGCAGACCATATTTGAATTGAAAAACAACTTTGGTACTTTAGACCAATTATATTCAAATTAATGGTACGCAGACCATATTTTCTATCCTATTTGGGCCATACTAGTCACTTCATAACCTGCAAAACAGTACATATACAATATATACCATTCACCCATTCATTATCATGAATGGCCCACATAGCTGGTTAGTAAAACACATTATGCATCACATAAACATTTGCAGCAATTAATCAAGGGCACCAATAATCTACAAATTATTCAGTCCTTATTAATTCTAATCAAGTTGTTTTAACCTTAAGGATTTGTAGACCTAATCAAGAGTTTATGACTAAAAAGGGCTCCCACTTAAACCAATAAATTCATATGCTTTACTAATTTTAAACATAAAAATGTATTTCTAGTCTAACCGGAAACATACAAATTTAATTAAAATTTAAAGCTAATATAAATTTATAATTGAATCCACAAAGTTTAATTTAATTTCAGTCGTATTTAAATTAATTCATGATTTTAATTTTAGTAAAATAATTAGAATAAATAAAATTTATTATAATTACAATATTCAAAATTAAAATCCAAGAAAATAATTTTAATTATCAATTTTAAAATTAATTAAAATTACGTAAACTGAAAATTTCAAATTAAAATTTCAAAACGATCTAATCGCAACGCAACAACCTCGCGCATCGCACGCCCATGGGCTACACTCACACAGCCATCGCTGGCCATGTGCACGCAGCCCATGCGCTGCGTCGCATCGCTGCTGCTCACCATCGCAAGGCATCAATCGAACACGCGAGCCAGTGCTCGCTGCGCGCGCCAGCGCTCGACGCAACAAGCATGCTGCCGCAGCCCATCGCTGGGCGCAACGCTCGTCGCACGTCACAACAAGCAAGCTGCTCGCCATCGCTGGGCGCAGCGCTCGTCGCACGTCGCAACAAGCACGCTGCACGCCATCGCTAGGCGCAGCGCTCGTCGCACGCACACTAGCGCTCGCTGCGCGCGAGGCTCTGCATGCTTGCGCGAGGCAGTGCGCGATGTGGCGCAGCACGCTTGCTGCCCACACGCGACTGCTCGTGCCTTGCTCTCGCCCTTGCGCATGCGCCCATTGCTCACAGCCCACGATACAAGGCAGGGCTGCTGCCTTGTGCTCGTGCACCATGCCCTTGCTCGCTACATTCGTACCGCATGGGCGACGAGCTCCCTTGCTCGTCGTCGCATGCCCGCACTATACAACACCCCTTAAGGGTAGCACGTAGCGTCCATTGCTTTGTGCGTGCAAGTTATATGAGCGAATCGCATAAAAAATTAAAAATTTATATTCAAAATTAATGACAAATTAATAAATAATATTAATTTCATAATTTTAGCGCGAAAAATCGAAAATTTATTATTTAATTGATTTCCGATTAACATGGATTCAAGTCTAGGTCATAAAAATTTAAAATTTAACATAAATTTACAATTTTTATGGTGGTTTTTAATCATAGGTATCTAATTAAATTATAACTAATTATGAAAATAAAATTAATTCTAAATTATTCCAATTTTCAACAAATTAATCATAATTACAAATTAGATTGCATAATTAACAAGGCTAGGCATTCAAACTTGTTAAACATATACAGTAGGTCAATCAAAAATTCAAGATTTATCAACAAGAATCGCAAATATTTAATTTAACATCTTAAATTTACGAAATTTTGCATTCGAAAAACTAAAGCACCAAGAATGGGTGATTTGTATCTCACAGTTTGCCCAAACTGGTGCTTTACCACCAATCTAAGTTGTCATTATAATGGTAGGATTATTCTTGCCTGGGACCCTGATGTGTTCAAAATGGATATCATCCATATGGGAAGTCAGTTGATCCACACATACATCACTGTAAGAAGCTCCGATAAGGGGTTTTTTTGTTCATTCATTTATGGTTTCAACACTCCTGCTGAGAGAGAACCTTTATGGTCCACCTTGTCTTCTTTTGCCTCCCTTAACCAGCATGCATGGTTGATTATGGGAGATTTCAATTCCATCATGGAAATGGAGGACAGAATTGGCTCACCTGTGAGGTTGGCTGATATCAAACCAATGAGGAACTGCATGGCCACTTGCAAACTCTCACAAGTCAAGACAGTTGGAAGGCATTTCACTTGGAATAACAAGCAGGAAGGGGAGGCTAGGGTTTTCTCCAGAATAGATAGAGTGTTGTCCAATACTGCTTGGGATGACATGTTTGCTACTGCTGAAGCAATGTATCTGCCTGAAGGGACCTATGATCATTGCCCTATGATATTGAATACCTTCACTACCAATCAGTCAAAGAAACCCTTCAGGTTTTATAACATGTGGACTTCATCTCCTGACTTTCTTCCACTGGTGGAAAGACACTGGCACAGGTTTGTCTATGGATGCCACATGTTTAGAATCACTCAGAAACTCAAATGGATCAAACAGGATCTAAGGGTCCTGAATAAATCTGGTTATAGTAATCTTGAAGCAACCAAAACTCAACTGCAACACCAACTTGCTGCTATTCAAAACAAGCTCCATAATGACCCTACCAATTTCACTCTAGCAACAGAAGAAAAAACAATTGCTGCTGCATACAGAACTGCAAATGAGAACCATCTTTCTTTCCTTCACCAAATTTCTAAAGCTCACTGGCTTCAACAAGGTGATGAGAATAGCAGAGCTTTCCACCAGAGTATCAGACAGAGAAGAAAACACAACAACATCCACTCTATTCAGAATTCCACTGGTGAATGGGTGAATTCAGTGGAAAAAGTTCAGGAAGCCTTTATGGATTTTTACAGAAACTTATTTGAGGCAAGAATGGATACTAGATCTCCTATCAAGAAGGCAATCATGGATAGAGGGCCAAGACTGACTGAGGATCATGTTAATATGTTGAATTGCAATTTCTCCATGGAGGATATTAAAAGAGTGTTAGATGATATCCCAAGCACTAAGGCACCAGGATTGGATGGGTTCAATAGTCACTTTTTTAAATGCACTTGGGATCTCATTAAGAATGATATGCATGCTGCCATTAATGATTTCTTCAGAACTGGAAAAATGTTGAAGGAGATTAATGTGACTTCCATCACTTTGATCCCCAAAGTCAGTGTCCCTTCTTCAGTTGGTGATTTTAGACCCATAGCATGTTGTTCAGTGCTTTACAAATGCATTTCTAAGCTTCTTTGTAGGAAGCTAGGTGGAGTTCTCCCTGACATTATCTCCCATAACCAAGGAGCATTTGTTTCTGGCAGATCCATTCTTCACAATGTTCTTGTGTGTCAAGACATTGTCAAGATCTATAGGAAAGGGCAACAGCAGGCTAACTGTCTTATGAAGCTGGATCTTAAAAAGGCTTATGATACTGTTGAGTGGGATTTCATTGAGGAGATTATGCTTGATCTTGGTTTCCCTAGCCATTTTGTTAAACTCATTATGACTTGCCTCACCACCACTCAGTATTCCATCTTGATTAATGGTACCCCTTCTGCATTGATTCATCCTAGAAGAGGGTTAAGACAAGGGGACCCCTTGTCTCCCTTGCTCTTCACCCTATGCATGGAGTACTTTTCAAGGGCTATGCAAACAGTAGGTGAACACCCCTCTTTCAAGTTTCATTCCAGGTGTAGACCTATGAAACTTAATCATTTATGCTTTGCTGATGACCTCCTCATGTTCTGTAAAGGAGAAAAGGAAACAGTTCAACTCATGATGGATGGGTTTGGTGTGTTTTCTAACACCACTGGACTCATGGTCAACCCTCACAAGTCTTCCCTGTACTGCTGTGGAATTCCAGATCATCAACTCCCCTCTTTTACTGAGTTGACTGGTTTTGGCATGGGTTCTCTCCCATTCAAATATCTGGGTGTTCCTGTCTCCCCTCTGAAGTTGAAAGCTAGTGACTGTGATTCTCTCATTGTTAAAATGACCTCCAAAATAAAAACTTGGAGTTCAAGACATCTTTCCTTTGCTGGGAGAGCTCTATTGGTTAATACTGTGCTTATGAGTGTGACTGTCTATTGGTCACAAATGTTTATTTTCCCCAAAACTGTCCTGAAAAGAATCAACTCCATTTGCAGATCCTTCCTTTGGTATGGGAACTATGATGATTCCAGACCTGGCCCTGTGGCATGGGATAAACTTTGTCTTCCAAAAAATCAGGGTGGTTTGGGATTCAGAAATCTGCTCCTGTGGAACCAAGCTGCAGTGGGAAAACTAGCATGGGCTATTTCTAGAAAACAAGACAATTTATGGGTGAAATGGATTCATTCTGTTTATGTGAAAAATAAGAATTGGGATGACTTCATTGCCCCTACTGCAGCAAGCTGGGTGGTGAAGTATGTTTGCTTGGTGAAGAACAGTTGCAACACTCTTTTGCATTCTCACCAGTGGCTGAGAACATCTAAGTACTCTATCAAAGAAACCTACACTACTCTATGTCATCAAACTGATAAGGTTCATTGGCAACAATATGTGTGGAACAGACTTTCTGTGCCAAAACACAGATTCATTCTTTGGCTTACTATTCTTGATAGACTGAAAACAAAAGACAGGTTGTATAAGTTAATGGTAGGGTCTGATGACCTTTGCCCCCTTTGTGGTACACATTCTGAAACAGCAAACCATCTCTTCTTTGATTGCCATTTCAGTGTCAACTGTAAGAACCAGATTATGAGTTGGCTGGGTTTCCAACACAGCAGGAATTCTGTTGCTATCCTCCTCAAACATATTCAAAGATATGCCAAGAGCAAGGTACAGAAGACAGTTATGTACACAGCTGTAGCTGGCCTAGTTTATCACATCTGGAAAGCTAGGAACTCAGCTGTTTGGAGAGCTCAAGTACCAGTGATTAAGAGCACTGTCAAAATCATCCAAACTGAAGTTAAGAGTAGAGTGACAAACTTGCTTAGTCAGAAAACTTGTAATAGAGATAAGGATTGGTTTTTTAGCCTTTGAGGAGCTAGGGTCTTGTTTGGCTTGGTGTTCCTAGCCTTTTGTTGTCCTGTTGCCTGTTTGGTCTGTTGGGACCATTCAGGGGACTGTTTGTAATGGTTGAGTTGGTTGATCAATAAAATTATTACTTGCTTGCCAAAAAAAAAAAAAAAAAAAAAAAAACTAAAACATCCGAAAAGTCATAGTTAGGCTTCGAATTTGAGAATTCTGGGTTCGGCCGAAAAACACTATTTTTGTCAAAATTTTAGAATGCCTTTTACATGCGGAATTGACACAAAAATCACTCGATTAGGATGAGTAACGAAGAAACTGCCAAAAAACTGCGTACGTATAATTAAATAAACGCAATTTGCAATTAATTAACAATTACGAAAATTAATCACCCCTTTTAATTCTTGCAAATTTGTAATATTTAACCATTTTCATGCAATTTAGATTATGAAAATAATAAGAGGCTCGTGATACCACTGTTAGGTTATGATACATATGACAATTCATAAATCATGCGGAAAAACCATAAAGCCAGGAAAGCATATTATATTCACATAATCATTTAGCATAGAATTGATGCATACATGTTGTAGCGTGCCTTCCCTAGCTGCGCCCGAACCGAACAAGAACAAGTCTTTAGGACTCCAAATGTCGTCCCTCCGTAGATAGTCCACAGTACGTCCGGATCCGCCTCAAGTTAGACCAACTAGAATCGCCCTTAAGGTTACTAGGAATTTCGGCTAGTGTTTGCAAGTGTATGGCTAATTTTATTTCAAAAACTTACCCTTTGAATACTTCAATCGTACCTGCAAATAATGACCCTAGGCCCTTATTTATAGAGGTATGGAAAAGGAAGTGGAATCCTATTAGGATACTAATTAGTTAAACTAGAATCCTAGTAGGACTCTAATTAATTAATTTTATCCTTTTAGGATTAGGAATTTAATCATCAAACAAATCCTACACAATTTAGGTTTCGTATGTGAACACAAACTCTACATGAGCATGACCCACGAGCGTGCAGGCCATGCCCGCGCACAACCCACACGGCCGCTCGGCCCACGCGAGCCGCAAGCCCACGCGAGCAGCAGCACAGCTCGCAGCCCATTGCTACGCGCGCTGCGCGCGCTGCCATGGCCTGCTGGGCCTGGCCTTGCGCTGGGCCTGGCGTGGCCTTGGCTGTTCGTGTGGCGCGCTTGGCTTGCTGGGCGATGGCCTGGCTTCGTGCTGGGCCTTCATCCGGCAGGCCTCGTCCGATGCTTATTCGTACGATACGCTTCCGATTAAATTCCCGGTTCCGGAATTCATTTCCGATACGAACAATATTTAATATTTCCGATTCCGGAATTAATTTCCGTTTCGAACAAATATTTAATATTTCCGTTTCCGGAATTATTTTCCGATTCCGATAATATTTCCGATTCTGACAATATTTCCGTTTCCGGCAATATTTCCGATTCCGGCAATATTTCCATTTCCGATAATATTTTCCGATACGTACCATGTTTCCGTTTCCGGCAACATCTACGACTTGGATAATATTTATATTTCCGATACGATCCATATTTCCGTTTCCGGCATTATCATCGTTTCCGGAGTATTCATTTCTTGCTTGTGACGATCTCAGCTCCCACTGAAACCAAGATCCGTCGATTCCGAATATCCATAGATAGAGTATTTAATGCCATTAAATACTTGATCCGTTTACGTACTATTTGTGTGACCCTACGGGTTCAGTCAAGAGTAAGCTGTGGATTAATATCATTAATTCCACTTGAACTGAAGCGGCCTCTAGCTAGGCATTCAGCTCACTTGATCTCACTGAATTATTAACTTGTTAATTAATACTGAACCGCACTTATTAGACTTAACATAGAATGCATACTTGGACCAAGGGCATTATTTCCTTCACCCGGACCATCAACACCTGAAAGCCTAAGAAGCGAATCCTGCAAACCAGAAGACTGCAAACGGGATGCAAGAAAAGCATAATGCCGAACATCACCAGTTGAATAAACACCCAATCCTCCATAAGAATAAGGCAAGGTGGAAAGGCGCCATTGCCAGTCACCGAACCCAGGTCCCGAAGCAGTCACGATGCGCTCTAAAGAAGCCCGCAGAGCCACATCAAAAGATAATTGGGCCGCTTCGAAAAGATGAGGCGGACAAGTGCGCATAGCAAAGTAGAGTTTAGAAACTCCAGTACACGCACGAAGAAGCAACAACTCACACTGGGGATCATTAAGCTGTGATACAGCATCCATCAACCTAACAGTCTTCGACACACGCTGCGAAACCAACTCCTTACAAAAAGAGGAATCCGTACTGACTGGGCCACCAAGCAACTTAACACCAAGCACAGGACGAGCAATATCCGTAGGAAAGACACCCTCTAGACAACTGTGTGGGTCCTCTGAAGGCCAGAAAACCTTCGTCTTCTCAACATTAACATGGAGACCTAAATGAGGACCCTCCTCCAAAATCAACTCCAAAACCTGTCCAACCACCAAAGTGTCACCAACGATAGTGCCATCGTCCAAGTACCAAGCCTGAAGAGATAGATCAAATGAGTCTCTGATTCGACACACCAATGGATGTAGAACCAGAGAAAAAAGAAAAGGGCCGAGAAGATCCCCTTGCTGCACACCCTGACAAGACCACAAGATATGCTCCCCATAATACAGCCGCGCTGGAGAAGAGTAGCAGAATTCAACCCAACGCGAAAGAGCAGGACAATGTAGTCGTACCTCACGCAACAAAGCCGATCGATCAACTAAATTGAACGCATTCCGAAAATCCACCAATAACATAGAGAGGCCAACATCGGCCCTACGAGCCTCAACCAACCGATTGACAGCATGGAGAATGGCCTCACCACCTGCTGGAACCCCAACTCCAAACTGAAGACCTCCAAAGTAGTTTCCTAAACGCGGACCAATCAAAGGTGCCCCGACCTTAGAAACAAGGCGCCTCCAAATAGTGCCCACAGCAATAGGCCGAATACCCCCACCAGGCTTAACAAGTGGCGTAAGAGGAGCACTAGCAATGTATCCTCCAAGCTCAGCAGGACACTTTCCAGCAAGAAAGAGATTAACTACCTGAGTGATAGCATCCACCAACTCATTAGAAACAGCTACAGCAGCACCACCTAAGCAATCCAAAAGGTGTTGAGCACGCAAGCCATCTCTACCGCACGAAGTACCACGCGGAAAGCCCTTAATCTGCTCCAAAACAACAGCGGAGGAAGCAGTAAGGTGATGATCAACAGGGATATCCGGTAAGGTAGGGACCGGAACGGAAGGGTGCTTTGCTTGCAAATCTGCAAGAGTAGCATCATTGTAAGGGGCAAGACCTGAGGAAGAAAGAACCCTAACGGCAGCAATGTAGTGACCGTCAGAAATCTTTCTCTTGCATTGCTTAATATTACGCTCCGCCAAATCATGGTCGTCGTCAACATCCAATAGAGGGGGAGACACGCTAGCCAATGTGTCTATGACAAGTTGCTCAGAACCACCAGGCACACCCCAAGAACGAATAGCAGAGGTGATACTCTCTTCCTGTTGTCGCCGCCTAACACCGGAGGAACACTCACGATTACTTCGTGGAGAAAAAGTCTTGAGGACACAAAGAGGTAACACGAGCAACTGAACCCAACAAGCGATGTCATCTGGTCTGCAAATCACCTTATCAAGCGTCCCTTTGAGAACTCGCGAAAAACCCAAACGACATTTGGGAGGGATGGATTTCACAGAACGCAACCGCTTAGACAATAAAGTGTCTAGAAGAGCAACATCAAAAGAAAAATGATGTTCTCGAGGCGCATCAGAAGAAGACAGCTCGGAAGTAGGAGCTTGAGGTTTTTGAATGCCGTAGAGAATAAACCGAATAATACCATCCCCAGAATCAGGGGGGTCCACAAAAGAAGTACTAGAACCACTGCCATGTCGACACCTAATACGATGAGTATGTGTCTTGAAACAATCTCCACATAGCCAAATTCCCATACGACGAAAGGTCACCTCAGCCGAAAAAAACACCTGCGAATTAGTAGTAAGGGAATGACGGGTTACATCCCGCACACCAGTGCCACAATGACGATCCCGTAAGTGAGTGATCAGAGAGCTCCTCACCAAACCTCACCCGCCTCCATCCTGACACCCGCTAAGACCCACAAAAGGGCAATGAAACTTCTCCACGGGAGCCGCCAAAAACTGATCGGAAACTGCCCAAGAAACACGACTGAAACCTTACCAAGAATGACCCAAAACAGCTGTCCAACCCACCGCCTGAACCACAACGAACACTTGCCGGAAACTGAACAACAACTGCCGAGAAAACAAAACTGCCGTGGAAACCAAACCAAAAACCGCCGAGAATACCCAACCAAAACAGCCGTGGAACTGAACGAACACCGGAATGCTGTACCGCACCACCTCAGGACACCGCAAATTCTGCCGGAATAGAACTGACGGGAACACACCTCGCATCCCAACTCGCAAACACACCTCGCAACCGAAAACTACTCAGGAACCCTGCAAACTGCCCCTGAAACCGCCGACCAAATATGAACAACAACACCGGAAACCGATCAAAAGCACGCCTGAAAGAACTTAGAAACTACCGCAACCCACACTGCCGTCGCAACAATCCCACACTGTCGGCGAAACAACTTAGAAAACGAGCCCTGCAAACTGCCCTAAAGCACGCCTGAAACCGCCGACCAAATGCGATCAATAACCACCGAAAACCTGAGAAAAACCCGCCGGGAAAAAAACCCTGAGCCCTACCCAAAAGCCGCCGTAATAAGCCGCCTGAATCTGCACCGAAAACCGTGGAAACCGCAATGAAACTGCACCCAAAATTCGCACGAAACCACCTGAAAATGCCGCCTGAAAATGCCATGCCCACAAATGCCTGATGCCGCCGTGAACTGCCTGAATGGCCGCCGGAAAAGCCACCGGATTATGGACGTAGGAGGTGCCCTAAACACCCACCCATAATCGCCTCTTACTGCTACACCGGATTATTATTATTATTATTATTATTATTATTATTGTTATTATTATTATAAATCAAATGCTAACAAAGTCAAATATTTTACAAATAGTTAGTGGGAAGCCGAGATACAATCTGGGCCCCCACTCCTCTGGCTATAGCAAAACCTATCCTGGTGAAAATATGAGCAGCAGCACGAGCTCCAATGTCCTGTGTCCTAGAAAACTTCTGAATCTGCTTCAACAACGCACCAGCATCCTTATCCAGCTCCCCCAAAGAAGAGAAAGAGAAAGAGAACGGAAGAAAGCCATAACCAATGGCCCGGCAACGTGCTTCGTACTTGACCCGCTTCCTGTAGACACCTACTTTTGTCCCCATTCCCGAAAGGGAAAGGTTCGATGATGAAAACATAAATCTCCACTTGACAACGCATCTCCTATAAAATAACGAATCTCATTACCCCTTTTCATTTCACCTGAAACCTGCTATTTATGAAAACCTGCTAAAAATAGTAACTGCCGTAAAGAGTAGCTTCTAAAAGTGGCAAGTCATAAAAGATAGAAACCTGTCAGAATTAGGTGTTGCACTCCAATGTAAATCCTAAGGGGGCGTTTGGTTGGGGGTATTCTGGAAAGGGAATGGGAATGGGATACTATCATTCCCTTTGTTATTGTTTGTTAGGCATATTTGACCATTCCCTTTACCCAATTTCCTTTTTGGGTTACCCAAAATCCTTCCAACCTGATTCCCCCCACCCCCCAGACTTTGGCATTCCCTTTCCCTCCTTCATTTCCCCACTCCCTCTCTCTCCTCTAACCCTAGATTTTCAACAACCCAACTTGCAGACATTGGAGTCTCCCACTGGACGACCACCGGTGTGACACACGGGATCTTACCTCCGACTACTCACTTCACTCCGGCCGCCGTCGAGGTATGTCGTCCCTCTCTCTCTTCTCTTTTCTCTCTTTTTCTGTTGCTTTTGTATAATTTTCGTTTTTGAGGCTTATTTTTCTTCATCTGAGTTCCGACCTCCGACCACAAAGCTCCGACATCCGAAACTTCCTGTAAATTTGGCTAGGTTTCTTTATTTTTTCCAGAATTTTTTCAAACTTCCTGTAATTTTTTTCCAGAATCAAAATCCCGATGGTTGAGAATTTTTTCCAGAATTTTTTTAGTAGAAAAAAGCCAGAATTAACTTGCTGGTATTAAGGGGGCTTGAACTTCAAAATTAGCTAAATTATTAATGGGTATTTTTTTCAGTTTTGCGTCACTTAAGGCTGAATCCCTGCTCATTTGGGCCACATAAAATATATTGTATCCACCTAAAATATCATAACTAGTAGCTTTTTAGTATGATTGATAACTTATATTTGGAATTTACCCATGGAAAATGGTCAATCAAGTCACTGCTTTTGACTCACTGTTTGAAAAATGTGCGGTGCAATTGGTTTTTTTGATTCAAATGTGGACTAAGCCAAGAAAGGAAAAATTTGTATACATATTCAATTTGTATTTATATATAAAGCTTGTACATATCAATTTGTGTTGATTTATGGATTTGATTTTGATAATTATACATATTCAATTTGTGTTTAATTGCTAATATATGTAGCTTGTACATATCAATGTTATGATATGGTTTTGTTGGTGTTCTTTTCTACAGAAATGGCTCGAATGGGTACTTCTATGAGAAGGTGAAGAAATTAGGACTTTATTCGTTTTATAGTTACCATGATAAATTGTGTTGTATTGCTACAATTGATGGCTATGGCCTAATTATCGAAAAATCCCTTGTTTTGTACTCCGTACTTGTTATCAATTAAGTTGAACAATTTGGATGGGTAAAAATATTTCTTATTTTTCCTTACTTATTTATTTTAAATAATGAAAATTTAAGGAAGAAAATTTAATTATATTACACTTTTTAAAGAGGTTATTCATAAGTACGTGTTTAGGGGAAAAAAAAACAGTTGATTCCCTGCTTTGAACCAAACAGCCACAAAGGGAATCAGGGTGCATTCCATTCCATTTCTGGGACATACCCAAACAGGTAGGGGGAATCAGGGTCATTCCATTCCTTTCTCCTTGATTCCCTTTCTCCATTCCATTCCGTTTACCCTGCGCGAACCAAACGCCCCCTAAATGAGATAGAAAACTGCGAGAATCCTATTCCTAATATGATTCGGAAATAAGAGTTACGTATTAATTAAAATCCTAACGAGCCTAGAGTTCGTAACGGGCCCAGACGCATTCCGTCATGAAATTGATACGCACTAAAAGACTCGAGTAAGTCTCAAACACTACGGATTTCAGGAATCCGAATCTGACTAAGAAAACAGCCCAGACCCTATTTTCAACGCCTGGCTCTGGGCGCCGAAATCTTCGGCGCCCAGGCCTGGGCGCTGAAAATACCTGGGTACGTGTTTTTTCCTAATTCTTTGGGGATTAGAACTCTACAATTCTATCTTTCCACGAACTCTTCCCTATAAATACAGCCCCAAATTCGACGTGAAAAGAACACAACACACAATTCATATTCTGAGTATTGACTCCAACCCCTAGCCTAAGCCTCACGCTGCGAAATTGTTCACGCGTTCTGTCGCAATCGATCCATAAATCGAACAGAACTTATCCTGTCCCATAATTGAGATTCGTTAAATAAAAAAGGAGAAATAGCAAAGTCAAAGTGGTTAGTTTTCTGAGAACCGTGACGCACCTCTCAAGGGTGCGTCGTAATGTGTTCCTTTTCGATGATTTATTTGCTTTCCTCGCCCTTTTATGAACTATTAAACTAACTAAATCTGATTGTTCTATCACGCCTAACAAATATAATATTTTTGGGAAATTGGATTATCATGCTAGGTCCCTTAATACTATTTAAATCAGATAATCACGATCGATCTAGTATTATATGTTGCATATTGCTAAAATCAACCCAGATTAGTTTAATAGTTAACGCATGTCCCTTCAATTATTTATGCTGAGCTAGTAAGGATATCCTGCCTCTGGAGTTATCGACAAGCGAAGTACTCCTCTCGGTAGTTACAGTCCCCCGAACCCTCAATCTCTACCTTACGGGTGTATGTTGAGAGATCCCCACACCAGGGATCACAAGGGAACCTACGGCCGTCGTGGTCAAACATAATTGCACTCCCTTTATGTCACGATAACCGGGTTTTGTCAGTTTTTCTCATTGTTGTTAAAAACTGAATGGCGACTCCTATATTACTAGTCAATTGGGTGTATACTCACAGGAAATCCAATTACACTTGATTGAATAAAAGAATCGTCACACCCATGAGGGACAAGGTCACGCATTAGCCTCGTGCTTTTTCGACCCCCTCACAGTGGCGACTCCACTGGGGATAGTGAAGGAAATACTCGTGCTTGTAGGTAATCAAAATAGCCGAAGGGTGAAACGATCCTACCCCGCGTTTATTTCCCAATCAAGTTGGGACGACCTGAAAATCAGCATATTAATGTGAACGGGCAGAACCGCATAACGAATCTTGGCTCCCTTGGTGTTTCATCTCGGGAGTTGGGACTAAGGATACCCATCGCCAACCGGGGGGTGCATACGCTTCGAATGTTGTCCACTCGGCACTTTCGCTAGTAGTACACCCGTCCCAAACCCAAACGCTCGCCCATTAGGTCCCTCTCGCCTGCATGCCCCCTTGGCTTGCACTTGCGGGTTGGCCTCTTTAGCGAAATTCGTCTGCTGAAGACACTACCTCGACCGGGGCATGTGTTGGATCTACGATAGAAGCGGTACCAAGCCAGGCGCAAATAAACTACCCATAGAAGCCTATCATAAACTACATGACATGTTATTATTGCGTCATGATGGAATGTTAGTTATGTGTAGCGAAATATATGATTGTGTGTGACAAACTGTCCTAGAAAAACCAACGACCTTAAAAATTGCCCAAACATTCATAAACAAATTTGCCAAAGAGTTATACCAAAATACGTGTTTCGCAAACCCGAACGATCGCCACAAAAATAAGCGACGCTCGGGATGGCCTGTAACGAATCCCACAAACGCTGCACAATGCGTAAGGACGTTATTAGGCAAGCACGCTAAATCAAAGTCGCATACACAAAAAGTAGACGCAAACAGAAAACGAGAACCAGCCAGGGACGCATTTTCAACGCCCCTGGCTGGGCGCCGGAATTTCACACGCCCTTCGCTGGGCGCTGAAGTTGGCGCAGCAGCCTCGGTGCCCACGTAAAAAACAATATATACGTAGCAAAAAAAAACTTTTCGTAAAAATTGTTGCAAGGACGTATGTAAAGGCACTTGATTCTAAAAGCGACTAAAAAATAAAATAAATAACTCTTTGTGTCGTTGATAGGCCTCCTACGACGACAATGCTCGGCACCAAAACCGAACATGCTAATAATTATGAATGTCACACGGGCAAAGTATTCAAAAAATAATGTTCAAATAGAGTCTTCAAGGAAAAATAAGGTTCGAATAAAAAATAAATAAATCCGAGTCTAGACTAGGCTATGCCAAAAGTACAATCTAAATCCTAAGTCTTAGTTGTCTTATCCATAGAATCGGTCCTAATGCTTGGCGTCGTTCTGCAAGTCAAAAGGTTAAACCATATTGAGTCTCCCTTCCTGACATTTAAATCAATAAGCACCCATATGTAATTGTCATTCCTTCCTAAGAATCTACGGCCTCAATACTCTCTCTCACCAATAAAAAGAATATATTATAGTATTTGCAAAATGGAAACAGTCACATTCTGAAAATCATTCCTCCATAGTCGCACAACCCCCAAAGTGAACCTAAGGTGTCAATACCATTGGCAAAGAAAAAATTAATGGCCTCAAGGCTTATAATCACATTGGGTCACGACTATCATAGTCCTCTCGAGTCACTCGCTCCTTGAAATACTACTAAGTACGGACTAAAAGATTTTCCATTAATGCAACATGACCAACCATGAAAATACCCAAATCGGCATACCATAAGGCTACCATTGGGGTAAAGCAACACACACTAAGAGAGAAGCCGTACTAATGATTCTAGTCTTGCAAAAATAAAAATTCGATATCCCCAACTAACTACCTTGCCAAAATTAAGCAAAATGGCGCATGACAAATGAACACCCAAGGGTTAAAATCTAAAGTGTCAACCAACAAAATTTATGGTCCAATTAGCCTAAGTCTGAGAGTTGCTTGGTCAAGTATTATAGGCTTACGCCACGTCATTATTTTGAGTCTAGGCCACCTCCTACACGGGTTATAATCAGAAAAATTAATGAAAGTTCGAGTCTAAATCACAACTTCCAATTAAATCCCGGAAACAGCAAAAAATTATTTTCGATGTAATTCTTTCGTTAAATTTCAATAAGCTAGGTAAAAACAACATTTTGAATCAACGCTATTTGCACATTTTAAGAAACGACTAAATACGCTTGCAAAGTAAGACAATTTAAAAGGTCCACCCTAGGCCTACTAAAGTTAAAGGTCCACTATAGGCCTACCAAACGAGGCTCACTCAGTCTCGCCTCGTGACTCAAAGACCACAACCATCTACCTTTTAGCCCAAACAAAAAATTGATTGAAGGATTTATGTTGGGGAGAAATCCCAAACAAAAAGAGAAAAAGAGAAAGAGAAAAGAAGGAGCGAAAAGAGCCATGAAATACTTAGCCCGTACCTCCCAAAGTGCGAAATCTACCCAAGTAAACGAAGGAAAAGAATTGAGTCAACCAATCCAAATCATAAAATTCTACGATGTCTACCCTTTCCAATCCTTATGCTCTTAGACGCCTTCGCTCTGGGGTCCCTGTTCAGCTCATTTAACCCATCCATGTTCTCATTGCCATAACCCAAGAAACCATTACCTCAACTCTTGTTTTTGAACTTGTTATCAACCGCAAACCACGCACGGCCATTGACACGTGCGTCATGTGTTAGGTTATGATACATATGACAATTCATAAATCATGCGGAAAAACCATAAAGCCAGGAAAACATATTATTTACACATAATCATTTAGCATAGTTTAGATGCATACTCTTTGTTGCGTGCCTTCCCTAGCTGCGCCCGAACCGAACAAGAACAAGTCTTTAGGACTCCAAGTGTCGTCCCTCCGTAGATAGTCCACAGCACGTCCGGATCCGCCTTAAGATTGACCAACTAGAATCGCCCTTAAGGTACTACTTATTTTCGGCTAAATGGGCAAGAGTTATGGCTGATTTTTCTGCTTAAAAATCCTAGTTTTGAATACTTGAAAACTTGTATATAAATTTATGACCCTAGGCATATATTTATAGAACCTTGGAAAGGATTTCGAATCCTGTTAGAATACTAATTAATTAATTAGAATCCTATTAGAACTCTAAATAATTAATTTAATCTTTTAGGATTAGGATTTAATCTATGCACGAATTCCAATAGCTTTAGGATTCGTATAGCACGTACACACGCACCGCACGAGCATCGCACGCCCATGCGCAAGCCTTGCAGCCCACGCTGTGCGCACGGCGCACAGGCCCACTGCCCGCAGCCCATTTGTGCGCGCGCCAGCCTTGGCTGGGACTGGCCTTGCGCTGGGCCTGGTCGAGGCATTGGCGTGTTGTTGGATGCGTGTGGCTTGCTGGGCGATGGCCTAGCTTCTTGCTGGGCCCTCGTCCGGCAGGCCTCGTCCGATGCTTATTCGTACGATACGCTTCCGATTAAATTCCCGGTTCGGGAATTCATTTTCGATACGAACAATATTTAATATTTCCGATTCCGGAATTAATTTCCGTTTCGAACAAATATTTAATATTTCCGTTTCTGGTATTATTTTCCGATTCCGATAATATTTCCGATTCTGACAATATTTTCGTTTCCGGCAATATTTCCGATTCCGGCAATATTTCCATTTCCGATAATATTTTCCGATACGTGCCATGTTTCCGTTTCCGGCAACATCTACGACTTGGATAATATTTATATTTCCGATACGATCCATATTTCCGTTTCCGGCAATATCATCGTTTCCGGAGTATTCATTTCTTGCCTGTGACGATCTCAGCTCCCACTGAAACCAAGATACGTCGATTCCGAATATCCATAGATGGAGTATTTAATGCCATTAAATATTTGATCCGTTTACGTACTATTTGTGTGACCCTACGGGTTCAGTCAAGAGTAAGCTGTGGATTAATATCATTAATTCCACTTGAACTGAAGCGGCCTCTAGCTAGGCATTCAGCTCACTTGATCTCACTGAATTATTAACTTGTTAATTAATACTGAACCGTATTTATTAGACTTAACATAGAATGCATACTTGGACCAAGGGCATTATTTCCTTCATCATGCCCATCATTTCCAAAATCCAAACCTGCTCTTACACCACCATTAGCATAATGACCATATAACTGGTTTGGATACGTCCTGTTGATATACCCTTGAGCCGTCCCTATGCTACTCATTGGCCTTGATTGATGTAAACTCGTGACACTAGCCTGAGGCCGTAAAATGTGAATCCTAGCAGATGTAATCCTTATGCTTGACCAATACCTATACAAATTACCCTATCCCATTCAACCCATCTTTCAAAACGTCTTGAGTCACAAAAAAAAAAAAAAGACAAATGAAAAGTACATTCTACGCTTAACGTAAAAAATATAATAATAAATAATAAAAAAGAAACTTTGCAAAGCGCCTCTAAAGTTAGTCTAAAAAGAAAAAGAAGCATTTAGCGCACCAAAAAAGATCCGCCCAGAAGTCATTTTCAGCGCCCAGAGCTGGGCGCCGAAATCTTTAGCGCCCCTGCCTGGGCGCCGAATCTCTCTGCCAGCTAAAATTTGTCCAGAAGTGCTCGTCATTTTATCCGCACATGCACGGAAAAATAACGAACACTTGGAGGGGTACAACACGTATTCAGATATACGTACCACCAAAATAAACATGTACTCAAAAAAAAATATAAAACAAATTTTTGGCTTACGGCAAAGCAACAGATTAAAATAATAATAAACTTCACTTATTCTACCGTTTCAAATAATATGTTTCCACCTCAGAACATACTTGTTTAAAATCGGCATTCTATGAAACCATTTTCTAGGCTAAGAACTACGCAAGACCTGATTCCAAATTAAATCTATTTAAGGCGAATACGTAGGCAATCCATGATTCGGTCCAACCAATTTGCAAAAATATTAAAGCCTATAGAAAAACAAGAATAAAAAATAGAAGTCCCTTATTGAAATTTAATTACTTGCAATCCAAGTCGAAAGAAAAATTTAAGTCAAAGGAAGAATCTAAGTCGTCAAGATGCCAAAATTAATGAGCACACATCGAAAAATAATAAGGGCACATACTCTCGCCGGAAGGAGCACTCACACTCCTAGGCACTTAGCCAAGACTCAAAAGATCGCTTTGCCTCAATTGAATGGGGGCTAGCGCAAGCGTCCATGACCTCTAAAGTACTCGACTTGACCCTCCCTAAAGCGAACTAACTCACTTAAAGACCTTCTTTCACCACTAGACATAGTCGCTCGCTTAAAGACCTTCTTTCACCCCTAGACACAGTCATAGTCGCCGACAAGTAGTAAAGGCAGTAAGCTTGCAATAAAGAGGATTGTTCTACGGCATCACCCCATCGTTCCTTCGAACTCAGGGCACCCGTTCATGGTAATTCAAATGCTTGCTAATCCCCTTTGGAAAAAATAAGAAATTGTCAATAGGACTTGGCACTTAACCAAGGCTTACCCTACTCAGACATATGACACGGGCATCTAAAATCGAATTCTGAAAGCATCATTGATGGGAAGACATAACAGCAACTGGGGGCTAAAAATTGAAATGGAAGAGCTAGGGAAAGAACTAAATATACCTTGACCTTTTGTACGGACATACACCAAGTAAATCTAAG
This sequence comes from Spinacia oleracea, assembly GCF_020520425.1. NCBI lineage: Eukaryota > Viridiplantae > Streptophyta > Magnoliopsida > Caryophyllales > Amaranthaceae > Spinacia > Spinacia oleracea. Next base: position 54,619,452 of record NC_079490.1, read on the forward strand.
TCAATTTAAAAACGGTTTATATTCCCGCAATTCTGGAAAAGATGGCCCTAAAAGCCTAAAGCATACGCCAAACGGGCACATGTATATCTTGACGCCTGCACCCTGGCTTCCAGCGAATCCTTAGACAGCATTCCAAAAATCGTAACAGTATTTTTACGAACCCTTCTATAAGTCAACCTACTTAGGACACCTCGGATTGTACACAATAGGATTCGGATTTTAAATAATTTTCAAATGATTTTCAAAGACTTCTTCGAACATAATAAAGTGTCGTTGGTTTAAGCTTAGTATGCGTCTATCTCAACGTTGCAAATGAGTCAAAAAGATTTCTAAATATGATTATGGGTAAAGAAAGGCACCTAGCTTTTGGTCAAAGGCACACTTCAACATGTGACTACCTTGACCATGGCAATGTCGCACAATACGACATTTACAGGAAAAGTAGCAGATCACTACTCGAACGTACCTCGCACTAAACGAGTCTGGTTCAAACTATTCATGATCCATGTCACCATGAATGCATAAAAACGTATGCAAGGCATTATAGCACCAAGCCAATCCCGTAGCTACAGTTGGAGGCTTGAGAAAAACACTCTAAAAATGCTCGAAATGACGATTTCATCGCAAATTCTCGACGCTAATGCTATGCATATGTCATAGGGGCACAATCCTAAGCTTTAATCGCGTAAAACGAACCTTAGAATGGCTACAACCCCTCCCAAATTCTAAAGCACTACTTAGAATATATAAAGTCACCCCACTAACAAGGGTAACTGAAAATCGCGAGTCACCAAAGCTCCGATCAAACTACTGCACATAACGCTCGCCCTACAAGCGCCCGTTACACAGTCTACCTCGTTCCAAAGCAAAAGCGAAAAAAAAAATTAAGGATAAGAACTGTCAAAATATACTCAGAAATCATTTTCAACGCCCAGAGATGGGCGCCGATATCTTTAACGCCCCAGCCTGGGCGCTGAATCTTTCTGCTAGCCGAGTTTTGCCCAGATATAAAAATAAAGAAACACCTATGAATCCTCGCATCGAACGAAGTAATAAGCCGTGCAAACCCACGCGGAAGGTGCTACACTTGTTCGAACACCTGAACAAGGCGTGATGAAGTACTCCAATGAAAAAAATAATAATATCCCAACACCTGGAGGAATGTTCTAAGACACGCCGTTAGGCCACACAAGCCTACGTCGCACCATAAGTTCAACCGTCCCACGGTACAAGTCTAAAAGAAGAGTAAGGCATATTGCACTAATGTAGGCACGACCAAAGAGCATGTGTAAAAGAGGCAAAGACTACTTATCGCCCAAAATGCAAGCCACACGACTTCTACATTAAGGATTAAAGGTAGCAAAATATTACCTACCACGAAAGGGATAGCTCGCACCTACACGAGCGGAACCCCAAGGCAACTTACTCGAAAGAACCTACAAAAGTCGTACGCCAAAAGGAAGCATCCCAACATACATACTTGGGGGCTCCAAGCTACGAAACAACCATAGCAAAATAAATAAATAAAATCTCGAAGCAAATGTTGAGCAATCGAAAGGGTACGATGTTTGAGCCCACTTCATGAATGGGCCTGAACCCTATCAAGCTTCTAAGCAAACTATTCAAAATCAGTCATCGCTCAAAAAAAATGATTCAAGCAAACTGATTAATGGACCGCACACAACGGCCATTCTATGAACGCTCGTTCGCACATACGTATCATCATTCTAAGTATCGAACATTTACGAACGCGTTCAAAAGGAAAAAATATACAACAACAAGAGCGGTCAAAGTCTTACGCCTCAAGGTATGTTCCTCGGGCCATATAGACTCGCCCAACTATCGCAATAACTGTAACAGTTCCTTAAAAATAATCGCCCCAAAGAGACAAGCACCGTAGTCCACCAATCGGCTACGGCTTCTCAAGAAAATTATCACGTTCTAAAAACAAAGAAAAAACAAAAGAAAAGAGAATACATAGAACTTCCAAGTGAAATAAACGAATGAACAAGAGGCCAACTGTGTCATCAAAAGACCAGCCCAAGCAACACTTTCAACGCCCCACCTAGGCGTGAATTATTTCAACGCCCAGGCCTGGGCGCCGAAAATGAACCCAGGCTCAAAAAAGGCCATAACTTCTATTGGGCCCTGCCGCATCCATTTGACTCGAAAATTGCCAATTTTCTTACTGAAAGTTGCACCTCACGACTTTGTCAAGAGTAGCACACCACTACGAAGATCACTCGCACTTACGAGCACGATCCCAAACACAATCAAGGACATTACAAAATGCGTATCCCCAAAGAACCTCTTTGACAAGAACTGACCGCCAAGCACGAGTACATGGTGGCTCGAAAGAAAAAAATATATCTCAAAAAAAGGTATGCAAAGTTAATTCCCAGACTACGCCATACACCATCTCATGTTTGGATATCTAAAAAAAAACAGGTTCGACCTCAGAGAAAGGTCGTCATTGACACTTGTGCATGGTCCTCTGATCAAAGACCAAGTAGTGGCAAAAAACGAGCCGTAAAAACTAGCTCAAAATCACGAAAGCAGGCGGTCGCAAGACAAAGGTCCATCTGAGCACGTTGTCAGCCCACGTTCAGGTTACAACTAAATTCGAGCATCCCTCGAAAGAATTCGCTCTTGCAAGAATGAATAAAAAGAAATTCTCAAAAAAAAATCACAAAGAACAAAAGAAATAGGAACTTGCCCATCTTCAGTTGGCAAGATCGCGTCACAAACCGCGCGAGTTCCCAAATCGAAAAAACGAATTCAGGGACGTCCACCCTTAGCGGACAGGGCTCGCCCATCTGCGTCACAAGCCGCGCAGGTCCTCAGTTTTCCAAAAATGAAGTCTTCAAAAACAAAATGAAACAGGCTCACCATCTTCAGCCGGCGGGGTCTACGGCGCAAACCACGTAGGTCCTTATTTTCAAAAAAATAAACACAAAACAAATTTCAAAATAGATTCGTCCACTTCTATCGGACGGGGTGTCCACCCTTAGCGGACAGGTTCGCCATCTTTAGCCGGCGGGGTCTACGTCACAAGTCGCGTAGGTCCTTATTTTCAAATATTCAAAAAACGAGATTCGTCCACTTTTTCGGACGGGGCGTCCACCCTTAGCGGACAGGCTCGCCATCTTTAGCCGGCGGGGTCTACGTCGCAAGTTGTGTAGGTCCTTAGTCGCTGCAGCGATAACATTTTCTGGTTTTCCCTTTTCCAAAAAAATTAAAAGGATTGGTTTTCCGTTTTTTCCAAAAAAAAGCGATGTGCTGGATTTTCCTTCGTTTTACGTCCCATAAAAACAACGGGGTTTTCTCGTTTAACTAGCCCTGAAAATGAGAATCTTTAAAAACATTTTTACCTCGTGATTGGGCTTGGCCAGGCCCAATTACACTTTATAGCTTTGATTTCGAAAACATCTGTAGCTACTCCCAATGACAAAGTGAGGGAGTTTCTACGCCTCTTTAGATACTTCCAATGACAAAGTGAGGGAGTATTCTATACTACCCGTTGACAAATCCCAATGACACGTGAGGGATATGTCGACATTTCAAGTGATGACCCTTAAGTCAAATGTTATCACTCGGGGGGCTCGTGAGACCCTCGCAAAACAGGTCACATACACCATGACTTGTGTGACGCACTCCGTCTAGTACTTTGACCATCGTCTTACTCCAAGACTCAGTCAAAGTGGGGGCTAACTGTAGACACCTACTTTTGTCCCCATTCCCGAAAGGGAAAGGTTCGATGATGAAAACATAAATCTCCACATGACAATGCATCTCCTATAAAATAACGAATCTCATTACCCCTTTTCATTTCACCCGAAACCTGCTATTTATGGAAACCTGCTAAAAATAGTAACTGCCGTAAAGGGTAGCTTCTAAAAGTGGCAAGTCATAAAAGATAGAAACCTGTCAGAATTAGGTGTTGCACTCCAACGTAAATCCTAAATGAGATAGAAAACTGCGAGAATCCTATTCCTAATATGATTCGGAAATAAGAGTTACGTATTAATTAAAATCCTAACGAGCCTAGAGTTCGTAACGGGCCCAGACGCATTCCGTCATGAAATTGATACGCACTAAAAGACTCGATTAAGTCTCAAACACTACGGATTTCAGGAATCCGAATCTGACTAAGAAAACAGCCCAGACCCTATTTTCAACGCCTGGCTCTGGGCGCCGAAATCTTCGGCGCCCAGGCCTGGGCGCTGAAAATACCTGGGTACGTGTTTTTTCCTAATTCTTTGTGGATTAGAACTCTGCAATTCTATCTTTCCACGAACTCTTTCCTATAAATACAGCCCCAAATTCGACGTGAAAAGAACACAACACACAATTCATATTCTGAGTATTGACTCCAACCCCTAGCCTAAGCCTCACGCTGCGAAATTGTTCACGCGTTCTGTCGCAATCGATCCATAAATCGAACAGAACTTATCCTGTCCCATAATTGAGATTCGTTAAATAAAAAAGGAGAAATAGCAAATTCAAAGTGGTTAGTTTTCTGAGAACCGTGACGCACCTCTCAAGGGTGCGTCGTAATGTGTTCCTTTTCGATGATTTAATTGCTTTCCTCGCCCTTTTTATGAACTGTTAAACTAACTAAATCTGATTGTTCTATCACGCCTAACAAATATAATATTTTTGGGAAATTGGATTATCATGCTAGGTCCCTTAATACTATTTAAATCAGATAATCACGATCGATCTAGTATTATATGTTGCATATTGCTAAAATCAACTCAGATTAGTTTAATAGTTAACGCATGTCCCTTCAATTATTTATGCTGAGCTAGTAAGGATATCCTGCCTCTGGAGTTATCGACGAGCGAAGTACTCCTCTCGGTAGTTACAGTCCCCCGAACCCTCAATCTCTACCTTGCGGGTGTATGTTGAGAGATCCCCACACCAGGGATCACAAGGGAACCAACGGCCGTCGTGGTCAAACATAATTGCACTCCCTTTATGTCACGATAACCGGGTTTTGTCAGTTTTTCTCATTGTTGTTAAAAACTGAATGGCGACTCCTATATTACTAGTCAATTGGGTGTATACTCACAGGAAATCCAATTACACTTGATTGAATAAAAGAATCGTCACACCCACGAGGGACGAGGTCACGCATTAGCCTCGTGCTTTTTCGACCCCCTCACACTTCCGAACAACCGCATCAGTCACAACCCGGCCAGGAGCAAAGCCAGACAACCCAGATTGTGCTAGAGGAGATGATCCTGTCAAGTCAACACACACATCACATCCCCGATCCCAAGAGTAGAGCAACACGTCTGCTGGTCGGAGAGCACCATAGTTCCCTCCACATAGACCAATATCAACCTCTTTCCGCGCCGAAATCCCATACCGATAACAAACATCAACAAGGGTATCCCGAACCACATTATGTCGATGTTTAATACCCACGATGCCAGCACATGACACCGCATGATCACCAAAGATGTCTCCCGCAAAGACCTTGGAACAAGCAGAACATGGCGCCGTAACAGAGAACAAAGGACCCCCAATCGGTAACACAACACACATCGGTAAGCCTTAGCATTCATCGTCTATCCCAAACCCGATATAGGGACCGCACGAAGCCAAGCAGAGGTGTGATCTCCTTGCTGCGATTTCTACAACGCCGACTGTCGAGAAGATAAAGAGAAGGTGGATTCTGCAGATGCAGTAACCTTTGTGAAATATATATATCTGCCAATTTCTTCATGAGTTTAGGGGCAGTGACCTCACTAGGGTTACTCAGAATGTCATACTCCACCGTTCTACTAAATAGACTCAACGCATCCTCAAATACTCGACCAGGACCAACAATACCAGCGTGCCGTAGAAGCTTTGTCTGCAAACCAGAAGACTGCAATCGAGAAGCAAGAAAAACATAATGACAAACATCACCTGCGGAATAAACACCAAGTCCGCCAAAAGAAAAAGGTAAGGTGGCAAGACGCCACTGCCAATCGCCAAAGCCAGGCCCTGAAGCAGTTACAATACGCTCCAAGGGAGATCAGAGAGCCTCATCAAAAGTGCGTTGAGCCGCCTCAAAAATATCAGAAGGACAAGTACGCAAAGCAAAGTAGAGTTTAGAAACTCCGGTACATGCCCTAAGTAACAATAGCTCACATTGAGGATCATCAAGCTGAGCAACCTTATCCATAAGCCCAATGGTCTTGGTCACCCTCTGCATCACAAGCCCACCTCTAAAAACTGGATTAGAACTAGCGGGACCACCTAGCAAGTTAACACCATGCAAAGGATGAGCAATATCAGGGGGAAAGACTCCCGCAAGCCTGCTTCGAGGGTCCTCGTAGGCCAGAAAACCTCGGTCTTCTCCACGTTAAGATGTAACCCGAGACAAGGCCCGTCATCCATAATCAACTGCATAACCTTCCCAACCACCAAAGTGTCACCAATAATAATAATAATAATAATAATAATAATAATAATAATAATAACTACTAGTACTACTACTGTTACTTTTGTTATCGTTACTATTATTATTATAAATCAAATGCTAACAAAGTCAAATATTTTCCGCCAGAATATGAACGTGCCCTAATCGGCCCTAATCGCCATACTCGCCCGTGCGTTTTATTATTATTATTATTATTATTATTATTATTATTATTATTATTATTATTATTATTATTATTATTATTATAGGAGAGCATTTTACAAGAATAAAAACGTCTTTTCATGTAAAAAATGCGGGTGTTTTTAGCGTACGCATACGTCGAATATTGATATGATGTCCTAACTCCCTAAAATCGTCCGCGTATTACTGGTAATAATACCCTTTTTAAAAATAACCCCCATCCCCTTCTCCTCTACCTACTTTTCACCTTATGCCATTGCAAGCCAGGTAACGCCGGCTACCGACAACCACCACCACCACTGAAATAACCTTCACCACCGACAACCACCCTTCACCACTGCAGTCCTCGAATACTCTTCTCCGACCACCAAAGCACCCCTTGCCTATCCCGACTCTGTTCACGACTCGAAATTATGTGAATTCAAAGGAATTTTTTTTAAGTAACAAGGACCGCCCGCAAATGGCGGCGCGACACACCATGGCTATGTGCCGCCATTTGCGGCCGGCCCTTGTATCAGCATGTCCTATCATCTCTTTCCTCACTATTGATAATTTGACATCATTGCCACCATCAACATTCATACTCCTCCATTGACCATCTCTGCAACATCTCTCTCAATTTGACTGATAAAAAAATAAAATTATTTGATTGATTGATTGGAACTTCTCTGGGTGTCGTTCATTATGAAATTAATTTTTTTTTTCTGTTTTAATTAATTATATGAAATGTTTACCTGTAATATTTGTTTCGTTTAAATATTGATTATGGATTTATGGTGATGTTAGAGTTTATGAGCTTCATGGTGGCTGCCAAGGTGTTAAGGGAAGGGAAGAAGATGGTGGCCCGTCTTAGATAAAGCTGCCGGAGTTGGGTGAAGGTGGTGGCTCGGTGAAAGTTGGGGAAGTTGAAGGGATGGGGGTTTAATTTTATAAGGGTAGAAAAGTCATTTCAAGTAGTAAAACGCGGGCGATTTTAACGTGCACGGGCGTCGAATAACGGTACACTATGAAAATCAAATATTTTTCTTATTTTTTAAGAAACATATAACTTACTTATACTATCCTAGCTACATGGCTACATCAAGGATTTTTTTTAATGGGTCAATCCAGTATGGATTACACGAGTATGCCTTTCAGGTGTTGGGGATGGGTAAGAGATGTTCATCCCCAATTGATTATCGTTTATTGTACGTTGGAGTTTTAATACAAATCGTGAAAGTATACGAGCGTGTTATCCAGTGGCGCACCCAGAAATTTAAATTTGGTAGGGCACTACCTAATATTCGTCAAAAGCGAGCAACGCGCATGTCTGTGAAGTTTGGTTAATATATACATGTAAAAATTAACGCTAAAATCATCTATATAGTTAACATATGGCGTACCTATAAATACTATTATGTAGGTTCAATGAATTTGAACGTAAGATGAAGAAGAAAATGTATCGCATATACGTAGTATTACATAATGTAATGCAGGGTACTAGTTATTTAACATGTGCAATGCACGACTTATATTATTAATCAAGTTTATTAGCTTGTATGTATGTATTTTAATTATCAATTTAAGGAAGTTTGAGCAATTCATAAAAAATTTAAATGCAACTTTAAGCCGGTTGACTAGTGAAATACAAGGTTTTTTATTTTAAAATATTATATCATAGATCAAGAATTTAGAATGTGTTCTAAAATTAATCCATTGAGTTGATGTTATTGTATTATTCGAAGCATAAAATAAATTTACAATTAAATCATTGTTATTTAAGACTATTTGTTCAATATATTTCGTTTAAAACTTTGTAATAATATGGACTACATAAAAGGGGAAAATATCTATCTATATCTATTACTATATATTAAAAGAGACATCAGGAATGACACGTGTCAATTCCTGGTGCGATTTTTCCCGCCAAAATGTTTTTTTATTTTTTTACTTTAAAAGAAATAAATTACATTACGTTTTTTTTAGGAAACTAAGATAAATATATATTTTAATTACCATAGATGTGTACTGCATAATATATTATTGGAGGAAAGCTAAATCAATATTATTTTTTCCTTTATGATATAATTTTATTTATGTATTATTATAACTTTTTAATCTGATAAGAAATATAAAAAATATTGATAAATATATGAACTTCTAATGTTAGTCTACTATTAATAATACAAAACATGGTAACTGGTTAGTAAGAATGTTAATTAAAATAATAATACATGATAAGTAGACTAACATATAAGTTTACTTATCAAGATTTTTTCTCAATTCAAAATATGTTGTATTTGACTAACTCAGTTATGCTCGGGTCTTTTCGAAAATTAGTCTTGAGTCATTCGGGTTTGGTTAACGTTGTTAGATCGTTCTACATACAAGTAAACGACTATAATTTTTAATTTTGTATAATTGTAAATTTAGTTCATTTGAATATTTTTTTTTACACAACTTAATTTGAATTTATACTTTTTCATAAATCCTTTTTACTTTTATGTTTTCCTAATATCACAAGTCTTTTAGTTACTATTAAAATAATAAGTTGTTTTAGTAGTAGTCGTGCGTTGCACGGGCCCTAAACTAGTATTATACTAAAAGAGAGGAAATCAATGTGGTGATGACAAATGTCACACATTGATAGGCCTCTCTTATAGATATAAAAAAAATAAAACACTTGATTCTATAATTATTTTGTTATGTTTTACCTCAAAAAAATATTTAATTATCTTTTCCTCAAAATAAAAATATATTTTATTCTATATATAGGGAATATTTTTAAAATTATATATCTTTTCTATATTTGGTAACAAATATAACCAATATGAGATTAACTTTTTATAAAAAATTAACCCATTATACGGAGTACGTAGTTTAATTTTTATAAAAGTTTAAGGGTAGTCTACTAATTTGTATTTTGTATTTATATAATTCGAATACAAATAAATTAGAAGATCAATCAAATATGAATAAGAGTATAAAAAAATTACCATAGTACTATAATATTTTAACAACTACATGCGCTAATTATAACCTTCATTGATTGTACTATTTTAAACGTAGTATATTTAGCAACTAAATTCGATAATTATCACCGCCATCGATAGTAATATTTTAATACTTCAAAAAAAATATGTATCTTATGTAAAATGACTAAAACTTGTGTAATCTAATCTATCGATCTACTACTTTACTACATAATTCCTAAATTTTTTAGATGTAACTATTTGATTTTTACACTAGCATATTCACACATTCCTCTACTTTTTCTGTTTTTTTTTTTATTATTAATACTTTATGATGAACATAGTCATGCACTCCATAGCATTTTGTTGAATTTTTCTAAGTACTTACATAATACTACCATTTTTTTTTTTTAATAATTTTTACTAATTGATAGTTTAAGATATTAATAGTTGAAGTTATTTACTAACAGCCATGGTTTTTCAAAACAAATGGAAGAAGTAGTAAACAAGAAAAATGATGCGCGGCTTTGTAGTCCTCTCTACTTCAAAAATCTCCTCCAAATATTGTAGGCTAAATAATTAACTTATATTTTAGTCGATTTTTAATAAACATCTATATACGGGGTACTATACTAAAAGAGAGGCAAATTGATGTGGAGCTGAAAAATGTCGCTTTTGAAGGAAATAATGCCCTTGGTCCAAGTATGCATTCTATGTTAAGTCTAATAAGTGCGGTTCAGTATTAATTAACAAGTTAATAATTCAGTGAGATCAAGTGAGCTGAATGCCTAGCTAGAGGCCGCTTCAGTTCAAGTGGAATTAATGATATTAATTCACAGCTTACTTGTAATACCCCGAATTTTTAAAGCTTGATTAATTATGCTAAATTATTTTTATTTAGCTTAAAACCGTTTTAAATCCTAATTTCTAACTTTATTTTAATTAACGAAGTTTTATTGCGATTAAGTTTTAATATCGTTACACGATTTATTTATTTTCTGATTTTATAATTTAATATTTACGAGCCTAAACTACCTTTTTAAATCTTGTTTATTTCGAATTTTTAATAATTCCGAAGCGTTTTTATTTTATTCGAAAATTAAATGTATTTTATTGTTATCGATATTTTACAAAAATTATTTGAAAATCTGATTTTAATTAAACATTCCTATTTATATCAATTACTAAATATAGCAAAGAAATTTTCAGAAATTTTTCCTAATTAAGTAAAATTACCAAAATGCCCCTAAGGAACAAATTGGCATCTTTCTTGCTCCTTCCTTGCTATTCACGTACAAACAAGAACATACAAACAACAACAAGAATGAAGGAATTCCTTCATTCCTCTCTAACCACAATCCAGTCTACATTCACTTGCTTAATCCCCAAGTATTTCAGCTTCTTCTTCACTCAACTTTTCACTATAATCAGCCATATATGTTTCATTTTTTTTCTCAACCAAAAACTGAAAATCAACTCCTTTGTTTCCTTTGATTCCAACCACCACCGTCAACCAACATCCACCACCACCATCATTTACTACTCACCACTGACCACCACCACCTTATCACCCCTCAAATCAATCTCCACCCCAAACTCCTCCCTGTTCCTTCGACCAAAACCGGCCGCAGTGCCGCGTTTCCTCACCCCCTTTTCGTCTCTCTTCCACGCCACCTAGTGCCACACCACCACTCCGCAACCACCTCCGCCGTCTCCCCAAACCGTCCCCAATCCATATGGACTGTGAACCACCCCTTCCCCGCCCAGAATTGACCGAAAAACACCCCTCAAACTCCCCTGCCTCCCTCGTCTTTTCCCTCTGCCGCACCACCCAACCTCGCCGCCACCACTTCCCAGCCACCGCACCACCCCTCTATTAAATTTTCGCCCCCAAATACTCCGGCGAACCATTGTTCCGCCACCCAAAACCACCTAGAAAATCAAACACAAAACTCCCCTGCTTCTCACCCAAAATCGCGCTCCTCCTTCTCTCTCTCGCTGCTCCGACGCCGCGAACCACCCACCGCCGCTGTTGCCTTCACCGGCGCAATTCAGCGGCACCGAGCCACTCAGCCGCCTCCTCCCTTCCCTCTTCTCTCCCCTTCGTGCTCCCTTGCGCCCCTCCCCTGCTTCCCTTGTTATTTTTCGAGATTCCCAGGAAACCAAAATTCCATTTGGTTTTTTTTGCTGCTATTAATCTCTTGAACCATTATCCAAATTAAGCCCAACCTTTTGTTTTGGCCCAAATACCCCAAAGTAAGCTCTTTTTATTTATTTAAACACTCATATTAATCAATTCTTATCATACAAATTTAAATGATGATTTCAGATTTATATTGTGACTGAAATTTTGATGTAAATAATATTTTCGTTAATTTATGAAATTTAAATAAACCGATTTATGGAATATATATATATATATATATTGATTTAAATGACGTTTAATAATATTTTGAAGGATTATATTTTTTATTAAATTAATTATTTCAAAATTCACTACCTATAAATTTATTATTGATAAAATATTAGTTTTTATAAAATATTAGTTTTTAAAGTATTTATCGTTTTAATACTAATTCGATAATTCGATACTTTGAAAGAAATCAGACTCGGAGCTCAGGACGAACGAACCAAGGAAAAAGGCCTAGCAATCATGGAATTAAGGTAACGGTTATTGCTAGTACCCGCAATCCCTTCGAAATGTATTTATGAATAATGTTGTGAATGATTGATGTTTTATAATGATGTTCTATGATTTGCGGGATTACAAGTATGATTTAATTGAATTGTTTTATGATAATGCAGCTTTATGCAAAGTATTGCTTTAATGAATTATTATTCCTGAAAGTAATGATTTTATGAAATAACGAGATTTAATGGTTTTATTGAATAATCCTGAATGAATGAGATTTTCCTGATTAATGTTCAACTAAAAGAAATGTAAACATGATAAATGAAAGTGTAAGAACTGGTCAAGTTCCCCTGATATGGAGCCCAGGCTCCCCCTGATAAGAAGCACTGGCTTCCCCTGATATGGAACCAAGGTTCCCCCTGATAAGAAGCACTGGCTTCCCCTGATATGGAACCAAGGTTCCCCCTGATAAGAAGCACTGGCTTCCCCTGATATGGAACCAAGGTTCCCCCTGAAATGAAGCATTGGCTTCCCCTGTTATGGAGCATTGACTCCCCCTGTTATGAAGCACTGGCTTCCCCTGTTCGTAGGAGACGTCCTACCATGTTTTCCTGTAAAGTCATGACGACCAGAATAAATACTGTTAAAAGGAAAAAGAGTAATGAAATGACGTTCCTGAAATTAATGTTCCTGAAATGATGTTTTTGAAATGATGCTTCTGAAATATTGATTTATTAAATGTTTTACTATATTCTATTCTCCCTGTTTATTAAATAAAATGAATTGAAATGATGTTACGATGCTAGGGTAACTTGTTACTGAGTCTTCGGCTCACCGTTTTGTTTTCCGTTTTAGGTACTGCTGGGGACCACGGAAACGAGTAGTGGCGAGGATTTCACTATTACCAAGTTCACCTAAGTTAATGTTAAGTTGTAACAAGTTTAAGTAAAGATTCTTGATTAAGTTTCGTGCTTTTATTAAGGAATTGAGAAGGATGATTATGTGAATTTTGGAGTTTAATAGCTTATGATTGATAGTTGCCTTGTAATTCCCAAGAGGGAGTTACGGCGGGTAATGTCACGACCGAATTAGGTTAATTCCGCTGCTAATTATGATTAAATAATTGAATTAGAGGTCGGGGTGTTACAGTTTGGTATCAGAGCCAAGGTTCTGGACCATAAGTGCTAAACCTTACGGGTTTCGCACGAAATAGAATTCAATAGGCTTTAAGCAAAGAGTTTTAAAGAATAAAAGAATATGTTAAAATCATGTTAAGTAAAAAGGAAATGAGTGTGAGTGTAGGAACGGGCTGAAAAGGGATTATTTTCCTATTATGTATGTTTTCCTGATTGAGCACGTTATGCAGAATGTCGACTATCGAGGTGACTAACGATATTAACGATGGAGCTCACAACGAGCACAACGTCCATGTCAACGATGACACTATCTACGAGGATGTTGCCCATGATGATCCCTATGACGATCAACCTATCGAAGATCACAAAGAAAGTATGGAACGATTAGAAACCGTTAGCACGATGTTAGCTGAATTAATCAAAGATTCTCAGAAACAGAAATCGACGAATGCGAACGAAAATGCGTCAATGTTCAAGAAGTTTTCATCCCTAAACCCACCATCTTACGATGGCAAGCCCGACCCTGTAGAATTCGAGGATTGGATTAATCGCATAGATCAGTTGTTTGAAACCTTGCAATGTCCTAAGGAATGGAGAGTCGATTTCGCCGTGTTTCACTTAACGGGCCAAGCAAGTTTATGGTGGAAAGTTAATAAGGAAAGGAAGAATGAACCTAGATTTGGTTGGACCGAACTGCAAAAGTTACTAAGAGATAAGTTTTATCCACCATCCCTGAGGAAACAAAAGGAAGACGAGTTTTTGCACTTGCAACAAGGAACAATGAGTGTTATGGAATATGCAAACAAGTTCATGGAATTGTCAAGATTTGCACCGGAGCTGGTATCGACAGAACAATCTAGGATGAACCGTTTTGAGCGAGGTCTTCATTTGAAATACCAAGATAGGTTGGCAACTCAAAGGTTTACTTCCTATCAAGATATGGTTGATATTGCAGTTAATGTTGAACGAGTTGTATTACTTCGAGAAGCACAAAATGTTGATGATAAAAGGAAAAATGATAATCAAAACCATGGAGGAGCAAAAAGGCCAAACCAAGGAAACCATAATCATAGAAGGAACGATAGTAGAGACCAAGATTACAATGATAGAGCATCTCGTAAGGTATGGTGTGCTAAGTGTGGAAAGAGAAACCATACCGAAAGTGAATGTCGTGCAGGAACAAAGACATGTTATCGATGTGGAGGAAAAGATCATTTTGTCAGAGACTGCCCTAAACCACCTCCCAAGGATATTGGAAGAGCAACCTCGATCAATCATGAACGAAACAACAACAATGCTAGGGTTGATCATGATCCACCACGACCACCAATATCTGGAAAAGCTTACATGATGAGAGCTGACAAGGAAGAAGAAGAAGAAGATGACGCCAACGCTGATACCATTTCAATTTAGTTCTTATGTACGTTTGAACCTAAGTTTCCTGTTTTAGATTTGAATCATGTCATAGATATTTTGTCAAGGACGTGTTATGAAATGTTTAAGGATCATTAATGTCCTCAAGGAAGTTTATGAAAGAATTAATAAAAGCATGATTTTGTGGATATGAATTGTTTTAAGGAACTTTTATGTTTATGAATTATTTAAGGTTGATTGTTAGAGTACCGAAAGAGCATGAGTTTGTATTTAAGGTTGAATGATAGAGTAAACAGGAGTATGAGTTTATATTTCATAAATGGAAAATCATCACTTAACTCAAGGTTATTAAAGGTTCAAAGCATTTAAGTTATGACTTATGGGTTATTTCCCCGCACCCTTCATAATGATTGTTTGTGCTTGTAAGTACCTAAGTGTATTTTCATATATGTTAAGGAAGCCAAGCTAGAATATTAAAAAGTTATGCAAAAATATTATGTGATCGAGACCAAACATGATTTATGGTGAAAATATGAAATTGAGGTTACACGTGGAGTTCTGAGGATCTTACCAAAGGAAGTAATCAGGAATTAGTCAGTCAGTAAGGTTGATGGTGTTTTCAGTATACCTTTCCACATCATTTATAGGGATTGTTTTTGAAGGAATGCTTGATTATCTCCATAAAGAAAGCTAAGCGAGAGAATTAAGGTTTTGCAAAATGTTAGGTGGAAAACATGATTTATGGTGATCGAAAAGATGAAACTAAGTTTGCATAAAGTTTTGGGGATCTTACCAATGTAAGTTATCGAGAATCAGTCTGCCTATGAGGTTGATGATATTAATGAATGTTATGAAGTTCGAAAAGAACTATGAATGATTGAGGAATACGATGGAGTTGAGAATAGAAATCGACAAAATGACATGTCTGTAAAACCAGGTAGTCTAAACTAAGTTTCTGGAAGCTAGATTGTTTATGATAAAGGCATGCTTGATGGCTTAGCATTATCCGCCAAATCCGAGGTTTGTAGACTTAAAATACTAAGGATAAAGCAAAGTCGTATATTTACGATGTATTTCCTGTCACGTGAATGGACTCGAATCCCTGCAACGAACGTAGTCAACAAAGTCGTTTGACGTAGAAGAAAAGATTGGAAATCGAAATCGAAACGAATCGAATGGAATAACGAAAGTCAACGATAAGTTTCCTGCAACAAAGAAGCCCAATGGCAAATTAAAGTGAAATGTCTCTAATTGTTCGCCCATAAACGATATGATGTATGAATGACTATGTTTTCTATGGTCAACCATGCTCGTGTGTTAGATCAAATGATTATGAATGTTATGCTTATGTTGAATATGAAAATTTTCAGTTTATGAATTAAGCCTTATGATATGGATTATGTTTATGCTGACATGATTGTACTGGTGATCTAATTATTATTCATGGAAGCCGCCTCCGATGGAAGTTCTCCTGAGCTCAGAGTACGAGATTGTGATAATAAACAACTTTTACAAATTATTTGAGTATTCTAGTTGTTAGATAAATATTTATTTTCATTACATATATACATATATTTTCAGAATTATAATTTTGCATTAAAAAGTTACTATTTTTGGTAGAAAATATTTCCAAACAGGATCTCACAAAGTAAAATGGGAGCCTAGTCTATGCTAACCAAGTTTGCCCCTTTTATGTTCTTTGCTCCTCGATCCTATTATATGAAGTCAAGTGGAGGTATGAAAGACGATGGCGAAATGTAATTGACCTTAATGACGATTAAGAATCAATATATAATTTTGCCCCTTTTGTATTCTTTACTCTTCGATTCTAGGTCTCGAGTTGAAGCGGATTCCTAAAAGATGATGGCGGAATGAAGGCTAGACATTGTCAGAATTGAAATTGTGAGATCTTGGTTTTAAAATAAAACAACATACTTTTATTCGAGCGTTTACAATTTTCAACAAACATTTTATAAATCAAATTTTCAAGTTTCGAGGACGAAACTTTTTCTAAGGGGGTAAGAATGTAATACCCCGAAGTTTTAAAGCTTGATTAATTATGCTAAATTATCTTTATTTAGCTTAAAACCGTTTTAAATCCTAATTTCAAACTTTATTTTAATTAACGAAGTTTTATTGCGATTAAGTTTTAATATCGTTACACGATTTATTTATTTTCTAATTTTATAATTTAATATTTACGAGCCTAAACTACCTTTTTAAATCTTGTTTATTTCGAATTTTTAATAATTCCGAAGCGTTTTTATTTTATTCGAAAATTAAATGTATTTTATTGTTATCGATATTTTACAAAAATTATTTGAAAATCTGATTTTAATTAAACATTCCTATTTATATCAATTCCTAAATATAGCAAAGAAATTTTCAGAAATTTTTCCTAATTAAGTAAAATTACCAAAATGCCCCTAAGGAACAAATTGGCATCTTTCTTGCTCCTTCCTTGCTATTCACGTACAAACAAGAACATACAAACAACAACAAGAATGAAGGAATTCCTTCATTCCTCTCTAACCACAATCCAGTCTACATTCACTTGCTTAATCCCCAAGTATTTCAGCTTCTTCTTCACTCAACTTTTCACTATAATCAGCCATATATGTTTCATTTTTTTTCTCAACCAAAAACTGAAAATCAACTCCTTTGTTTCCTTTGATTCCAACCACCACCGTCAACCAACATCCACCACCACCATCATTTACTACTCACCACTGACCACCACCACCTTATCACCCCTCAAATCAATCTCCACCCCAAACTCCTCCCTGTTCCTTCGACCAAAACCGGCCGCAGTGCCGCGTTTCCTCACCCCCTTTTCGTCTCTCTTCCACGCCACCTAGTGCCACACCACCACTCCGCAACCACCTCCGCCGTCTCCCCAAACCGTCCCCAATCCATATGGACTGTGAACCACCCCTTCCCCGCCCAGAATTGACCGAAAAACACCCCTCAAACTCCCCTGCCTCCCTCGTCTTTTCCCTCTGCCGCACCACCCAACCTCGCCGCCACCACTTCCCAGCCACCGCACCACCCCTCTATTAAATTTCCGCCCCTAAATACTCCGGCGAACCATTGTTCCGCCACCCAAAACCACCTAGAAAATCAAACACAAAACTCCCCTGCTTCTCACCCAAAATCGCGCTCCTCCTTCTCTCTCTCGCTGCTCCGACGCCGCGAACCACCCACCGCCGCTGTTGCCTTCACCGGCGCAATTCAGCGGCACCGAGCCACTCAGCCGCCTCCTCCCTTCCCTCTTCTCTCCCCTTCGTGCTCCCTTGCGTCCCTCCCCTGCTTCCCTTGTTATTTTTCGAGATTCCCAGGAAACCAAAATTCCATTTGGTTTTTTTTGCTGCTTTTAATCTCTTGAACCATTATCCAAATTAAGCCCAACCTTTTGTTTTGGCCCAAATACCCCAAAGTAAGCTCTTTTTATTTATTTAAACACTCAAATTAATCAATTGTTATCATACAAATTTAAATGATGATTTCAGATTTATATTGTGACTGAAATTTTGATGTAAATAATATTTTCGTTAATTTATGAAATTTAAATAAACCGATTTATGGAATATATATATATATATATATATATATATATATATATATATATATATATATATATATATATATATATATATATATATATTGATTTAAATGACGTTTAATAATATTTTGAAGGATTATATTTTTTATTAAATTAATTATTTCAAAATTCACTACCTATAAATTTATTATTGATAAAATATTAGTTTTTATAAAATATTAGTTTTTAAAGTATTTATCGTTTTAATACTAATTCGATAATTCGATACTTTGAAAGAAATCAGACTCGGAGCTCAGGACGAACGAACCAAGGAAAAAGGCCTAGCAATCATGGAATTAAGGTAACGGTTATTGCTAGTACCCGCAATCCCTTCGAAATGTATTTATGAATAATGTTGTGAATGATTGATGTTTTATAATGATGTTCTATGATTTGCGGGATTACAAGTATGATTTAATTGAATTGTTTTATGATAATGCAGCTTTATGCAAAGTATTGCTTTAATGAATTATTATTCCTGAAAGTAATGATTTTATGAAATAACGAGATTTAATGGTTTTATTGAATAATCCTGAATGAATGAGATTTTCCTGATTAATGTTCAACTAAAAGAAATGTAAACATGATAAATGAAAGTGTAAGAACTGGTCAAGTTCCCCTGATATGGAGCCCAGGCTCCCCCTGATAAGAAGCACTGGCTTCCCCTGATATGGAACCAAGGTTCCCCCTGATAAGAAGCACTGGCTTCCCCTGATATGGAACCAAGGTTCCCCCTGAAATGAAGCACTGGCTTCCCCTGTTATGGAGCATTGACTCCCCCTGTTATGAAGCACTGGCTTCCCCTGTTCGTAGGAGACGTCCTACCATGTTTTCCTGTAAAGTCATGACGACCAGAATAAATACTGTTAAAAGGAAAAAGAGTAATGAAATGACGTTCCTGAAATTAATGTTCCTGAAATGATGTTTTTGAAATGATGCTTCTGAAATATTGATTTATTAAATGTTTTACTATATTCTATTCTCCCTGTTTATTAAATAAAATGAATTGAAATGATGTTACGATGCTAGGGTAACTTGTTACTGAGTCTTCGGCTCACCGTTTTGTTTTCCGTTTTAGGTACTGCTGGGGACCACGGAAACGAGTAGTGGCGAGGATTTCACTATTACCAAGTTCACCTAAGTTAATGTTAAGTTGTAACAAGTTTAAGTAAAGATTCTTGATTAAGTTTCGTGCTTTTATTAAGGAATTGAGAAGGATGATTATGTGAATTTTGGAGTTTAATAGCTTATGATTGATAGTTGCCTTGTAATTCCCAAGAGGGAGTTACGGCGGGTAATGTCACGACCGAATTAGGTTAATTCCGCTGCTAATTATGATTAAATAATTGAATTAGAGGTCGGGGTGTTACATTACTCTTGACTGAACCCGTAGGGTCACACAAATAGTACGTAAACGGATCAAGTATTTAATGGCATTAAATACTCCATCTATGGATATTCGGAATCGAAGGATCTTGGTTTCAGTGGGAGCTGAGATCGTCACAGGCAAGAAATGAATACTCCGGAAACGATGATATTGCCGGAAACGGAAATATGGATCGTATCGGAAATATAAATATTATCCAAGCCGTAGATGTTGCCGGAAACGGAAACATGGTACGTATCGGAAAATATTATCGGAAATGGAAATATTGCCGGAATCGGAAATATTGCCGGAAACGGAAATATTGTCAGAATCGGAAATATTATCGGAATCGGAAAATAATTCAGGAAACGGAAATATTAAATATTTGTTCGAAACGGAAATTGATTCCGGAATCGGAAATATTAAATATTGTTCGTATCGGAAATAAATTCCGGAATCGGGAAATTAATCGGAAGCGTATCGTACGAATTAGCATCGGACGAGGCCTGCCAGACGAAGGCCCAGCACGAAGTCGGGCCATCGCCCAGCAAGCCAGCGCGCCACAACGCACCAGCCAAGGCTGCGCCAGGCCCACCACAAGGCAGGCCCAGCGCGCGCCAAGGCTGCGGCAGCGTGTGGGCCTCGTGGCAATAGGCTGCGAGCTCGCCGGCTGCGCGCGCGCGCATGGCGCCCCTCGTGGGCTGCTGTGCGTGCGTGTGTGTGTTTGTGTGCTATACGAATCCTAAAGCTGTCAGGTTTCGACATATGATTAAATTCCTAAGCCTAAAAGGATGAATTAATTAAATAAGAATTCTATTAGGATTCTAGTTTAATTAATTCGTATCCTAATAGGATTCCAGTTCCTTTTCCATACCTCTATAAATAGGTGCCTAGGGTCATAATTTATAGATACAATTAAGAGAATTCAAGTATTCAAAGTGATTTTTGAGAGCAAAAATTCAGTCACATAATTGCCTATATGTGCCGAAAATTCTAAGTACCTTAAGGGCGATCCTAGTTGGTCAAGCTTAAGGCGGATCCGGACGTGCTGTGGACTATCTACGGAGGGACGACACTTGGAGTCCTAAAGACTTGTTCTTGTTCGGTTCGGGCGCAGCTAGGGAAGGCACGCAACAAAGTGTATGCATTTAAACTATGCTAAATGATTATGTGTCAATAATATGCTTTCCTGGCTTTATGGTTTTTCCGCATGATTTATGAATTGTCATATGTATCATAACCTAACAGTGGTATCACGAGCCTCTTATTATTTTCATAATCTAAATTGCATGAACATGGTTAAATATTACAAATTTGCAAGAATTAACAGGGGTGATTAATTTTCGTAATTGTTAATTAATTGCAAATTGCGTTTATTTAATTATACGTACGCAGTTTTTCGACAGTTTCTTCGTTACTCATCCAAATCGAGTGATTTTTGTGTGAATTCCGCATGTAAAAGGCATTCTAAAATTTTGACAAAATTAGTATTTTTCGGCCGAACCCAGAATTCTCAAATTCGAAGCCTAACTATGACTTTTCGGAGGTTTTAGTTTTTCGAATGCAAAATTTCGTAAATTTAAGATGTTAAATTAAATATTTGCGATTCTTGTTAATAAATCTTGAATTTTTGATTGACCTACTGTATATGTTTAACAAGTTTGAATGCCTAGCCTTGTTAATTATGCAATCTAATTTGTAATTATGATTAATTTGTTGAAAATTGGAATAATTTAGAATTAATTTGATTTTCATAATTAGTTATAATTTAATTAGATACCTATGATTAAAAACCACCATAAAAATTGTAAATTTATGTTAAATTTTGAATTTTTATGACCTAGACTTGAATCCATGTTAATCGGAAATCAATTAAATAATAAATTTCCGATTTTCGCCCTAAAATTATGAAATTAATATTATTTATTAATTTGTCATTAATTTTGAATATAAATTTTAAATTTTTATGCGATTCGCTCATATAACTTGCACGCACAAAGCAATGGACGCTACGTGTTACCCTTAAGGGGTGTTGTATAGTGCGGGCATGCGACGACGAGCAAGGGAGCTCGTCGCCCATGCGGTACGAATGCAGCGAGCAAGGGCATGGTGCACGAGCACAAGGCAGCAGTCCTGCCTTGTGTCGTGGGCTGTGTGCAATGGGCGCATGGGCAAGGGCGAAAGCAAGGCACGAGCAGTCGCGTGTGGGCAGCAAGCGAGCTGCGCCACAGCGCGCACTGCCTCGCGCAAGCGTGCGGAGCCTCGCGCGCAGCGAGCGCAAGCTCGCGTGCCACGAGCGCTACGCCCAGCATCGATCGCTCGCGCGCAGCGAGCGCCAGCTCGCATGCCACTGCCTCGTGCGATGAGCGCAAGCTCGCGTGCGAGAAAGGCAAGGGCGCAGCGAGCGATGGCTCGCATGGATCGAGCGCTGGCAAGCGAGCGCAGCGAGCGATGGCTCGCTTGAATCGAGCGCTGGGGCGCGCAGCGAGCGATGGCTCGCGTGCATCGAGCGCTGGCGCGCGCAGCGAGCACCAGCTCGCGTGTTCGATTGATGCCTTGCGATGGTGAGCAGCAGCGATGCGACGCAGCGCATGGGCTGCGTGCACATGACCAGCGATGGATGTGTGCGTGTGGCCCATGGGCGTACGTTGCGTGGGGTTGTTGCGATGCGATTAGATCGTTTTGAAATTTTAATTTGAAATTTTCGGTTTATGTAATTTTAATTAATTTTAAAATTAATAATTTAAATTATTTTCTTGGATTTTAATTTTGAATATTGTAATTATAATAAATTTTATTTATTCTAATTATTTTACTAAAATTAAAATCATGAATTATTTAAATACGACTGAAAATAAATTAAATTTTTGGATTCAATTATAAATTTATATGAACTTTAAATTTTAATTAAATTTGTATGTTTCCGGTTAGACTAGAAATACATTTTTATGTTTAAAATTAGTAAAGCATATGAATTTATTGGTTTAAGTGGGAGCCCTTTTTAGTCATATACTCTTGATTAGGTCTACAAATCCTTAAGGTTAAAACAACTTGATTAGAATTAATAAGGACTGAATAATTTGTAGATTATTGGTGCCCTTGATTAATTGATGCAAATGTTTATGTGATGCATAATGTGTTTTACTAACCAGCTATGTGGGCCATTCATGATAATGAATGGGTGAATGGTATATATTGTATATGTACTGTTTTGCAGGTTATGAAGTGACTAGTATGGCCCAAATAGGATAGAAAATATGGTCTGCGAACCATTAATTTGAATGTAATTGGTCTAAAGTACCAAAGTTGTTTTTCAATTCAAATATGGTCTGCGTACCATCAAATAGTTGTAATTAGTTTTAATTATAGCTTATCCTATTTGAAGAAAATGGTGCCTCCCACAGAGATTTTCAAGACGGACTTTGAAGTTAAAGCTTCAAGATGAAGTCGGGCCATACTAGATCACATTTATCTTATGCATGTTTTAAGTTATTTATTGCTTTTAAATATGTCTTAAAATGCATGAGATCAAAGCTTGATTATGTTGCATGATTAAGGATTTTAGTTCACTTAAAATCTAACCAACATAGTAAGAGCCTTAAGTTCCAAACTTAAAAATTGAGTTAAAAGGTGCCATGCCAAAATATACACTTGCTTGGATATCCTTTACATCAATCTAGTAATAGTTTTCGCTCAGCGAGGTGTTACTTATTGGTCCTAAAGGGGCAAGGTACACAAATAATTGTGAGTACATGTTAGTTTTGGTGAAACTCAACGATATAAGTAAGGAGTCCTTTTATGTCGTGGCAAAATCGATAGGTTTACCTAATAAGTTCTTAGACGTACCTATCAACCAAGAATAGTTTCTAGACTATTAGCAAAAGGCTTTTGCTTACCTAAGATGTTTTAGGATTAAGTCAACAAACTGTGCTTAATTCTTCAATGATTTTAGGATCTTGGAATCATTTTATTCACACCTGCCGGAACAATAAATTCGAATAAAATGCTAATAACTTGTTTGAATTGCATGATTGCTTTAATTTCAAGTTATTATTCATGATAAATGTTTAGACTTTGCATGCTTCAATGTATGTTTTAATTATTGTTTATAATTAAATATCTTGCACTGCAGTAAATCCTTTTAGAAAGGTAACAGTAAATTTCCTCGATTGGTAGTGAATCCAAGAACGATTCACGAAAATGAGAGAAAATGAGCAATTTAAAATGTACGTTTCTTTTAGCGACTTTTATGGTTGTTTTCGAATATCAAAATCGAATGGCAAACCAATTGGTGCTTGTGAATTCAAAATACAATGTAGTTTTGAGATCATAAAGCATTGAGTTTAAACGCTCAGCTTTACCAATGGTTAACAACCTAAAATATTTTTTCCATTTAATTCTCGAATGAGTCTAGTCCCTAGACATTCGAGTAGATCGATGCTTAGAGAACTTTAGAAGCTTCTAGTAAGATCATCTAGTTGAAACAAAATATTCAACATAAATTAAAATGATAAAGAACCTTGTTGGTGACATTGGACATGTCTAACAAAGTATAAAAGTCAACACTAAAGAATTCAATTCTTAAGACTATAAGAAATGGTACAAGAAATAGGAAAACGAGGAACAAATGAAAGGAATTTACAATTCCGTTTCTACCTATAAGTTTATGTTTAAAAGAGCAGTGACCTAGCAATCAAACTTCCTTGGTATCATATACCGCTTGAGGTTCTTACTTCGGTAATAACTCAAACAATGGAAGCTAGGATACACTAATGACCTACAAGTGGGAAATGAAGCATGACAATGCTACATTAGTTGTAGGGTCATCTAGTTTGTTTTAAGTCCTTTCAAAGGCTGGAACTTAATGGTTATTTTGTTCCATAATCAGCATACCTAAATTTCTGCTTCAAACACAGAAAGACTCACATTCAAAAGAACGAAAACAATGCTTGTTTGTTTGTTTATTTAAATGAAATGGTCAATTACAGGTTGAGTCAATATTCTTGATTAAAACAAACAACTCTTTAACAATAAAACTTTACTAGGTTCAAATCAACCCCTTGATTTGAGTTCCACTAATCTTTGGCATTGTTGCTTAGACCATATCAACAAGTTAACATTCAAAAGCTCTATTTTGATGGACTTTTGAAAGTTGATTGATTTCTAGATCAATTTAAGACAACTAGTCTTACTTGTTGAAAGTAACAAAAGATATGAACTATTGTTAGAACGCCTAGACGATAGAGTTCAAAGCTAAAGAAAGGTTTTATGACTTCATTATTTCACACAGATTTGAGTGAATATAGGTTTATTTACTCAATGTGATATAAGTTTGAATCTGTTTGGCTAGTTCAAAGATTCAGAAGTATAAATCCCACTTGGCAAGAAATCATAAAGATCTAGGTTAGATCATGTTGATGATTACTTGAGACCAAATATGATCATCAATGATTGTGTGTTGTAATTTCAACATCTAGGTCCATAAGATATGGCATATCTTAGTTGGAATAATCGAAGTCAATTAGTACTTGATTCGATTAATGATGAATCATAAAGACTTTTCCTATAATTTCTAAAACAAAATGCTCAACTACCACCAAACTAAACCAAATTCGTCAAAGCTATTGAAAAGTAATTTCAGAATAACTTTTCATAAAATATATCTAGAGAGTTGCAAAACTCGGTGGGAGCTTAGTGTTTGTCATTCGACAAACTAAGGCCCAAGTATAGATATATGTTTCATAGTGATTTATTCAAATGAGACACAAGGGTATTGTTTCTACCACGAATTTTTGAGAACATAATGTTTGTTTGCTCGAAATAATGTCCTTTTGGAGATTCGTTTCCAAAATGACAAGTGGGAGAAAATAGACCTCGAAAGTTTCGAGGCGAACAACAAACATAAACGGACATTCAGGAGGCTTTTCGAAGTGCTTCAGTAAATCCGAACTTATTCTTTAAGGACTTTAGAAGTGGCTTTAAAGAATAGACATCTCTTAGAAGACTTTACAAGTGCTTCAAGGAGAACAGAATATTCAAAGGACTTTCAAGTGGCTATTGATATTCTATTGTTTGATGTTCTATACCCAAGTAGGCATAGAATTCAAATCACTGAAACTATGAGATTCTTCTATTAGATAGTGAAGAAACATGGAGTTCAGGTCACTGAAACTATGCAATTCTTCTATTAGATAGTGAAGAAACCTACAACTTACAGTCAAACTATTATCATGTAGATTAATGAGTTTGTGACCTGTAAGAAAGCTATGACGAAACCCAGATTCCCTAAAATGGTTAGAGGCCATATATAGACTCAAATGTTTTAGATGGTTAAAGGCCATAAAACATAACCAATGTTTTGATGACAAAATTGAAATTTTGTTGATTTGCAAGAATAGTTTCACACCTATTGGTTGCAAGTTTGTTTTAAGGATAAAAACCATCAAACATGGAATTGTGTTCACACACAAAGCTAGATTAGTTGCTAAAGGTTACAAGCAAATTCATGACATGGATTGTGTTGAAACCTCATGCATAATCGTAATGCTCAAGTCTATAATTCAAGCAATGATTGCATATTGGTACATATAGCAATTGGATGACAAAACGTATTCCTCAATCAAATGTTGGAATAAACTATGTACATGGTATGTCATAGGATGTGTGGATCCAAATAAATGCTTGAAAAGGAAAGCTAGCTTATAAAATCTAAGTACAGATTTAAGCAAGCAATTGGGAATTTGAACTGTATTTTAAGTGAAGCTAATAAGCATTTTAGTTTCATAAAATATACATGATTCTTATAGATATATAAGAAGTTTAGTGGGAGTACATAAAACTTAATTGGTCCTATGTGTATCACACACATATCTCTCTATTGTGAAATAACATTCAAATGCTAAAAACTTAGGTTTGAAATTATTCATCAATGATGGACCAAGGCGAAACTTAGTACATACTGGGTATTAAGATCTATTTACAAAGATCTTATGATATTGTTTAGTAATGGCATTTACTAGATCAAACACGAAAGACTCCATTAGAGATATTCGATCCATATGAATAAATCTAAGTAATGAATGTTTGAACTATGTATAAGCATTTACTAAGTTAAACATCAAAGAATCTAATGAGATTCTTCACCTATATTATATGTCAAAGAATTTAGTTGGATTCAGTATCTACTGTAACTGAATGAGCTAAAGTTACATGAATAGAATTCAATTGGGAATTATTCTGCAAAAGAATTTATCATGTATATAATATAATATCAGGATCGCCAAAAACGTATCGTATGACTTTAGGCATGACGAACATATACCAATCTCTATTGATCTAAGTGAAGATCAACTAGATTGAGATCAAGAACACTTATGGTACTTGAAAAGGTACATAGGAATAGTTCTTGATTCAAGGAAATAAAGATATGCTAAATATTGATGCTACACGCATAAACACTGGCAAAGGATCAAGCAAGACCCTTTGGAGTTAACCATTGACAAGGACGAGCTAAAGAGCATCGTGTTTTGAAATGGCAACATGGATTGAAGACCATGAGTTCTTGCGTAGGAAATTAAAATAATAATTTCTATGTTCTAAGATATAGTTGGAGAGTCTTCCACATATCTGTGAACTGCTTGGATAAGTAGATCCAAACAAAGCATCACTAGCAACCTATACAGTTGAAGTAAAAGTACTTATTGCCTAAGAAGCAATTAAACGGGGTTGTTTATGTTAAAGAGTTCTTCATTGAACTTGGGAAGATCACATGTCTGTTGACTTAATGGTTCTTCATTGCAAAATGCGTAGAACCACTAATGTAGCAAGAAAGACTAGATCACAAAATAAACATACTCAAAAGTTCTTATCATCATATCTCGAAGAACATTCGATGAAAAAGATGTTAAGATTGGCAAAGCGTGATAACTAAACCTATGCAACAAGTGAGAAGCAACACTCACGTTGTAGCACTGGAAATCAAGCATAGCTTTGAATTCCATGAACTGTTTTAAAGATGGGTTTGAGGCCCATGGTTATAAAACATTGGGGTTGAACATTTATCATATATGAAATGTATTTTCATATTCCATTTAATCTTGGTTTAGTATTAAATGATGAGTCCCTTCAAATTTGACGATATATTCAAGATAGACTGTCAGGACCAGTCCTGTGACTAAGAAATGTCTATCAAGTGAACTTGAATGTCAAAGGTTGAAAATGGTCCCTAGTCGGAGTTTTCTATAAAATTGGACGCATAGAAAACATTAGACGATTAGAATGCAAGATGACTAGTAGTTCTGTTTCTTGAACTATGTGGACATGGCAATATCATAATCATTTGCATAGATACTTACTTTGGGAAGACTAGTATCGGACAAGACCTATGAAACTTTACTGTAAGAGATGAAAATCTGTCATAAGTAAATTTCATTAAAATTATTAGACACTAAATCCTCAATACCTGAGTGATTTGAGATTACTTGTTTGAGAACTGGTTGCTTTGACGTTGACCAACCGTCGCACCGTAAAAGGAGGCTATAAAGGCAACGCTCAGGTAATCACCTATCAAACGAAGTCTAATCTCAAGATCGCAAGATTGGGATTGTCCTCCCATAAATCGGGATGAGATGCTTAAAAGTTGTATAAGGCCACTCGGAGAGCTAGAAACTGTGAAATGCATGGCCGTGCTCGGATGAATCATAGGCTATGATTATATGTTTATTTGATCAGTTGAACTCTGAAACTGAGGAACACCTCTGGACATAATAAGGATGACAACTCTTACCTTATGTTCAAGAGCAAGCATCGAGCGACAAAGGAATTAGGAAATGCACACTTGTCCCTAAGGAGAAGTGGGAGACTGAAGGAAATAATGCCCTTGGTCCAAGTATGCATTCTATGTTAAGTCTAATAAGTGCGGTTCAGTATTAATTAACAAGTTAATAATTCAGTGAGATCAAGTGAGCTGAATGCCTAGCTAGAGGCCGCTTCAGTTAAAGTGGAATTAATGATATTAATCCACAGCTTACTCTTGACTGAACCCGTAGGGTCACACAAATAGTACGTAAACGGATCAAGTATTTAATGGCATTAAATACTCCATCTATGGATATTCGGAATCGACGGATCTTGGTTTCAGTGGGAGCTGAGATCGTCACAGGCAAGAAATGAATACTCCGGAAACGATGATATTGCCGGAAACGGAAATATGGATCGTATCGGAAATATAAATATTATCCAAGTCGTAGATGTTGCCGGAAACGGAAACATGGTACGTATCGGAAAATATTATCGGAAATGGAAATATTGCCGGAATCGGAAATATTGCCGGAAACGGAAATATTGTCAGAATCGGAAATATTATCGGAATCGGAAAATAATTCAGGAAACGGAAATATTAAATATTTGTTCGAAACGGAAATTAATTCCGGAATCGGAAATATTAAATATTGTTCGTATCGGAAATAAATTCCGGAATCGGGAAATTAATCGGAAGCGTATCGTACGAATTAGCATCGGACGAGGCCTGCCAGACGAAGGCCCAGCACGAAGCCGGGCCATCGCCCAGCAAGCCAGCGCGCCACAACGCACCAGCCAAGGCTGCGCCAGGCCCACCGCAAGGCAGGCCCAGCGCGCGCCAAGGCTGCGGCAGCGTGTGGGCCTCGTGGCAATGGGCTGCGAGCTCGCCGGCTGCGCGCGCGCGCATGGCGCCCCTCGTGGGCTGTTGTGCGTGTGTGTGTGTGTTTGTGTGCTATACGAATCCTAAAGCTGTCAGGTTTCGACATATGATTAAATTCCTAAACCTAAAAGGATGAATTAATTAAATAAGAATTCTATTAGGATTCTAGTTTAATTAATTCGTATCCTAATAGGATTCGAGTTCCTTTTCCATACCTCTATAAATAGGTGCCTAGGGTCATAATTTATAGATACAATTAAGAGAATTCAAGTATTCAAAGTGATTTTTGAGAGCAAAAATTCAGTCACATAATTGCCTATATGTGCCGAAAATTCTAAGTACCTTAAGGGCGATCCTAGTTGGTCAAGCTTAAGGCGGATCCGGACGTGCTGTGGACTATCTACGGAGGGACGACACTTGGAGTCCTAAAGACTTGTTCTTGTTCGGTTCGGGCGCAGCTAGGGAAGGCACGCAACAAAGTGTATGCATCTAAACTATGCTAAATGATTATGTGTAAATAATATGCTTTCCTGACTTTATGGTTTTTCCGCATGATTTATGAATTGTCATATGTATCATAACCTAACAGCTTTGATTTGCCTCTTTTATAATATTGGTAACTAACCTATGATAAAAATAATTAATATACTTTGTAATATTTTACCTAAAAATATATTCTAATTACCTAAGATAATAATCGATTATACTACGAATTACTTATTTACCCATGTCAATGAATTTCGTAATTTAAATCTATACACTTCGTACTATACAAAAAAAGGAGCAAATTGATGTAGACATGACAAATACCTATCTTTGAATTTCCTCTCTTATAACATAAATAATGACTAATTGTAAGTACTATCAAGTTTCGTTTAGAAATTGGGTCATATACTGAGTACGGGTATGTTCGAACGTTCATTTGATTGTTTATTATGTGTAATCCAATTAATAATTTTTGCATACAATTTCTGATAACTGATATAGTAAATCTCATAATATTTTAACTTGGACTATCAATTATATTATTATTATAATACTATCAACTTTTTAAGAATTTGTGTCATATAATGAATACAGATATGAACAACTAAAGTTAACTATTGATTTAATGTATTTAACAAGGTCTTCTCAAACATTTTATAGGCTTTTTGTTAACTAGCAAAATAGGCCCATAGCCGTATACTTTCTTTAGTACGAAGCCTATAATTAATCTTAAAAATCAAAATATTTTTTGCCACGTTTTCATTATCGTAGTATTTTTATACGGGGCACGAATAATAATTTATATTCGCTCATATTATTGAAGTCTTAAGAGCAAGTTGATTGAAATTTTGACTAATATATCATAATCAAGTATGTCAAAAGTCATACGATCTAGATGATTAAGTTTCCTTATTATTAATATGTTTGCAATAACAATTTTTTTTAATATATATTAATGTAAATGATTGCAATATCACTTTAAAATGTCGTGCAAAATAAAATTTATATATGTAAATAGTGGGAGGTGATGAAGAGGGGATGAATTTTATTTTGTACCTCTAGAGACGGGAGTTGGGTGGGGTGGCCGGTGGATATCGTTCCTATTGTGGATGGAGGGGAAGAAGATGAGAATTGTAGGCGGGTGCGGGTGTGTTGCCCTGCCCCGCCTCAAAGTCATCTCTAACTTAATAAAGTAGATGGTCTATATAGGTTATAAGTGATCGGGTAATGAAGTTGACGGAGAGACTGTGCGAGAATTAAATGGGTATTACTATCGAAGTGAAGGGCGTGTGAAATAATTTTATGCTTGATAATTTTATCTATGTACCCTTATTGTTTTAATTATTTTAATAAGTAAGACACCGAATAAGCAATAATAAATTTATCCATCATAAATTATTTTTTATTTGGAGAATACCATAAACTCTATTTTGTTGATAATTGTCTACCAAATTTCATACAAATTTATTATTTAAATTATAAACCGTGCATCGCACGGGTATTATACTAGTTAGAAAAACTAAATGAAAGGGAAATAGGTTTTAAATAGGGACGAAATCAATTTTAAAAAATAACAGAAAATGCAAACTGCAGGAGTCAAATCCACTCACTAACACAAATAAGCTTCCATACAAACCATTGATCCAACCTACAATTTTAATACAAGACATCTACACAATATTTATATGTAGGTATTTTCAGCGGTTCTTAGAATTGTCGAATAAGTCCCCCACCATTGCCTATAGCTAGGTCTGCTTATGGTGTTATCGATCGTGGACAATTGTGGAAGCAACCCGGCGTGGTGTCGCTCATCGATGAAGTTCTCTTACTTTTATTTGATTTTAATAGTGTAATACCCCGAATTTTTAAAATTCGATTAATTATGCTTAATTATTTTTATTTAGCTTAAAATCATTTTAAATCCTAAATTCGAACTTTATTTTAAATAACGAAGTTTTACTTCGCTTGATTTTTTTTAATATTGTTACACGATTTATTTATTTTTCAATTTATAATTTCATTTCATATTTACGAGCTTAAAGACCATTTTAAATTTTAATTATTTTTGGATTTTTAATAATTTCGGAAAGTTCTAATTTTATTCGAAAACTAAATTTATTTTTCGTTAACGATATTTTTCAAAAGATTATTTCGAAACTTAGTTTTAATTAACCATTTCTATTCCAATTAATTTCCTAATAATAGAAATTAATTTTCTGAATTTTGGCCTAATAATGTGAAATTACGAAAATGCCCTTGAAGAGCAAGATTCTATTTCACCTCTTCTCCTTGCTCTCCACGTACAAAGCAAGAAGGAGCATTTTTCCTTCCTTTCTTCCTTTCCCTTGAAATCAGTCCATGTTCATGCCTTGGCCTCCAAGGTCTTCACTCTTCTTCTTCACTCTACTTTTCATTATAAACAACCATTTTCTTTTCATTTTTTGAAATCAAAAATCAGTTAACCAAAAATGAAAATCACCCCTCCCTTGCTTCCTTTGTTCGAACCACCACCACCACCAACGACCACTGCAATCACCGACTACCACCACCTCTGCCTGCTGTCTATCACCATCCCAACCACCCTGATCAACCACGACCACCGTCCGACCACCCCGCGCCACCATTACACCACACCTCCCCTGCTTTCCCCTGCCACTCAAACTCCCCTGCCTCCCTCGTCTTTTCCCTCTACCGCACCACCCAACCACGCAGCCCCCATTCCCAGCCACCCTCACCACCATCTCCGGCGCAATACCCGACCCAAACACCTCCCTTATTTTCTCTCCCCTCGCAGCCACTCACTCCCTTGTTCCCTTTCCTTTTCTTCCCTTGCGGCACCACCAGAGTCGAACCGCCGCTCACAACCACCCCCTCCACCTTGTAAACCAACGGCCGCCCCCAAATACTCCGGCGAACCATTGCGCCGCCGCCCAGAACCAAACTGAAATACCCCCTCCCCTGTTTTGCGCAACCTCTCCCCCTTCCTTGATTCTCCGCCGTGAACCACCCACCCCCACTGTCGCCTCTTCGGCGCGGGTCCGCTATGATGGGCCGCCCATAAATCCGGTCACCACCTCCCCTCTCCTTCCTCTTCGTTCTCCCTTGCTTCCTTCGTGCCCCCTTCCCCTGTTCCTTTTGTGCTTCCCCTACCATCTGTTTTCGATTTCAGGAAACAAGTTCCAATTTGGAACTGGGTTTTCTTTTATTTGTCAAGCCTAAGCCCAAAATCTTGGCCCAAATATCTTAAGTAAGTTTTACCCTTTTTTTTATTTAAACCTTAAATAATTGTTATTGTTATTAATAAAGGTTTTAAATGATATATATATATATATATATATATATATGTATATATATATTCTGACAGAAAACTGATTTAATAATATTTTCACTAAATTACGAAATTATATTTTAAAATTCATTATTTATAAACTTAATATTTATAAAATATTGATTTTAAAGTAGTTATCGTTTTAGTAACTAATTCAATAATTCAATTTAATATTTTGAAAGAATACAGACTCGGAGCTCAGGACGAACGAACCAAGGAAAAAGGCCTAGCAAATCATGGAATTGAGGTAATGGTTATTGCTAGTACCCGCAATCCCTTCGAAATGTATTTATGTACGAAAATGTATTTATGTACGAATGATGTTATGAATGATTGATGTTTTATAATGATGTTTTATGATTTGCGGGATTACAAGTATGTTTTGATTGAATTGATTTACGATAATGCAGCTTTATGCAAAGTATTGATTTAATGAATTATTATTCCTGAAAAAATGATTTTATGAAATAATGAGATTTAATGGTTTTATTGAACAATCCTGAATGAATGAGTTTTTCCTGATTAATGTTCCATTAAAAGAAATGTAAACATGATAAATGAAAGTGTAAGAACTGGTCAAGTTCCCCTGTTATGGAGCCCAGGCTCCCCCTGATAAGAAGCACTGGCTTCCCCTGATATGGAACTAAGTTTCCCCCTGATAAGAAGCACTGGCTTCCCCTGATATGGAACCAAGGTTCCCCCTGATATGAAGCACTGGCTTCCCCTGTTATGAAGCACTGACTTCCCCTGTTCGTAGGAGACGTCCTACCATGTTTTCCTGTAAAGTCCTGACGACCAGAATAATACTGTTAAAAGGAAAAAGGTTAAAGAAATGATGTCCTGAAATGATGTTCCTGAAACGATGTTCCTGAAATGATGTTTCTGAAATGACGTTTCTGAAATGATGCTTCTATAATGATGTTTTATTAAACGTTTTACTATATTCTATTCTCCCTGTTTATTAAATAAAATGAATTGAAATGATATTACGATGCTAGGGTAACTCGTTACTGAGTGTTCGGCTCACCGTTTTGTTTTCTGTTTTAGGTACTGCTGGGGACCACGGAAACGAGTAGTGGCGAGGATTTCACTATTTCCATATTCACCTAAGTTAATGTTAAGTTGTAACAAGTTTAAGTAAAGATTCTTGATTAAGTTACGTACTTTTATTAAGGAATTAAAAAGGATTATTATGTTAATTTTGGAGTTTAATAGTAATTAACATGATGGTTGCCCTGTAATTCTCAAGAGGGAGTTACGGTAGGTAATGTCCCGACCGAATTAGGTTAATTCCGCTGCTAAGTATGTTTTAATACTTGAAATTATACAACATTGAGTAATTTGATTTTGTACCAATAACCAGTATTAAGGAATTGAAGGGAAATCCATTAATTTCTTCTTCATCTTACAATAAGAATACAATATTCAATTACAATCTATGAAACCACTGTAGGAGATATGACTAATAGTAGATTAAATTAGAATAGCTTATCTTAAATTATGTCGTGGCGTGACACCAATCACTGCCCTAAAGTTGAATTTGCCCCGCTACACACACGGACTCATGGCAATCAACCCCCAGGGTTACACGACTCTTCATATCCGGTGTGGACGGATACGAAGATTGAGAACACCCTTAAACAATGCCCAGAACAATGGTAGATTTTGTGTTTTCATTTTCGGAGAGGATGAAGAGGTTAATTTTCTCTGTCTCTGGAGGAAGAATCAATAGCCTTTAAATAGGCCGAAAAGATATTCAAGAATAGAAGGTTATTAATTGGTCATCAATTAGCCATAAATGGAGGAAGCAATTAAGGTAATAACGGTCAACAAATCAATTAGTTGACATTACACAATCAATCCAATAATTAAGGTCAAAAATTGATCATTCATAGTAAGAAAGACCACATTATAATTATGGGAACTTTAATTCTTTTGAAGCAACATAATTTGGAGTTTTCAATATAGACTGACAGGGGTATAACTCCAACATTCCCCCACATGATTCAAAAGAAGATAGGCTTTATTATAAGAAGATATTCTGGGCAAGGGATACTTAGTTTTACAAGTATCAATGTCTTGTGGACTTGAATTGATACCTAGTGCATACTAGTATGTCATACAACCATGTAAGGTAGAATTACCCTTGAACCTTGCATGGGGATTGTAGTAACACAACAGCGCACCAAATTTTTCTCAAAACAAGTAGTGTTCTCGCGAACTTTAATAAGTCAATGCCCCACATATGCCTGGTTTTTCATGAACGCTCTAGAGGTCCTAGCCTAAGGAACCTCATAGGGGATTGGGCGTAACCCCCACATTCACATAGGTAAGTTCATCAAGTTTGTACTGTCACAAACCACCTTCACAAGGCTATGAACTTATTAAGAGTTTTGGCTCAACCTTACACATATGACAGTAGAAATAGTACTACATCACTTTAAATTATTAATAGGAATGGTTGTAGTACAATACTTGACTTCTTTTGTGACTTCGTTTGACCCATTGAACTTAGTTATTTCTAAGACGGGTATCAATCACAATTTACTCCACATAGGCTTCATACCCATTCCTTAATGCTGACTCCAGCACACAATTTATACAAAGGCCTTTGATGAGAGAATCTCAATATTCCTCTCATTTTCACACGATATCACAATTTTTTTTCCCATGATCAATGTCCATGCCTCAAGCATGTATTCTAATCACATTACAAGCTATCTCAATTATAGCTTGTAAGCCAAAACACATGGAACTAATGGAGTTGGCTTTACCAACAATGGATCTCACATATTCCAATTAACTCATTGTACCTGACAAGAGTGACAACCCACATACATAGTAATATGTAAATAATAATATGGAGAAATAGAAAAATCACCTTACCCCCACAATGAGCTAACATCCAAAAGCTTTTCTATGGTAGAATCCAATGATATGGACACTCAACTCCATAATAGAATTATCACTTTCTATTAACCCAATAGACATCTCAAACATACTCGTTTGACCTTCATCCCAAGGTACATTTCAATGATTAGTGAGAACACTTTATATTCTCCACCAGCAACACACGATTGTCTACATATTCTGCTTACCACATAAGAAACATCAAGTTGATAACCAAACATAAAAAATTAGACCTCCAAACACATAAATTTCAACAACAATATGCTAGGAACATACTATATAATGATGGTCACTCAATAGGAAATTGGTTATTTTATCAAGCACTACATATTCATTTTAGTTTGGTAGTACATTTACCAACTT
Source organism: Spinacia oleracea (assembly GCF_020520425.1). Classification (NCBI taxonomy): domain Eukaryota; kingdom Viridiplantae; phylum Streptophyta; class Magnoliopsida; order Caryophyllales; family Amaranthaceae; genus Spinacia; species Spinacia oleracea. The sequence goes on from NC_079490.1 coordinate 54,655,894, forward strand.
ATTTGTCACATCTCAACCCAATTTTTAAAGGTTGTGTTTTGGCTCCTTCATGGTTTGACAAGTCTCAATAGATCATAACTCATTCATATATATGTTCACTTTAATTGGTTACTCTCAAGAAATTAGCGCCAAAATATTACTCATGAATTCATCATACAACATATGAGTCTCGTTTACTATTAGAAAACACCTCATGACCTTATTAATCATGTGACATAAATGTAACTTGCTTCTGCGCTAAATAAATAAGAAAAAAATAAATCCACCTCAACAAGGTATTTCAAAGGAAATGATAATGCAATACCTCGTGCAAACAGATGAACATAATAGCTTATGTTTACACACTTATTTGGTGTTTGGTCAAGTAGGACTTTTAATTTCCGTTAAACATAAACAATGAGGTCGAATTGGTCTCACCTAGCCCTTTGACATGAAATAGTTACACCTCGAGATTCAAGTATATGAAACAAAAATATGTATAAAAGTATACGAAGTAGATTTACAATTCCACTCTACAATTATAATAAAATTTAAACTCCTTGTGATTTTACTCTTATAGTTCAATTTCCCTTTAGTCCCACACTAACGGGGTTACTCTTGACATGAGCTTTAGCAAAGACTTTAAAAACACCATATACATCGATTGTAGGATTAGAAAATAACACCAAGGTCTCATACTGCTTTAGCAAACCAACATAAACATCTCCTAATCCATCATGATCCAAAAGAATAATAAAATAAAGAGCAATAAACAACTTGCTAATAGGATATTATCCTTCGAATTAGTCTTATTGCCCATTCTATATTTCCGTTACTAATAAATGTATCCCATTTTCCTCAAGTACTAACTCACAAATCCCCCACATTGACCAACACAAAGTGTTGACAGAATATACCACGCAATGGAGATTGCATTTTATATGAAAATTAGTTAGATTTTGACACAACATAGTTAAAATAAGGAAATACTCCTTTTATACAGTAACTTGTACGAGCCAATCTATGTAAACTTGACTAATCGTTTGATTTTGGTGAACCAACATCCTTTTGTTTAGAGCCTTAACTATGCTCCTCTTATTCCTGTAGTATTATTACATGATAAAAAAAAAAGTGAACAACATCACCAGATTACTACTGCATATGTACCATCCAACAAAGGTTAATCAAATCAACTTGCTTATGGATGTACCAAAAAATGTATCATTAGCAAAGGTGTCTCCACTTTACCGAAAAGATTATGAAAATAGAGTAATCCAAAACCATGACCCAAAAACCAGAAGGGTTGGAAAAACACATCAATCAAGGAATAAATAAGGAGAGAAAATTATGAAAATAATCTTAAATGAAAGAAAATTCATTAAATACATTAATATGGTTGTTAGACGAAATCAGTCCACTAATTTCGTCCAAGCGTGCAACTGTGCTTCTTTTGAAGCATCCCATTAATTCGAGCAATAACTCCATAAACTGCTAATTTTTTCAACAAATAAAAAAAATTAACAAATTGAAATTCTTAAATGATATTGGGAACCTTGTAGAAGTAAAACCACCAGTTATCAATTTGATCGAGTCTTGAACTATTCATTATTCGTCTTCCATGTTCAGATTAATAAATGCATTACATCAAAATTATGATTCCCAAAAACTTAGTACGGCACAATTGGAAATTTGGAACCAAAGAATCAAAATTATGGAACATGCAATATACTTTGACAAAGATTATGGAAATCTTAGCAGCACAATATAGATGCACCGAACGTAATAACGTATACGTCAATATATATATTCATTTTTTATATTATTATTATTAACAAACCCTTGAATACTATACCGATTAAACAAAACAACAACCGTAAATGCTTTGTTCCTTGCGGCAGCGATTAACAAAATACGTTTCAACGCAATACTATTAGCCATAATAATAACAACATATAAATTCAACTTTAGATTGTAGGAGATATGACTAATAGTAGATTAAATTAGAATAGCTTATCTTAAATTATGTCGTGGCGTGACACCAATCACTGCCCTAAAGTTGAATTTGCCCTGCTACACACACGGACTCATGGCAATCAATCCCCAGGGTTACACGACTCTTCATATCCGGTGTGGACGGATACGAAGATTGAGAACACCCTTAAACAATGCCCAGAACAATGGTAGATTTTGTGTTTTCATTTTCGGAGAGGATGAAGAGGTTAATTTTCTCTGTCTCTGGAGGAAGAATCAATAGCCTTTAAACAGGCCGAAAAGATATTCAAGAATAGAAGGTTATTAATTGGTCATCAATTAGCCATAAATGGAGGAAGCAATTAAGGTAATCCATAAATGGAGGAAGCAATTAAGGTAATAACGGTCAACAAATCAATTAGTTGACATTACACAATCAATCCAATAATTAAGGTCAAAAATTGATCATTTATAGTAAGAAAGACCACATTATAATTATGGGAACTTTAATTCTTTTGAAGCAACATAATTTGGAGTTTTCAATATAGACTGACAGGGGTATAACTCCAACAACCACCAATAAGAATTTTTTTATAAAAAAACACATACACATGAATACATGATAGTGGTACACAAAAAGTATCACACAGTAGAGAAAAGTAAGAAAAAGAAAACAATGTGAAAAATAGAAATGCTCAAACATGAGAGTGATCAGCTTGCTTGTAGAAGGGAGGAGGAGGAGCAGGGGAGTTAGGGTACGATCCGAGAGGCGGTGCCGGGGCTCCCATAACTTGGCAACGAGCTTCTTCTCTTCCTCTTTTCCTACCAAGGAAGTAACACCCAATTCCCATTAGTATGCACAATAATATCAATGGCAGAGATATCACTACTACCAACCCCATTTCTTACGCTACCTTTTAATTACTTCAAACTCTATGAATTGTTAGAAATTGGAGTGGTTAGAATTTAAGAAGAGAGGTTAGATATATATACAAGGTTTGTGATTGTGGAGGAATATATTCGTTATTGAAAGAAGAAGCGTGTCATGCTCTAGAAGTTATCTATCTACTTTTTGTTTCAAAAGCTTAAAATTAGACTAGTGTAACGGTTATGTTCATTAGCCAACAAATAACGGATACTTTTGGTGCCGTTGGAATGGGGATCGGTGGTGAAGCATCACAAAATTTAACCGACATGATTATTTGATGTAATATATGCAAATTTAAACTGGAGTATCAAACCTCCATTTCATAAAAATCTTTACACTTATTATTTGTACAAATATTAAAATAAAAGTAGAAAACTTGGCTGAATATAATAAAATATGGACAAAATAAGGGATAAATTGTTTTTTACCACCTACAAAAATAGAAAATTTAATTTTTACTACCTAAATAACTAAAACTTGTTTTTTGCCATCTAAGAAACATTAAAACTTGTTTTTTTACCACCAGAAAACAAAAAAATATAGGAAACTTTTATGTATGACTATCTAGGCCCCGTTCTATTGGACTTATTTTGACTGAACTTATTTTATCTGAAAATAACTTATTTGTGTGTGAAAATGTCTGAAAAAAACTTTTTTGTTGAACTTATATTATTTGAACATATATGAACTTAACTGAAATTATCTAAACTTATCTGAACTTATTTTTTCTGAAATGAGTCAAAATAAGTCGAACAGAGTAGAGCCCTAATTCAATTTTCCTCCAACTTTTTACACTCCTTAGCTCTTTCACCCTCTTCTTTAACTCTTTCACCCTTTTCTCTTACTTTCATTAAATTTTGTCAATTTTATGAATTAGTGGTGATAAAAATTATGTGAATTCATTAAAGATAAGGAAGCAGGGAAGAGATGAACGTTAAATACATAAAATCGTGGAAGAATAGAACATATCAAGATATATTACCGTTATTGTGGCCCCCCATATAATATTTTCATCTATTTTCCATTTTTCAGGTGATAAAAAACAAGTTTTAAAATTTTTTTAGGTGGTAAAATACAAGTTTTAGTTTTTAGGTGGTAATAAATAAATTTTCGATTTTTTTAGGTGGTAAAAAATAATTTATCCTAAAATAAGATAAATGTGTAAAAATATGGTTTGTATAAGGAAAACATGAATATAGTAAGATAAATTGGGTGAAAATTGTAAATATTGTGGGGGTAAGAAAGGTAAGTCATTAAATTTTCATTTCCAAAAATAGAATAAAGCAAAATGTAAATAACATCATAAAACAAACCAAAAATAAAATGTGTAAATATCATTTTAAAACGAGGGTAATAGGTATATAAATGTTTGAATCACCTCTTAATTTAAGAAAGGTGAACAACATGAATAGAGGTCTAGAGTTTGAGACTTAAATATACAACTGATGCGTATGAAATTCGGATATTTTAAAATCCTGTAGACTTTGAATTAATTATTATATTTTAAAACAATACTTCATCCGATTTTTAATACTTACAACGTTGGTAACTTTTACGCATGTCTATGCAAAACTTTGATATTTAATATGTTTAATTCTTTTTAAGAAAAAATTATAAAAAGTTAATATTTTGAAAATCCAAATTGAGACGAATCTAACAAGATCCTACATGATTATGTTTTATCTTACGTATAAATCACCAACAATAATCAAAATTGAATATGTGAATAGTGTAAAATACAAAATCGTTGCGAGTATTAAAAATCGGAGGAAGTATATATTTTGTACACGCAAAATCATATCATCTATGGTTTAGTTCGTCCACAATTACGGACAGAGGATACCATGATAAAGCGTAATCAGCCAGAAATGAAAGTAATACTTCTTTCGTTCTTTAATACTCACAACGTTTGGACTTTTACATTATTTATATATTGTACTTTGACTATTATTGGTGATTTATAGGTAAGATAAATCATAATTGTGTGAGATCTTTTTAGATTAATCTCAAAGTCATATATTCTCAAAATATCAATTTTTTTAATAATATTTAAGAGAATTAAAAATATTAATGACTAAAATTATACATTAATATGTGTGATTGTAACGAATGTTGCGGGTAAAAATGATGCAAGAAGTATGTATTAAAAAGTGTTTACTTTGTTTTCTAGGCTGGACAGAATTTTTGGTTTGCTGGATCCCATGCTAATGTGCATCTCCACCACGTTGAGGTGTAGTGAAAAGAGAAATGAGGGGAAATAAGGCATCTATTCATTGGAAAGTGATTCCTCAAAATTAAATAATCAGCCAAAATTAGTACGTGGAAATGGTTCATTTCAATCTATCTTTCTTCTTTTATTATAGTGTTTCTCTTTTTGGAGTATCTCTAATTCTCTACTATTTCTCTTTCTCACGAGTTAACCCATAATTAGAGTCTTTGTTTTGCCAAATATCATCAATAAGGACTTTTATCTTTTTTCTCTATCAATTTGAACCTAAGGTTAAGAATCCTGCAACAATTCATGTTTAACTCACAGGACCATTTACTAAAAACACATGTCCTTAAGTACAAAAATACAAGTCCTTATTCATGACCATATTTGTTTTATAGCTCCTTATGCATGGCAATATTTGAGTAAAAAAAGATTAAAAAATTTAAACAATAAATGTCAGTTAGCCACATGATTCACAATACAAGAAATCTAAATCCTATAGTTTAGTCAAATCGTCATATTAATATTGGAAAATACATTTACTCAATATTTTGGTCAAATCAGCATATTAATATAAAATATGTAATATGGAGTACGTAATAGGGCGGCAATTGCATACTCCGTATTAGATGATTATGTTCAAGATTTATCAATTATGCTGAAACTTTAGGGAGCGCAATATTTCAGTCAAATATAGCATAGAAAATTAGTCAAATAACTTAGAATAGTCGTGCATGCACGGGAGCTAACATACTAACGTACTCAACTTAGGTTAAATTTGTGTAAAATTGGTCAAAAAAGCAACTTGGGGTCCTAATCGGTGAAAAAGAAAAAGAGAAAAAAAGAAAAGACGAGGTCCTGAATAGTGATAATATCTAAAACTTAGACTTAAACATGGAGTTAACTATGTTAAAATTGATATGCAACTAATTATGGGTGAATACGATAAGCTAATTTAAATAGGGCAATAGGGTGAATTGAAGTTGACAAGAAGAGAATATGAATGTCACACTGTCTTATGATCGATTACTTACCTGGGCTACATACACGAGGGAGGATAGATCGTTGTCTCCCAGCGGTTCTTCCTCTCCATACGTACCCAACCACAAAGAAAAGCTAAATGAAAATAAAAGAAAAATGTGGCCCACCCCATCATCTTCTATACCTCTCCCCTTATGCATTTTCCTTCTCCATCATCTTCTACCTCTCCCCTTCTACATTTTCATTCTCCATCATCTTCTACCTATCCCCTTCTGCATTTTCATTCTCCATCATCTTCCACTCTCTCTCCATTTTCCTCTCATACGGTAATTTCATCCTTCTCTAGCTTAAACAATTGTGAATTTCAACAAATTCATGTGGATTTAACATCACTAGTGTAAATTTGTGTAATTTTTAACATTATTATGATTTTCAGAATGGTTAGATCTTGGAATTGGAATGATCGTATATATAGCTAAAATATGTCATTTAGATATACAATCATTGATTATTTGGTTACTGCCATTGTTGTATTAAATTTCGTCATTCATTATTTGGTTATTTTCATTGTGTGTTAAATTCCGTCATTGATTATTTGATTACTATTGGTTTTGTTTTTCGTTATCTAGCTAAGTTCTAGAATAATTATGTTTTATAGTAAAAATACTGTCATTGTTTTTATAAATACTGTCGTTTTGTTTAAAAATACTGTCATTGTTTTTATAAATGTTGTCATTGCAATACAAGAAATTGTACTATTAACGACGGGAAATCCCGTCGCGAAAGGCCAATAATCGTTGATTAACGACGGGATTTTCTGTCGTGAACCCGTCATAAAAGGGGGCCGTCGTTAAAAAAAATCCCGTCGTAAATCCGTCGTAAACCCGTAGCAAAAGACATTTGCGACTGTTATTCCTGTCATTGTTTGGTTGTTAGCCCCGTCGCAAAAGGTTTTTGCGACGGACTTTTTGACTCGTCGTAATTAGGTTGTCGTTAAAGATACAAATTCTTGTAGTGTTGGTCTTTGGAAGTTACTTTTGTTGACTTATCAACAAAACACATGAAGTGACCAAAATACCCGGTTATGGACGAATACACCTGCTGGTTACCAGCGGTGTATCACGCCTCTAGATATACACGGTAATATTTACTCCGTACAAACGAGTCCTAGTCCACAACACCAGTTAGGCCTGTTATTTTTGGCTTAATTTCAGTTTCAAAACTTATTTGGCAGTTTAGTTCAGTTCAGTTCAATTCAGTTCTCTTCAGTTCAGTTTAATTCAATTCAATTTAACTTAATAATAATAATAATAATAATATTATTATTATTATTATTATTATTATTATTATTATTACTTATATTATTATTTATATTATTATATTACTTATTATTATTATTATTATTATTATTATTATTATTATTATTATTATTTATAACTAATTATTTATTATTAATTAATATAATTTATAATTATTTTTATTAATTAAATACCGATTATTAGTTATTAATTATTATTAATATTTTAGGTATTATTTATTATTTATTTCGGTAATATTCTATTAAGTTAAGTTAAGTTAAGTTCAGTTCAAGAGCATTTCATTCAGTTCACTTCAGCTCTAAAGAACAGGGCCTTAATTATGCAGAGCCAGATCACAAACAAGTACCTCCATTCATTGTGTCCGTACAACTATATCCAGCACAACACCAAGAGGTCAAGCCACGATTTCTCAAAGAAAACAAAATGAAATGAAGAGGAATGACAAAAGCTTGTACGCCATAGTTCATGGTGTAGCAAACAGTATTTATACGTTAATTTATAAGAAAATACATTCTCTCATGTGGAGATCGTTAGATTCATCCATCTTTAAGTGTACTTATCAGATATTCAATTTTCATAATTTAATTTTTATTAATACGGAGTTAAAAATAATCACAAATTAGGCATGTAGCATACAGACATCAGTCAGAAAATATGGGTCTGTACTTTTGTTGACTGATGAGAAATCAGCAAACAACTCTCTGAATATTCTTAATACACTTCGTAGTTGATATACAAGGGTGGCAAAGCAATTAACCTTTTTATGTATTTTGCTTAATTTACACCCACAATTTGAACAATGAAAGTATACAACAGCCTCTATCTTCTCTTTCAACTCTAAAATCTAATAACAAGAATATGAATCATACTATCATCAAAATTACAAAAAGACCGATAACACGAAATTAAAAAAAAAAAACCGGAAAACAAGCTATGTACAACTAAATCAGTGGCGAGATGAAATTTTCAATCTTCAAATTGAAGTAAGTATATACGACCTGGGAGTCAGGAGTGAACAACTGATATCAACCATTTCTGAACCACGAAAAAACTGGGTTTACTTGTGCGATACAATGTTTTTATCGATCAGATCAGATGAGCATAGTAGAACCTACGCCACGATTACCTGAAAGATACAAGATGATAGTACTTCAGTGCCCGTTTCAACATACTTGCAAACAATTCTTGTGAGACAAATACTTACTCCTTCCATCATTAGTAGTCACACATACTATATACACTATACAGTATACAGAATGTCTCAAAAAAAAAAACAAAAAAAAACAGAAGGGTCATTGCCTTTCCTTAACTCTAAACAGGAGTATGCATCAGCGGAAAGAAGAAATAAAAAGATACTTAAAAGATGTTTGCAAGCTATGTTACTCGGATTTATGTCCTATAAGTGTACGACTCATCTATTTTGTGAAAATTCTCCACGAATTTGATTTAAAATGAAGTGTTGAAGTGTCCTACCCATGTATGAGTGTCGAGGATCCAACATGGGTTTATGTGAAATGAACTTATGAAGAGTCCGAGTAATACATCTTCCTAATTCATTCACAACCCCCTCTTTCTGATTTCAGAGTTCTCTAAAAACAGAATTCGGACAGCTAGATGCAGTCTTGCAGAGGATAAGCACCAAGCAGCATATAATACCAACACATTGTCACATAGATAAATAGCTGTGGGAGAACACATCTATACAAGTTTCCGTTTTCAGTGAAGATACAAGATTATCATGGAACTCACAACCTAACAATTTATAAGAAGACAATCATAAATTCATAATAGATGAAAGAAAGAATGTTAATAGAGAGCTAACCTTTCTAGTGGGTTAAATTTAACATATCTTCTGATCCCAACCATCCTTAATTCTCGGAGGTGAGAGGCAATCTCCTGTATTAAACCCTCCTCCCCATTTTTAAGTGTGTCGATAGAACGCTCAATGAAGCATCGATCAGCTTCAAGTGCTTGTAATCTCTCACTTAGACTGGATACCTCATTAACAAGAGCTACAATATTAGCTTCCTTAACCATCACTGCTCCCTGTTCAGCTCCAGCAGATTTGGACTTTTTAAAAGAATGAACATGTCCAACTAGAGTCTGATGGCTTCCTGAGGGAATGATGATATCATTATCTAATACTAAACCATTCTCGTCAGTTTTTCTCTTCATTTGACCCTCTCCAGCCAACTTTGGATCATATGAATCCTTCCTTTGCTGTTTTGATTGATCACTATTCGTCAAGTCTGAGTATGCTCTTGTGCAGCATAAAGCGCTTAGCTTTTTCTCCAGATTAATTAGAGACTCTGAAATATATTTCCTTTCATCTTCAATTAGTAACAATTGATCTTGTGAATTACTCTTACTGTTTTCATCGAAGGCATTACAATTGTTAGGAGCATCTCTAGTTTTCTCACTGTCACTTAAACATGGATTTGAAGCTGACTCCCCAACATTTTCCAAGAAAGACTCATTTGGATATTTGGTCCGGTAATACTCCACCTCTGCTTCTAAATCTTGAATTTCTTTCTCCTTCTCTGTCACAAGGTCATTATACTTATCTAAGGCTTCCATGTCATATTCAGCTTGCTCTTCCATCATCCTTAAGTCATGTGAGGCTTCCATTTGTAGGGCAGCTTTCTCTTCCTGTAGTCTTGTGATCATTGCCATTGTTTCATTTGCTGCAATAGCAGAAGCATTCCTTTCTTCCTCCAATTCCTTCAGCAAAGCAGTTAATAACTTCTTATCTTGCTCAAGCTGCCGTTTAAATCGATCAAGTTCGCTTTCTCCTTCAATATCACTAACAGTACTGAAGTCCAAAGACCCAACTCCAGACTCATTTCTATCCAGGGAGGTCTTAGAATCATTTCTCTCAAGTGAGAGCCTCTTTTGAAGAATTTTCACCCCAATAGAGGTAGATGAATTATAGGCCTTGAACTCATCAGGATTCCTAGACACCCTAGGGCTCAATATATCACTGGAGAGAAACTCGGATCCACGTGACAATTGTGAGAGCAAAAGCTTTAAATCTGCACTTATTTTTGGTGAATCCTTTCCAGCCAGCTGTTCAGCCAGCTTGCCAGACAACTGCTTTCCATTGCTGGTAATAGCTAGCTGATAAGCATCACCAAGATCCAAATGATTTGGCTTTTCCAAGTCACCATCCTTGTGTTCAGATGTCGCCTTCGAACTGTTAAGATGTGTTTGCAAGCTCTCCAACATCTCTATTCTGTCACTTCCATGCACTAATGTTTGCACAACTCGAGGTTCTTTATTATCCAAGTTCTTCGAGTCATTGGCATCCACTTTTTCCTTCACAATTTCATCTTCAACATTTGCTGCAAGACACAGACAACAAGGTTCAAACCCAAGTCAAGAACAACTGGAGAGCTAAACTGACAAGCCAAAGTCAAGCAGACAAAAATAATATGCTCCCTCTTATCAGATTAAGTGTTCATTATCCTCTGATTGTAACAAACTGTATCCTGCATATTCAAACTCTTGGCCAGGAAATAAATTTAGGCAAAAATCTTAAAACCTTAAAAAATAACAGGAACTCAAGTTTATTCAAAATAAATATGAACTGAACATAGTCACAGAGATCCAAAAATAAGGCAACAAAAGGTTTTTATTCACTTTTAGTTCTGCAAATTATTTTCTCCTGAAATTTTCACAGGAAAAATGACGCATTGATGAGCTTATACATGAAACAAATGGCATTAATATCAAAGTAGCATGGCAAAAACCATCAAGTATGAAATCACTGAAAGAAAAACACCGTACTAAGGGGTAATCATTGGAAAAACATGAGAGAAAAATTGTGCACTTACATTCATCTAATGAACTTATGAAGGCATTCCGATCGTTTGGTGACTCTGACGCTTTACTGAAAGGTGTCGGGTCTGTTGATGAAGATGCATCAAGATTAACACTAATCTCTTGCCAATTCAGTTCTTCCAACCCATGTCCAATACCAGAAGCAGGTGGTGCTAATGATGCACCATCACGGGGATAATTGATTTCGGATTGCACCAGGTTTGATGCTTCTAAGGGTTCAGAAGATGATGTTCTCAGATCAACTGGCTTGTCACAAGGAAATTCATCTTCAGATACAACAACAAAGGGTTGCATCCGTGTAGAATCTAATATTATATCTCTTAGCGGATCATTAGAAATCAATGGTCTATTGTCTTCAGCATCCGACATCTGAATATCTGATTCAGCATCAGAGGTGACATTCAGTTCCGTGTAACCAAATTGATCCAAAGAATCCTCGGCTTTCCTTCCAGTATCAGCGGATGGTTGCAATGACTTAGCTTCCTTATTCAAGTTGATGAGATCTTGGCTAATTTCCCGGCTCAAAGGAAAATCAAGATCGGTGTCATCACACCCCATCGACTTAGTCTGAAGCAATATTTGGGCATGACGTCTTGAGGTCCACAACTCATTGCAACAACAGCAATGCTTCATATTCAAGCCCTTCGTCTTATGATCATTATCTACAGGGTCATCATCAGAGCCACTAAGATCTTCTCCTCCCAACTTACCAACTAATAACCTGTATGTTTCAGAATTGGATTTGTCTTTTGTAGCAAAAGAGAAGAGGCAGCTTTCACACATCCCGCGAACATCAACAAGCTTCTCATGAAAATGACAGTAGACCATGGATGAGATTTCCAACTTGTGATTTCCACATATCATATCCCGATAAAATCCAACCTTTTCGCTTCCCAGAATGTGATCAATCCTTGAACATAACAAACAAGGGAGGGGCAATTCGCAATAACGTGCAAATTTTGTAATCAAGTATCCAAATAACCCATAAACAAGCAGCATAACAATGAGCACCCATTCAAGAAGTGCTGATGCCAACACCGTCCTGAATGACCTACTGTGTTTTTGTGATTCTGATGACAACCGAAACATTCTGCCCAAATCCCAGCAGATTACCAAATTATATGCAGAACACAGGATACAAGGCAAAAACAGTTGAAGCGCTAATAGTCCCAAGTCGTATTTAGTGACGCCGGTGGAAAGCTGAAGCTCATGCTCTAAAGAACCAAGAAAAAAATTAGCAGAAATCAAATTATACACCATTAATTTAAATCTCAAACTCATTATCTATCGGTTGATACAGTTCCTTTCCAATACAGCATGGTCTTAAATAAACAATAAGAGATACAAAGCTTACGAACTGAGATACAAATCACCAAAGAACATCCTTCGTGCAAATTATTGGAAAATTGTCAATATAACTGTAAATCAAACACAAATTCCACGTGGGATCAAACCCATGAAACTGCAAAACTAGCTCAATTACGATCCATGCTAATTTCAATCTGAATAATAGAAAACCTAAGATGATCACCAAAAAGATTGGTATAACATGATCATACGATCATCATCAAAATTAACTGCAAAATTCAAAACCCCACCAAGCAAAACCATAAAAAGTTTCCAAATTTGCAAAAAGAAAACAATTAATTGCAACAAAATCTTACATTTTCAGTGGAGACAACGAAAACCCAGATAGCATTAAGCCTTTTTTTGACCTTCTTTCTCAGAAGCAAATGATCAAACAGCTTCAGTGCAAGGGGGGAAAGAACACAACAAAGGTTGCCACTTTTTGGAGTCTTGAGAGAGGAGGAGAGAGAATTTAATTGGAAAAGGAAATGAAGGTTAAAATTAGAGAGGACAGATCTGCACGTAGTAATCAAATTCAGGAATGGGAAATGCCGACTATGGAAAAAGTCGGCTGGCCGAAAGTTATGAACCCACCTTCACAAACTTAAGTTAGTTGGTAATGGTCCCATTTATTTATATATACTTGTAGTTTTCATGGATTCTCTTTCTGTCTTTCAGATGAAAATGAAAGATCATACTTCTATATTGTAGAATTTATAACCTAGGAACTATTTAGTTGGGAGATGATTACTTCAATATCATTTCATCGGTCATGCTACCAATGATGTCTTGGCCTAGTGGTTAAGGCTGAGGGCCTGTGTACAATAGGTCTCAGGTTCGAATCCCCCCACCCCCACTTGTAATTTATATTGCCCTTGTGGCTCATACGCACCAAAAAAAATTTCATCGGTCATGCTTTGACTTTTGCACTAATTACGTCCCTCTTTATTTTAAGGATTTTTTTGGATAAAACCACCTTTTAAAGTTCAATTTTTTGAAAAAACCACCTTATATGTTTTTTCTTTTAAAAAATCACCTTTTATGTTCAAAGTTTTAGAATTCACCACCAAATTCAAACGTCTGTTAATTGCGCCGTCTGTGGGGCCCACATCCAACGACCAAAAATTAACTTCCCTCCAATTTCACTCGTCACCCTCTCTCTCTTCTCATTTACTGCGCTCTTCATCTTCTCAACCATCTTCTGCTTCCTCTTTCACTCTTCCCCTGAATTATTCTCTGTACTTTTGTCCTCAACCACCAGTTTCGAATCTCTCTCTCTTCCATCATTGTCTGTTTCTGCAACAAAGTACAAGAAAAAGCCAAGGTTGGGGACCAAAAGGATCTTCTTGGACGTCACAAGGGGGGGACCAAAAACCCCATGTGTGTGTTGTAATTTGTGGGGAAAGCACGATTAAAGTATTAAACAATAACCCTAATCTCGAATTTGGTAATTAATTAGTAAAAAATTTCTGGTGTTGTTGATTATGAACCCTAAAAAATTGATTTGTTAAAATTGATTTTGGTTGACTAAAATATAATTGGGTGTTTTTGTATGAATAAACAATGAAATTAGTTTGTAATTGGATTGTTGTACATTGATTTAATTTGCCCCTTATTATCCAACATTGAAGGTGTTTAGTTGTTTGTGTTACGTGTTTGTTTCCGGGTCTGATAATATGTTCGGGTTTCGTGTGTCGTGTTGAACCTCGTTTCGTGTTTCTGTTTTTTGTTTGGTGATTATTGTTAATTTAATTTTGGCTTTATTTTACGGATTTTCAGCAAAATGGCACACTTGTATGAGGATGGGTTTGCTGATCTTTGGATTAAATTAGGTGGGGAATTTAGGGACTCAACGTTTAAAGGCAGGCACATTGTGGAGTATGTGGGGGGTTGTGTTTACTTAAAACCATATGTTTGTATTCAAAACAAGAGAGTGAGTGGGCTTAGACAGATTGTAATCGAGGGGTTCAAAGTCTCTAATCTACCTATACCATCGGATGTGAGGATGTTTTACCGGATGAACGGGCGGTCATTAACCATTGGGAAGGTTGAAATTAGCAATGAAGAGGACATTTTAGGAGTTTTACAGACTAAGGACATACATGGGTATGTTGAGATTTTAACCTTAGCAACATTTGAGCGACCCCAATTACCACCACTTCCTGTAACTCCGTTGTATAGAACCAAACTTCCCGGGTTTTCAGACATTTTAAGAGGGGAAAGCAGGCCTAGAACCAATCTGATCAACCCATTCAGACCTCCTTCCCAAACTGCCCACCCAAGTGAACCCACCACACACAAATCAGCCCAACCCAATATCTCTTCCTTACTGAAATCAGCCCACCCAAATCATTCACAGTATAGAGCAAGGTTGAGTGAAGATGAGGGTTGCAGCAGCCAAAACATAGGGTTTGATTTCAGTGGTATAGGGGGGAGAGTGAAATTGTCTGCTAGGAGGAGCATTAGAAACAGTGGAGTGGGTTCTTCTTCCTCCAATTGGGCAGAAGCTGCTGTTGTGTTGAGTGAAGATGAGTGGTTAGCTAGCCTATCCAACAGGGAACCATCACCACAACCATCTCCCCATCAATCTCCACCACCATCTCCAGCTGCAGATACACAGCCTTCCCCACAACTCCACACTGAAAATACTGACAACACACCCCAGAAGACTCCAAAAGTTAAGAGTGTTGCACAGAGGAAGAAAAAAGGGGAGAAAGGGCATACTGAAGTGGGTGGTAAGAAAAAGGAGAAGAGAACAAGTAAGAAAAGGTTGTTTGAAGGGTCATCTAGTTCAGATCTGTCTGATTTGGACATAGATTGGGTTGCAGGTGAGGAAGAGATAGGCTTAGATGATGATGAGTCCTTGTTTTTGCAGACCAAAGTTAGTGATGATCTGTTTAGGCAGCTAAGACATAGTATTGGGGGGAATGCTAACATTGGAGATGAAGGTGTTCAAAGGAATTTGAGAGATCTTGAGGAGCTTGAGGTGAATAACCAAGAGGAGCTTCATTGGGACAGTGATGAGCTAAAAAGTGTTGGTGGATCTGATGATGATTTTGAGGATGATTATTGTACTTTCAACCCTGTAGTGGACTTCAAAAGGAAGATCCAGTTGAAGATTGGGCAGATATTTTCATCTGCTGTAGTGGTTAGGAAGGCACTAAGGGCACATGCTGCTGAGAACAAGTACAATTTCTACTTCCTTCACAATGAGCAACAGAGGATAACTGTGTAGTGTAGGAATAGGTGTGGGTGTCCTTGGGACAGCAGCAGGGGTAGGAAACCTAATTGTGCATGTCCAAACAAATGCCCTTTCAAAATCCATATGAGGATGTTGCCACAAACTGATTATCTGCAGATTAGGACAATGAATCTGAGGCATACATGTGTTAGGACTACTGTGAACAAAACTGTGAAGTCTGATTACTTATGTGAGAGATACTTGGAGACTTGGAGATCAGATCCTCACTGGAAGCTGAAAAAGTTCATGGAAAGGGTGATGCTTGAATTAGGTGTTAAGATAACTTATTCCACTGCTTGGTTGGCAAGGGCTAGAGCAAAGTTGGCTCTATATGGGTCATCAGCAGAGCAGTATGGAAGAGTGTGGGAATATGCCAAAGCATTCTTGAAACATAACCCTGGCAGTAGTTGTTTGGTGTTGGTTGACAGCAGTTTTGGGCCTGAGAAGCCCCTGTTCTTGAGGATGTACTGCTGTCTGGAACCTTTGATGAATGGGTTTAGGAATGGTTGTAGGCCAATTGTTGGATTGGATGGCTGTCACTTGAAGGGTGCATATCCAGGTCAGATATTGGTAGCTGTTGGGAAGGATGGGAATAATAATATCTTCCCCATTGCATGGGCAACTGTGGAGATAGAAAACACAGAGACATGGTGTTGGTTTATTGATTTGTTTATGAGGGATTTTGATGGTGGAAGCAATGGTGTTGGCTTGACTTTTATGTGTGACATACAAAAGGTAATTTCATTTGATTTTGTTGCTTATATTTCTTGTTTTACTTGTTCATTAAGGTGCACACACTGACTTAAACAATGGTGTAGGGTTTGCTTGAAGCAATCAGGACAGTGACTCCACAAGCCAACAACAGATTCCGTGTTAGGTACATATGGGCAAACTTTAAGCTCAATTTCACTAGAACTTTGTTTAAGGACTTGTTTTGGGATGCAGCTAGAGCTATAACATTTGTAAGTGTCTAATTTCACTGGCATTTGTACACACTTAGTTCAGACTAGATGATATGTGCAGATCAGCTGATCTGTATAGATCAGTTTATGCAGATCAGCTGGTCTCTATAGATCCTTTGATATGTGAATATCAGCTGATCTGTACAGATCAAATGATTTATGCAGATCAATTGATCTGTGCATATCGTATGATATGTGCAGATCAGTTAAACTGTACAGATCAGTTGATCTGAACTGATCTGTACAGATCAGATGATATATGCAGGCCAGTTGTTCTATACAGATCAAAGGATCTGTGCAGATTAGTTGATCTGTGCAGATTAGTTGATCTGTGCAGATTAGTTGATCTGTGCAGATTAGTTGATCTGTGCAGATGATTAAACTTTAGGGTTGGAATCGTTCCCGAGTTGGTTTCACTTAAAGTCAAACTTTTTAAGAGTCGGACTCGTTCCCTATTATTACTTGTTTTTAATGAGTTGGTAATGTCAAACTTTTTTAAGTTACACTTTTTAAGAGTTGGACTCGTTTCCGAGTTGGTTTTCACTTAAAGTCAAACTTTTTAAGAGTCGGACTCGTTCCCTATTATTGCTTGTTTTAATAAGTTGGTAATGTCAAACTTTTTTAAGTTACACTTTTTAAGAGTTGGACTCGTTCCCGAGTTGGTTTTCACTTAAAGTCATACTTTTTAAGAGTCAGACTCGTTCCCGATTATTGCTTGTTTTTAATGAGTTGGTAATGTTTTTGTTGTAGATGGACTTTGAAATTGCAATGGAGTCCATCAGATTCCTTGATGAGGATGCTTGGTGCTACCTAGATGACATCCAACCAACACATTGGTCTAGGTGGGCCTTCTTGACTGATGTGAAGTCAAACATGTTGTTGAACAACTTTTGTGAGACTTTTAATGCAGTCATCAAAGATGCAAGGGACAAACCAATTCTAACTCAGATGGAATGGATGAGGAGGTACATGATGAAAAGGAACAACGACAAATGGGAGGCTGCTAAGAAGATGAAAGGAAGGAAACTGATGCCATACATAGGCACAGTGTTTGATGGCTTGGAGAAGTACAGCAGGGGGTGTATTGTGCAACAGAGTAGGGATGACCAATATGAGGTGGAATTAGGCAGTGACCAAGTCACTGTTGATTTGGCTAATAGGACATGCTCTTGCTTCCACTGGGATCTAACAGGTATCCCCTGTGTGCATGCATACTCCTGCATCATGGACAAAAGAGCTAATCCAGATGATTATGTGCATGAGTATTACAGCATGGAGAACTACCTAAAAGCTTATGAAAAGCCAGTGAAACCAATGCCTGGTGCTAAGTTTTGGGAGAAGGTGGATGTTCCTGCACCAGCACCACCTAGATACAAGGTACAACCTGGCAGGCCAAAGGCAAACAAGAGGAGACTGGAAGCAGGGGAGAAACAAGGGAAAGGAAAGAAGGCCAAGGGAGACCAACATACCAAGGTTGAGCACCCTAAAAGACCAAAAAAACAAAACAAGTGTGGGAAGTGTGGTGGACTAGGTCACAACAGAACAACTTGCAAGAAGGATGGTGCACCTGATCAACCAGCTTACAAAGGGCAGGGTGGTAGGCCAACATCCAACACTCCATGGGTTGCTGAACAGAGAAGAAAGAAGGAAGAAAGGGTACTTAAGGCTGCTGTAGCTGCAGCTGCATGTGCAGGATCTTCAAGTCAGCCCCAATCCCAAGTAACCCAAACACAACAGTCCCAAACTCATCAACACCAGTCCCAAACTCAGCCACAACAACCTAGGCCTAAAATGCCAGTGAGGAGGAACATTACTTCTGATTTGTAGTTTGTAGCTTGTAGTTTCTAGCATTTGGAAACAATGCCTTGAAGTGTAATTTTGCTATTTTCAGAACAACAAAACAAATGGTGATAATTTTGCTAATTTTGACTTAGTATTATGACAATTAATCAAATTAATGCCTTGGTAATCTTGTTTTTAAGTTCTTGTTCCTGGTATAATTGTTCTTGCTTCTGGTATTGGTGGTGATTGCTGCTGGTATTGTATTTGTTCTTGCTGCTGGTGTTGTTCTTATTGCTGCTGGTGTTGTTCTTCTTGCTGCTATGGTTGTTCTTCTTGCTGCACATATTGTACTTCAGTTGTTGATGTTGGTACAATTGTTGCAAGTTCTGAATTGGCAACACAGCCAAAGTTGACTTAGGTTGACTTTGTTCAGTCAACTTTGATCAGTCAACTTTGGTTGGTAAGTTGTTGCTTAGGTTGCTAACTGTAACATGTTCATAATGCTACATTCCTCTTTTAATTGTTGACTTAAAGTTGACTTAAGTTAACAAAAGTTGACTTAAGTTAACAAAAGTTGACTTAAGTTGACTTATGTCCGGAATAGTTCACTTTTAATTGTTCAATTCAACTCATTCTCGAGTTGCAATGACTAAATCTTTCTTCGTTTACGATTCTTTCAAGATTGATCATTTCTTTTCAACCATTATTTCAGTGTCAAATAATTGACAGGATTAGGAGAGGCCATACCCAATTTGGAAAGTTTTGAGTTGACGGAGTTTAGACCTAAAAGAACATAAAAATGAAAAGATTTACGACAATTGTAACAACTTATTTGCCTCTTCATTACTCCTATTAAAACGGAACGGTAAGACGAACATATTCATTCATTGATTCCAACGATATTACATTTCCATCCATCAATTAAACGCAATCAATTCGACCATCGTTACACTAAATCATTCAATGATACCATCCTATATTCGGATCACTAACAACACCAATAATTAAAAAACTACTTGACTAAAATCACAACACCAAATACAATAACTACAAACATTAGGCAAGCCACGAATAACAAACTTTGATCTGCTCCTCCGTTACGAATGTGCTTTTCCGGATCGTTCGTGATCCACCTTTTCGGGTAGCTCAACTCATCAAGTTTTTTTTTCATGTCATTCATCTCAATTTGCATCAATCTTTTCTCCAACAACAGATTCCTTATTACATCCCTCTGCCAGAAAGTGCTTTCCAAATCAGTCCACCAAAAATACGAGCATCTCCGTGTATCGGTTTCTCGATCATAGAATTTGCAACCAATGAATTTTCGACCCGGATTTTCGTGGGTCCAAGAAGTCAGCCTTGCCACAGGAGCTCCGCAATAACAATACTCTCGTGGACCATCAACCTGCAACAATCAATTGAGTTAAATTCCCCAAATTGCAAAACCCCCAAATTCAACAATTTATGAACCCTAATTTCAATTAACCTGTTTAATCACGCGAACCATGTTGATTTTTGGGGGAAAGCGCCGAAATTGGATTGTTGATGAATTGTACTTGATAATTTGGAAGATGTATTTGCGAATTTTTGAGAATTTTTGAGAATTTTTTGAGGGTGGAGTATAACCATGGAGGTTCAGCTTAAAAGGAAGAAGAAGAAAGAAAAAGAGGAGGGAAAATCAATATGGCCGTTGGATGTGGGCCCCACAGACGGCGCAATTAACAGACGTTAGAATTTGGTGGTGAATTCTAAAACTTTGAACATAAAAGGTGGTTTTTTAAAAAAAAACATATAAGGTGGTTTTTTCAAAAAGTTGAACTTTAAAAGGTGGTTTTATCCAAAAAATCCTTATTTTAAAAACATATACACTTTGACAAATACATAGTTTTAGGAGAGTAAATTAAATTTATTAAAATAAGATGAAAGTGGGATAGTAGATGAATTATTTATTATAGTAAAAAGATGATGTGAGTAAATATGGGGACCACAAAAAATAGAGAAATATTAATATAATTGGAAGTGGGGACCAAGTTATGCCAAAAAAGGAAAGTGTATCTTTTTTCAAAATACAGCCGTTTAAGGAAAGTGTATCTCTTTTTAAAATACGGAGAGAGTACGTAACCCTTTATCATGACAATATCAAATAATTTATAATAAACGATTTTTTATGAAATACTTCGAGATTTCGCGGAAAGCACCAAATACCCTCATATTTTCAAAATACAAGTTAAATGTACGTGCGTTGCATGTGAACTTTTAAAAAAAAGTTAAATATATGCACAAACATTTAAATTACTTCAAGACAAAATAAGTATACAATAATGTAATTCTTGTTGTATACATGCATCTAAAATTGGGATTTTCCAAGTGTGAGGGGGTCGAAAATTCCCTCTTCTGGATGTGGCAAACATATTAAGTAAATAGGGACTAACTGTGGGCGTTAGCCTCTTTTTAATAGTCTTTAGGAGTCGCCATTCAGTTTTATAAAACTGACAAAATCCGATTATCGTGACATGCCTGGAGTGCAAACATGTGTGATTCACGACGACCATAGATTCCCTTGTGATCCCTGGTGTGGAGATCCCTCAACGTACATCCAACGAAGCGGAGATTGAGAGTTTGGAGGACGTTTACTAATACGAGGAGTGCCCAACGTTAGCCCATTACTAGTTCAATTGTGATGATGATGGGACATGATTCTCTGGATTGATTTTAATGCACAAATATTACTAAACCGATGTCAAAAAATGATTTAGGTTGATTTGAGGAGCTTAATAATAAATCGGTTTGTCCAAGTATTATCTGATTTTAGGCGTGGGCAATATAACAGATTAAAGTTAGCAAAATTATATGGCGGGGAAAGCAATAAAAATATAATTCACGTTACAGCAAAGCGTAGGCTTTACTAAGGTTCTCAGGAACACCTACCACTTGACTTTGCTAGCTTTCCGTCAGGTTTTAGAACTTTTCGACGACTGACTGGTTATGGGGCACGATTCTTCCAGAGTTTTGAGTATTTTAGGCTTAAGGATTTGTGTTTAAATTTCAACAGCACTTCGACAGTATTCGGTGAGCAGGCGGTCGTGCGGGCAAAGTCTGCTTAACAGTGTGTTAAAGCGGCAGACATACGAATTGGGACTTAGAAAGCTTCGGTCAATACTCAAGCTTAAGGGTTTAGGGTTAGAATTGTTGTTATTTTCCGGTTTTCAGAGGCCCTATTTATAGTAAAATAGGACAGAATAAGATAAAATTTCGGAATGAGAATTTTCCAATTGAGATTTTCTGAGCGCTAGAAAATTCCAGCGCTTGGATCAGAAGCGCTGGTTATTTCTAGCGCTGGACATTTGTGCGCCAGATTTGTTCTGGTGACACCTGGATAATTCTATCTTTTTGCGTGATTGTATTAGAAGCAAACTGCAACGCTAGAATTATTCAGCGCTTATGGTTTGAGCGCTGGAATTTTGTGACGCTCACTCTGCCAGCGCTGGAATTTTCCAGCGCTGGTGTTTTACTTCACTATTCCAGTCTTATCGGTTTTTTACCGAATCTTATCACTTTTTTCTATCCTTTAGGAACATGAGTTGGACTGCAACTCTTAGTCCTTACCCAATGGTGAATAGTAAGGCGATTCAAACACTTAGATATTTTATCTTACATGGTTACTATTTTAAGCAGCGTTTTAAGCATAGAAGTTACTATAAATAACAGTTTCTAAAAATGGAAATGTGGTTTATGGGATTATCAGTCAGTCACGGATCGTTCGTCGCATACTTAGGAAAGCTTAGTCAAGTGGTGTTTGGTTTCATCATCGAACACACCGTGTCGGGCCTAGGGACAAATGTAGGTGTCTATAGTTAGCCCCCACTTTGATTGAGTCTGAGCAAGAAGACAATCAAAGTATTGGTAGACAGAATGCATCTGTGACCTAGCTTGGTTGAAACTAAGTCTTAACGAGGGTCTCGCGTGTAATAGCCCTGATTTCCAAGAAGCTATTAATATGATATCAAGGGAAACTATCGTCTTAAACATGTTATTATAATTTCTCTTAAACCTAATTCGAGCTAAAGATCTTGAAATTTGATTAAATTGGTGAATGAAGTTGAATTTTTTTTTAATATTATATTTAAGATAGTCTTCGAATTGATTTCCGAGTTTAGCCTCGAGATAATTTATGGAATAAAATTCGTTTGAAGATTTGAGATTTTGTTACTCCGAAGAAAATCATTTAAATCGAATGATAATTGAAATTAAAGATTTTGTCTTAAGAATGAATAATATTTTTGCTAAGTTATTATCCCTAAATAAATGTATTTTTAGGTTAGTTTGGAAATATATATATATATATATATATATATATATATATATATATATATATATATATATATAATCCTACTTAGATAAATTGGGAGTTAATATATATTTAAGCCTTTTGTAAAATGAACAAATAATTTAAATTTTCATTCATAATTTATAAACACAACCATTTCCACTCAAATTTTTGGATCCTCTTATTCTCAATGAATCAGGAAACTTCTCAACTCTCAACTCTCATTTTCTCTCTCCACACCTTCGACACTCCTCTCTCTCTGTCGAGCTTCGCGCACCACCACCGCCTCCGTCGCACTCCATTCTCCCTCGCCGGTGTGCTTCTGGTGATGTGTGTGTTGTTGTGTTGTTGATTCTGGGCTTCTATCTCCTCTCCTCCCTCGTCTTGCTCCGTCGCCTGCCGCCGTCGCCGCTTCCGACGGTTGTCGTGACCTTGCGTGTCATCTCTATTGCTACTCCATTTATGTGGTAATATCTTCAGCCCTTTTCATTTCAATCAATTAATTAAATTTAGTAATTTAAAACCCCCAAATCACAAACCCTAACTAATTGATTTCTCTCTCCTCTTGTTGTGATGCGACGACCACTCCTCCGACGTTGTCGTTGTTGTGTTGGTGGTGTGTTGTTCTTGGTGTTGGAATGTGTTTCCCGATCTCCCTGCCCTCTCTTCGGCCCTGCCTCTCCGCTCACCTGAGCCGCCGCGGCCCTGCTCCCTGCCGGCGTGGTTGCTGCTTCTATTGTTGTTGATTGTTGCTTCTTTTGTTCAATCATTGCTTAACTTCTTGAGGGTATAATTCTATACCAAGATTCTAGTCTCTCTATTTTAGTTTACCAATTCAATTTACATAGCTATATAACTGATTATGAGTTGGATGATGTAAGGTTAGATTTTAGTTAATTAATTAGTTAATTTCGAATTTTAATTGGGCAATTCGAGTTATTATAGGTTCTGGAAGAGTCTTCTAAGTGATGATGTTATTAAGATTTCCATATTAATTATTTTTGATTTAATCTTACTTACAAATATACAAATTAAATATTATCGAACTATATTTAATTGAATATGATTCTATTCCAAATTAGTTTATCTATTTTTTTTTATCGAAAGATTTAATTATGATATCTTATAAAACTTTGATGTATTACTTTCTTAATGTAAGAATTATTGATTAGGAAGGAAATGATTTTGGTTCTTTCGATTATCTAATTCCAATATATTTCCTAACTAGTTTCTTGAAAGAAAATGTAACCATGGTTTCTTTTCTTAAATCTTTTCAAGCTAGTAAACATTATTTTATAATATCGAATGCTATAACGCTATGTCACAACCCTTGTTTGACAAATTTGTTTTGTTTTCTTAAATAAGACTTAACTCTATGGTAATTTTAAATGGATTTGGATATTAACTAAGAGTTTCTAAAGGAAATTCAAATGTGTTTCTAGTTCGACCTAGTTAAATAGGTAATATAATTATGATCTTAATCATTATCATGTCCAAGTTCATTTCTTTAAGGAGAATGTACTCCATATTGATCCTAAACTAAGTTTTCTAAAAGCATTCAAGGTTCAAAAAGGAATTCAATTAAAGTCCATGGGTAGTTAGAATGAGATTTCGAAAGGTTTAGTAGGAAGAGATCAAAGAAATATTACCTTAGACTCAATACGATTCAAGTGAATAGATTATTAATTCGTGCCCTTGCTTGTAGAGGTAGGCTATTGAAGAAATGATTAAGGAAAATAGAGTTGTGAAGTTAAGCGGGGATTGATGATCAAGTGTATAGATCTTAGAGCTATTGGACTTTGGAATTCAAGGTACACATTGTCTAACCATCTTCGGTATTTTAAATTATAATTTTTGTGGATTATGACAAATCATTAGCAATATTACGCGTTATCTGAATGTATGTTTTAAATTGGGATTTGCAAATGAACTTATGAAACTTGTTGATTTTCTACTGATTTAATGAAATGATTATTGATTTCATTCATTGACTGATGAAATGAAACGGTTTTGAATTTGCAATTGCTTGTGAGTGGTGATTGAGCTAAGAATGTGTTTTCTAGGAGTTGAATCTATTGAGAGTTGAATTTGTGAATGAATTATTGTTATGATTGATCATGGAGTAGGAAAATGAATCCATGAGGTCAAGAATCATATAAAAAAAATTTAAATACAATCTAGGGTGTTAATGGTTAATCTAGGTAAAGATAAAACTCACAAAGTCATCAATTTCACTTGAGTCCATAAAGTGTTTAAGAGACGAGTTTCTAAGGAATCATTTCGAGAAGAGTTTACGATTATATCTACCAACTCACCTTTATTTGGGATTCCGATAAAAGTCGTATGCTATTATTTAAATTGTGGAATATGGAATGTAAGCTAGTTTTAAACAACAATAAGGCGTTTTAAATGAACTTCAGAGCTGGAACGATTGAAGCTAAAGATGTTTTCAAATTTGTTTTAAGTACTTTAAACGACAGTAGCTTGCAAAAACAAAGGAATATTTTACAAGTTCTAAAAAGAGTTTTAATAATGAAATGATGTTTTTTTTTTTTTGGCAAATAAAGTTATTTTATTACCAAAAGGAGAGGGCTAGTAAAAGAACTAGCACAGTGTTAGGCACAAGCCACCAGAACACCAAAAAAACAACAAGCACAAAGCTAAACACTAGCAAAAAAGGACACCTCTAACACAAACTCAGCATAGCAGCTTCTGACTGTCAGTGGCCCTACAAGCCACCCTAAACTGGATATCATGCACTAAATCAGCAGGGCTTCTGCATTGTTGGTTAAACACCATCTCATTTCTCTGAAGCCAAATGCCATAAACACTTTCAGAGAAGAACATCAACAGCAATTTATATCTATCACCAGTTCTTTTAGTAGCTTTCAATATCCAAGCAAGTTCCTGATCAAATGGAGCAGGATTTCTGTGAAACTGCAACTGTTGAAGGATCTTTCCCCACACAGCAGCAGAATATGAGCACTCAAAAAATAGGTGACCAGTAGATTCAGGCATGGTTGAGCAAAGTGGACAACTGTTAGCAGTGACAATCTTCCAAGCTAGCAGCCTATCTCTGGTGGGAAGTCTGTTCCACAGTGCAAGCCAAGTGATAAACACACTCTTAGGGGAAGCCAAGTGATGTTTTTTTTTATATAATTAGAATTAAGTTAAAGTGTTTTAAAACTAGTTAATCTATAAGAAATTAATAGTTAACCTTATAGATAATAAAAATGGTTTTGATTTAGTAAAGATTGTTTTAATATAAATGAAAAGTTGTTAATTGTTTTATAAAGACTCATTTCAGGCACACTAAGCTCACCTAGTTAAACTTAATAATTAGGATTAAATAATTATTGCAGTTTGAGTACTATAACATGGAATCATACTACAATATAATTAATGTTTAGAAGGTAATGGTATTTTTGTTATTGTGAAATAATATACTAGCAAGCTAGGTTAGGAGTTACATTAAACTCGAACAGAGAATTGTCTTAATATGGAGTTCGGTTTGTCATAAGTTGACGAATGGTAAATAGAGAAATATCTAATGAGTCTAACTCAAGGTAAAATTTATGTGAATTTTCTATGTGTATGGTAACTAAAATTCATGAATTCAGTTAATTGAATCAAAGGTGATTGTGACAAGATATGTAGAATTGAGAAAGAAGCTGATACATGATTGAGGGAATGAAACTTAAGTTTTGAGAAACGAAATTATATAGATTAGCATCAAAGTAATTATGTCTGCGGACTTAGCTGTGTATGGGTGGCGTGATGCTCACATGCGATAGTGATAAGCATTCGTCTTGCAGGCGAGTGAAATGCTCGTAGCTGCCGTCTTGCAGGCGAGTGAAATGCTCGTAGCTGTTGTCTTGCAGGCGAGTTAAATTCTCGTAGCTGCCGTCTTGCAGGCAAGTTCGATACTTGCAGCTGCCGTCCTGTTTAGTCTTGCAAGAATATTTGTTAGTAGGAGGGTGACGACCCCCATAGTTTAGAGTCAGTCAGTCATGATGACCATAATTCGTATTCGCTTTCCCCGAACATAAAATGTTATTAGTGAGTGTATACTACCTATTAGAGCCATGTTGGTTTTGTGAGTGAAATGATACCATGTGTATATTGGAACATAATGAACCTATGTATTGGAATTATGTCTATAAGAATATTGAGGGAAGCAAAACTTGGAAATGTTATGGCAATGAGTGTTACATTGAGTTAAGAATGTATATATTATGATTTTTACTTTGTTGCATATTTCATGGTTTGAAAATGGTTACATTTGGAGAAATATATGGGCTGTCATTATGAATAAGTGTCAGATAAAGGATGATAAGAAGTGATCAAGAATATGAAAATAATTAGATGAGTGATGAGTCATGGAACTAACCTTTAATGGATTGTGAATTTGGAAGTGATGTGAGGAAATTATAATATGTGGTTATTTCGTATTCTAAACTATTATTTGAATGATAATGACTTCGTGAAAGCGTGAAATGATTCTCAAATGAATTATGATGCTTTTATTAAACGATGTTTTCTAAGTAATGTGATTTGAATAAGTGAAGTGTTTTCCAAAATGATCATGAAACAAAAACTAATACTATTTGAGCCACCTATCAAATGCATTTCAGGTTAGATAATGTGTACTCGTTTTCCCTGATTTTGTTCTATTGAACCTGTCCTGGTGGGGGCAGGGTTAAGATATTTTGCAGGTAACAGGAATCGAGTCTAAGTCCATGTTGAAGGTGCCTAGAGATCTCCAAGTTCCCTAGTATGTCAAGGCGGGGTTATAAATTCTCTAAGTGTGACTTCTTCTGTTTCGAGTTTAGTAATGTGTTATATTATTCCTCTTAAGAGTTTAATTTATAGTTATGGATTCGTTTATGGTTTGGGTTGTAATTAAGCAATACATTTGAGTTAAATTTTTCTTAACTTAAGACTAAGTGGGATAAGAAAGCCGCTTGTTAAGGGCGGGCTATTACAGGTGGTATCAGAGCCAAGGTTGATTTTGGGGTCGTTGTGATCATCAAATCACGACGTTTGAGTAAAGAAATATGTTATTAAAGGTTTAGGGGAATACATGATTTGTTTTGGGTGATAAATTATAATTACATTGAAGTTTTGGAAATCGATTTGGAACTATGAGGTTGTTTAAAGATCAAGAATATGAGTTGGAAAACCAAGTTGGATTTAAGAATTCGTATCATGGTATGGAGATATGAATAAATCTCTAGGATTAGAGTAACTAACTACAAGCATATAATGATCGTACTATGGTTATGAAATTATTTTGAATTTTGGAATAGGAGTTAGTTTCAGTAAGTAATTGGTTGAGGTATATGTGTGGTAACTCTATTTTGGCTTAATTTAGTCACGATTATGGAGCATTACAAAACAGTACATAAGAATTTATGCTTGGTATTTGAGGAATTGAAATGGGTGATAAGAATTGAGTTAAGAAAAATTAAAATTGTAATTTGAGAGTCTGAAGCGCTTAAATCAATTCAGAGAAGAAAATATTTACTTAGGAAGTTAAGTATAGGAAATCGAGTAAATGATAGCGAAGTGCTATTTATAGAGTATTAGGAGAAAAAGTTTGGAATCATATTATTGTGGTGGAAATATATCAAAAAGGGTGTGAGAATTATTATAACTAAGAGGAGTCATGTTTTGAAATTTCTAATCTAAGGATTTTGATTCAAGGATCTCGAGATATTCCATTAAGATTATGAAATATTGAGGATTTAGGATTTAAATTATAGCGTGAGTTAGATATTAGTAATGTATTGGGATCATGATCGGGGATTAGAGTTTGATTTATTTACTTGTTTAATTGTTTCTTTACTTGATATGTAATTGTGGTTCCGTTAGTCGCTTATTTGAACTATTAGGATTGAAAATCAAGTACATATGTGTCGAATTTGGGGAATTAAAGTCTCGAACGTACAAGATGAATATTGTACTTGGGGAATAGTATAACTAATAGAGGTAACGATCCTTATAAACTTCTTATTATTTTAACAGTAACTCTAAGATTCCTATTTGAACTTTTGAAACAAAAATCCATTTCAAAGAGTATTTAAGGTTTCAACCGAGTACTTCCAAAATTTGTTTGTATATTGTGGCTGAACTACTTATATAAAGTACCTTCCATTCAAGTATTCTTAATAGAAGTTGTGTTTCTACCATAAGTCCGATTTCAATCCTAGTATCTCTACATGGTTCCTTTATTTCTTTAATGGCTTCTTTCCATTTGACTTATTCAAAGCGTCAACAATTCTACTACTCTGGAAAATTTTGATCGAGAAAATGGTATATAACTCATTTCTATATAAGCCTACTCTAAATTCTTTCTCTATAATATGGTCAAGTATTTCTATCTTCAATCCTATCGTTGCTGCACATATTCAGTACCCATTTAACTCCAATCTATCTAGAGCTACCGAGTCTTTCTATCTAGTGCTGTTTTTATGGTTTTAAGTTTGATTTCGAAATATCTAAACACATTTATCATACATCTTGATACCCTATGATTTCAAAGATCGACTTTAAAAGGATAAATTCTATTCAAACGATTTAAAGTTGTACGTTATAAAGTTTCGAGGTCGAAACTTATTTTAAGGGAGGTATAATGTAATAGCCCTGATTTCCAAGCAGCTATTAATATGATATCAAGGGAAACTATCGTCTTAAACATGTTATTATAATTTCTCTTAAACCTAATTCGAGCTCAAGATCTTGAAATTTGATTAAATTGGTGAATGAAGTTGATTTTTTTTTTTTAATATTATATTTAAGATAGTCTTCGAATTGATTTCCGAGTTTAGCCTCGAGATAATTTATGGAATAAAATTCGTTTGAAGATTTGAGATTTTGTTACTCCGAAGAAAATCATTTAAATCGAATGATAATTGAAATTAAAGATTTTGTCTTAAGAATGAATAATATTTTTGCTAAGTTATTATCCCTAAATAAATGTATTTTTAAGTTAGTTTGGAAATACATATGTATATATATATATATATATATATATATATATATATATATATATATATATATATATATATATATAATCTTACTTAGATAAATTGGGAGTTAATATATATTTAAGCCTTTTGTAAAATGAACCAAATAATTTAAATTTTCATTCATAATTTATAAACACAACCATTTCCACTCAAATTTTTGGATCCTCTTATTCTCAATAAATCAGGAAACTTCTCAACTCTCAACTCTCATTTTCTCTCTCCACACCTTCGACACTCCTCTCTCTCTGTCGAGCTTCGCGCACCACCACCGCCTCCGTCGCACTCCATTCTCCCTCGCTGGTGTGCTTCTGGTGATGTGTGTGTTGTTGTGTTGTTGTTTCTGGGCTTCTATCTCCTCTCCTCCCTCGTCTTGCTCCGTCGCCTGCCGCCGTCGCCGCTTCCGACGGTTGTCGTGACCTTGCGTGTCATCTCTACTGCTACTCCATTTATGTGGTAATATCTTCAGCCCTTTTCATTTCAATCCATTAATTAAATTTAGTAATTTAAAACCCCCAAATCACAAACCCTAACTAATTGATTTCTCTCTCCTCTTGTTGTGATGCGACGACCACTCCTCCGACGTTGTCGTTGTTGTGTTGGTGGTGTGTTGTTCTTGGTGTTGGAATGTGTTTCCCGATCTCCCTGCCCTCTCTTCGGCCCTGCCTCTCCGCTCACCTGAGCCGCCGCGGCCCTGCTCCATGCCGGCGTGGTTGCTGCTTCTATTGTTGTTGATTGTTGCTTCTTTTGTTCAATCATTGCTTAACTTCTTGAGGGTATAATTCTATACCAAGATTCTAGTCTCTCTATTTTAGTTTACCAATTCAATTTACATAGCTATATAACTGATTATGAGTTGGATGATGTAAGGTTAGATTTTAGTTAATTAATTAGTTAATTTCGAATTTTAATTGGGCAATTCGAGCTATTATAGGTTCTGGAAGAGTCTTCTAAGTGATGATGTTATTAAGATTTCCATATTAATTATTTTTGATTTAATCTTACTTACAAATACACAAATTAAATATTATCGAACTATATTTAATTGAATATGATTCTATTCCAAATTAGTTTATCTATTTTTTTTTTATCGAAAGATTTAATTATGATATCTTATAAAACTTTGATGTATTACTTTCTTAATGTAAGAATTATTGATTAGGAAGGAAATGATTTTGGTTCTTTCGATTATCTAATTCCAATCTATTTCCTAACTAGTTTCTTGAAAGAAAATGTAACCATGGTTTCTTTTCTTAAATCTTTTCAAGCTAGTAAACATTATTTTACAATATCGAATGCTATAACGCTAGGTCACAACCCTTGTTTGACAAATTTGTTTTGTTTTCCTACATAAGACTTAACTCTATGGTAATTTTAAATGGATTTGGATATTAACTAAGAGTTTCTAAAGGAAATTCAAATGTGTTTCTAGTTCGACCTAGTTAAATAGGTAATATAATTATGATCTTAATCATTATCATGTCCAAGTTCATTTCTTTAAGGAGAATGTACTCCATATTGATCCTAAACTAAGTTTTCTAAAAGCATTCAAGGTTCAAAAAGGAATTCAATTAAAGTCCATGGGTAGTTAGAATGAGATTTCGAAAGGTTTAGTAGGAAGAGATCAAAGAAATATTACCTTAGACTCAATACGATTCAAGTGAATAGATTATTAATTCGTGCCCTTGCTTGTAGAGGTAGGCTATTGAAGAAATGATTAAGGAAAATAGAGTTGTGAAGTTAAGCGGGGATTGATGATCAAGTGTATAGATCTTAGAGCTATTGGACTTTGGAATTCAAGGTACACATTGTCTAACCGTCTTCGGTATTTTAAATTATAATTTTTGTGGATTATGACAAATCATTAGCAATATTACGCGTTATCTGAATGTATGTTTTAAATTGGGATTTGCAAATCAACTTATGAAACTTGTTGATTTTCTACTGATTTAATGAAATGATTATTGATTTCATTTATTGACTGATGAAATGAAACGGTTTTGAATTTGCAATTGCTTGTGAGTGGTGATTGAGCTAAGAATGTGTTTTCTAGGAGTTGAATCTATTGAGAGTTGAATTTGTGAATGAATTATTGTTATGATTGATCATGGAGTAGGAAAATGAATCCATGAGGTCAAGAATCATATAAAAAAAATTTAAATACAATCTAGGGTGTTAATGGTTAATCTAGGTAAAGATAAAACTCACAAAGTCATCAATTTCACTTGAGTCCATAAAGTGTTTAAGAGACGAGTTTCTAAGGAATCATTTCGAGAAGAGTTTACGATTATATCTACCAACTCACCTTTATTTGGGATTCCGATAAAAGTCGTATGCTATTATTTAAATTGTGGAATATGGAATGTAAGCTAGTTTTAAACAACAATAAGGCGTTTTAAATGAACTTCAGAGCTGGAACGATTGAAGCTAAAGATGTTTTCAAATTTGTTTTAAGTTCTTTAAACGACAGTAGCTTGCAAAAACAAAGGAATATTTTACAAGTTCTAAAAAGAGTTTTAATAATGAAATGATGTTTTTTTTTTATATAATTAGAATTAAGTTAAAGTGTTTTAAAACTAGTTAATCTATAAGAAATTAATAGTTAACCTTATAGATAATAAAAATGGTTTTGATTTAGTAAAGATTGTTTTAATATAAATGAAAAGTTGTTAATTGTTTTATAAAGACTCATTTCAGGCACACTAAGCTCACCTAGTTAAACTTAATAATTAGGATTAAATAATTATTGCAGTTTGAGTACTATAACATGGAATCATACTACAATATAATTAATGTTTAGAAGGTAATGGTATTTTTGTTATTGTGAAATAATATACTAGCAAGCTAGGTTAGGAGTTACATTAAACTCGAACAGAGAATTGTCTTAATATGGAGTTCGGTTTGTCATAAGTTGACGAATGGTAAATAGAGAAATATCTAATGAGTCTAACTCAAGGTAAAATTTATGTGAATTTTCTATGTGTATGGTAACTAAAATTCATGAATTCAGTTAATTGAATCAAAGGCGATTGTGACAAGATATGTAGAATTGAGAAAGAAGCTGATACATGATTGAGGGAATGAAACTTAAGTTTTGAGATACGAAATTATATAGATTAGCATCAAAGTAATTATGTATGGGGACTTAGCTGTGTATGGGTGGCGTGATGCTCACATGCGATAGTGATAAGCATTCGTCTTGCAGGCGAGTGAAATGCTCGTAGCTGCCGTCTTGCAGGCGAGTGAAATGCTCGTAGCTGTTGTCTTGCAGGCGAGTTAAATTCTCGTAGCTGCCGTCTTGCAGGCAAGTTCGATACTTGCAGCTGCCGTCCTGTTTAGTCTTGCAAGAATATTTGTTAGTAGGAGGGTGACGACCCCCATAGTTTAGAGTCAGTCGGTCATGATGACCATAATTCGTATTCGCTTTCCCCGAACATAAAATGTTATTAGTGAGTGTATACTACCTATTAGAGCCATGTTAGTTTTGTGAGTGAAATGATACCATGTGTATATTGGAACATAATGAACCTATGTATTGGAATTATGTCTATAAGAATATTGCGAAGCAAAACTTGGAAATGTTATGGCAATGAGTGTTACATTGAGTTAAGAATGTATATATTATGATTTTTACTTTGTGGCATATTTCATGGTTTGAAAATGGTTACATTTGGAGAAATATATGGGCTGTCATTATGAATAAGTGTCAGATAAAGGATGATAAGAAGTGATCAAGAATATGAAAATAATTAGATGAGTGATGAGTCATGGAACTAACCTTTAATGAATTGTGAATTTGGAAGTGATGTGAGGAAATTATAATATGTGGTTATTTCGTATTCTAAACTATTATTTGAATGATAATGACTTCGTGAAAGCGTGAAATGAATCTCAAATGAATTGTGATGCTTTTATCAAACGATGTTTTCTAAGTAATGTGATTTGAATAAGTGAAGTGTTTTCCAAAATGATCATGAAACAAAAACTAATACTATTTGAGCCACCTATCAAATGCATTTCAGGTTAGATAATGTGTACTCGTTTTCCCTAATTTTGTTCTATTGTGAAGGAAATAATGCCCTTGGTCCAAGTATGCATTCTATGTTAAGTCTAATAAATGCGGTTCAGTATTAATTAACAAGTTAATAATTCAGTGAGATCAAGTGAGCTGAATGCCTAGCTAGAGGCCGCTTCAGTTCAAGTGGAATTAATGATATTAATCCACAGCTTACTCTTGACTGAACCCGTAGGGTCACACAAATAGTACGTAAACGGATCAAGTATTTAATGGCATTAAATACTCCATCTATGAATATTCGGAACCGACGGATCTTGGTTTCAGTGGGAGCTAAGATCGTCACAGGCAAGAAATGAATACTCCGGAAACGATGATATTGCCGGAAACGGAAATATGGATCGTATCGGAAATATGAATATTATCCAAGTCGTAGATGTTGCCGGAAACGGAAACATGGTACGTATCGGAAAATATTATTGGAAATGGAAATATTACCAGAATCGGAAATATTGCCGGAAACGGAAATATTGTCAGAATCGGAAATATTGCCGGAATCGGAAAATAATTCCGGAAACGGAAATATTAAATATTTGTTCGAAACGGAAATTAATTCCGGAATCGGAAATATTAAATATTGTTCGTATCGGAAATAGATTCCGGAAATGGAAATTTAATCGGAAGCGTATCGTACGAATTAGCATCGGACGAGGCCTGCCGGACGAAGGCCCAGCACGAAGCCAGGCCGTCGCCCAGCAAGCACGCACGCCACAAGCCCAGCGCGCGCCAAGGCCACGGATGCGTGGGCCTTGCTGCGTGGGCTGCAGCTCGCACGCATGGGCAGTCCTTGTGGCTGCCGTGTGTGTGTGAGTTTGTGCTCATGCGTGATTCCTGAATCTGCAAGAGTCAGTGTATGATTAAATGTCTATTCCTAATTGGATAAATTAATTAAATAGAATTCATGTAGGATTCTAATTCCAATTAATTCGCATCCTACTAG
Organism: Spinacia oleracea; assembly: GCF_020520425.1. Classification (NCBI taxonomy): domain Eukaryota; kingdom Viridiplantae; phylum Streptophyta; class Magnoliopsida; order Caryophyllales; family Amaranthaceae; genus Spinacia; species Spinacia oleracea. The sequence goes on from NC_079490.1 coordinate 54,690,826, forward strand.
GATTACGATTCCTTTTCCATAACTCTATAAATAAAGGCCTAGGGGTCATAATTTATATACAAGTTTCAAAGTATTCAAAAGTGAGTTTTTTTTGAGAGAAAATTAAAAACACATCTTGCTCATAAAAGTGCCGAATTTTCTAGTACCTTAAGGGCGATTCTAGTTGGTCAATCTTAAGGCGGATCCGGACGTGCTGTGGACTATCTACGGAGGGACGACACTTGGAGTCCTAAAAGACTTGTTCTTGTTCGGTTCGGGCGCAGCTAGGGAGGGCACGCAACAAAGAGTATGCATCTAATTATGCTATATGATTATGTGTAAATAATATGATTCCTGGGTTAATGGTTGTTTCCGCATGATTTATGTAAATGTCATATGTATCATAACCTAACAGTGGTATCAGAGCCCCTTATTATTTTCATAATCTAAATTGCATGAACATGGTTAAATATTACAAATTTGCAAGAATTAAAAGGGGTGATTAATTTTCGTAATTGTTAATTAATTGCAAATTGCGTTTATTTAATTATATGTACGCAGTTTTTCGGCAGTTTCTTCATTACTCATCCGAATTGAGTGATTTTTGTGTCAATTCCGCATGTAAAAGGCATTCTAAAATTTTGACAAAAATAGTATTTTTCTGCCGAACCCAGAATTCTCAAATTCGAAGCCTAACTATGACTTTTCGAAGGTTTTAGTTTTTCGGATGCAAAATTTCGTAAATTTAAGATGTTAAATTAAATATTTGCGATTCCTGTTGATAAATCTTGAATTTTTGATTGACCTACTGCATATGTTTAACAAGTTTGAATGCCTAGTCTTGTTAATTATGCAATCTAATTTGTAATTATGATTAATTTGTTGAAAATTAGAATAATTTAGAATTAATTTGATTTTCATAATTAATTGTAATTTAATTAGAAACCTATGATTAAAAACCACCATAAAAATTGTACATTTACGATAAATTTTAAATTTTTATGACCTAGACTTGAATCCATAACAATCGGAAATCAATTGGATAATAAATTTTCGATTTTTCGCCCTAAAATTATGAAATTAATAATATTTATTAATTTGTCATTAATTTTAAATATAAATTTTAAATTTTCTTGCGATTCGTTCAAATAACTTGCACGCACGAAGCAATGGACGCTTCGTGTTACCCTTAAGGGGTGTTGTATAATGCGGGCATGCGACGACGAGCAAGGGAGCTCGTCGCCCGTGCGGCACGAATGCAATGAGCAAGGGCGTAGTGCACGAGCGCAAGGCAGTAGCCCTGCCTTGTGTCGTGTGCCACGAGCAATGAACGTATGGGCATGGGCGAGGGGCGAGCCAAGGCAGTCGCGTGTGGGCAGCAAGCGAGCTGCGCCACAACGCGCGCTGCCTCGCACAAGTGCGCGCAGCCTCGCGCGCAGCGAGCGCAAGCTCGCGTGCCACGAGAGCTGCGCACAGCATCACTCGCGCGCACAGCGCGCGATGTCGCCCGCCCAGCGAGCGATGTCGCGCACCAGCGAGCGATGGCTCGCACGCGCGCAGCGAGCGATCTCGCGCGCCAGCGAGCGATCTCGCGCCCCAGCGAGCGATGGCTCGCGCGCGCAGCGAGCGATCTCGCGCCCCAGCGAGCGATGGCTCGCGCGCGCAGCGAGCGAGCTTGCGCGCCCAGCGAGCGATGTCGCGCGCGCGCGCTGCGAGCGATAGCTCGCGTGCGATGGGCGCTATGCGGAGGCTTGCGTTGGGACAGCAGCAGCTATGCTACGAGCGCATGGGCTGCGCGCACATGGCCAGCAATGGCTGTGTGCGTACGGCCCATGGGCGTGCAACGCGTAGGGTGTTTGCGTTACGATTAGATCGTTTTGAATGTTTAATTTGAAAATTTCAGTTCACGTAATTTTAATTAATTTTAAAATTAATAATTTGAATTAATTTCTTGGATTTTAATTTTGAATATTATAATTATAATAAATGGAATTTATTCTAATTATTTTACTAAAATTAAAATCATGAATTAATTTAAATGCGACTGAAATTAAATTAAATTTTTGGATTCAATTATAAATTTATATGAGCTTTAAATTTTAATTAAATTTGTATGTTTCCGGTTAGACTAGAAATACAATTTTATGTTTAAAATTAGTAAAGCATATGAATTTATTGGTTTGAGTGGGAGCGTTTTTAGTCATAAACTCTTGATTAGGTCTACAAATCCTTAAGGTTAAAACAACTCGATTAGAATTAATAAGGACTGAATAATTGGTAGATTATTGGTGACCTTGATTAATTGCTGCAAATGTTTACGTGATGCATAATGTGTTTTACTAACCAGCTATGTGGGCCATTCATGATAATGAATGGGTGAATGGTATATATTGTATATGTACTGTTTTGCAGGTTATGAAGTGACTAGTATGGCCCAAATAGGATAGAAAATATGGTCTGCGTACCATTAATTTGAATGTAATTGGTCTAAAGCACCAAAGTTATTTTTCAATTCAAAATGGTCTGCGTACCATCAAATAGTTGTAATTAGTTATAGCTTATCCTATTTGAAGAAAATGGTGCCTCCCACGGAGATTTTCAAGACGGACTTTGAAGTCAAAGCTTCAAGATGAAGTCGGGCCATACTAGATCACAAATATCTTATGCATGTTTTAAGTTATTTATTGCTTTAAATATGTCTTAAAATGCATGAGATCAAAAGCTTGATTATGTTGCATGATTAAGGATTTTAGTTCACTTAAAATCTAACCAACATAGTAAGAGCCTTAAGTTCCAAACTTAAAAATTGAGTTAAAAGGTGCCATGCCAAAATATACACTTGCTTGGATATCCTTTACATCAATCTAGTAATAGTTTTCGCTCAGCGAGGTGTTACTTATTGGTCCTAAAGGGGCAAGGTACACAAATAATTGTGAGTACATGTTAGTTTTGGTGAAACTCAACGATATAAGTAAGGAGTCCTTTTATGTCGTGGCAAATTCGATAGGTTTACCTAATAAGTTCTTAGACGTACCTATCAACCAAGAATAGTTTCTAGACTATTAGCAAAAGGCTTTTGCTTACCTAAGATGTTCTAGGATTAAGTCGACAAACTGTGCTTAGTTCTTCAATGATTTTAGGATCTTGGAATCATTTTATTCACACCTGCCGGAACACATAACTTGAATAAAATGCTTAATAAACATTGAATTATGCATGTATGCTAGAATTTAAGTTTATTAAGAGAAACTGTGAATGGTTATTTATTTGTTTATTCTTTTCAATTGTAGTTTTTAATATGGCAAACAACAATTCATTCAACATTCGATCAATTCTCGAAAAGGAGAAGTTGAACGGGAAAAACTTCCTTGACTGGCAAAGGAACTTGCAAATAGTTCTTATGCAGGAAGAAAAGGAGTATGTCCTAGATGAGGCGATGCCCGAAGCTCCTGGCGACGGGGTCACTCAGGCTGCCCTCAATCGTTGGATTGATGCCAACAAGGATGTGAAATGTCTAATGCTCGCCACCATGAGTGCGGATCTGCAGAAAACGTTCATCAACTCAGATGCTTTCACAATCATCAGTGAGTTGAAGAACATGTTCCAAGATCTGGCTCGAGTCGAAAGATTCGAGACTCATAGGCAAATTCTTGAGACCAAACTTAAGAAAGGCGAGCCCGTAAGTCCACATGTTCTCAAAATGATTGGACTCATTGAGAATATGAGTCGGCTGGATCAGCAATTTTCTCAGGAAATGGCTATAGACACCATCCTCCATTCTCTTCATAGCGGGTATGATCAGTTCAAACTGAACTACAGTATGAATAGTCTGGACAAAACGCTCACTGAGCTTCACGGTATGCTGAAGACCGCTGAAAAGACGCTCAAAAGTGATAAGCAGGATGTGCTTATGGTGCGTGGGGGCAAGTTCAAGAAATCTGGAAAGAAGAGGAATGCTAAGAAAGGTGGCAACAAGGCCAGCCCAACTAAGCAAACTGGCGCCAAATCTGCAAAGAGGAAGGTCAGTCAACCCACTTCTGAATCCGAATGCTTCTACTGCAAGAAGAAGGGGCATTGGAAGAGAGATTGCTTGAAACTAAAGGAAGATCAGAAGAACGGAACAGTCGTTCCATCTTCAGGTATTTTCGTTATAGACTGTATACTTGCTAATTCAACTTCTTGGGTATTAGATACAGGTTGTGGCTCACACTTATGTTCCAATCCACAGGGACTAAGAAGAAGTAGAAAGTTAAGCAAGGGAGAAGTCGACCTACGAGTGGGAAATGGAGCACGGATTGCTGCATTAGCCGTAGGAACTTACTATTTGTCGTTGCCCTCCGGGCTAGTTTTGGAACTGGAAGAATGTTTCCATGTTCCAAGTCTTACTAAAAACATCATTTCAGTTTCTTGCTTAGATGCTAAGGGATTTTCCTTTATAATAAAAGACAATAGTTGTTCGTTTTATTTTAAAGAGATGTTTTATGGATCTGCTAGATTAGTCAATGGACTTTGTTTATTAGATCACGACAAACAAGTATATAACATAAATACCAAAAGGGCCAAAAAGGATGATTCAGATCTCACCTATCTGTGGCATTGTCGATTAGGCCATATAAACTTGAAACGCTTAGAAAGACTTCAAAGAGAAGGAATTCTAGAACCATTTGACTTAGAGGATTATGGTAAATGCGAATCATGTTTACTTGGCAAAATGACAAAGCAACCTTTCTCTAAAGTCGGAGAAAGAGCAAATGAACTATTGGGTTTAATCCATACAGATGTATGTGGACCAATGAGTACAAATGCTAGAGGTGGTTTCAGCTACTTTATCACTTTCACTGATGACTTCAGTAGGTATGGTTATGTCTACCTAATGAAGCATAAGTCTGAATCCTTTGACAAATTCAAGGAATTTCAGAGTGAAGTAGAGAATCAATTAGGCAAGAAGATTAAGGCACTGCGGTCTGATAGAGGCGGTGAATATCTGAGCTATGAATTTGATGACCATCTGAAAGAATGTGGAATTCTATCAGAATTGACTCCTCCTGGAACACCACAATGGAACGGTGTGTCAGAACGGAGGAACAGAACCTTGCTAGACATGGTCAGGTCAATGATGGGTCAGGCCGAACTTCCATTAGAATTTTGGGGACATGCACTAAATACAGCTGCACTCACTATAAATAGAGCTCCGTCTAAAGCTGTCGAAAAGACTCCATACGAATTATGGTTTGGAAAACCTCCAAATGTGTCTTTTCTTAAGATTTGGGGATGTGAAGTATACGTCAAACGATTAATTTCAGACAAACTTCATCCAAAATCTGACAAATGTATCCTTGTGGGCTATCCAAAGGAAACAAAGGGGTATTACTTCTACAATACATCTGAGAACAAAGTGTTTGTTGCTCGAGATGGTGTCTTTTTGGAGAAGGATCACATTTCCAAAATGACAAGTGGGAGAAAAGTAGACCTCGAAGAAATTCGAGTCGAACAACAAACTCTAGAGAATGCTCAAGATGACATTCAGGATGAAACTCAGAGATCTTTAGAAGAATCTGGTGAGAATCATGGTCAATCTAGAAATGTTACCCCGCGTAGATCGCAAAGATATAGATCTCAACCGGAAAGGTACTTAGGTATTTTGACGAACGAGAGCTATGACGTTCTATTACTTGAAAGTGATGAACCTGCGACTTACAAGCAAGCTATGACGAGCCCTAGCTCCAAGCAATGGCAAGAAGCCATGCAATCTGAATTAGACTCCATGTCTGAAAACCAAGTATGGGATTTGGTCGATTTGCCAGATGGCTACCAAGCCATTGGAAGCAAATGGGTTTTCAAACTGAAAAAGGACAAGGATGGGAAACTTGAAGTTTTCAAAGCTAGATTGGTTGCAAAAGGTTACAGGCAAGTCCACGGTGTGGATTACGATGAAACCTTTTCACCAGTTGCAATGCTAAAGTCTATTCGAATAATGTTAGCAATCGCTGCATATTACGATTACGAAATATGGCAGATGGATGTCAAAACTGCTTTCTTAAACGGCGTTTTAACAGAAACTGTGTTTATGACACAGCCTGAAGGTTTTGAGGATCCAAAGAATGCTAAAAAGGTATGCAAGCTAAAGAAATCAATCTACGGATTGAAGCAGGCATCCAGGAGCTGGAATATACGTTTTGATGAAGCAGTCAGTGACTTTGGTTTCATCAAGAACGCAGACGAATCTTGTGTATACAAGAAGGTCAGTGGGAGCAAAATTGCTTTCCTAGTATTATATGTCGACGACATATTGCTTATCGGAAATGACATTCCTATGTTGAACTCTGTCAAGATTTGGCTTGGGAAATGTTTTTCGATGAAGGATCTAGGAGAAGCACAGTACATATTGGGCATCAAGATTTACAGAGATAGATCTAAAAGGATGATTGGACTTAGTCAAAGCACTTATATCAATAAGGTGCTTGATAGGTTCAAGATGGCGGACTCCAAGCGAGGCTACCTACCCATGTCTCATGGAATGACTCTAAGCAAGACTCAGTGCCCAAAAAAACTTGATGAGCGTAGACGAATGAATGGGATTCCATATGCATCATTGATTGGTTCAATAATGTATGCTATGATATGTACACGCCCGGATGTTGCGTACGCACTCAGTGCTACGAGCAGATACCAGTCAGACCCAGGAGAGGCGCATTGGACTGCTGCCAAGAACATTCTAAAGTACCTGAAAAGGCACAAAGATGACTTCCTGGTCTATGGTGGAGATGATGAATTAATTGTTAAAGGCTATACGGACGCAAGTTTCCAAACCGACAAAGATGATTTCAGATCACAGTCTGGGTTTGTCTTCTGCCTCAACGGAGGAGCAGTAAGCTGGAAAAGTGCTAAGCAAAGCACCATTGCGGATTCTACAACTGAAGCGGAGTACATTGCTGCACATGAAGCAGCAAAGGAAGCTATATGGCTAAGGAAGTTCATAGGAGAACTTGGTGTAGTCCCCTCCATTAAAGGACCAATAGCCCTGTATTGTGATAATAACGGAGCTATTGCACAGGCAAAAGAGCCTAGACACCACCAGAGAGTCAAGCATGTACTTCGTAGATTTCACCTTCTACGAGAGTTCGTTGAAAGAAAAGAAGTCGAGATAAGCAAAATTGGAACTGATGACAACATATCAGATCCATTAACTAAACCTCTGCCGCAAGCGAAGCACAACTCGCACACTGCAGCTATGGGAATCAAGCATATTGGAGAATGGCTTTGATGTCTCTGTTTAATGTTTTAAAGTTTTAGAGTTTAAATCTTTGTAAAACATTATTGGTTAATCATTCACAATAAATGAAAGGAATTCATTTTTCCATTTAATTCGTGGTTTATTAAATGATGAGTCCCTTCAACTTGACGATATATTCAAGATAGACTGTCAGGACCAGTCCTGTGACTAAGAAATGTCTATCAAGTGAACTTGAATGTCAAAGGTTGAAAATGGTCCCTAATCGGAGTTTTCTATAAAATTGGACGCATAGAAAACGTTAGACGATTAGAATGCAAGATGACTAGTAGTTCTGTTTCTTGAACTATGTGGACATGGCAATGTCATAATCATTTGCATAGATACTTACTTTGGGAAGACTAGTATCGGACAAGACCTATGAAACTTTACTGTAAGAGATGAAAGTCTGTCATAAGTAAATTTCATTAAATTATTAGACACTAAATCCTCAATACCTGAGTGATTTGAGATTACTTGTTTGAGAACTGGTTGCTTTGACGTTGACCAACCGTCGCACCGTAAAAGGAGGCTATAAAGGCAACGCTCAGGTAATCACCTATCAAACGAAGTCTAATCTCAAGATCGCAAGATTGGGATTGTCCTCCCATAAATCGGGATGAGATGCTTAAAAGTTGTACAAGGCCACTCGGAGAGCTAGAAACTGTGAAATGCATGGCCGTGCTCGGATGAATCATAGGCTATGATTATCTGTTTATTTGATCAGTTGAACTCTGAAACCGAGGAACACCTCTGGACATAATAAGGATGACAACTCTTACCTTATGTTCAAGAGCAAGCATCGAGCGACAAAGGAATTAGGAAATGCACACTTGTCCCTAAGGACAAGTGGGAGACTGAAGGAAATAATGCCCTTGGTCCAAGTATGCATTCTATGTTAAGTCTAATAAATGCGGTTCAGTATTAATTAACAAGTTAATAATTCAGTGAGATCAAGTGAGCTGAATGCCTAGCTAGAGGCCGCTTCAGTTCAAGTGGAATTAATGATATTAATCCACAGCTTACTCTTGACTGAACCCGTAGGGTCACACAAATAGTACGTAAACGGATCAAGTATTTAATGGCATTAAATACTCCATCTATGAATATTCGGAACCGACGGATCTTGGTTTCAGTGGGAGCTAAGATCGTCACAGGCAAGAAATGAATACTCCGGAAACGATGATATTGCCGGAAACGGAAATATGGATCGTATCGGAAATATGAATATTATCCAAGTCGTAGATGTTGCCGGAAACGGAAACATGGTACGTATCGGAAAATATTATTGGAAATGGAAATATTACCAGAATCGGAAATATTGCCGGAAACGGAAATATTGTCAGAATCGGAAATATTGCCGGAATCGGAAAATAATTCCGGAAACGGAAATATTAAATATTTGTTCGAAACGGAAATTAATTCCGGAATCGGAAATATTAAATATTGTTCGTATCGGAAATAGATTCCGGAAATGGAAATTTAATCGGAAGCGTATCGTACGAATTAGCATCGGACGAGGCCTGCCGGACGAAGGCCCAGCACGAAGCCAGGCCGTCGCCCAGCAAGCACGCACGCCACAAGCCCAGCGCGCGCCAAGGCCACGGATGCGTGGGCCTTGCTGCGTGGGCTGCAGCTCGCACGCATGGGCAGTCCTTGTGGCTGCCGTGTGTGTGTGAGTTTGTGCTCATGCGTGATTCCTGAATCTGCAAGAGTCAGTGTATGATTAAATGTCTATTCCTAATTGGATAAATTAATTAAATAGAATTCATGTAGGATTCTAATTCCAATTAATTCGCATCCTACTAGGATTACGATTCCTTTTCCATAACTCTATAAATAAAGGCCTAGGGGTCATAATTTATATACAAGTTTCAAAGTATTCAAAAGTGAGTTTTTTTTTGAGAGAAAATTAAAAACACATCTTGCTCATAAAAGTGCCGAATTTTCTAGTACCTTAAGGGCGATTCTAGTTGGTCAATCTTAAGGCGGATCCGGACGTGCTGTGGACTATCTACGGAGGGACGACACTTGGAGTCCTAAAAGACTTGTTCTTGTTCGGTTCGGGCGCAGCTAGGGAGGGCACGCAACAAAGAGTATGCATCTAATTATGCTATATGATTATGTGTAAATAATATGATTCCTGGGTTAATGGTTGTTTCCGCATGATTTATGTAAATGTCATATGTATCATAACCTAACATATTGAACCTGTCCTGGTGGGGGCAGGGTTAAGATGTTTTGCAGGTAACAGGAATCGAGTCTAAGTCCATGTTGAAGGTGCCTAGAGATCTCCAAGTTCCTTAGTATGTCAAGGCGGGGTTATAAATTCTCTAAGTGTGACTTCTTCTGTTTCGAGTTTAGTAATGTGTTATATTATTCCTCTTAAGAGTTTAATTTATAGTTATGGATTCGTTTATGGTTTGGGTTGTAATTAAGCAAGACATTTGAGTTAAATTTTTCTTAACTTAAGACTAAGTGGGATGAGAAAGCCGCTTGTTAAGGGCGGGCTATTACATCGCGAACCCCCGAGTGATAACATATGACTGAAGGGTCATCACTGGAAATGCCAATAGTTCCCTCACGAGTCATTGGGAACTTACTGACCTGAACGGTCCTCTCACAGAGTCATTGAAGACGTTCAACTTTGATAGATAGAGCTTTTTGAAAATGGACACTTAACTTTGACTTTTCGCGAATGAAATGACTTTTTTTAGCAAGGAATGAATAAACCTTTAAAACTTTGACATTTTTTAGCAAGGAATGAATAAACCTTAGAACTTTGACATTTTTTAGCAAGGAATGAATAAACCTTAAAACTTTGACATTTTTTAGCAAGGAATGAATAAACCTTAAAACTTTGACATTTTTAGGCAAGGAATGAATAAACCTTAAAACTTTGACATTTTTTAGCGAGTAATGAATAAACCTTAGAAGTTTGACATTTTTTAGCAAGGAATGAGTAAACCTTAAAACTTTGACATTTTTTAGCAAGGAATGAATAAACCTTAAAATTTGAAGAATATCTCATTTTTCAAAATACAAAATGTTGAAAATAAGTCCTATTTTTTGAATAAAATAACCGTACCTAGGTGGGTTATGGCGGTTCCGGATACAGTTGTTTGTCAGTGGGTCACCGAATATAAAATTTTGAAAAATCGTTACTTTTCAGCGGGAAGCAGAGCGAAAAAATATAGGCGGTTATTGTTAAGTTATGATACATATGACAAAACATAAATCATGCGGAAAAACCGTAATGCCAGGAAACATATTATTTACACATAATCATTTAGCATAATTTAGGAGCATACACTTTGTAGCGTGCCCTCCCTAGCTGCGCCCGAACCGAACAAGAACAAGCCTTTAGGACTCCAAATGTCGTCCCTCCGTAGATAGTCCACAGTACGTCCGGATCCGCCTCAAGTTAGACCAACTAGAATCGCCCTTAAGGTTACTAGGAAATTCGGTTAAGTGTTTGCAAGTGTTTGGCTTAAATTTCTTTCAAAACTTACCCTTAGAATACTTTAATCCCATGTACATAAATTATGACCCTAGGCCCTTATTTATAGAGGTTTGGAAAGGGAATCGGAATCCTAGTAGGATACGATTTAATTAAACTTAGAATCCTACAAGGACTCTAATTAATTAAATAATCCTTTTAGGAATAGGAATTTAATCATACACCAAATCCTAATAGATTTAGGAATTGTGCATGGACACAAACACACACACGCACGGATCCACGAGGGCGCCCACGCGTGCGTGCACTTGGCCCACGCTACGCAGCCCACGCTACGCAGCCACGCCTTGGCGCGCTGGGCCTGCCTTGCGGTGGGCCTGGCGCTGCCATGGGCTGTGCGTGTTGGCGTGCGTCTTGCTTGCTGGGTGATGGCCCGGCTTCGTGCTGGGCCTTCGTCCGGCAGGCCTCGTCCGATGCTAATTCGTACGATACGCTTCCTGATTAAATTCCCGGTTCCGGAATTCATTTCCGATACGAACAATATTTAATATTTCCGATTCCGGAATTAATTTCCGTTTCGAACAAATATATAATATTTCCGTTTCCGGAATTATTTTCCGATTCCGATAATATTTCCGATTCTGACAATATTTCCGATTCCGTCAATATTTCCATTTCCGATAATATTTTCCGATACGTACCATGTTTCCGTTTCCGGCAACATCTACGACTTGGATAATATTTATATTTCCGATGCGATCCATATTTCCGTTTCCGGCAATATCATCGTTTCCGGAGTATTCACTTGCTTGTGACGATCTCAGCTCCCACTGAAACCAAGATCCGTCGATTCCGAATATCCATAGATAGAGTATTTAATGCCATTAAATACTTGATCCGTTTACGTACTATTTGTGTGACCCTACGGGTTCAGTCAAGAGTAAGCTGTGGATTAATATCATTAATTCCACTTGAACTGAAGCGGCCTCTAGCTAGGCATTCAGCTCACTTGATCTCACTGAATTATTAACTTGTTAATTAATACTGAACCGCATTTATTAGACTTATCATTGAATGCATACTTGGACCAAGGGCATTATTTCCTTCAGTCTCCCACTTGTCCTTAGGGACAAGTGTGCATTACCTAATTCCTTTGTCGCTCGATGCTTGCTCTTGAACATAAGGTAAGAGTTGTCATCCTTATTATGTCAAGAGGTGTTTCTCGGTTTCAGAGTTCAACTGATCAAATAAACAGATAATCATAGCCTATGATTCATCTGAGCACGGCCATGCATTTTACAGTTTCTAGCTCTCCGTGTGGTCTTGTACAACGTCAAAGCAACCAGTTCTCAAACAAGTAATCTCAAATCACTAAGGTATTGAGGATTTAGTGTCTAATAATTTTAATGAAATTTACTTATGACAGATTTTCATCTCTTATAGTAAAGTTTCATAGGTCTGTCCAATACTAGTCTTCCCAAAGTAAGTATCTATGCAAATGATTATGACATTGCCATGTCCACATAGTTCAAACATTCTTTACTTAGATTTAGTAAACGCTTATACATAGTTCAAACATTCTTTACTTAGATTTATTCATATGGGTCGAATATCTCCAATGGAGTCTTTCGTGTTTGATTTAGTAAATGCCATTACTTAATCCAAAATAATCTTAAAACCCAATATGTACTAAGTTTCGCCTTGGCCCGTCATTGATGAATAATTTCAAATCTAAGTCATTAGCATTTGAATGTTATTTCACAATAGAGAGATATGTGTGTGATACACATAGGACCAATTAAGTTTTATGTACTCCCACTAAACTTCTTATACATCTATAAGAATCATGTACATTTTATGAAACAAAATGTTTATTAGCTTCACTAAAATACAATTCCAATTCCCAATTGCTTGCTTAAATCTGTACTTAGATTTCATAAGCTAGCTTTCCTTTTCAAGCATTTATTTGGATCCACAAATCCTATGACATGCCATGTACATGTTTCTTCCAACATTTGACTGAGGAAGATGTTTTGTCATCCAATTGCCATATGTACCAATATACAATCATTGCTTGAATTATAGACTTGAGCATTACGATTATGCATGAGGTTTCAACACAATCCACGCCGTGAATTTGCTTGTAACTTTTAGCAACTAATCTATCTTTGTGTGTGAACACAATTTCATGTTTGATGGTTTTTATCCTTTAAAACAAACTTGCAACCAATAGGTGTGAAACTATTCTTGCAAATCAACAAAATTTCAATTTTGTCATCAAAACATTGAGTATGTTTTATGGCCTCTAACCATTTAAAACATTGAGTCTATATATGGCCTCTAACCATTTTAGGGAATCTGGGTTTCGTCATAGCTTTCTTACAGGTCACAAACTCATTAAATAGTTTGACTGCAAGTTGTAGGTTTCTTCACTATCTAATTAGAAGAATTGCATAGCTTCAGTGGCCTGAACTCCATGTTTCTTTACTATCTAATAGAAGAATCTCATAGTTTCAGTGACTTGAACTCTATGCCTACTTGGGTATCAAACAAATAGAATATTAATAGCCACTTGAAAGTCCTTTGAATATTCTGTTCCCTTTGAAGCACTTGTAAAGTCTTCTAAGAGATGTCTAATTTTTTTAAAGCCACTTCTAAAGTCCTTAAAGAATAAGTGTTCGGATGTTCTGAAGAACTTCGAAAAGCCTCCGGAATGTCCGTTTATGTTTGTTGTTCGCCTCGAACACTTTCGAGGTCTATTTTCTCCCACTTGTCATTTTGGAAACGGATCTCCAAAAGGACATCATTTCGAGCAAACAAACATTATGTTCTCAAAAATCCGTGGTAGAAACAATACCCTTGTGTCTCATTTGAATAAATCACAATGAAACATATATCTATAATTGGGCCTTAGTTTGTTGAATAACAAACACTAAGCTCCCACTGAGTTTAGCAACTCTTTAGATATATTATGAAAAGTTATTCTGAAATTACTTTTCAATAGCTTTGACGAATTTGGTTTAGTTTGGTGGTATTTGAGCATTTTGTTTTAGAAATTATAGGAAAAGTCTTTATGATTCATCATTAATCGAATCAAGTACTAGTTGACTTCGATTATTCCAACTAAGATATGCCATATCTTATGGACCTAGATTGTGAAATTACAACACACAATCATTGATGATCATATTTGGTCTCAAGTAATCATCAACATGATCTAACCTAGATCTTTATGATTTCTTGCCAAGTGGATTTTATACTTCCGAATCTTTGAACTAGCCAAACAGATTCAAACTTATATCACATTTGAGTAGATAAACCTATATTCACTCAAATCCATGTGAAATAATAAAGTCATAAAATCGTTCTTTAGCTTTGAACTCTATTGTTTAGGCGTTCTAACAATAGTTCATATTCTTTGTTACTTTCAACAGGTAAGACTAGCTTGTCTTAAATTGATCTAGAAATCAACCAACTTTCAAAAGTCCATTAAAATAGAGCTTTTGAATGTTAACTTGTTGATATGGTCTAAGTAACAATGCCAAAGATTTGTGGAACTCAAATCAAGAGATTGATTTGAACCTAGTAAAGTTTTTATTGTTAAAGAGTTGTTTGTTTTAATCAAGCATATTGACTCATCCCGTAAATGACCATTTCATTCAAACAAACAAACATTGTTTTTGTTTTTCTTGAATGTGAGTCTTTCTGTGTTTGAAGCAGAAATTTAGGTATGCTGATTATGGAACAAAATAGCCATTAGGTTCCAGCCTTTGAAAGGACTTAAAACAAACCAGATGACCCTGCAACTAATGTAGCATTGCCATGCTTCATTTCCCACTTGTAGGTCATTAGTGTAGCCTAGCTTCCATTGTTTGAGTTATTACCGAAGTAAGAACCTCAAGCGGTATATGATACCAAGGAAGTTTGATTGCTAGGTCACTGCTCTTTAAACATAAACTTATAGGTAGAAACGGAATTGTAGGTTCCTTTCATTTGTTCCTTTGTTTTCCTATTTCTTGTACCCTTTCTAATAGCCTTAAGAATTGAATTCTCCAGTGTTGACTTTGATACTTTGTTTAGACATGTCCAATGTTACTCCAACAAAGTTCTTACCATTTATGTTGAATATTCTGTTTCAACTAGATGATCTTACCAGAAGCTTCTAAAGTTCTCTAAGCATCGATCTATTCGAATGTCTAGGGACTAGACTCATTCGAGAATTAAATGGAAAAAGATGTTAGGTTGTTAACCATTGGTAAAGCTGAGCGTTTAAACTCAATGCTTTATGATCTCAAAACTACATTGTATTTTGAATTCACAAGCACCAATCGGTTTTCCATTCGACTTTGATACTCGAAAACAACCATAAAAGTCGATATAAGAAACGTACATTTTAAATTGCTCACTTTCTCTCATTTCCGTGAATTGTTCTTGGATTCACTACCAATCGAGGAAATTTACTGTTACCTTTCTAAAAGGATTTATTGCAGTGCAAGATATTTAATTATAAACAATAATTAAAACATTCATTGAAGCATGCAAAGTCTAAACATTTATCATGAATAATAACTTGAAAATTAAAGCAATCATGCAATTTAAACAAGTTATTAGCATTTTATTCGAATTTATTGTTCCGGCAGGTGTGAATAAAATGATTCCAAGACCCTAAAACCATTGAAGAATTAAGCACATTATGTATTTAGACTCAATTCTAAAATCTTTTAGGTAAGCAAACGCCTTTTGCTAATAGTCTAGAAACTACTCTTGGTTGATAGGTACGTCTAAGAACTTATTAGGTAAACCTATCGATATATTTTGCCACGACATAAAAGGACTCCTTACTTATATCGTTGAGTTTCACCAAAACTAACGTGTACTCACAATTATTTGTGTACCTTGCCCCTTTAGGACCAATAAGTAACACCTCGCTGAGCGAAAACTATTACTAGATTGATGTAAAGGATATCCAAGCAAGTGTATATTTTGGTATGGCACCTTTTAACTCAATTTTTAAGTTTGGAACTTAAGGCTCTTACTATGTTGGTTAGATTTTAAGTGAACTAAAATCCTTAATCATGCAACATAATCAAGCCACAATCTCATGCATAATTAAGACATATTTAAAGCAATAAATAACTTAAAACATGCATAAGATAAATGTGATCTAGTATGGCCCGACTTCATCTTGAAGCTTCAACTTCAAAGTCAGTCTCGAAAATGGGAACTTCGTCTTGAAATTCATCGTGGGAGGCACCATTTTTTTCAAATAGGATAAGCTATAATTAAAACTAATTACAACTATTTGATGGTACGCAGACCATATTTGAATTGAAAAACAAATTTCGTGCTTTAGACCAATTACATTCAAATTAATGGTACGCAGACCATATTTTCTATCCTATTTGGGCCATACTAGTCACTTCATAACCTGCAAAACAGTACATATACAATATATACCATTCACCCATTCATTATCATGAATGGCCCACATAATTGGTTAGTTAAAACACATTGTATGCATCACATAAACATTTGCAGCAATTAATCAAGGGCACCAATAATCTACAAATTATTCAGTCCTTATTAATTCTAATCAAGTTGTTTTAACCTTAAGGATTTGTAGACCTAATCAAGAGTTTATTACTAAAAGGGCTCCCACTTAAACCAATAAATTCATATGCTTTACTAATTTTAAACATAAAAATGTATTTCTAGTCTAACCGGAAACATACAAATTTAATTAAAATTTAAAGCTCATATAAATTTATAATTGAATCCACATATTTAATTTATTTTCAGTCGTATTTAAATTAATTCATGATTTTAATTTTAGTAAAATAATTAGAATAAATGAAATTTATTATAATTATAATATTCAAAATTAAAATCCAAGAAAACAATTTAAATTATTAATTTTAAAATTAATTAAAATTACATAAACTGAAAATTTCAAATTCAAATTTTAAAACGATCTAATCGTAACAGAAGGTACGCAACATCACCACGCAACGCACATCCATAGGCCACACGCACGCAGCCATCGCTGGCCATGTGCGCGCAGCCTATGTGCTGCGTCGCATCCATCGCTGCACACCATCGCAAGGCGCCTCGAGGCACGCTTGGCCTCTGGCTCGCTGCGCGCGCCTGCCCTCTACGCACGCGAGCTTGCGCTCGCTGCTCGAGGCAGTGCTCGTAGCTCGCGAGCAAGCGCTCGCTGTGCGCGAGCGTTCGTCGCTGGGCGTAGCGCTCGTCGCACGCGAGCTTGCGCTCGCTGCGCGTGAGGCTTCGCACGTTGCGCGAGGCAGTTGCGTCGTGGCGCAGCTCGCCTGCTGCCCACACGCGACTGTCGCTGCCTTGCTCTCGCCCTTGCCCACTCGCCCATCGCACATAGCACACGACACAAGGCAGGGCTGCTGCCTTGTGCTCGTGCACCATAGCCTTGCTCGCTGCATTCGTACCGCATGAGCGACGAGCTCCCTTGCTCGTCGTCGCATGCCCGCACTATACAACACCCCTTAAGGGTAACACGTAGCGTCCATTGCTTTGTGCGTGCAAGTTATATGAGCGAATCGCATAAAATTAAAATTTTATTTCCAAAATTAATGACAAATTAATAAATCATATTAATTTCATAATTTTAGGGCGAAAAATCGAAAATTTATTAATTAATTGATTTCCAATTAACATGGATTCAAGTCTAGGTCATAAAAATTTAAAATTTAACACAAATTTACAATTTTATGGTGGTTTTTAATCATAGGTATCTAATTAAATTATTAATTAATTATGAAAATCAAATTAATTCTAAATCATTCCAATTTTCAACAAATTAATCATAATTACAAATTAGATTGCATAATTAACAAGGCTAGGCATTCAAACTTGTTAAACATATACAGTAGGTCAATCAAAAATTCAAGATTTATCAACAAGAATCGCAAATATTTAATTTAACATCTTAAATTTACAAACTTTTGCGTTCGAAAAACTAAAACCTCCGAAAAGTCATAGTTAGGCTTCGAATTTGGAAATTCTGGGTTTCGGCGAAAAGTACTATTTTTGTCAAAATTTTAGAATGCCTTTTACATGCGGAATTAACTACAAAATAACTCCATTTGGTTGAGTAACGAATATTCTGCCGAAAAACTGCGTACATATATATAAATAAACGCAATTTGCAATTAATTAACAATTACGAAAATTAATCACCCCTTTTAATTTCTTGCAAATTTGTATAATTTAACCATGTTCATTCAATTAGATTATGAAAATAATAAGAGGCTCGTGATACCACTGTTAAGTTATGATACATATGACAAAACATAAATCATGCGGAAAAACCTTAATGCCAGGAAACATATTATTTACACATAATCATTTAGCATAATTTAGGAGCATACACTTTGTAGCGTGCCCTCCCTAGCTGCGCCCGATCCGAACAAGAACAAGCCTTTAGGACTCCAAATGTCGTCCCTCCGTAGATAGTCCACAGTACGTCCGGATCCGCCTCAAGTTAGACCAACTAGAATCGCCCTTAAGGTTACTAGGAAATTCGGTTAAGTGTTTGCAAGTGTTTGGCTTATTTTTCTTTCAAAACTTACCCTTAGAATACTTTAATCCCATGTACATAAATTATGACCCTAGGCCCTTATTTATAGAGGTTTGGAAAGGGAATTGGAATCCTAGTAGGATACGATTTAATTAAACTTAGAATCCTACAAGGACTCTAATTAATTAAATAATCCTTTTAGGAATAGGAATTTAATCATACACCAAATCCTAATAGATTTAGGAATTGTGCATGGACACAAACACACACAGGCACGGAGCCACGAGGGCACCCACGCGTGCGTGCGCTTGGCCCACGCTACGCAGCCCACGCTACGCAGCCACGCCTTGGCGCGCTGGGCCTGCCTTGCGTCGGGCCTGGCGCTACCATGGGCTGTGCGGGTTGGCGTTCGTCTTGCTTGCTGGGCGATGGCCCGGCTTCGTGCTGGGCCTTCGTCCGGCAGGCCTCGTCCGATGCTAATTCGTACGATACGCTTCCTGATTAAATTCCCGGTTCCGGAATTCATTTTCGATACGAACAATATTTAATATTTCCGATTCCGGAATTAATTTCCGTTTCGAACAAATATTTAATATTTCCGTTTCCGGAATTATTTTTCGATTCCGATAATATTTCCGATTCTGACAATATTTCCGTTTCCGGCAATATTTCCGATTCCGGCAATATTTCCATTTCCGATAATATTTTCCGATACGTACCATGTTTCCGTTTCCGGCAACATCTACGACTTGGATAATATTTATATTTCCGATGCGATCCATATTTCCGTTTCCGGCAATATCATCGTTTTCGGAGTATTCACTTGCTTGTGACGATCTCAGCTCCCACCGAAACCAAAATCCGTCAATTCCGAATATCCATAGATAGAGTATTTAATGCCATTAAATACTTGATCCGTTTACGTACTATTTGTGTGACCCTATGGGTTTAGTCAAGAGTAACCTGTGGATTAATATCATTAATTCCACTTGAACTGAAGCGGCCTCTAGCTAGGCATTCAGCTCACTTGATCTCACTGAATTATTAACTTGTTAATTAATACTGAACCGCATTTATTGGACTTATCATTGAATGCATACTTGGACCAAGGGCATTATTTCCTTCAGTTATTTGATAAGGAATTGGGCTGAATGGCCCAACATTTTGTCGGAATGGAATAAACTCGGTTTTGAGCGCTGAAATTTTCCAGCGCTTGACGTTGAGCGTTGGATATTTCCAGCGCATGTCCTCTTTAAATGCGAGCAGTTCAGTGGCATTTTCTTTGCCATTTATACGAGGATTGAGGTGTAACCTGCCGAATAAGAGTGACATTTGAAGAGATTGAGCTTTTCGTGAAACAACCAGCAGTGCCAGAATATTATAGCGCTTTGATCAGGAGCGCTTATTATTTCCCGACGCTAGCTAGATGGGCGCCATACATTATTCATGTTGAGCCATTGCAAGCTTTATCTTTGTCTTGATTAGGTGAGAACCAAACTGTAGCGCCAGAACTTCTTGGCGCTGGCTTTTGTGTGCTGGAATATTAATGGCGCATGTATGCCTAGCGCTAGAAATATCAAGCTCTGGTGTTTTACTTCCACTTTTCCAGAATTTTCCGATTTTATTCCGTATCTTATATCTCATTCACGGTTTTATCTCTTTTAAGGATATCGGTTGGGGTGCAACTTGTATCTTTTCCTCAAGGATTAATTGTAGTGCAATGTAATCACTTTGAGTATTCGTCTTGTACGGTTACTATTTTTGGCAGCTGTTTATGTATGGAAGCTACTATAAGTGGTAGTTACTAAAAGCGAAAATATAGGCTTCGGGATCTCGTCAGCTATTTCCCTGTTTGTTCTTCGTGATTTCGCATTTCCTCTTAACTCTTGCTGACCATTTTTCTCGTATTTGACCGACGTCTTTACCAAATTCGTTCCCAAGTCATTGGATGCAAGTAATTCAGATTTTGCTTGAGTCTTTGGTTTAATTTTGAGTAAAATTTGCGTAGAAGTTTATGCTCAAATTGATTTGGGGTTTCTTGATTTTGCCCCAATTTCTTGCAATTGTTTTCTCACATGTGATGTTTACAACATGTATAAGTATCTTGCATGTTGACTTTCACAAGTTTGTTGATTTTGGGTAATTTTGGGCTTGCTCAATATTAACCCCCAAGTGTTCCTATGATTTGATGTCGTAACACAATGTAGGTGATCTTGGCTTGTTTCTTGCGATTTACATGGTCTGTGCATGAATTTTCGCTTTGGAGTTGTTTTGATCACTTTGCAAGTACTTGTTTCGCTACTGATTTGAATTTAGCAGCATGGTCGTACTCAGGGAACAAAATTGTTTGACTCCGCCAAGTAAGACAAACTTGTTATGAATTTGAATAATTGGAACTTAGAAATAGTATGTGCTAATCACTGGGTCGAGGTGTGATGCCTCCCTACTTTTAGAAATGCTAATCTGTAGATTGTTCTTTCCGGCCTTAGTTGCGGGAGATGTTTGGAACTACGAGTCCTACTCAGGTAAGTGTATGTATTTGCTTACTTTGTATCGTCTCGTTTCATGCAAGATTTTAACTGTTCGTTTTGTCTTTTGTTCAATGTTGTTGATGCGAAGGGCGTCTGTAAGATGCGGCGTTATGAGGGGTATGCCTCATGGGTACTTGGGGTTTGCAGAGAGGATTTGCCGCGTGTGCCCCATTCTTGTAGAGGGAATCGGGGTTTCAACCCCCAAGTGTTTACCTTTGCTTTCTTTGCTTGCGTTGAAAATTTCCTTATGGCTCTTCATTATCCTTTGAAGCAATGGTTGAACTGTACGAAAAAATATGTGTAGAGTGATTATTATGCATGTTTGACGCAGCTGGATGACCGGAGTTCTCATGAACTCGCGATGTTTATTGCCCTATTAGCCTGGAGGAACTTTTAAGTTCTAAGTAGTTAACCTTGCTTAGAGTTGAGATAAGGGATTAGCAAATTAAGGTTCATTTTATACGAATGAACACTAGGATTTGCGCCCTATGACATATGTGTAGCATTAGCATCGAGAATTTGCGATAAAATCGGCAATCGGAGTAGTTTTGAGGTGTTTTCTTCAAGCCCTTAAGCATAGCTACGGGATTGGCTTCGTGCTATGACGCTTGGCATATGTTTTGCATGTTCGTGATGTCCAGGATGAACATAAATCGTTTGGCTACTAATAGTGCATGAAAGTTTGAAGCATACTTGTTTAATGCAAGGTATGTTCAAAGAATGAGTAGTAATTTCTACTCGTCGTTTTTCTTTGTAGGAGTCGTGTTAGGCGACAGAGCCATGGTCGAGGTGGTCAATAAGTTGAAGTTTGCCCGGACCAAGGCTCGAGTAACACTTTTTAGCCAGAGTGAGGCTCCAACCTGTACTTGAAGAAACAGACATAAAATGACAACATGCACAGTTTAGGTTTAAGGTCAACATCGTCTTTTTTGCGGCTTTAGCGGTTTCACACCTGTAGAAAGATTTCCGTTAGAGATTGCAGATTCGGTGCCAAGTTTCTCGCAATGAGGAAGTCTTTTATGTCCATCAGTTGTTAAGGAAGAGACTGGACGTGTTGGTTAAGCTAGCCCCCAGTATAAAGCAGAGCAACGTTTTTTTGCCTCTTTTGAACTAGACATGGGAAGGTGCATCCAGACTCGATTGCTTAACAAGGGAATGAACAGACAACCTAAGATAGAAAACATATCCAACTAGTTTTCGAAAATAAGAGATTTTGAAAACAGCAAGGAAGAGGTAGGGTCCTTATTTAAAAACACATTTGAGAATGTTCAAGGAAGTCATTTGACAGTGCGGTCACATGGCTTAGCATAGTCTGAAATCAAACAGTCTCTTTTTCATTATATTGGATTCGGAAGCTTTCACTTGGGCTGTTGGCTGTAGTGCTTGCAAATTACTTGTAAGAAATATCGGTTGCTCGATTCAGGATGAAGTGTAGATGCTCAAAGTCCAAAAAGGTGAAGGACGTTCTTGCATGAAGAGATGTTAAGGGATGATAAGGATAGTAAGTTATATCCTGTGCTGTTTACGAAAGAGGTTTGATTGTCTTACTTAGTCTTTTTGGAAATGTTTAAGAAGATGTAGAAGCGTCTTTTATTTAAGGAAATTATTTATGTATTCGAATGGCAAGAAACAAGTTATTTTAGGAAGTGAATGCTTCCTTTTGGAAGTTATGCCTAAAGCGGCGAGTTCCTTCTATTTTTGGAAGGGTAATTAGGTTGATAACAGAATCGTGTGCCTAATTAACAAGATTCTTAGCACTTTTGCATTTAATGACTTAAGTTGAATGTTATGGATCCATGTTTTAGTCACTTTTAGCCGGAGTGGGCTGAGTTCGTTTTGTTCAGAATAGATGTCCATAATGAATTTGGACTAAAGTGGCCACGCCTTTAAGGGTTGCATACGTATCCAAGTTGGAATCAGGCCTTACGTAGTTCTGTTTTTTTTTTATTCTGAGTATTCTTTTTATTATAAATTCACCTTGATTTGCGTGAAATTGCATAAAAATAATCGGATTGTGTACAGATGTACCCCCCATGTGTTTGGATTTTTCTGTAAAAGTGTTGTAAAAATTCTGAACACTTAAGCATAGGTGTTGGAAAAAATCCAGCGCACAACTTTCATGCGCTATAATTTGTTAGCGCTTACGTGGTAAGCCCTGGTAAATTGCAGCGCCAGGCGGTTGGTACGCGTGTTTTTTCACAGGATTCGGTTTATTTTTATGTTTTTCTAGTTAATTTGCAATGTTGATTAACTTCTTACTGCCGAGTAATTGTTGCTCGATTTTCATGTATTCCCGAGTGGGGATTTCTTTTTTCTTTGCGATTAAAGAAAGACTTATGTTTATTTCTTCACCTAAAGGAGGGATTTTTTTTCGGGGTTGTAACGTAGTTAAGCTCTGCGTAGAAAAAATGGTTAAGGCTCAAAATTTCCCACTATATCCTGAGTTAAATTGACAATTGGACTTAATGTTTAACCTTGTTTGATCTTGGCAGAATTTCGTCACTGTTAACTCTTCATATTTCAGTTTTTTGGACTTTTGGGTTGACCGGTTACTTCAATATATGCTTAGATTCTTTCTTTTCAACGGTCTTTGATATGTAGTCCTTTTCATTTGATTAGTTCCTTCTTCTTGTTCATTTTATGGTCATGGTGCATTCACATCCTCAAGTTCGGATTAGTGCAGGTTAAATAAAAAGGCTCCTTCAGACGAGGTTCAACATGGCTAACAATAAAGTGGATTGTTTTTTCATGGTCAAGGGAAAAATCATTTTTAAAGGTTGCAAGTTGCCTCTTGTGTTGGTGAATTATATCTTTCAGAAATCGTTAAGGTGGACTGAGTGAGTCCCCAACTATTGGTCCTGAGATGGATCTTTTTATTTTTGAAGTTAATGAGTTATATTTGAAGGAAATATTTCCTTCACCCAAGGTGCATTAAGTCTAATACCAAGGTTCAGATTAATTGCGAACAATTAATTCAGTAAGATCAAGTGATCGGAACAGCCAGCTGGAGCAATGCTTCCGATCAGTGCGTTCTAATCTATATTACGCTCACAACTTACTCTTGACTGAACCTATAAGGTCACACCAATGACATGTAACAGATCACCAGATTAAATGAATCGGAAATTCATTTAATAGCTTTTCGGGAATTTGTTTGGAAAACGTATATACGATACGACCTTGTATCGGAATCGTATATCGTATCGCAAATATTCGTAAGCTAGGCAAAACGAATAATCGTATTGTACGACGGTGATTCTTCGTGTACGATACGATAAATAATAGCCGTAGGGCGTTCGTCGCGAATACGAGCCTCATCGGAGCAGCCCGTCGAGGCAAGCGCGCATGCGCGCAAGGCCCAATGAGCCAGCGAGCTCGCAACGCAGCAAGCAAGCCAGCCCGCATGGGCGTGGCAGCGCGCACAAACGCGCAGCAACACAGCAGCGAGCAAGAAAGGCCCACGACCCATGCTGCTCAGCTGTGCGCTGTGGGATTCGGCCTGCAGTGTGTGTGTTATGCGCGGGCTGTGCACGAGTGTGTGGGTGTGGCCGGTCAAGGCCCCTTGGTCTTGGCCGGTTACACTTAGTATAACAATTAGGTTATATTTTTCCCACAACACAACACAATCCGTTTTCCAAGTGACCAAAAACCTAATTCCAAAAGTATGTTGTTCAGTTTTTCTCTCTGCTAAAAAACTGTTCATCCCGAAAAGAAAAATATCTTGTGCGTTGTCTAAGCTACAATAATCAAGACGGATCTGAACGTGTCGGTGAACCAAATAGAGGAACGACAAGTGGAGTTCTTTGTTCGTGTTCGTTGATACTATACTCGGGAAAACACGCTTCAAATGTAAGTATGCTTAAACTGTGCTTTATACATGTTTCCTGGCTTTGGGGATGTTCCACACATGTTATGTATGTTTAAATGTATTCCCCAATAGTGGTATCATGAGCCTCATGTATTCAAAGCATTTCTTAGCATGAATTATTGTTTTTGCTGTTGTCGATTTTTCTTGTATTTTTCGGAATTTTTTCGAATGTTTCTGGATTATTGGATTTATCGCAAGAAGCAGTTATGAATTGGAAAATTGTAGAAATTTTGATTTTTCTGACACTAATCTGATTGAAAATGATTCTCTAAGATCAACGCATTGGAACGGAATTGCAAAAACAGGCCTCCAAGTATGTGTTTTTGGGCGTTTTTGTTAATTTTCGTGTTAAAATTAATAAATTCGGAAAGTTTTTCAATTAATTGGTCAACCTAAACTACTCGGAATTTATTGAAAATTTGACACAATGTTTTTGGGTATATTCTATAATTATGGTAAAAAAAAATCGGCCATTTTTGTTAAGTATGAACTCTAATTTTGCTTTCCCCAAATTCGTAAATTTTAGACCGCTAATTGATTTTTTAAATAATTTGGATCTAGTAATTTGGTTAATTGGGAAAGGAAATATAATTTCATGTAAAGTGGCAGATTTTAAAAATTATTGGATTAAAATTTTAATTAGATTCGTTAATTTTAATCAACACTTGAACCAAATTCGTAAAAATCTGAAATTTAAATGTTTAAAACGATTTAAGTTTTAGATTCGATTATTTAAAAGTTCAAATTTTTGGTTGAAATTATTCGCTTTTAAAATTTGAATAATGTTAGCCTGGATTTAATAAATTTAACGAAATTGGATTGTTGTTAGAATTAATTAAATCGTAAAGTCGTTATTTTTCGAAAATAAAAATCGTTAATTTTGTGAAAAAATCAATTAATGCAAATTTGTTCGTGATTTTTTTTTAATTAGTTGGTCCGTAGGCACGAACCAAAGGGCACGTACATGAGGGTGTGGGTGGATGAGTGGCTCGTCGTAGCCATGCAAGCTACCTCACCACTGCCGAGCCACATCAACGCGGGCAGCAGCAAGCGTGCTGTGTGCCGCGCGCGCTTGGCGAGGAAGAGCGCGAGCAAGGCAGGCGAGCCTTGGCTTGCGAGCTGCGAGCAAGCAAGGGGCAAGGCTGCCTTGCCTTGCGCGCAGCATCGAGCACCACACAGCGACACAACGAGTGCCACAGCAGCGACGAGCTGCGATGCGTGCGCGTGGCTGCGAGGGCATGGGTGCATGCTCGTGTGCCTCGTAGGCAACACTGCACGGAGCATTGCTGGGCTGGGCGCAAGCCTATCCCTCATTGCACTTGGGCAATAGTTTTTTTGTTTCGTTGGGCTTGAAAGTTTATGTTTGCATTAAAATGGCTAACGGGATAATTAATAATTATTTTATTTAACTTGGCCGGGCCATGAGTTTAATTTAATATTTAAATATTTAATTATCCGGAATAATTATTGGTTTGAGTGGGAGCCGCTAAATGAAATTAAAATGAAATAATTATTTTAACTATTTTGGTAGGAAGCATTATTTTAATTAAATTAAATTTTAATTAGAATAAATTCTAAGGATTTATAATTTGGAAATTGATTAATCTTTTAGGACGCATTTATGTGAACGTGAATTTTAAATAATTCACGTAAATACTTGCACAATTAAACGGGCCATTTGTTTTAGGATACGAATGGGTGAATGCATAGAATGTATATTTTATATAATGCAGGTACTCCAAGTGACTAGTATGGCCAATCTAGGATAGTTAAATACGGTCTGCGAACTGTTTTATCTTTGAATGTAAAGTTTTAAATACGGTCTGCGAACCATTGAAATTTTGATGTAATTTTTATTATTTCAAGTATTTCTAGTTTAGAACTTTAAGTTATCATTGAATGAAGATTCAAGACGTTGCCAAGCTAACAAGATGGTGAAGAAGATTGGATGCTTCAAGACAAGAGTTTTGGGCCATACTAGTTCACCAATTTTATTTATGCTCTTATATATTGAATGAATGTATATTATGCATGAATGCGTTGTTTGTATGCTCGATTAGATTTAGTTCACTAAATAATCAAACCAACATAGAAACAACTAGGTCCAAAGTAATATTGAGTTCAAAAGTTACCTTCCAAATCAAGCACTTACAAAAATCTAAGGATCTAACATACTAGGTTTACGCCAAAGTGAGGTGCTATATTAGTTGACTTAGATGGTAAGGCGTCCCAAAGGAGCACGTTGATTGTGGTTTCAACTCAAACAACAATGGCATTATGTTGTGGCAATGGGATAAATTATAGTATTAATTTATTAACCAAGAGTAATTTGGAGATTACTAGCAATAGGTTTTGCTTACCTAGAATCTTAAAATACTTAAGACATGCCAAAGCTGCTTGAGGATTTAGGACTTTTAGGGTCTTGGAATCGTTTCATTCATTTTTGGACCATGTTTTGATTTTTCATGAATGAAATGTTTGATAGCTTTGATGATTGCGTGAATGCTTTTTATTCAAGTTATTAAAGAATGCTAAATGTTTTCTTTGCTAGTTCATTCTGTAGAATCGTAAATCTTCAACCTTATTGCGTTCAGATAATAGAAATGCGATATTTCCTCGATCGATTAGTTACTAATTTTGAGAGCGATTCTCAAAGAAAAGGAAATGAGAGCATATCTTGAATGCTATTTTCTTATAGTGATCTTCATGGTTGTTTTCAAACTAAAATCTGAATGGTAGACCAGTTGGACCTCATATATTCAGAGTACTGGGTAGTTTTGGAAAAATGAAGTATTGAGTTACAGACTAATGTACAACCGATGGTTAACAACCAATTTTATTTTGATTCAATAAATGAACTAGACTCATTGGATGTTGTCATTCAAAGTGAATAGAAGAAAGGGACTTTGTAAGCATAACAAAGTAAGAAGATCAAGCAAAGAGTAAAATCTTTTGGACTATAAGAAAACGTGCTTGAAAGGATAGGAAAGGGGAACTAAAGAAATGAGTTTAGATATTCTATTTCTACCTTGAGGTTTATGTTAAAGAGAAACAACTTAGCAAATAAACTTCCATGGTATTAGGTTACCGCTTGAGGTTCTAACTCTTGTTAAGTACTCAAATCCCGGGAGCTAAGTCTGGTTATTGACCTACAAGTGGGAAATGAAGCAAAGTTGTGCTACATTAATTGTAGGGTCTTCATGTTTGTTTTAAAGTCCTTCTAAAGGCTGGAACTTAATGGTATTATGTTCTATTAATCATCATAATAAATTTATGTTTGGACAACGGAAAGACTCACATTCAAAGTAAACAAAAACATTAGTTGAGTGTTTATTTGAATGAAATGGTCATTTAAGGGTTGAGTCATATGATTGATTAATAAATAAACGAATCTCTTCACACTCAAACTTCAGAAGGTTCAAATCAAACATTTTGATTTGTGTTCCACATATCTTTGGCAATGTCATACGACCATATCAACAAGACAACATTCTAAGATTCCATGGCATGGATTTCTGAAAGTTGGTTAATTTAAGACACGTGGGTCTAGCTTGTTGAACATGACATAGAAATGGACTATTAATTGTTAGAAGTTTCTAGACAATAAAGTTCATGGGCCAAAGATGGATCTTATGACTTACCTATTTCACAAGAATTTGAGAAAATGTGGCTATATTTACTCAACGTGAAATATGTGAAATGCTTCAATGCAATTCAAAAAAGCATATAAAATCAACTTGGCAAGAATTTTGGAACATCTAGGCTGGGTCAAGGTGATGTTTGCATGAGTCAAGAAAGATTATCTAGATTGTTTATATGGCATTATGACAATCGAAGCTCCATAAGAATATGGTATGTCCAAATGGAGAAATCGGAATCTATTCGATTAGCAATAATCATGACTATTTTCCTATATAGTTTCTAAACGATACTCTCAAGTGACTATCACACTAAACAAAGTTGTCAAAGCTAAGGATAAGATGTCATAAGGATTGAACTTCGATTTAGTGAAGGAAATAATGCCCTTGGTCCAAGTATGCATTCTATGTTAAGTCTAATAAATGCGGTTCAGTATTAATTAACAAGTTAATAATTCAGTGAGATCAAGTGAGCTGAATGCCTAGCTAGAGGCCGCTTCAGTTCAAGTGGAATTAATGATATTAATCCACAGCTTACTCTTGACTGAACCCGTAGGGTCACACAAATAGTACGTAAACGGATCAAGTATTTAATGGCATTAGATACTCCATCTATGGATATTCGGAATCGACGGATCTTGGTTTCAGTGGGAGCTGAGATCGTCACAGGCAAGAAATGAATACTCCGGAAACGATGATATTGCCGGAAACGGAAATATGGATCGTATCGGAAATATAAATATTATCCAAGTCGTAGATGTTGCCGGAAACGGAAACATGGTACGTATCGGAAAATATTATCGGAAATGGAAATATTGCCAGAATCGGAAATATTGCCGGAAACGGAAATATTGTCAGAATCGGAAATATTATCGGAATCGGAAAATAATTCCGGAAACGGAAATATTAAATATTTGTTCGAAACGGAAATTGATTCCGGAATCGGAAATATTAAATATTGTTCGTATCGGAAATGAATTCCGGAACCAGGAATTTAATCGGAAGCGTATCGTACGAATTAGCATCGGACGAGGCCTGCCGGACGAAGGCCCAGCACGAAAGTCGGGCCATCGCCCAGCAAGCCAAACGCGCGCCACAAGCCCAGCCAAGGCAGCGCCCAGGCCTACCGCAAGGCAGACCCAGCGCGCGCCAAGGCCACGGCTGCGTGGGCCTCGCTGCGTGGGCTGCTGCTCGCACGCACGCGCATGGGCGGCCCTTGTGGCTGCCGTGTGTGTGTGTGTTTGTGTTCATGCACGATTCCTAAAGCTATTAGAATTGGTATATGATTAAATTCCTATTCCTAAAAGGATAAATTAATTAATTAGAGTTCTTGTAGGATTCTAAGTTTAATTAATTCGTATCCTACTAGGATTCCAATTCCCTTTCCATAACTCTATAAATACGTGCCTAGGGTCACATATTTTCAGAGAGAGAATTCAAGTATTCAAAGTGAGTTTTGAGAGAAAAATTCAGCCATATTTCTTACCTAAGAGTGCCGAAAATTCTAGTACCTTAAGGGCTATTCTAGTTGGTCAATCTTAAGGCGGATCCGGACGTGCTGTGGACTATCTACGGAGGGACGACACTTGGAGTCCTAAAGACTTGTTCTTGTTCGGTTCGGGCGCAGCTAGGGAAGGCACGCAACAAAGAGTATGCATCTAAATTATGCTATATGATTATGTGTAAATAATATGTATTCCTGGCTTAATGGTTGTTTCCGCATGATTTATGAATTGTCATATGTATCATAACCTAACATTTAGTACATCTTTTCAGTACATATATATCCAGGGTTGTCAAACCCAGTGGGAGTTAGTGTTTACATCAAACAAACTCAAGAATAGATATATGTTTCTTTATGAGCGACTCATAGAAACAAAAGGTATTGATTTTACCACAAATCTGAGAACATATGGTTGTTGCTCTAGATAATGTCTTTTAGGAAAACATCATATTTCCAAAAATGGCAAGTGGGAGAAAAATGACCTTGAAGTGAACTTCGAGTCAAGCAACAAAGAAATGTAGGATACTTAGGAGTCTTTGGAAAAGCTCTGTAATTAGAAGTCTTTGGAAGAGCTTCAGGAAGACTTTAGAAGTGCTTCAAGAGAATCCTAATACTCAAAGGACTTGAGTAATGTCTTTATAGACACAAACGTTTGATGTTCAATACCTAGGTAAATTGTATAAGGAATAGAATTAAACCAAGATAGATACATAGATATCTCGAGGAATGAAAACTATGAGAACTTTGAAAAGTGCTTCAAAAACATACGACTTACAAGTTAGCTACGACGAATTAAAAATTCCCAAGTATGGTTTGAGGCCATCAAAAACATAAGTATGGTTCGAGGCCATACAAAATGGTTTGAGGCCATTTTATCCGAAGTATATTCATCTTAAAGAATCAAATCTATGATTTGGTTGACTTGCATAAAGGGTTCACTCCCATTAGTTGCAAACATGTTTTCTAAACATACAATGTTGCTTTTCATAAAGGGTTCACTCCCATTAGTTGCAAACATGTTTTCAAAACATACAAAGATGATATTGTATGCACATACAAAAGAAAAGGTAGATTGGTGGTTAAAGATTATAAACAACTTCACGACGTTGATAATGTTGAAATCTTTTTCACCAAGTCGAAATGCTTGAACTATTTTGGTTAAATCTAGCAATCATTGCATATGGAAATATGGCAATTGGAAAACGAAACACCTTCTTCAAGTGGACTTTTAGAAAGGAATTGTGTACATTACACAATGTAAAAGTTTTGGATGCTAAAAAAAAGAGCAAGCTTAAGAAATCTATTCGTAGATTAAAGCATGCAAGTGGGAATTGGAACATATTTTTCAACAAGGCTATTGAGCAATCATGGCTCTATGAAAATATGGATCATCTTGTAGATGAGGAGTTTAGTGATGTTTATTGGTTCTAAATATGAGATACATATCTCTGTATTGAAAATGACATTCAAATTCTAAATGGTTAGATTTGAAAGTATTTGTACATATTAGAACCATGGCGAAACTTAGAACATACTGGGTTAAAGATCTATTGGATAGGATCTAAAGCGTTGTTTGGATTCTGTAAAAGTAATTACTAAATCAAACACAATGGAGAGACTCAAAAGAGACTCTCAACCCATATGAGTAAGTCTAAGTAATGAATGCTTTAACTAAAGTATAAAGCTAGGCTGTTATCACTAAAGTTAAACATGAAGGACCTTGAAGAGGTGCCTTCACCTTATATCACATGGCGATGCCAAGATTTTAGCAAGATTCAGTATCTCTTGAAACATAATAAAGCTAAAAGTCACATGGATGGATTTTAAAATGCGAATGGTTTTTTCATTACAATCAATCATGTATGATGTGATATATAGATCGCCAAGATAACTCGTGAACATTGGATCATGACGAGTTTATACCAATCTTTATTGATCTAGATCGAAGACCATTAGAACAATATCAAGAACATTTATATTTGTGTTTTATATAGTGTTTCACCCCCGTCCCTTAGTACTTTTTGTGTCAAATGAGCTCTTAGGAGCCATTTTTAGTACTAATATGTGTTATTTAGTGTGCCTTGAGTTTCAGGTTCAATTATGAGAAATTGGTCTTTTTAGACCCGTTTCGTGTTGATTTAGGCCACTACACGAGCCCGAGGAAGTTCGGGACCTTTATCGTCGACTTTCGGGAGCCTTAGATGCTTATGTTTGTGCCCCGAGAGTTAGACTCGGTGATATGGGCGAAGGATATTGAGGATTGCAAATCGCCCTGTGAGCTGAGGGCGAAATGCGACCATCGGGCGGAATTAAAAGGGAATTGGAGCCATCTACACGCGCCCGTTCGGGCGCAGTTCGCCCGGTCCGGATCGGGCGCCCATCAGAAGCAGATTTCAACCTTTCGCAAACCGCCCGATCGGGCGGAATTTGGCCCGAACGGGCCGACTGTCGAGCAAATCGCCCGCTCGGGCGAAGCGTCGCCCGATCGGGCGACGCCAACCTCTGCAGCTTTTTCGCGTGATTTCTTTTCCGCTTTTAGGATTTGTTTTAGGCAAACTATAAAAGCTTAGCCTTATTATTTTGTGGGACATCATTATTTTCTAGTTTATAATTAATTAGTTTATTTTTTAGTTCTCTCTATTTTCTCCAAACACTTAGTTTCAATTTTAATCAAAGATTCAAGCTTTATTATTCCATTGTCCTTTAATTCGGTATTATTTCTTGCTCTAATTTAATTTATTGCTTTAATCATGTTTTCCATTATGTTAATTGCGTTGTTATTTATCATCATGAGTGAGTAGTTTAATTTCTAGGGTTTAGGGGATCCATGAATGCATGATTGGGATTATATGTGGACTTGATTATTGATTGACTGATTATAATTTCTATAGCTTATTATTATTGCTCGTCAATTCTGTTCGGCCGGACTATTTTGATTTGAGTTTGATTAACCTTAGATTATGCGCCGAGAGGTATAAATCTGATGTTTTTGGTCTGTGGCTATTAGATAGGAATTATTTCTGGTACGTAGCGAGAGCCCGCTAGTTGTTCTATCCTAAGGAATTCATAAGATTCGAGAGATGCATGTTTTCCTAGTTATGATTGTTAATTGATTGTCATTGTTCGTTGTCCAATCCCGGTCTGCATTTATGGTGAACCGCTGCCCTAGATTCCTTTAATATTGTTATTTTCCGATTTGATTACTTGTTTTAGTTTAATACATAAACCAATCCAACTCTTGTTACCAGTAGTCTAGATTAGTAATTTAATAGTAGAAAGAACGCCTGTTTCCCTGTGGATACGATCCCTGCTTCCCTTGCTATATTTTTAGTTGGTGAACGTTAGGTTTATCTTTGATAGGAGTGCGATTTAGCCTGTCATATTTTGGCGCCGTTGCCGGGGAAACGGTTTTATTTTCTGTTATTAATTGTTTTTCTAGATTATTGTTTATTACTTCTCAAGGGACTCCCGTTCCTTGAGATCGGATCTCACGACTGTTTTCTAGTTTTTGTTTGTTTATGCCGAGGATTGTCCATACCAGCGATCTGACTTCGTTCGATCCTAAACCTGAACGGACCTTCCGTAGACGACGTAGATTCGTTGAACAGTTGAGAGACTATTCTGACTCTGAATCCGACTATCTGATTAGCAATCTATTCCATACAGATTCAGAGATGGGTGACCAAGCACCACCACCGCCACCCCCACTTGTGCCAAGGCTTACAGACTATTCTAAACCAAGTCTGTCTATGCTTCCCAAGGCAATCATGCCTTCCATTGCGATCGATAATTTCAAGATTGAACCCCAGCTGATAAACATGATCGAGAGACACCAATTCGGTGGGGAAAAGGGTGAAGATCCTAATCTCCATATTCAGTCTTTCATTCAGTATTGTGCCACCATTAAGCAGAAGAATTTAACACCGGAGCAAACTATGGAGATACTCTTTCCATTTTCATTGAGTGGGAAGGCAAAGCTATGGATTAACAGTCTCAACCGCGCAGCCATGAAAATCACCGATTGGAATTCCTTGGCCCTTGCATTCTATGTTAAATATTTCCCACCTGAGAAGACAGTTCGTCTGAGGGGTCAGATATTAGGTATCTCTCAACAAGAAGATGAGAGTTTGTTCGAGGTTTGGGAGAGATTCAAGGACTTGCAAAGAGAGTGCCCGCACCATGGTTTGGATGACTGGTTCCTGGTTCAGCAGTTCTATAATAGTCTGGGTAATGAGTCTAGGTGTCTTTTGGATTCAGCTGCCAGTGGGAGATTTATGCAACTGGAGGTGCCTAGAGCTTTAGAGGTGATTGAGGAGATGGCCATCCATAGTGCCCAATATGGGAATCCTAGAGGTTTTGCCGACTGGGGTGTTAAGCATGAGATGAATTCTATTGAACAACTTACTGCTCAGCTAACTGCCTTACATCACAAGCTAGATAATATATAGATCGCATCTTCCCAATCCACCCAACATGCTAGTGTCGCTGTAATGAGTGCCCAATCTGCCAATGTCTGTAATAGTTGTGGGATGCAAGGCCATTATGCACAGGAATTCCGGAGCTCTATTGAACAATGCAATGCATTCCAGTCCTACAAGCAGAACAATCCGTACTCCAACTCTTACAATGAGGGGTATAAAAATAACCCCCTACTATCATATAGGAGTACTAATGTCCAGAACCCCCATCAGATTCAACACCCTCCACCACCACAACAACAGTACAAACCGCCACCACAACAGTCATATCAACCGCGGAGTAACTACAACCCGCAGCCTAGTGGACCACCTGGTTTTCCTCCACAACCTCAACCCACACAACCTGACCCCATGCTTGTAGAGATGAGGAATATGATGTTGGAATTGCAGAGATCTCTGAGCGAAAAGGATGCCAAAATCGATGCCCTCACTGCTCATAACAAGATCATGGATAAACAGTTGGCACAAATGGCTACTACTCTTGCAGAGAGACCCAAAGGTCAACTCCCTTCACAGCCTGTGACCAGAGAGTCTGTAAATGCTGTCACTTTGCGGAGTGGATATGAGTATGATGGGTCGCCTATGACTATTGAAGAAGAGGTTGAAGTACCTGTAAGTGGTGCTGTGCCAAGAGAAAGTGTGGTCAAGGAGAAGGAAGCTAACACAAGGGTTGAAAAGAAAGTTAAGATACAAGTTCCACATATCAAACTTCCCTTCCCTCATCGTCAGCTAAAGAACAAGCTAGACAAGCAGTTTGGTAAGTTCTTAGAAGTGGTAAAGAATCTGCAGGTAACGGTCCCTTTCACTGAATTAATTACTCAAGTACCTGCATATGCTAGGAAAAGAGCATTTAGTGAGGTGGAGACTGTTGCATTCACTGAGGAATGTAGTGCCTTACTACAGAATAAGTCTCCACCCAAGTTGAAGGACCCCGGGAGTTTCTCTATCCCTTGTAACATTGGCAACCTTTTTATTGACAAAGTCTTATGTGATTTAGGTGCCAGTGTTAGTGTCATGCCCCTGTCTGTATGTACTAAGTTGAACATGGGTGATTTAAAAGTTACCAACATAACTCTGCAAATGGCTGATAGATCTGTAAAATACCCTTTAGGTGTTCTAGAAGATGTGCCTGTTAGAGTAGGTAAATTTTTTTTATTCCTGTTGATTTTGTTGTGTTAGACATGGAAGAGGACAGGCAGATTCCTATTATTTTAGGTCGACCTTTCCTACACACTGCGGAGGCAATCATAGATGTCAAGAATGGTAAGTTGACCTTAAATGTGGGGGATGACAAGGTTACTTTAAATTTAACTTATGTTGCTAAGAGCCCTATGGTAGAGGAGTCATGTTTTGGAGTCAATGTTTCTAATGATTATTTTAATACTAAATTGACTCATACTAACTCCAACAATCCTTCGAAAAAAGTGCATGTTTTAAATTGTTTTGCAGGTGGAGGTGATCGGAGTATGAACTCTTTGGCATGGGTTCGAAAGGAGGCACGATTTAATGATGCTGAGACCCGAAAGGCCGAAAGCTCGGTGAACGGTGGGCACCGCATTCATGATAGGGGTCGTGATCTGTCACTTCCCGCACCACAAAGCTCATCCAAGGCAATTGATTTGACACCAGATGGAACCATCTTTGGTGCCCCCATTCGATGAGTTGTCGTGGCTCTCATCCCCTTCCTTTCGCTGTCTACACATAAACTGAGATTGTGTAATGGGGACATTGCATCAATCTAATAGGGGATGAGTATTTCACTATCCATTTACTGCTTTTCGTAGTGTATTTTTCGCTTTCGTTTGTGTGTTTTAGTATAATTTTTGAGCAAGTGTGTGTTTCGTTGTAGTTTTTGGTGTTAGAAAGGTGAGAAGAGGGTATTTTACGGTTTGGACGTTTAATGCTTTGCAGGTCTAAGGCTCCAAGTTCGAAAAAGTTAAATTCAAGCTGAAACGGAGTAGCCCGCATTTCGCCCGACCCGGATCGGGCGAGGAGCACCCGATCGGGCGTGTGTCGATTCAAGGAAAATGTTGGAAAATCGCCCGAGCGGGCGACAGTTGCCCGATCGACAGAAAGGGCGAGTCAAATGCCCGATCGGGCGAAATTCCCCCCGATTGGGCGGTTTGTGAAGACATCAGTTCGAGGGTTTGAGATGATTCTGGGTTGGAAAAAGTCGAAGAAAATGGGCATCACATTTCGCCCGACCCGGATCGGGTGATGAGCGCCCGATCGCGCGCGCATAGAAAGAAGAAAAAGGTTCAAAAATCGCCCGATCGGGCGAGCTGCTGCCCGATCGGGGGAAGCGCGAATCAGCGATATTTCTTCACGGGCTGCTCACCTTCCTCATTCTTTTCTTCATCTTCAACCTCCTTTTCTCTCTCTTCCTCCATTAAACCCCAACTCTCACAAACTTCAATCCCTCATATCTCCCTCAAATCTCCACCACACTCTATACATCAAAATCACCCTCTCATCATCCTCTACAACCTATACCCAACCAATTTCAGTTTACTCCACTCTCCACCAAACCCCCAAATTCAACCAAAAACTCAAAACACCACCAAAAATTCAGATTTTCACAATGACAAACCGACCAAGGAGGAGTTGCACCACACAACCAAGGAACCAACATGAGGCTGTTAGGTTATGATTCATATGACAAAACATAAATCATGCGGAAAAACCATAAAGCCAGGAAAGCATATTATTTACACATAATCATTTAGCATAGTTTAGATGCATACACTTTGTTGCGTGCCCTCCCTAGCTGCGCCCGAACCGAAAAAGAACAAGTCTTTAGGACTCCAAGTGTCGTCCCTCCGTAGATAGTCCACAGCACGTCCGGATCCGCCTTAAGCTTGACCAACTAGAATCGCCCTTAAGGTTGCTTAGGAATTTCGGCTATTTAGGTGCAAGTGTATGGCTGATTTTTCTTCAAAATCTTACCTTTAGAATACTTCAATTGTATCTATAAATTATGACCCTAGGGACCTATTTATAGAGGTATGGAAAAGGAACTGGAATCCTACTAGGATACGAATTAATTAAACTAGAATCCTAGTAGAACTCTTATTTAATTAGTTTATCCTTTTAGGATTAGGAATTTAATCATATATCGAATCCTGATAGCTTTAGGATTCGTATATGAACACAAACACACACACGCACGCACAGCAGCCCATGAGGGGCGCCATGCGCGCGCGCGCAGCCCGCGAGCACTTGCAGCCCATTGCGACGAGGCCCACACGCTGCCGCAGCCTTGGCGCGCGCTAGGCCTGCCTTGCGGTGGGCCTGGCGCAGCCTTGGCTAGTGCGTTGTGGCGCGCTGGCTTGCTGGGCGATGGCCCGGCTTCGTGCTGGGCCTTCGTCTGGCAGGCCTCGTCCGATGCTAATTTGTACGATACGCTTCCAATTAAATTCCCGATTCCGGAATTTATTTCCGATACGAACAATATTTAATATTTCCGATTCCGGAATTAATTTCCGTTTCGAACAAATATTTAATATTTCCGATTCTGACAATATTTCCGTTTCCGGCAATATTTCCGATTCCGGCAATATTTCCATTTCCATTAATATTTTCCGATACGTACCATGTTTCCGTTTCCGGCAACATTTACGACTTGGATAATATTTATATTTCCGATACGATCCATATTTCCGTTTCCGGTAATATCATCGTTTCCGGAGTATTCATTTCTTGCTTGTGACGATCTCAGCTCCCACTGAAACCAAGATTCGTCGATTCCGAATATCCATAGATGTAGTATTTAATGCCATTAAATACTTGATCCGTTTACGTACTATTTGTGTGACCCTACGGGTTCAGTCAAGAGTAAGCTGTGGATTAATATCATTAATTCCACTTGAACTGAAGCGGCCTCTAGCTAGGCATTCAGCTCACTTGATCTCACTGAATTATTAACTTGTTAATTAATACTGAACCGCATTTATTAGACTTAATATTATATGCATACTTGGACCAAGGACAAGTGTGCATTACCTAATTCCTTTGTCGCTCGATGCTTGCTCTTGAACATAAGGTAAGAGTTGTCATCCTTATTATGTCCAGAGGTGTTTCTCAGTTTCAGAGTTCAACTGATCAAATAAACAGATAATCATAGCTTATGATTCATCCGAGCACGGCCATGCATTTTACAGTTTCTAGCTCTCCGAGTGGCCTTGTACCACTTTTAAGCATCTCATCCCGATTTATGGGAGGACAATCCAATCTTGCGATCTTGAGATTAGACTTCGTTTAATAGGTGATTACCTGAGCGTTGCCTTTATAGCCTCCTTTTACGGTGCGACGGTTGGTCAACGTCAAAGTAACCAGTTCTCAAACAAGTAATCTCAAATCACTCAGGTATTGAGGATTTAGTGTCTAATAATTTTAATGAAATTTATTTATGACAGGTTTTCATCTCTTACAGTAAATTTCATAGGTCTGTCCGATACTAGTCTTCCCAAAGTAAGTATCTATGCAAATGATTATGACATTGCCATGTCCACATAGTTCAAGAAACAAAACTACTAGTCATCTTGCATCCTAGTCGTCTAACGTTTTCTATGCGTCCAATTTTATAGAAAACTCCGACCAGGGACCATTTTCAACTTTTGACATTCAAGTTCACTTGATAGATATTTCTTAGTCACAGGACTGGTCCTGACAGTCTATCTTGAATATTTTGTCAAATTGAAGGGACTCATCATTTAATAAACCACAAATTAAATGGAAAAATGAATTCTATTAATTTATTGTGAATGATTAACCAATAATGTTTTACAAAGAATTAAACTCTAAAACTTTAAAACATCAAACAAGGACATCAAAGCCATTCTCCAATATGCTTGATTCCCATAGCTGCAGTGTGCGAGTTGTGCTTCGCCTGCGGTAGAGGTTTAGTCAATGGATCTGATATGTTGTCATCAGTTCTAATCTTGCTTATCTCGACTTATTTTCTTTCAACGAACTCTCGTAGAAGGTGAAATCTACGAAGTACATGCTTGACTCTTTGGTGGTGTCTAGGCTCCTTTGCCTGTGCAATAGCTCCGTTATTATCACAATACAGGGCTATTGGTCCTTTAATGGAGGGGACTACACCAAGTTCACCGATGAACTTCCTTAGCCATATAGCTTCCTTTGCTGCTTCATGTACAACAATGTACTCCGCTTCAGTTGTAGAATCCGCAATGGTGCTTTGCTTAGCACTTTTCCAACTTACTGCACCTCCGTGAGGCAGAAGACAAACCTGTGAGGGGGTCGAAAAAGCACGAGGCTAATGCGTGACCTCGTCCCTCGTGGGTGTGATGATTCTTTTTATTCAATCAAGTGTAATTGGATTTCCTGTGAGTTTACACCCAATTGACTAGTAATATAGGAGTCGCCATTCAGTTTTTGACAACAATGAGAAAAACTGACAAAACCCGGTTATCGTGACATAAAGGGAGTGCAATTATGTTTGACCACGACGGCCGTAGGTTCCCTTATGATCCCTGGTGTGGGGATCTCTCAACATACACCCGCAAGGTAGAGATTGAGGGTTCGGGGGACTGTAACTACCGAGAGGAGTACTTCGCTCGTCGATAACTCCAGAGGCAGGATATCCTTACTAGCTCAGCATAAATAATTGAAGGGACATGCGTTAACTATTAAACTAATCTGAGTTGATTTTAGCAATATGCAACATATAATACTAGATCGATCGCGATTATCTGATTTAAATAGCATTAAGGGACCTAGCATGATAATCCAATTTCCCAAAAATATTATATTTGCTAGGCGTGATAGAACAATCAGATTTAGTTAGTTTAACAATTCATAAAAAGGGCGAGGAAAGCAATTAAATCATCGAAAAGGGACACATTACGACGCACCCTTGAGAGGTGCGTCACGGTTCTCAGAAAACTAACCACTTTGACTTTGCTATTTCTCCTTTTTATTTAATGAATCTCAATTATGGGACAGGATACGTTCTGTTCGATTTATGGATCTATTGCGACAGAACGCGTGAACAATTTCGCAGCGTGAGGCTTAGTCTTAGGGGTTTAGAGTCAATACTCAGAATATAATTGTGTGTTGTGTTCACGTCGAATTTGGGGCTGTATTTATAGGGAAGAGTTTGTGGAAAGATAGAATTGCAGAGCCCAAATCCACAAAGAATTAGGGAAAAACACGTACCCAGGTATTTTCAGCGCCCAGTGCTGGGCGTCAAAGATTTTGGCGCCCAGCTCTGGGCGTTGAAAATAGGATCCAGGCAATTTCAGCGCCCAGCTTTGGGCGTTGAAATTGCTGTTTGGGCCGTTTCTTTGTCAGATTCGGATTCCTAGAATCCGGAGTGTTTGAGATTTAATCGAGTCTTTTAGTGCGTATCAATTTCATGACGGAATGCGTCTGGGCCCGTTACGAACTCTAGGCTCGTTAGGATTTTAATTAATACGTAACTCTTATTTCCGAATCATAATAGGAATAGGATTCTCGCAGTTTTCTATCTCATTTAGGATTTATGTTGGAATGCAACACCTAATTCTGACAGGTTTCTATCTTTTATGAATTGCCACTTTTAGAAGCTACCCTTTACGGCAGTTACTATTTTTAGCAGGTTTCTATAAATAGCTGGTTTCGGGTGAAACGAGAAGGGTGATTGAGATTCGTTATTTTATAGGAGATGCGTTGTCAAGTGGAGATTTATGTTTTCATCATTGAACCTTCCCTTTCGGGAATGGGGACAAAAGTAGGTGTCTACAGTTAGCCCCCACTTTGACTGAGTCTTGGAGTAAGACGATGGTCAAAGTATTAGACGGAGTGCGTCACACAAGCCATGATGACCTGTTTTTTGCGAGGGTCTCACGAGCCCCCGAGTGATAACATTTGACTTAAGGGTCATCACTTTGAAGTGTCGACATATCCCTCACGTGTCATTGGGATTTGTCAACGGATAGTATAGAAACTCCCTCACTTTGTCACTGGGAGTAGCTACAGATGTTTTCGAAATCAAAGCTATAAAGTGTAATTGGGCCTGGCCAAGCCCAACCACGAGGTAAAAAATGTTTTTAAAGATTCTCATTTTCAAGGCTAGTTAAACGAGAAAAACCCCCTTGTTTTTATAGGACGTAAAACGAAGGAAAATCCAGCACATCGCTCTTTTTGGAAAAAACGGAAAACCAATCCTTTTAATTTTTGGAAAAGGGAAAACCAGAAAAAGTTATCGCTGCAGCGACTAAGGACCTACGCGACTTGTGACGTAGACCCCGCCGGCTAAAGACGGCGAGCCTGTCCGCTAAGGGTGGACGCCCCGTCCGAAAAAGTGGACGAATCTTGTTTTTGAATATTTGAAAATAAGGACCTACGCGGCTTGTGACGTAGACCCCGCCGGCTAAAGATGGCGAGCTTGTCCGCTAAGGGTGGACGCCCCGTCCGAAAAAGTGGACGAATCTTGTTTTGAAATTTGTTTTGTGTTTATTTTTTGAAAATAAGGACCTACGTGGTTTGCGCCGTAGACCCCGCCGGCTGAAGATGGCGAGCCTATTTCATTTTGTTTTTTGAAGATTCTACTTTTCGAAAACTGAGGATCTGCGCGGCTAGTGACGCAGACCCCGCCGGCTGAAGATGGCGAGCCTATTTTGAATTTGAAGACTTTATTTTTCGAAAATTGAGGACCTGCGCGGCTAGTGACGCAGACCCCGCCCGCTGAAGGTGGGCGAGCCCTGTCCGCTAAGGGTGGACGCCCCTGAATTCGTCTTTTCGATTTGGAACTCGCGTGGTTCGTGGCGCGATCTTGCCCGATTGAGGTGGGCAAGTCGTGATTTCTTTTGAGAATTTCTTTTATTCATTCTTGCAAGAGCGAATTCTTTCGAGGGATGGTCGGATTTAGTTGTAACCTGAATGTGGGTTGACAACGTGCTTAGACGGACCATTGTCTTGTGGTCATCATCTTTCATGGTTTTGAGCTAGTCTTTATGGCTCAATCTTGCCACTACCTGGGTCCTTGATTAGGGGACTATGTATAAGTGTCAATGGCGACCTTTGTCTCGAGGTCGTAATCCGGTTTTATTTTTTTGAGACATCCAAACACGGGACTTCGTACAGCGTAGTCTGGGAATATTGTTTTAACTTTTCATACTCTCTTTTGAAATGTATATTTACTTTCGAGCACCCAAGCATTCGTGCTTGACGGTCATTTCTTGTCAAAGGGGTTCCTTGGGGATACGCAATTTGTGATGTCCTTGATCGTGTTTGGGATTGTGCTAGTAAGTGCGAGCGATCTTTGTAGTGGTGTGCTACTCTTAACAAAGTCGTGAGGTGCAACTTTCAGTGAGGAAATTGGCAATTTTCGAGTCGAATGGATGCGGCAGGGCCCAATAGAAGTTAGGGCTTTTTTTTTGAGCCTGGGTTCATTTTCGGCGCCCAGGCCTGGGCGTTGAAATAATTCACGCCCAGGTGGGGCGTTGAAAATGTTGTTTGGGCTGGTCTTTTGATGACACAGTCGGCCTCTTGTTCATTCGTCTATTTCACTTGGAAGTTCTATGTATTCTTTTGTTTTTTTCTTTGTTTTTAGAACGTGATGAATTTTTTGAGAAGCCGTAGCCGATTGGTGGACTACGGTGCTTGTCGCTTTGGGGCGATTATTTTAAGGAACTGTTGCTCTTAAGGCGTACAGTTATTGCGATAGTTGGGCGAGTCTATATGGCCCGAGGAACATACCTTGAGGCGTAAGACTTTGACCGCTCTTGTTGTTGTATATTTTTCTTTTTGAACGCGTTCGTGAATGTTCATACTTAAAATGATGATATGTATGTGCGAACGAGCGTTCATAGAATGGCCGTTGTGTGCG
Source organism: Spinacia oleracea (assembly GCF_020520425.1). Lineage (NCBI taxonomy): Eukaryota > Viridiplantae > Streptophyta > Magnoliopsida > Caryophyllales > Amaranthaceae > Spinacia > Spinacia oleracea. The sequence continues at coordinate 54,733,936 of NC_079490.1, forward strand.
GTCCATTAATCAGTTTGGTTGAATCATTTTTTTTGAGCAATGACTGATTTTGAATAGTTTGCTTAGAAGCTTGATAGGGTTCAGGCCCATTCATTAAGTGGGATCAAGCATCGTGCCCTTCTTGATCGTTCAAACATTTGCTTCGAGTTTTTTTATTTTGCTATGGTCGTTTCGTAGCTTGGAGCCCCCAAGTATGCATGTTGGGATGCTTCCTTTTGGCGTACGATTTTTGTAGGTTCTTTCGAAAAAGATGCCTTGGGGTTCCTGCTCGTGTGGGTGCGAGCTATCCCTTCCGTGGTAGGTAATGTTTTGCTACCTTTAATCCTTAATGTAGAAGTCGTGTGGCTTGCATTTTGAATTTGGGCGATAAGTAGTCTTTGCCTCTTTTACACATGCTCTTTGGTCGTGCCCGCATTAGTGCAATATGCCTTACTCTCTTTTTTTAGACTTGTACTGTGGGATGGTTGAACTTATGGTGCAACGTAGGCTTGTGTGGCCTAACGGCGTGTCTTAGAACATTCCTCCAAGTGTTGGGATACCATTATTATTTTTTGCATTGCAGTACTTCGTCACGCCTTGTTCAGGTGCTCGAACAAGTGTAGCACCTTCTGCGTGGGTTTGCACGGCTTATTACTTCGTTCGATGCGAGGATTCATAGGTGTTTCTTTCTTTATTTTATATCTGGGCAAAACTTGGCTAGCAGAAAGATTCAGCGCCCAGGCTGGGGCGTTAAAGATATCGGCGCCCAGCTCTGGGCGTTGAAAATGATTTCTGGGTATATTTTGACAGTTCTTATCCTTGATTTTTCTTTCGCTTTTGCTTTGGAACGAGGTAGACTGTGTAACGGGCGCGTAGAGGGCGAGCGTTAGGTGCAGTAGTTTGATCGGAGTTTTGGTGACTCGCGATTTTCAGTTACCCTTGTTAGTGGGGTGACTTTATATCTTCTAAGTAGTGCTTTAGAATTTGGGAGGGGTTGTAGCCATTCTAAGGTTCGTTTTACACGATTAAAGCTTAGGATTGTGCCCCTATGATGTATGTATAGCATTAGCGTCGATAATTTGCGATGAAATCGTCATTTCGAGCATTTTTAGTGTGTTTTTCTCAAGCCTCCAACTGTAGCTACGGGATTGACTTGGTGCTATAATGCCTTGCATACGTTTTTATGCATTCATGGTGACATGGATCATGAATAGTTTGAACCAGACTCGTTTAGTGCGAGGTACGTTCGAGTAGTAATTTGCTACTTCTTTTGTAAATGTCGTATTGTGCGACATTGCCATGGTCAAGGTAGTCACATGTTGAAGTGTGCCTTGGCCAAAAGCTAGGTGCCTTTCTTTACCCATAATCATATTTAGAAATATCTTGGACTCACTTGCAAAACGCATACTTAGATTAAACCAATGACACTTTATTATGTTCGAAGAAGTCTTTGAAAATTATTTGGAAATTATTTAAAATCCGAATCCTACTGTGTACAGTCCGAGGTGTCCTAAGTAAGTTGACTTATAGAAGGGTTCGTGAGTGAATCAAAATACTGTTATGTTTTTTTGGAATGCTGTCTAAGGATTTGCTGGAAGCCAGGGTGCAGGCGCCAAGATTTTACTTGTGCCTGTGCGGCACATGCATTAGGCTTTTAGGGCCATATTTTCCAGGATTGCGGGAATATAAACCGTTTTCAAATCGACTTAGATTTACTTGGTGTATGTCTGTAAAAAAGGTCAAGGTATACTTAGTTCTTTCCCTAGTTCTTTCATTTCAATTTTTAGCCCCTAGTTGCTATTATGTCTTCCCATTAATGATGCTTTCAGATTTCGATTTTAGATGCCCGTGTCATATGTCTGAGTAGGGTGAGCCTTGGTTAAGTGCCAAGTCCTATTGACAATGTCTGTCTTTTTTTTTTTCAAAGGGGATTCGCAAGCATTTGAATTACCATGAACGGGTGCCCTGAGTTCGAAGGAACAATGGGGCAATGCCGTAGAACAATTCTCTTTTTTTTGCAAGCTTACTGCCTTTACTACTTGTTGGCGATTATGACTGTGTCTAGTGGTGAAAGAAGGTCTTTAAGCGAACGACTATGTCTAGTGTGAAAGAAGGTCTTTAATTGAGTTAGTTCGCTTTAGGGAGGGTCAAGTTGAGTACTTTAGAGGTCATGGACGCTTGCGCTAGCCCCCATTCAATTGAGGCAAAGCAATTTTTTTAGTCTTGGCTAAGTGCCTAGGAGTGTGAGTGCTCCTTCTGGCAAGGGTACGTGCCCTTATTATTTTCCGATGTGTGCTCATTAATTTTGGCATCTTGATGACTTGGATTCTTCCTTTGACTTAAATTTTTCTTTCAACTTGGATTGCAAGTAATTAAATTTCAATAAGGGACTCTATTTCTTATTCTTGTTTTTCTATAGGCTTTAATATTTTTGCAAATTGGTTGGACCGAATCATGGATTGCCTACGTATCCGCCTTAAATAGATTTAATTTGGAATCAGGTCTTGCGTAGTTCTTAGCCTAGAAAATGGTTTCTTAGAATGCCGAATTCGATAAGTATGTTCTGAGGTGGAAACATATTATTTGAAACGGTTGAATAAGTGAAGTTTATTATTATTTTAATCTGCTGCCTTGCCGTAAGCCAAAAATTTGTTTTATATTATTCGAGTACATGTATTTTTTGGTGGTACGTATATCTGAATACGTGATGTACCCCTCCAAGTGTTCGTTATTTTTCCGTGTATGTGCGGATAAAATGACGAGCACTTCTAGACAAAATTTGGCAAGCAGAGAGAATCAGCGCCCAGACTGGGGCGCTAAAGATTCCGGCGCCCAGCTCTGGGCGCTGAAAATGATATTTGGGCAGATTTTTTGGTTTTGTGCCAAATATTTGTGAATCTTTTTTTGCGCGCTAAATGTTTTTTCTTTTTTTTCTTTTTAGACGAACTTTAGAGGCGCTTTGCAAAGTTTCTTTTTTATTATTCATATTTTTTATATTATATTATTTTTGCATTTTTGATTTGTTTCCTTTATTTTGTTTGTGACTCAAGACGGCTTGAAAGATGGGTTGAATGAGATAGGATAATTTGCATAGGTGTTGGTCAAGCATGAGGATTATATCTGCTAGGGCTCATAATTTGCAGCTTCGTGCTAGTGTCACAAGTTTACATCAACCAAGGCCAACGAGTAGCATAGGGACGGCTCAAGGGTATATCAACAGGATGTATCCACACAAGTTATATGGTCATTATGCTAATGGTGGTGTAAGAGCAGGTTTTGGAAATAATGGGTATGACGCACGTGTCAATGGCCGTACGTGGTTTGACGACAAGCTCAGGACCAAGAGTCGAGGTAATGGTTTCTTGGGTTATGGCAATGAGAATATGGATGGGTTAAATGAGCTGAACAGGGGCCCCAGAGCGAAGGCGTCTAAGAACATAAGGACTGGAAAGGGTAGACATCGTAGAACTTTATGTAGCTTTTGCGGCATGATTTGGATTGGTTGGCTCAGTTCTTTTCCTTCGTTTACTTGGGTAAATGTTGCACTTTGGGAGGTACGGGATAAGTATTCCATGGCTCGCTCTTTTCGCTCTCCCTTTCTCTTTCTCTTTTTTCTTTCTTTGTACTTTGGGAGGTGCGGGCTAAGTATTTCATGGCTCGCTCTTTTCGTTCTCCCTTTTTTCTTTCTATTTTTTCCTTTTGCTTGGGATTTCTCCCCAACATAAATCCTTCAATCAATTTTGTTTTATTTGGGCTAAAAGGTAGATGGTTGTGGTCTTTGAGTCACGAGGCGAGACTGAGTGAGCCTCGTCTGGTAGGCCTATAGTGGACCTTTAATTTTAGTAGGGCCTCGGGTGGACCTTTAGCTTTAGTAGGCCTAGGGTGGACTTTTAAATTGTCTTACTTTGCAAGCGTATTTAGTCGTTTCTTAAAATGTGCAAATAGCGTTGATTCAAAATGTTATTTTTTACCTTATTGAAATTTAACGAAAGAATTACATCGAAAATAATTTTTTTGCTTCTTTTCAGATTCCAGTTTCTGGGATTTAATTGGAAGTCGTGATTTAGACTCAAACTTTCATTAATCTTTCTGATTATAACCCGTGTATGAATACAAGGAGGTGGCCTAGACTCAAAATAATGACATGGCGTAAGCCTATAATACTTGACCAAGCGACTTTTAGACTTAGGTTAATTGGACCATAACTTTCGTTGGTTGACACTTTCGATTTTAACCCTTGGGTGTTCATTTGTCATGCGCCATTTTGCTTAATGTTGGCAAGGTAGTTAATTGGGGAGATCGAATTTTTATTTTTGCAAGACTAGAATCATTAGTGCGGCTTCCCTCTTAGTGTGTATTGCTTTACCCCAATGATAGCCTTATGGTATGCCGATTTGGGTATTTTCATGGTTGGTCATGTTGCATTCATGGAAAATCTTTTTAGTCCGTACTTAGGGGTACTTCAAGGAGCGAGTGGCTCAAGAGGACTATGATAGTCGTGACCCAATGTGATCATAAGCCTTGAGGCCATTAATTTTGTGCTAATGGTATTGACACCTTAGGTTCACTTTGGGGGTTGTGCGACTATGGGGGAATGATTTTCAGAATGTGACTGTTTCCATTTTGAAAATACTATAATATATTCTTTTTATTGGTGAGATAGAGTATTAAGGCCGTTGATTCTTAGCAAAGGATGACAATTACATATGGGTGCTTATTGATTTAAATGTTAGGAGAGGAGACTTAATATTGTTTAACCTTTTAACTTGCAGAACGACACCAAGCATTAGGACCGACTCTATGGATAAGACAACTAAGACTTAGGATTTAGATTGTACTTTGGCATAGCCTAGTCTAGACTCGGATTTATTTTTTTCTTATTTGAACATTATTTTTTTTCTTTAAAAACTTTATTCGAACATCATTTTTTGAATACTTTGCCCATGTGACATTCAAGGTCATTTAATTAGCATGTTCGGTTTTGGAACCGGACATTGTCGTCATAGGAGGCCTAACAACGACACAAAGAGTTATTTTATTTTTTTACAAGTCGCTTTTAGAATCGAGTGCCTTTTCATACGCCCTCGCAACAATTTTTTCGAAAAGTTTTTTTTTGCTACGTATATTTTTTATGCGCGGGCACCGAGGCTGCTGTGCCTGACCAAAAGGAGGCAGCAACTTCAGCGCCCAGCGTAGGGCGTGGGAAATTCTGGCGCCCAGCCAGGGACGTTGAAAATGCGTCCCTGGCTGGTACTCGTTTTCTGTTTGCGTCTACTTTTGTTTTTGCGACTTTAATTTTGCGTGCTTGCCTTATAACGTCCTTTACGCGTTGTGCAGCGTTTGTGGGATTCGTTACGGCCATCCCGAGCGTCGTTTATTTTTGGTGGCGATCGTTCGGGCTTGCGGAACACGTATTTTGGTATAACTCTTTGGCCAATTGGTTCATGAATGTTTTGGGCAATTTTTAAGGTCGTTGGTTTTCTAGCATTATTTGTCTAGCATTATTCGTACGCACAATCATAACATAGTCACATAATTCGCTACATATAACTACATTACAAACATGGATTTGAAAATTAAACATGTCACGTAGTTTATGATAGGCTTCTATGGGTAGTATTTGCGCCTGGATTGGTACCGCTTCTATCGTAAATCCAATACATGCCCCCGTCGAGGTAGTGTCTTCAACAGACGAATTTCGCTCAAGAGGCCAACCCGCAAGTGCAAGCCAAGGGGGCATGCAGGCGAGAGGGACCTAATGAGCGAGCGATTGGGTTCGGGATAGGTGTACTACCTGCACAAGCAACGAGTGGGCTACATGCGCGGCGTATGCACCCCCCTATTGGCGAAAAAAGGTATCCTTATTCCCAACTCCCGAGGGAGCCGAGATTCGTTATGCTGTTCTGCCCGTTCACATTAATATGCTGATTTTCAGGTCGTCCCAACTTGATGGGGAAATAAACGCGAGGTAGGATCGTTTCACCCTTCGGCTATTTTGATTACCTACAAGCACGAGTATTTCCTTCACTATCCCCAGTGGAGTCGCCACTATGAGGGGGTCGAAAAAGCACGAGGCTAATGCGTGACCTCGTCCCTCGTGGGTGTGACGATTCTTTTTATTCAATCAAGTGTAATTGGATTTCCTGTGAGTTTACACCCAATTGACTAGTAATATAGGAGTCGCCATTCAGTTTTTAACAACAATGAGAAAAACTGACAAAACCCGGTTATCGTGACATAAAGGGAGTGCAATTATGTTTGACCACGACGGCCGTAGGTTCCCTTATGATCCCTGGTGTGGGGATCTCTCAACATACACCCGCAAGGTAGAGATTGAGGGTTCGGGAGACTGTAACTACCGAGAGGAGTACTTCGCTCGTCGATAACTCCAGAGGCAGGATATCCTTACTAGCTCAGCATAAATAATTGAACGGACATGCGTTAACTATTAAACTAATCTGAGTTGATTTTAGCAATATGCAACATATATACTAGATCGATCGCGATTATCTGATTTAAATAGCATTAAGGGACCTAGCATGATAATCCAATTTCCCAAAAATATTATATTTGTTCGGCGTGATAGAACAATCAGATTTAGTTAGTTTAACAGTTCATAAAAAGGGCAAGGAAAGCAATTAAATCATCGAAAAGGGACACATTACGACGCACCCTTGAGAGGTGCGTCACGGTTCTCAGAAAACTAACCACTTTGACTTTGCTATTTCTCCTTTTTATTTAACGAATCTCAATTATGGGATAGGATACATTATGTTCGATTTATGGATCGATTACGACAGAACGCGTGAACAATTTCGCAGCGTGAGGCTTAGGCTTAGGGGTTTAGAGTCAATACTCAAAATATAATTGTGTGTTGTGTTCACGTCGAATTTGGGGCTGTATTTATAGGGAAGAGTTTGTGGAAAGATAGAATTGCAGAGCCCTAATCCACAATCAATTAGGGAAAAACACGTACCCAGGTATTTTCAGTGCCCAGTGCTGGGCGTCAAAGATTTCGGCGCCCAGCTCTGGGCGTTGAAAATAGGATCCAGGCAATTTCAGCGCCCAGGGCTGGGCGTTGAAATTGCTGTTTAGGCGGTTTCTTTGTCAGATTCGGATTCCTAGAATCCGGAGTGTTTGAGATTTAATCGAGTCTTTTAGTGCGTATCAATTTCATGACGGAATGCGTCTGGGCCCGTAACGAACTCTAGGCTCGTTAGGATTTTAATTAATACGTAACTCTTATTTCCGAATCATATTAGGAATAGGATTCTCGCAGTTTTCTATCTCATTTAGGATTTATGTTGGAATGCAACACCTAATTCTGACAGGTTTCTATATTTTATGACTTGCCACTTTTAGAAGCTACCCTTTACGGCAGTTACTATTTTTAGCAGGTTTCTATAAATAGCAGGTTTCGGGTGAAACGAGAAGGGTGATTGAGATTGGTTATTTTATAGGAGATGCGTTGTCAAGTGTAGATTTATGTTTTCATCATTGGACCTTCCCTTTCGGGAATGGGGAAAAATGTAGGTGTCTACAAAACCCAGACTGTGATCTGAAATCATCTTTGTCGGTTTGGAAACTTGCGTCCGTATAGCCTTTAACAATTAATTTATCATCTCCACCATAGACCAGGAAGTCATCTTTGTGCCTTTTCAGGTACTTCAGAATATTCTTGGCAGCAGTCCAATGTGCCTCTCCTGGGTCTGACTGGTATCTGCTCGTAGCACTGAGTGCGTACGCAACATCCGGGCGTGTACATATCATAGAATACATTATTGAACCAATCAATGATGCATATGGAATCCCATTCATTCGTCTATGCTCATCAAGTGTTTTTGGGCACTGAGTCTTGCTTAGAGTTATTCCATGAGACATGGGTAGGTAGCCTCGCTTGGAGTCTTCCATCTTGAACCTATCAAGCACCTTATTGATATAAGTGCTTTGACTAAGTCCAATCATCCTTTTAGATCTATCTCTGTAAATCTTGATGCCCAATATGTATTGTGCTTCTCCTAGATCCTTCATCGAAAAACATTTCCCAAGCCAGACAAAGTTCAACATAGGAATGTCATTTCCGATAAGTAATATGTCATCGACATATAATACTAGGAAAGCAATTTTGCTCCCACTCACCTTCTTGTATACACAAAATTCGTCTGCGTTCTTGATGAAACCAAAGTCACTGACTGCTTCATCAAAATGTATATTCCAGCTCTTGGATGCCTGCTTCAATCCGCAGATTGATTTCTTTAGCTTGCATACCTTTTTAGCATTCTTTGGATCCCCAAAACCCTCAGGCTGTGTCATAAACACAGTTTCTGTTAAAACGCCGTTTAAGAAAGCGGTTTTGACATCCATCTGCCATATTTTGTAATCGTAATATGCAGCGATTGCTAACATTATCCGAATAGATTTTAGCATTGCAACTGGTGAAAAGGTTTCATCGAAATCCACACCGTGGACTTGCCTGTAACCTTTTGCAACCAATCTAGCTTTGAAAACTTCAAGTTTCCCATCCTTGTCCTTTTTCAGTTTGAAAACCCATTTGCTTCCAATGGCTTGGTAGCCATCTGGCAAATCGACCAAATCCCATACCTGGTTTTCTGTCATGGAGTCTAATTCAGATTGCATGGCTTCTTGCCATTGCTTGGAGCTAGGGCTCGTCATAGCTTGTTTGTAAGTCGCAGGTTCATCACTTTCAAGTAATAGAACGTCATAGCTCTCGTTCGTCAAAATACCTAAGTACCTTTCCGGTTGAGATCTATATCTCTGCGATCTACGTGGGGTAACATCTCTAGATTGACCATGATTCTCACCAGATACTTCTAAAGATCTCTGAGTTTCATCTTGAATGTCATCTTGAGCATTCTCTAGAGTTTGTTATTCGACTCGAATTTCTTCGAGGTCTACTTTTCTCCCACTTGTCATTTTGGAAATGTGATCTTTTTCCAAAAAGATACCATCTCGAGCAACAAACACCTTGTTCTCAGATGTATTGTAGAAGTAATACCCCTTTGTTTCCTTTGGATAGCCCACAAGGATACATTTGTCAGATTTTGGATGAAGTTTGTCTGAAATTAATCGTTTGACGTATACTTCACATTCCCAAATCTTAAGAAAAGACACTTTTGGAGGCTTTCCAAACCATAACTCATATGGAGTCTTTTCAACAGCTTTAGATGGAGCTCTATTTATAGTGAGTGCAGCTGTATTTAGTGCATGTCCCCAAAATTCTATTGGAAGTTCGGCCTGACCCATCATTGACCTAACCATGTCTAGCAAGGTTCTGTTCCTCCGTTCCGACACACCGTTCCATTGTGGTGTTCCAGGAGGAGTCAATTCTGATAGAATTCCACATTCTTTCAGATGGTCATCAAATTCATAGCTCAGATATTCACCGCCTCTATCAGACCGCAGTGCTTTAATCTTCTTGCCTAATTGATTCTCTACTTCACTCTGAAATTCCTTGAATTTGTCAAAGGATTCAGACTTATGCTTCATTAGGTAGACATAACCATATCTACTGAAGTCATCAGTGAAAATGATAAAGTAGCTGAAACCACCCCTAGCATTTGTACTCATTGGTTCACATACATCTGTATGGATTAAACCCAATAGTTCAGTTGCTCTTTCTCCAACTTTAGAGAAAGGTTGCTTTGTTATTTTGCCAAGTAAACATGATTCGCACTTACCATAATCCTCTAAGTCAAATGGTTCTAGAATTCCTTCCTTTTAAAGTCTTTCCATGCGTTTCAAGTTAATATGGCCTAATCGACAATGCCACAGATAGGTGAGATCTGAATCATCCTTTTTGGCCTTTTTGGTATTTATGTTATAAACTTGTTTGTCGTGATCTAATAAATAAAGTCCATTGACTAATCTAGCAGATCCATAAAACATCTCTTTAAAATAAAACGAACAACTATTGTCTTTTATTAAAAAGGAAAATCCCTTAGCATCTAAGCAAGAAACAAAAATGATGTTTTTAGTAAGGCTTGGAACATGGAAACACTCTTCCAGTTCCAAAACTAGCCCAGAGGGCAACGACAAATAATAGGTTCCTACAGCTAATGCAACAATCCTTGCTCCATTTCTCACTCGTAGGTCGACTTCACCCTTGCTTAACTTTCTACTTCTTCTTAGTCCCTGTGAATTGGAACATAAGTGTGAGCCACAACCTGTATCTAATACCCAAGAAGTTAAATTAACAAGTGTACAGTCTATAACGAAAATACCTGAAGATGGAACGACTGTTCCGTTCTTCTGATCTTCCTTTAGCTTCAAGCAATCTCTCTTCCAATGCCCCTTCTTCTTGCAGTAGAAGCATTCGGATTCAGAAGTGGGTTGACTGACCTTCCTCTTTTCAGACTTGGCGCCAGTTTTCTTAGTTGGGCTGGCCTTGTTTCCACCTTTCTTAGCATTCCTCTTCTTTCCAGATTTCTTGAACTTTCCCCCACGCACCATAAGCACATCCTCCTTATCACTTTTGAGCGTCTTTTCAGCGGTCTTCAGCATACCGTGAAGCTCAGTGAGCGTTTTGTCCAGACTATTCATACTGTAGTTCAGTTTGAACTGATCATACCCGTTATGAAGAGAATGGAGGGTGGTGTCTACAGCCATTTCCTGAGAGAATTGCTGATCCAGCCGACTCATATTCTCAATGAGTCCAATCATTTTGAGAACATGTGGACTTACGGGCTCTCCTTTCTTGAGCTTGGTCTCAAGAATTTGCCTATGAGTCTCGAATCTTTCGACCCGAGCCAGATCTTGGAACATGTTCTTTAACTCACTGATGATTGTGAAAGCATCTGAGTTGATGAACGTTTTCTGTAGATCTGCACTCATGGTTGCAAGCATTAGACATTTCACATCCTTGTTGGCATCAATCCAACGATTGATGGCTGCCTGAGTGACCCCTTCGCCTGCGGCTTCGGGCATCGCCTCTTCCAGGACATACTACTTTTCTTCCTGCATAAGAACTATTTGCAAGTTCCTTTGCCAGTCAAGGAAGTTTTTCCCGCTCAACTTCTCCTTTTCGAGAATTGATCGAATGTTGAATGAATTGTTGTTTGCCATAATAAAAACTACAATTGAAAAAGAATAAACAAATAAATAACCATTCACAGTTTCTCTTAATAAACTTAAATTCTAGCATACATGCATAATTCAATGTTCATTAAGCATTTTATTCAAGTTATGTGTTTCGGCAGGTGTGAATAAAATGATTCCAAGACCCTAAAATCCATTATGTACTAAGACTGAATTCTAAAATCTTTTAGGTAAGCAAAAGCCTTTTGCTAATAGTCTAGAAACTACTCTTGGTTGATAGGTACGTCTAAGAACTTATTAGGTAAACCTATCGATTTTGCCACGACATAAAAGGACTCCTTACTTATATCGTTGAGTTTCACCAAAACTAACATGTACTCACAATTATTTGTGTACCTTACCCCTTTAGTATCGATAAGTAACACCTCGCTATGGCGGAAAACTGTTACTAAGATCGATGAAAAAAGGATATCCGAGTAAGTGTTATTTTGGCATGACACCTTTTAACTCAATTTTTAAGTTTGGAACTTAAGGCTCTTACTATATTGGTTAGATTTTAAGTGAACTAAAATCCTTAATCATGCAACATAATCAAGCTTTGATCTCATGCATATTTGAGACATATTTAAAAGCAATAAATAACTTAAAACATGTATAAGATAAATGTGATCTAGTATGGCCCGACTTCATCTTGAAGCTTCAACTTCAACGTCCGTCTTGAAAATCTCCGTGGGATGCGCCATTTTCTTCAAATAGGATAAGCTATTATTAAACTAATTACAACTATTTGATGGTACGCAGACCATATGTGAATTGAAAAACAATTTTGGTACTTTAGACCAATTACATTCAATTAATGGTACGCAGACCATATTTTCTATCCTATTTGGGCCATACTAGTCACTTCATAACCTGCAAAACAGTACATATATAATATATACCATTCACCCATTCATTATCATGAATGGCCCACATAGCTGGTTAGTAAAACACGTTATGCATCACATAAATATTTGCAGCAATTAATTAAGGGCACCAATAATCTACCAATTATTCAGTCCTTATTAATTCTAATCAAGTTGTTTAACTTTAAAGGATTTGTAGACCTAATCAAGAGTTTATGACTAAAATTGCTCCCACTTAAACCAATAAATTCATATGCTTTACTAATTTTAAACAAAAAAATGTATTTCTAGTCTAACCGGAAACATACTTTTTTATAATTGAATCCACTTATTTAATTTATTTTCAGTCGAATTTAAATTAATTCAAGGTTTTTAATTTTACTAAAATAATTAGAATAAATTAAAATTTATAATAATTATAATATTCAAAATTAAAATCCAAGAAAACAATTTAAATTATTAATTTTAAAATTAATAAAAATTATATGAGCTGAAAATCTCAAATTAAAATTTAAAACTTGATAATCGTAACATGACGAGCACTTGGGCTTGCGCCCAAGCCCCATCGAGTGCACGACCTATCGCTGGCCCATGGCTCATCGCAGCAGCAGCCACGCGCAATCGCAGCAAGCCAAGCCACGCTTGCGCGCAGCCTGCTCGCCCGCATGCATCGCAGCAGCCACGCAAGGAGTGCTCGCTCGCTCGCGCGCAAGCAAGTCCTCGAGGCCACGCGTGTTGGTGTGTGGAGCAGCGATCGCTGGGCGACCAGCTCTCGCCCTCGCCCGCTCGCGCGCCTCTGCTCGTGCCAAGCCTTCGCCCTTCGCCCATCGCCACAGCACACAGCACACACGCACAGGCTACCTTGCCTCGTGCGCGCGCCATGCGCTATGTTGCTCGTTGCATTCGTACCGCACGGGCGACGAGCTCCCTTGCTCGTCGTCGCGTGCCCGCACTATACAACACCCCTTAAGGGTAACACGTAGCTTCCATTTCTTTGTGCGTGCAACATTAATGAGCGTTTTCAAAAAAAAAATTAAAATTTTTAATTCAAAATTAATGACAAATTAATAAAACATCTGAATTTCATAATTTTAGGGCGAAAAATCGAAAATTTATTAATTAATTAATTTCCGATTAACATGGATTCAAATCTAGGTCATAAAAATTAAAAATTTAACATAAATTAACAATTTTTATGGTGGATTTTAATCATGGATACCTAATTAAATTATTAATTAATTATGAAAATCAAATTAATTCTAAATTATTCGAATTTCAACAAATTAATCATAATTACAAATTAGGTTGTATAATTAACAAGGCTAGGCATTTAAACTTGTTAAACATATACTGTAGGTCAATCAAAAATTCAAGATTTATCAACAAGAATCGCAAATATTTAATTTAACATCTTCAATTTACAAACTTTTGCGTTCGAAAAACTAAAACCTCCGAAAAGTCATAGTTAGGCTTCGAATTTGGGAATCCTGGGTTCGGCCGAAAAATTTTAGAATGCCTTTTACGTGCGGAATTGACACAAAAATCACTCGATTTGGATGAGTAACGAAGAAACTGCCGAAAAACTGCGTACATATAATTAAATAAACGCAATTTGCAATTAATTAACAATTACGAAAATTAATCACCCCTTTTAATTCTTTGCAAATTTTTAAAATTTAACCATGTTATGCAATTTAGATTATGAAAATAATAAGAGGCTCTGATACCACTGTTAGGTTATGATTCATATGACAAAACGTAAATCATGCGGAAAAACCATAAAGCCAGGAAAGCATCTTATTTACACATAATCATTTAGCATAGTTTAGATGCATACACTTTGTTGCGTGCCCTCCCTTGCTGCGCCCGAACCGAACAAGAACAAGTCTTTAGGACTCTAAGTGTCGTCCCTCCGTAGATAGTCCACAGCACGTCCGGATCCGCCTTAAGCTTGACCAACTAGAATCGCCCTTAAGGTTGCTTAGGAATTTCGGCTATTTAGGTGCAAGTGTATGGCTGATTTTTCTTCAAAATCTTACCTTTAGAATACTTAAATTGTATCTATAAATTATGACCCTAGGCACCTATTTATAGAGGTATGGAAAAGGAACTAGAATCCTACTAGGATACGAATTAATTAAACTAGAATCCTAGTAGAACTCTTATTTAATTAGTTTATCCTTTTAGGATTAGGAATTTAATCATATATCGAATCCTGATATCTTTAGGATTCGTATATGAACACAAACACACACACGCATGCACAGCAGCCCACGAGGGGCGCCATGCGCGCGCAGCCCGCGAGCACTTGCAGCCCATTGCCACGAGGCCCACACGCTGCCGCAGCCTTGGTGCGTTGTGGCGCGCTGGCTTGCTGGGCGATGGCCCGGCTTCGTGCTGGCCTTCGTCTGCAAGCCTCATCCGATGCTAATTCGTACGGTACAATATTTAATATTTCCGATTCCGGAATTAATTTCCGTTTCAAACAAATATTTAATATTTCCATTTCCGGAATTATTTTTCGATTCCGATAATATTTCCGATTCTTACAATATTTCCGTTTCCGGCAATATTTCCGATTCCGGCAATATTTCCATTTCCATTAATATTTTCCGATACGTACCATGTTTCCGTTTCCGGCAACATTTACGACTTGGATAACATTTATATTTCCGATACGATCCATATTTCCGTTTCCGGTAATATCATCGTTTCCGGAGTATTCATTTCTTGCTTGTGACGATCTCAGCTCCCACTGAAACCAAGATCCGTCGATTCCGAATATCCATAGATGGAGTATTTAGTGCCATTAAATACTCGATCCGTTTACGTACTATTTGTGTGACCCTACGGGTTCAGTCAAGAGTAAGTTGTGGAATAATATCATTAATTCCACTTGAACTGAAGCGGCCTCTAGCTAGGCATTCAGCTCACTTGATCTCACTGAATTATTAACTTGTTAATTAATACTGAACCGCATTTATTAGACTTAATATTATATGCATACTTGGATCAAGGGCACTATTTCCTTCAGAGGCTTCCACAAGCCGAGCTCGGGAGCCGACACCACCACCTCCACCGCCCCAATTCGAAGCCGATGAGGACTTCCCGGATGTCATTTTTGCTACGGAGTGGCAACGAGACCGATGCATCCACCTCAAGAAGAGGGAGGTATTCCCCACTCGTTTTATTTGTCAAAGGTCTTTGCATGCAATGGGTATTGAGAGTGATGTAAAACGTCTTTTTCATGGTGTCGGTATGAAGGATATGTATTGTATGTTGCGTCTCACCTTTAGGCGTATAACTTTGGAATTCCTGAGTTCGTTGGTTTGGTGTAGAGATGGTTATAGAACTGTGTCGGCGGTTCAGTTTCTCTTGATGAACCGTAATGTTACCATGAGTATAGCTGATTTTGGTGGGATTTTTGGTTTGTCCACCGCCTATAGTAGGAAACCTGGTAGTGCTCATAACAACTGTACCATGTGGGGAAAGCTGACGGGTAATGATAATCCCGGTAGTATGCAACACTGGCATGCTTCCAAAATACAACACCCCGTCCATATTGTCTTCTATAGGTTTCTGGGGTTCACAATTTTTGGTAGAGAGGAGAACCAAAATGTTAGGAGTACTGAGCTAGAAATTTTTGGTGGCTATGTTTTAGAAGGGGAAGAGAGGTATAAAATGAACCTAGCACATCATATGGCCTCCCAACTCTTTTCTATAGCCACTAGTACGCACACTACTCGCATTACCGTTGGTGGGTTGATCACTCACATTGCCATGGCCACAGTTAACTTTGTTGAGGCTAACCAAACCCCAGTTTTGGGTAGCAACTTACTTGATTTGGCCTATTTTGCTGGACTTCGCCGCCTACAGGGTGCGCATGGGTTGTTTAGGTCGGGTGCCATGTGGTGGATGTTCGAGGGGAACAGGCTTTTCACCTTGCCTGACCCTCAGGGACGCACCTGTTTCAGACCCGGTCAGGCTCACTATTTATATGCTGGATTTGAGGGTGAGCCGCAGCCTGACCCGCAGCCCCAGCTTGACCCACAGCCAGAGCCCCACCAGTTCGAGCCCGAGCCTCGCACCTACTTTAGGAGGGGGCGTCGAGGGGATGAGGGGAGGCCACAGGGTAGGCCTACACCAGAGGAGGAGCAGGGGTCCATTCATGAGAGGTTGGGCAGACTTGAGCTCGGTTTCCATGAGTTCGCGGCTGATTACCAGAGGACTATGTTCCCTTTCTATGATCAGTATGCCAGGCAGGGCTACATTGCACCGGACGCTCAGCACCCTTCCTGGTTTACCTATCCCGCGGAGGGGTATGGAGCTCCCGGTGCCATGGGCACTTTCACACCCACCCACTACGGTGGGTTTGGAGCGGGCACTAGCGGTTATGGCGGTCGGGGTGGTGATGATGGTGATGATGATGGTCAAGGCCATAAGTGATGCTGAGGAGGATTGAGATGGTTCGATACCCCTTGAGCCAATGAGGACATTGTCTGATTTAGCTTGGGGGGGGGGTGTTTCACTCACTTGTACATATTAGGTATGTTTTCCTTTTATTTTTGCATTTACTTATTTTTGTGTGTTTATTTTGGTGTGTTTACTGTTTTCTAGAGTAGTTTATTGCTTTGAGAAAAAAAAAATACAAAAATACGTTCCGATGAATACAATATCATGCTTCCCTGTGCCCCTTGAACGAAAATTGTTTTGATTCTTGGTATTTGATGATGGGAAATGTAGATGTGTTAGCCATGATTTGATATTCGATTGTTTTGATGCCTTAACATGAGTCAACTCCGACTAACCATTTGTGGACTTGGTGCTTGACTAGTTGATTTGGTTAGGATGTGTGATAGCTTCCTGGTTTGTCATTGATTTTGAGTATTGATTTGCAACTATTAGTAGTGTTTTATGACTCATATACATGCACATTGTGGAGGACGAAGGCATTTTTCTGATTAGATAGGCTTCAGATGAATCTAGATACATTTGTTCCCTCCTTTTCTACCCATGTTGTTGCTTGTGCCCTTTATTCGGTGACTAGCCACATTACAAGCCTGTAAAACCCCATTGGTTACTAGTCCCAAGCCTAGCTTGGGGGAGCTAATAGTAGTGAGGTGAGGGAGTTGTAGTGTGCTACATTTTGAGCATAAAGTGGGTATTGAAAATGGAGTTCTTCTTATCATGTTTGTTGTTGAAAATGAGTTGAAAATGAAAAGAGATGAAAGAACAAAACAAATGTGAAGGTTGCTAAAAAGAAAGAAAAAACAGAGAAAAATCTGTTACTCTCATAAAAAGTTCAAAGTATTGTTTCAATCAAGTTTTGCAAATTCATATCCCTATGAGTGATTAGTTACAATTGTGAAAAAAAAAGGCAAGAAAGTATGGTGTTGGCTATTTGTTGTTTTGTTATGTGTTGAGTGGGAGAGTTATGGTCATTATATTGGTTGATCATGGTTTTTTTTAGGATTTATGCTCCCCAAAGCCAAGGCTTTAAAGCTCACATTATACCCAAATTTACCGCACCCTCACCTAAGCCTAACATTACAAGCTTTGAAGACCTTCCGACCTTTGTGCATAGATTCGTACTTATGTGAAAATAGTTGTTTATCAATGCAAGTTATGACATGACGCATTTCGAGTCGACTACTAGGTTGAGTGTATGTTTTTCTAGACACACGAGTGTTGTGAGTTTGGGAGGGCATTGTTCACTTATATGTTGGCCGGAAGGAGAGCGAACGGGTACATCTTTTATCCGCCACATAAATGAGTGACGAGTGTGTGAGCACTAGTCTTGAATTCCATTGTGTATTTGTGGTTCTCTTTGCGTGACGATTGTTAGGGTGGATTAGTGGTTGAATGGATTTGATTGGTTGACATTGATGCATGCTTGTTGGATTTTTCCTTGAATTATGTTTTTCATTTTGAAATATGTTGGGGGTGAAGCTGGTCTTGTGTTCATCGATGATTTCCTTTCTTAGGGACAAGCAAGGATCTAGCTTAGGGGAGTTTGTTATG
Source organism: Spinacia oleracea (assembly GCF_020520425.1). Taxonomy (NCBI): domain Eukaryota; kingdom Viridiplantae; phylum Streptophyta; class Magnoliopsida; order Caryophyllales; family Amaranthaceae; genus Spinacia; species Spinacia oleracea. The sequence continues at coordinate 54,751,896 of NC_079490.1, forward strand.
TGTGTTTTATATAGTGTTTCACCCCCGTCCCTTAGTACTTTTTTGTGTCAAATGAGCTCTTAGGAGCCATTTTTAGTACTAATATGTGTTATTTAGTGTGCCTTGAGTTTCAGGTTCAATTATGCGAAATTGGTCTTTTTAGACCCGTTTCGTGTTGATTTAGGCCATTACACGAGCCCGAGGAAGTTCGGGACCTTTATCGTCGACTTTCGGGAGCCTTAGATGCTTATGGTTGAGCCCCGAGAGTTAGACTCGGTAATATGGGCGAAGGATATTGAGGATTGCAAATCGTCCTGTGAGCTGAGGGCGAAATGCGACTATCGGGCGGAATTAAAAGGGAATTGGTTGAGTGTTTATTTGAATGAAATGGTCATTTAAGGGTTGAGTCATATGATTGATTAATAAACAAACGAATCTCTTCACACTCAAACTTCAGAAGGTTCAAATCAAACATTTTGATTTGTGTTCCACATATCTTTGGCAATGTCATACGACCATATCAACAAGACAACATTCTAAGATTCCATGACATGGATTTCTGAAAGTTGGTTAATTTAAGACACGTGGGTCTAGCTTGTTGAACATGACATAGAAATGGACTATTAATTGTTAGAAGTTTCTAGACAATAAAGTTCATGGGCCAAAGATGGATCTTATGACTTACCTATTTCACAAGAATTTGAGAAAATGTGGCTATATTTACTCAACGTGAAATATGTGAAATGTTTCAATGCAATTCACAAAAGCGTATAAAATCAACTTGGCAAGAATTTTGGAACATCTAGGCTGGGTCAAGGTGATGTTTGCATGAGTCAAGAAAGATTATCTAGATTGTTTATATGGCATTATGACAATCGAAGCTCCATAAGAATATGGTATGTCCAAATGGAGAAATCGGAATCTATTCGATTAGCAATAATCATGACTATTTTCCTATATAGTTTCTAAATGATACTCTCAAGTGACTATCACACTAAACAAAGTTGTCAAAGCCAAGGATAAGATGTCATAAGGATTGAACTTCGATTTAGTACATCTTTTCAGTACATATATATCCAGGGTTGTCAAACCCAGTGGGAGTTAGTGTTTACATCAAACAAACTCAAGAATAGATATATGTTTCTTTTTGAGCGACTCATAGAAACAAAAGGTATTGATTTTACCACAAATCTGAGAACATATGGTTGTTGCTCTAGATAATGTCTTTTAGGAAACCATCATATTTCCAAAAAAGGCAAGTGGGAGAAAAATGACCTCGAAGTGAACTTCGAGTCAAGCAACAAACAAATGTAGGATACTTAGGAGTCTTTGGAAAAGCTCTGTAATTAGAAGTCTTTGGAAGAGCTTCAGGAAGACTTTAGAAGTGCTTCAAGAGAATCCTAATACTCAAAGGACTTAATTAGTTTATTTTTTAGTTCTCTCTATTTTCTCCAAACACTTTGTTTCAATTTTAATCAAAGATTCAAGCTTTATTATTCCATTGTCCTTTAATTCGGTATTATTTCTTGCTCTAATTTAATTTATTGCTTTAATCATGTTTTCCATTATGTTAATTGCGTTGTTATTTATCATCATGAGTGAGTAGTTTAATTTCTAGGGTTTAGGGGATCCATGAATGCATGATTGGGATTATATGTGGACTTGATTATTGATTGATTGATTATAATTTCTATAGCTTATTATTATTGCTCGTCAATTCTGTTCGGCTGGACTATTTTGATTTGAGTTTGATTAACCTTAGATTATGCGCCGAGAGGTATAAATCTGATGTTTTTGGTCTGTGGCTATTAGATAGGAATTATTTCTGGTACGTAGCGAGAGCCCGCTAGTTGTTCTATCCTAAGGAATTCATAAGATTCGAGATATGCATGTTTTCCTAGTTATGATTGTTAATTGATTGTCATTGTTCGTTGTCCAATCCCGGTCTGCATTTATGGTGAACCGCTGCCCTAGATTCCTTTAATATTGTTATTTTCCGATTTGATTACTTGTTTTAGTTTAATACATAAACCAATCCAACTCTTGTTACCAGTAGTCTAGATTAATAATTTAATAGTAGAAAGAACGCCTGTTTCCCTGTGGATACGATCCCTGCTTCCCTTGCTATAATTTTAGTTGGTGAACGTTAGGTTTATCTTTGATAGGAGTGCGATTTAGCCTGTCAAACATCCAATACATCTGGATATGTAGGATTAGCACTTGATAAGAGGAAGTGAAGATGAACTAAAGTTTTGATGCTACATGCATTTGCCCAAGAAAAAGTTGAAGCTTGTTGTTAGGCAAACCACAAACATACACGGGCAATTAGGCGTCGTGATTAAAAGGTGGTATACATAGGTTCTAAACCATATGTGATGCATGGGAAACTGAATCAATGATTAGTTTTCAAGTTCTCAGTTGAAAGATGTATCTCCGACATCTCAGTGAACTGGTTGGAGTAGTCCAAAAGGATGGCATCATTTGCAATTCTACATAATTGAAATGAATTCATTATTGCCTAAGAAGCAATGAAAGGGAATTGTTTCTAGTGGGAGTTCTTCAATAAACTCAGGTTGATCACAAGTCTTCTATCTGGATAATTTTCTATTTTGAATACGAGAATCATTCTAACAGCAATGAAAGACTAGATCATTCTATAAACATATTCAAAAATCTTTTCATCTTACATCGAAAGGCTTTCGATAGATAGGATGCTAAGAATAGCAAAGTATGATAAACTAAACCTCTGCATTGAATGAGACACAACATTCATATGCAGAAATGGAGTCAAGTTTGAGTTCCATGAATGTTTTAAGTATTGGGTGAAAGGCCTATATGTGTAAAACATTAAATGCTTGATTTTGGGTTAGAGGCCCACAAATTGGTAAGCATTTGGTTTAAACAATCATTTATGAAATTATATTTCATAGATCATTTAATCTTGGTTTCGTATTAAATGATAAGTCCATGTGATTCAAAACATTCAAATGGGATGTCGAGATGGATTCTTCGACAAAGAAACACCCATAAGTGAACTTGAATATTGAATTCAAAAAGGATCCCTAATCTAGGTCATTGAAAGGTGGACGACCAATGACTAATGAAGATTAATTAGATTGCAAGTAGATTTGTAGTTCGGTTTCTTGAACTAGATTGACTGGATGTAAGAATCTTTTGCATAGATACTTATTGGATCTTGTATCGGATTGACCATGAGAACACTTTAAGAGATTAAAGTCATGTCATAAGTAGTTCTCATTAATAGTGATTAGAACCATTCCTCAGAACATGAGTGATTATGTCTTCTCGTTTGAGAATTAGTTCGCTTTGATACTAGCTAAACGCCGCGCCGTAAAGGAGGCTATAAAAGAAGTTATTGGGCGTACTATGAATCAAAGTGAGTGTTCAAATATTGCAAGAATGGTTGTCCTCCTATCTTTGATAGGATATGGTGTTGTTGTGTAACAAGGCCTCTCGGAGAGTTAGATACTGTGAAAATGCATGGCCGTGCTCACAATGGTTAAGGCTTAACCTTTTGTAAAAGTTTGACAATTGAGCTCTGGAATCCGAGAAACACTTCTGGACCTAATAAGGATGGCTTGGATATTACCTTATGTTCAGCAAGTAACACTAAGGGACAAAGGAATGTGAATGCACACTTGTCTGAATGACAAGTGGGAGACTGAAGAAAATATGTCCTTCACCCAAGGTGCATTAAGTCTAATACCAAGGTTCAGATTAATTGCAAACAATTAATTTAGTAAGATCAAGTGATCGGAACAGCTAGCTGGAGCAATGCTTCCGATCAGTGAGTTCTAATCTATATTAGGCTCACAACTTACTCTTGACTGAACCTATAAGGTCACACCAATGACATGTAACAGATCATCGGATTAAATGAATCAGAAATTCATTTAATATCTTTCCGGGAATTAGTTTGGAAAATGTATTATACGATACGACCTTGTATCGGAATCGTATATCTTATCGCGAATATTCGTAAGCTTGGCAAAATGAATAATCGTATCGTACGACGGTGATTCGTCGTGTACGATACGATAAATAATAGCCATAAGGCGTTCGTGGCGAATACGAGCCGCATCGGACCTGCCGGGCCGTCGAGCCAAGCGCGCATGCGCGCAAGGCCCAACGAGCCAGCGACCTTGCAACGCAGCAAGCAAGCCAGCCCGCATGGGCGTGGCAGCGCGCACAAACGCGCAGCAACACAGCAGCGAGCAAGCAAGGCCCACGGCCCATGCTGCTTGACTGCGCGACGTGGGCTTCGGCCTGCAGTGTGTGTGTTGTGCGCGGGATGTGCACGAGTGTGTGGGTGTGGCCGCTCAAGGCCCCTTGGTCTTGGCCAGTTACACTCAATATAACAATTAGGTTATATTTTTCCCACAACACAACACAATCAGTGTTCCAAGTGACCAAAAACCTAATTCCAAAAGTACGTTGCTCAGTTTTTCTCTCTGCTAAAAAACTGTTCATCCTGAAAAGCAAAGTATCTTGTGCATTTTCTAAGCTACAATAATCAAGACGGATCTGAACGTGTCGGTGAACCAAATAGAGGAACGAAAAGTGGAGTTCTTTGTTCGTGTTCGTTGATACTATACTTGGGAAAACACCCTTCAAATGTAAGTATGCTTAAACTGTGCTTTATACATGTTTCCTGGTGTAGACACCTACTTTTGTCCCCATTCCCGCAAGGGAAAGGTTCGATGATGAAAACGTAAATCTCCACTTGACAACGCATCTCCTATGAAATAAACGAATCTTGATTCCCCATTTCATTTCACCTGAAACCTGCTATTTATGGAAACCTGCTAAAAATAGTAACTTTCGTAAAAGGTAGCTTCTAAAAGTGGCAAATCATAAAGGATACAAACCTGTCAGAATTAGGTGTTGCATTCCAACATAAATCCTAAATGAGATAGAAAACTGCGAGAATCCTATTCCTAATATGATTCGGAAATAAGAGTTACGTATTAATTAAAATCCTAACGAGCCTAGAGTTCGTAACGGGCCCAGACGCATTCCGTCATAAAATTGATACGCGCTAAAAGACTCGATTAAATCTCAAACTCTACGGATTTCAGGAATCCGAATCTGACTAAAGAAAACAGCCCAGACCCTATTTTCAACGCCTGGCTCTGGGCGCCGAAATCTTCGGCGCCCAGGCCTGGGCGCTGAAAATACCTGGGTACGTGTTTTTTCCTAATTCTTTGTGGATTAGAACTTTGCAATTCTATCTTTCCACGAACTCTTCCCTATAAATAGACCCCTAAATTCGACGTGAAAGGAACACAACAACACATAATTATATTCTGAGTATTGACTCCAACCCTTAGCCTAAGCCTCTCGCTGCGAAACTGTTCACGCGTTCTGTCGCAATCGATCCATAAATCGAATAGAACGTATCCTGTCCCATAATTGAGATTCGTTAAATAAAAAGGAGAAATAGCAAAGTCAAAGTGGTTAGTTTTCTGAGAACCGTGACGCACCTCTCAAGGGTGCGTCGTAATGTGTCCCTTTTCGATGATTTAATTGCTTTCCTCGCCCCTTTTATGAACTGTTAAACTAACTAAATCTGATTGTTCTATCACGCCTAACAAATATAATATTTTTGGGAAATTGGATTATCATGCTAGGTCCCTTAATGCAATCTAAATCAGATAATCGCGATCGATCTAGTATTATATGTTGCATATTGCTAAAATCAACTCAGATTAGTTTAATAGTTAACGCATGTCCCTTCAATTATTTATGCTGAGCTAGTAAGGATATCCTGCCTCTGGAGTTATCGACGAGCGAAGTACTCCTCTCGGTAGTTACAGTCCCCCGAACCCTCAATCTCCACCTTGCGGGTGTATGTTGAGAGATCCCCACACCAGGGGTCACAAGGGAACCTACGGCCGTCGTGGTCAAACATAATTGCACTCCCTTTATGTCACGATAACCGGGTTTTGTCAGTTTTTCTCATTGTCGTTAAAAACTGAATGGCGACTCCTATATTGCTAGTCAATTGGGTGTAAAGTCACAGGAAATCCAATTACACTTGATTGAATAAAAAGAATCGTGACTCCTATATTGCTAGTCAACGGGCAGAACCGCATAACGAATCTCGGCTCCCTCGGGAGTTGGGACTAAGGATACCTTTTTTCGCCAATAGGAGGGTGCATACGCCGCGCATGTTTCCCACTCGGTACTTGTGCAGGTAGTACACCTATCCCGAACCCAATCGCTCGCCCATTAGGTCCCTCTCGCCTGCATGCCCCCTTGGCTTGCACTTGCGGGTTGGCCTCTTGAGCGAAATTCGTCTGTTGAAGACACTACCTCGACGGGGGCATGTGTTGGATCTACGATAGAAGCGGTACCAAGCCAGGCGCAAATAAACTACCCATAGAAGCCTATCATAAACTACGTGGCATATTTAATTTTCAAATCCATGTTTGTAATGTAGTTATGTGTAGCGAAATATGTGATTGTGTGTGACAAACTATCCTAGAAAACCCACGACCTTAAAAATTGCCCAAACATTCATAGACTAATTTGCCAAAGAGTTATACCGAAACACGTGTTCCGCAAACCCGAATGATCGCCACAAAATAAGCGACGCTCGGGATGGCCTGTAACGAATCCCACAAACACTGTTACGCGTAAAGGACGTTATTAGGCAAGCATGCAAATCGAAGTCGCATAAACAGAAGACAGAAAACGAGAACCAGCCAGGGACGAATTTTCAACGCCCCTGGCTGGGCGCCAGAATTTCTCACGCCCCTCGCTGGGCGCTGAAGTTGCTGCTTGGCCTCCTGGTCAGGCGCAGCAGCCTCGGTGCCCGCGCGAAAGGAAAATACGTAGCGCAAAAAAATGTTCATAAAAAGAATTGCTACGAGGGCATAAGAAAAGCACTCGATTTCAAAAGCGACTCGCAAAAAATTAATAACTCTTTGTGTCGTTGTTAGGCCTCCTACGACGACAATACCCGGCACAAAAACCGAACGTGCTAATAACTATGAATGTCACACGGGCAAGTGTTTCGAAAATCCAAAGAATGACCAAAATAAAAAAAATAAAAAAGTGTACCGACAAAAGAAAGAGTGAAAAACCAATTTAGAGAGTCGAAGTCTAGACTAAGTAATGCTTGAAACTTTGGGAACCTAAAGTTTAGCTTATCTTATGCCTAGGACTGGTCCTGCCACTTGGTGCCGATCAGGGAATCAACGGTTAGTGCGTCTCGAAGATACATCGCCAACACCAGGATTAGTAACTCCAAGCTCCGTCCGTCGTCCCTCATTTTAAGGATCTCCGCTTCCCCAACCTCGATTCGCACCTTCAAACATGTCCATCGAAGATTTGCAAGACCAGATGGTCCAAATGACCCGACTTATGGGCCAACTGAAAATGGAAAATGAAGCTTTAGCGGCTGCGCAAGCCAAAAATGACCTAGATAACGAGAAGAGGATCGAAAAAATGGTCCTACAGCAAACCATGGGGAGCAAATACTTCTCTCTCGATCCTGAACCTTTTCCTGGCAAATTACCAGAAAAGTTCAGTTCATCCGACTTACCCAAGTTCAAGGCCACGGACAACCCCCGTGATCATCTACTGAGCTTTGTGAATACCATGAACATGAAAGGCGTGGACAAGTCCATGTACTTACCTGCCTTTCCTTTGTCCTTGGAACCTGTGCTCTTCCCCACTTGGGAAGACTTTGTCAATGTCTTCATCAAGCAATACTCGTCGACATGGATTTCCAAGTCACCATGCGCGAGCTGGAAGTTCTCTTCCAAAAGAAAAATGAGTGTTTCACAACCTACTTTGCTAGAAGGAGGGACCAGGCGGCCCAGCTAATCAATAGGCCTCCCGAAACAGAATTGGTCCAAAAATTCATTGACAACCTGGACCCGGCTTACAGACAACACCTTAGGTACCTGGGACTCGACACTTTCAAAAGAGTTTATGATGTGGGAATAAAGATCGAGGACGACCTCGCCAAAACCATACAGAGCAAACCCACATATAAGACCAACACCTATAATCGGGGTAACACATCCCAAGCCCAAGAAGTCCATGCTGTAGAAGAGACTCCCGCCCGAAGAAACCCTGCAAGATGGGTCCGAGACCGAAAGTTTGCCCCACTCGGGTCAACTTTGGTACAAGCCTTTGAAATACTAACCAATCAAGGAAAGTTGAGACCTATAGGCCCCACCCGTGACCCTCCTGTCAAAAGCAAATATTGGGTCGAAGGTACTTACTGCAAATTCCATCAAAGAAATGGGCATGACACTGAAAACTGCTGGAATCTAAAACATACGATCCAGGACATGATAGAGGATGAAGTGATACCTCTCCCTAACATTGGCAAACCCAACAACAACAAGAGCCCACTCGGCTCTTGTCACATCTCTCTCGACCAACCAGAGAATTTCGACCCCACGATGTATATTACACCTCAAGGTGCACCACTCGCTGTGGTCCCTATGGATCGAATCGAGAGGGAAGTGTGCGGTGTGTGGAACGATGATGCTGAAGATATTTACCTATCTCAAGTCTCGGGCCAGGACTTCTTCACTGAAACTTGGCCCGGGTATGCTCTCATTGACACCACCCCTCAGGAGCCCGAGGTCGACAACCTCACCCGATCCGGAAGAATATACCAACCGGATATTCACCCACCTCCTATGGACGACATCCCGGTTTGGGAAACTCCTGAGAATGGACGGCACGCCACCGTCGCGGAAGTCATTGAAAATCCTCTCCTGAAACAACTAAAAAGAACCAAGGCCGAGATTACCATCTGGGATCTCATGTGTACTTCAAAGGAACATCGCGAAAAGCTTATTCGCTCACTTGACCTCATCTCAGTACCTACAGATATCACACCTGACTCATTGGTTAGCCATGTCACGAGAGATGCCGGAGAAAAGGCCATAGTTTTCACCGATAAAGACTTACCCAAAGAGGGGGGTGCTCACAATAAAGCCCTTTACCTAGTGGTTGGATGCAAAGGACAAAACATCCCCCTAGCGCTCGTAGATAATGGTTCGGCGGTTAACATCTGCCCATTGCGAACCGCCCATTGGTTGGGGCTAGGAAACGATGACTTCCAAACCTCCACACAAGGGGTACGAGCTTATGATAACTCCCGAAGGCCTGTATTGGGAAAAATCAACCTTGCCATACAAACCGGGCCTGTGGCACGCACCACGGAGTTTCAAATAATCGACATCAAGCCCACTTTCAACCTCCTCTTGGGGCGACCTTGGCTCCATGACTTAGGAGGTGTGGCTTCTACCTTGCACCAAATGGTTAAACTTAACCATAACGGGGTAATACTAGAAATCCGCGCCCCTCCTCTCGACGTCAGTTGTACTATGGTTGGAACGGCCGAAACTGCAAACGACCTTTATGGGTTTCAAATGGAAGAAACAATCCAGTTCATCGAAGATTATGATCCAGCATTCCTAGACCCGCATGCATCCCGAGTCATCCCTAGAATGCTGTTAGCTCAAGGTTATTTCCCAGGAACCCCATTGGGCATAAGGAAGAAGGCATACACATTCCATCCTTTTCCCAACAAATCTACTCCCTTTGGCTTAGGTTATGAACCAACGGAGGAAGATATTGTTGACCGCCTATCTAGGCTACGCCTTAACAAAGCCAAACAAACCACCCTCCTTCCCCCATATCAAAGGACCCTTAACGGGATGTTCGTTCGGGAAGGAGAAGAACACCCATGCTGTGATTTCCCTGAACCCTTCGTTCAGGATGGCTTGCTAAAACCCGGATTTGAAATTTTCCATGACTGCCACACCTCGCCAAGACTAAAACAGCTGAAATATTGGACAATCAGGCTCTATGGACATTGTTTAACGGATCGAGGCCTATGGAAAACGAGACTGTGATGACTACCCTAGATTTACAAGATGAAGGTTTCGATCCAACCCGGTTAATCTCTCCTGCATCAACGCTAGAAGAGGTCGAGAACGGATGGGTGAAGACATATCAGTGGGTCAATGCAAAAGGAATGGAATTCAAGATGAGTACCGGTGAAGGACCGAAGTTTTATGAGACTAAACCCCAGGCTTGAGCCACATAGAGCACCATTAGTAAAAAGCGCCTAGTAGTTCTTTAGATTGATAGAAAAAAAATAATAGAGACTTTAGAGGGTCCTAAGGCCGCTTAGAATATAGGCCAGTTTTATTTCAGTGTGTTTTCCTTACTTTCCGAATCAATAAAGGCGTAATATTTCTCCTAAAAATTTTATTCTAACACTAAATAAACACCAAATGTACTTACAAAATACAAAAAATAAAGAGGCGGCCCACTATAGGCCCAACAAACAAAGCCCACTCGGTTTTGAAATAGTGCCATGGGAACCAATTCCTGAAACCCACAAAATAAACCACACTATCCCATTCATATCCCTAAAACCTAAAAAGCCAACCAGTGTCATCATAAGAGCCAATCCATGCAAACCAAAATCAAAGGAAATCAAAAATCCAAAACAATGCAAATGTTACCAAAAAAAAAACAGATTCATAAAACATAGATTCCATCATACCCTTCACTAACAACCCACCTCCAAAGCCTACACAAAGATCTTTATAAATTCCGCACCCTAACTCCATTTTCAAAACTGTTTTGAGTCACCAATAGAAAAAATTAATCTGGACAAAAATGCGTTTCACGCTAACAGTAAAAAAAGCCTCCAAAATAGCCTCAAAATTAACTATAAATACGAAACAAAATATCAAGGCACAAAAAAAAGAAATAGAAATAAACGCAAGAACATGTGAAGAAAAGCGTCAAAAATTGACCGCCCAAGTCATTTTCAGCGCCCAGGGCTGGGCGCCGGAATTTCTGACGCCCCAGCCTGGGCGTTGAAACTCTCTGCCTGCCAAAAGTTTTCTTTTCAGAAGTGCTCGTCATTTTATCCGCACACAACGGAAAAATAACGAACACTTGGGGGGTATAGTACGTATCCAAATAGGCTTACCAACCAAAAATATAGCCATACAAATTAGTCGAATTTCGAATTTCATATTTTACACGACTTATGGAAAAAAAAAATGGCAGATGAAAATAATGATAATACTTCACTCATTTGACCGACTAAGTAATATGTTTCCACCTCAGGGCATATCTACCGAAATCCGGCATACTAGAACTAATTCAAAAGCTAGAACAACGCGCGACCTGATTCTGACAAGATACGTAGGCAATCCTTACCAAGGATTCGGTCCAAATAATAAAAAAAAAAATATATATATATATATTCTTTGTGCAAAAAAGTGTTAGACATATAAAATACATAAAAAAGAGGAGAAACAAAAATAAATGAAAACTAAAAATACGCCTTTATTAAAATATAATAAGAAGGAAAACAGAGTGCTAAAAATAAAAAAAACACGACTGAAATAAATAGAGGGCACCTACACCCTAGCAAGAACTACACTACTCTAGTTCTTCTGGATCATCAAATAAAGTCTTGTAGAGGGCAATATTCGCAGGATCCACTCCCACAGTCCTCTGCGCTGCCCCAATGTCAAAGTCCATGAGAACCGGCTCCTGGACACTAACTTCCAAAGATGCCAAGGCTTCAGAAACGTTCTCAGTTATAGCCCGCTCAGCCTCGAGGGCACAGGCAATGGTGGGAGAAGGATTATTATCATCAATTAGACTAGCCACTGTTTCTACAGGCGGCTGAGCCTTCCTAACCCATACATTGTTCCGGCGACGATCTGCGCGAGAGCTTGCATTTCTTTTAACAACAGCAGGCCCCTTCATGTTAGGCATCTTTTTAGGCCTGAAACTGGAACGGGGAGGAACTTCCTTTCGCTTTCGATCAGGACGAGCTTTCACAGTCTTAACACTATAGGTACGAGGTTTGGCAGAATCAGGACCCTCATACTTAACACGAATACGAGGTATCAAAAGCTCAGCCGGCTCCCCATTACGAGCCTCGGTCCTCACATCTTTGTCATCGGAGCTCATCCACAACTTGTAGTTTTCGGAAAGACCCACAAAGCCATTTGTAGCTACGGCCCAACGCGGGAGACCATCATAATACTTGGCCCACGCTAGGACCCGTGTTTGTGAAAAGGCCGCTACCTTAGGTGGTACCGTATCAGAAAAGGGGATAGTCTGCCTTAAACCATATTGACACATGAATCGGTAAGGGAAACATAAATCGATACATCAGACCCCCCTGTCATAGTAGTCAAACCCCATCATGGTACCACCCACTTAATAGAACAAATGCCATAAGTAAATAAGGAGGTCCATTCGGCCTCGTCCTGGCCTTGGTGCAAGTATTTTCGGTTACCCAAGGCTATAGGGCGATAGTGTTTAGGATCGGCAGGAGCTTCCAAAAGTCTAAGCCGTTCCTCAAGCCAAATCTGCAAAAACAGGTACGATCGAATCAAAAGAATGAAAAAAAAAACAAAACGGTCCCTGGGGCGCAGTTTCAACGCCCAGGACCAGGCGCCGAAAACTCCAGCGCCCAGCTCTGGGCGCTGAAACTCAGCCCCAGGCAAAAAAAAATGTATGCAAAAGGGACGTATACGTGCGCAAGGAAAAAATCGATCACCTGCAGTAATAGGGGGCTTCCCTTAAAATGTTCAGATTTGGCATCCTTCTTCAGCTCGTTCGCACTCAGCAAAGTCTCGGCAACAACCAACGGCATGATAGAATAGCAACTTTCCATCTGGCTAATCAAGGGGATCAACCTTATGTCACCGAACTCACCATTGTTATTCGATAGCAAATAATGATTCAACAAGCAAAATACAAGGGCTCGAATATTCAATTTCTGTTCGGTCATATTTTTACTAGGCCTAAAGTGATGTTTTACAAGTTTTGCCAAGTTAACCTTATCATCTACAATAATTTCAGCAAACATGTTATCATCTAGCCCTAGGAAAGCCCTTATGGTTGTTTTACCCTCTTCAATAGTGCCAGGGGTAACAGGAGTAGCATTAGTAGGGTAACCAAGGATCGCAGCAAATTCATCGGGCAAAGGACATATTTCGTTGCCCCGAAAGGCAAAAACATGATGATCGGAGTCCCAAAAGCTTAGGGCAGCATGCAGAAAGTTATAATCAATATTAATTTGTTGTAAGCCTAAAAGTGCCTCTAAGTGGTATTCTTTTAACAAAGCTTTTTCTGTGGGAGTAAGGGCCCGTAGCCAACGCCTAACAGTCCGTTGGAGTGAGAAAGTAGGGATCGACATGACAAAAGCAATGAATAATTAAAGCACAACAAAAAGAAAAGAAAGAATTTGAGAGTAGTAGAAAATAGGGACGTATCTAGCCCCTATATATAGCTGAACGCACCCGATGACATCCTGATCCCATTCGGAAACGTGTTAGGAAATCCGAAAGTCAAATGTTACTAGGAAAGGACATTCAGCGCCCACGGCTGGGCGCCGAAATGTTTAACGCCAGGCCTTGGGCGCTGAAAATGCAGCCCAAGGCCCAGATTTCACAAAACACGGAACAGGAAAGGACTTAAGACCGTGTTGCTAAACACGAGGCCCTATTGCAAGTAGGATCAAGCCCAAAGCACCTTTAGCTCCCAAATAAGCAAGAAAAAAATATAATAAAACTTGGTCGGAACTTAGACTCGTCTCAGAAAATGCTTATGTACACTTTTCAAAAAAAAAAAAGGCAAGTTAAATATCATGGTCATTCTTCGAAACACCAAAAAATAAGTGTCGTCAAGTCATTGGTTTTCCAAATAAAAAATGTTTGTCTGTCAAAGGGTTAATCCGGGCCAAGCTAAAACCGGATGTCGCCTGAAAACTAAAGTCGCACTCCACGGCTTCGCTAAAGTAGCACACTACTGTAGAAGGTCGCTCGCACATACGAGCATGACCCCAAACATGATTACAAGATGCGAAAAACAACCGACGAGCCCCAGTGCTTGGGGGCTCGCGAAAAAAAACAGACTCCAACGAGGAGCGCGCGATCAAAATCACATTCCCAGACTGCGCCATACACCATATCATGTTTGGATATCTCAAAAAAGAACAACAGTAGGTTCGACCTCATCGAAAGGACGTCACTGACACTTGTGCACGGTCCTCTGATCAAAGACCAAGTCGAGCCGTAAAGACTAGCTCAAAATCACGAAAGCGAACGGTCGCAAGACAAAGATCCGTCTGAACACGTTGTCAGCCCACGTTCAGGTTACAACTAAATTCGAGCACCCCTCGAAAGAATTCGCTCTTGCAAGAATGAATAAAAAGAAATTCTCAAAAGAAATCACAAAGAACCAAAGAAATAGGAACTTGCCCATCTTCAGTCGGCAAGATCGCGTCACAAACCGCGCGAGTTCCCAAATCGAAAAGAAAACGAATTCAGGGACGTCCACCCTCAGCGGACAGGGCTCGCCCACCCTCAGCGGGCGGGGTCTGCGTCACTAGCCGCGCATGTCCTCAGTTTTCGAAAAAATAAAGTCTTCAAATTTAAAATAGGCACGCCATCTTCAGCCGGCGGGGTCTACGTCACTAACCGCGTAGGTCCTTATTTTCAAAAAAGCAAAACAAATTTCAAAATAGATTCGTCCACTTCTATCGGACGGGGTGTCCACCCTTAGCGGACAAGGTTCGCCATCTTTAGCCGGCGGGGTCTACGCCACAAACCGCGTAGGTCCTTATTTTCAAATTTCAAAAACAGATTCGTCCACTTCTATCGGACGGGGTGTCCACCCTTAGCGGACAGGCTCGCCATCTTTAGCCGGCGGGGTCTGCGCCATTAAAACCGCGCAGGTCCTTAGTTGCTGCAGCGATAACTTTTGCTGGATTTTCCTTCGTTTTACGTCCTATAAAAACAAGGGTGCTGGATTTTCCTTCGTTTTACGTCCTATAAAAACAAGGGTTCTGGATTTTCCTTCGTTTTACGTCCTATAAAAACAAGGGGGTTTTCTCGTTTAGCTAGCCCTGAAAATGAGAATCTTTAAAAAATATTTTTACCTCGTGATTGGGCTTGGCCAGGCCCAATTACACTTTACAGCTTTGATTTCGAAAAACTCTGTAGCTACTCCCAATGACAAAGTAAGGGAGTTTCTACGCACCTTTAGATCCTTCCAATGACAAAGTGAGGAAGTTTCTATACTATCAGTTGACAAGTCCCAATGACACGTGAGGGATATGTCGACACTTCAAGTGATGACCCTTAAGTCAAATGTTATCACTCGGGGGCTCGTGAGACCCTCGTAAAATAGGTCACAATACACCATGGCTTGTGTGACGCACTCCGTCTAATACTTTGACCATCGTCTTACTCCAAGACTCAGTCAAAGTGGGGGCTAACTGTAGACACCTACTTTTGTCCCCATTCCCCCAAGGGAAAGGTTCGATGATGAAAACGTAAATCTCCACTTGACAACGCATCTCCTATGAAATAAACGAATCTCGATTCCCCATTTCATTTCACCCGAAACCTGCAATTTATGGAAACCTGCTAAAAATAGTAACTGCCGTAAAAGGTAGCTTCTAAAAGTGGAAAATCATAAAGGATAGAAACCTTTCAGAATTAGGTGTTGCATTCCAACATAAATTCTAAAAGAGATAGAAAACTGCGAGAATCCTATTCCTAATATGATTCGGAAATAAGAGTTACGTATTAATTAAAATCCTAACGAGCCTAGAGTTCGTAACGGGCCCAGACGCATTCCGTCATAAAATTGATACGCGCTAAAAGACTCGATTAAATCTCAAACTCTACGGATTTCAGGAATCCGAATCTGACTAAAGAAAACAGCCCAGACCCTATTTTCAACGCCTGGCTCTGGGCGCCGAAATCTTCGGCGCCCAGGCCTGGGCGCTGAAAATACCTGGGTACGTGTTTTTTCCTAATTCTTTGTGGATTAGAACTCTGCAATTCTATCTTTCCACGAACACTTCCCTATAAATAGACCCCTAAATTCGACGTGAAAGGAACACAACAACACATAATTATATTCTGAGTATTGACTCCAACCCTTAGCCTAAGCCTCTCGCTGCGAAACTGTTCACGCGTTCTGTCGCAATCGATCCATAAATTGAACAGAACGTATCCTGTCCCATAATTGAGATTCGTTAAATAAAAAGGAGAAATAGCAAAGTCAAAGTGGTTTGTTTTCTGAGAACCGTGACGCACCTCTCAAGGGTGCGTCGTAATGTGTCCCTTTTCGATGATTTAATTGCTTTCCTCGCCCCTTTTATGAACTGTTAAACTAACTAAATCTGATTGTTCTATCACGCCTAACAAATATAATATTTTTGGGAAATTGGATTATCATGCTAGGTCCCTTAATGCAATCTAAATTAGATAATCGCGATCGATCTAGTATTATATGTTGGATATTGCTAAAATCAACTCAGATTAGTTTAATAGTTAACGCATGTCCCTTCAATTATTTATGCTGAGCTAGTAAGGATATCCTGCCTCTGGAGTTATCGACGAGCGAAGTACTCCTATCGGTAGTTACAGTCCCCCGAACCCTCAATCTCTACCTTGCGGGTGTATGTTGAGAGATCCCCACACCAGGGATCACAAGGGAACCTACGGCCGTCGTGGTCAAACATAATTGCACTCCCTTTATGTCACGATAACCGGGTTTTGTCAGTTTTTCTCATTGTCGTTAAAAACTGAATGGCGACTCCTATATTGCTAGTCAATTGGGTGTAAAGTCACAGGAAATCCAATTACACTTGATTGAATAAAAAGAATCGTCACACCCACGAGGGACGAGGTCACGCATTAGCCTCGCGCTTTTTTGACCCCCTCACACCTGGCTTTAGGGATGTTCCGCACATGTTATGTATGTTTAACTGCATTCCCCAACAATATTGGGCCCAGGTGAGTGACTATTTGCGAACTCCTTTATGTAAAGTGCTGAATAAGTTTTTCCATTTGTCTCGTGCATCGAATAAGTTGCCTTTGTTTGTTCATTGCTTTTAAATCTGTTATGGTAAGACAATCGTGGATATACTTTAAAAAGAAATTTTATTGATTTTGGATGAAAGTACATGATAAGAAGGATTTAACAATAATTTAGCCTTTTTTTTCTATTTTAGGAACGAAGTGAAAGGGAGAATGACAAAGAATTAGTTTGTAGTGCTATTTCTAAGTCTGAGCTTCTTTCAACCTTGAGTCTGCATCTTCGAGCTTTGGATAATCTTTAGTCTTTACTGCAACCAACAGTCTAGTTTATAGCTTGGCGTTTCCAGTCCAGTAGAGATTTGCTTATGATTATGTCATTCTGAACATTTTGGTGGCAGAATGCTTAGTTAATAGTGAGGGTCATGATTTTACGACTTTGAACATTCTGGTGTTGAACGTTTAATTCGAGAGAGGGTAGGTGTCCCATAGCTGTCCCAAATGTTCGTTTGTACCAAATGAATGTTTTAAGAAGTCAATTAAGTTTTAAACATTGAAAGTACATGTTTAATTCTAATTGGAGTGTATTGCTCATGAATTCAATATCTTACACGGGGAGGGTCAAAACCCTGTCCTCGATTAGATCATGTACTGAATTCCTTAGATTTCAAAAATTTTTGGGTGGATGGCATTTTCCCTATTTGGACTGGAAGCGGAAGAGAGCATATTTGATAAAGACTTTCTTGAAAGACTGGACTTTATGTTGCAGAG